>NC_086383.1:2845507-3546418 GCF_036588685.1 Mytilus trossulus | reverse complement strand
GGAAACGTGTATATCACCGGATATAGTTCCAGAAACATACATCAGTTGACATCTACTGGACAACTCGTAAGAATTATTCCCATTTCGGATATAGATAATACCACCAAGGGTTCTCCATGGGTAATAAGGTTCCAGCCAAACAGTAACAAATTTCTTCTTACATTTAATGGTAGTGCTACTAAAGTGCTTGTGTGTGAAATTGATTAGATTTATTAAGAAGAAGAGAATTATTGGAAACTGACATGCGAAGGAGACAACGGTTACCTGCATGGAGTTAACGTATGATCCCATGACTTGTAAGGATATTGAATGAGTGACATGTGATTCAATTAGTACTTAATCTTCCTGAATTTGTTTGTTGTGTGATTACAATATTTGACATTGCGTTATATTAAACAATCACTGGTGACTCGTGAGAACGTGTCAAAGATAAAACAATACATTTATTAATAATTGTATTTTGTATTGATTCTTAGTACCTTCATAATAAGTATTTAAACAAAATAAAAACATAATTATGGAATAGAAATAAGATTCCATTTTTATCAAAAATTATAATTTTTCAAATTGAAGCCATTTTTTGTGCCTATAACAGTTCGATTAACTTGATCTCCATCAAAAGCGCAGTTGTTGTTTTAAAGAACCAGCGTTAGCATTGTGACTAGGCATTCAGTAAGATGCAAGTTAATGAAACTGCTATGGGAACCAAAATGACTCCATCATATGCCAACATGTATATGGGCAAATTAGAAAGAAAACAAACAAATCCATTAATCTTCCATTGACAAAGTGCTTTCCTTGTTTAGATTAATAGATGATGTGGATATGAATGTGAATAAATGTGACGAGGATCTAGATACACTCATAACTTTTGCCAACATCATACATCAAAGTATCAAATTTACTTGAGAAATATCAATCCAAAATCACCTTCCTCGATGCTTCCAGTTCTATAGAACCAGGTTTAATCCACCATTTTCTACATTTGAAAATGCCTGTACCAAGTCAGGAGTATGACAGTTCTAGTCCATTCGTTTTTGAGGCGTTTTGTTATTTGATTTTGCCATGTGATTATTGACTTTCCGAATTGATATTCCTCTAAGTTCAGTATTTTTGTGATTTTATTTGTTATCCACATAATAATATCTGTATTCTAAGCCAATGAGACTCACCAACATCAGTTCCCTTAAGGTTGTCATTCTGCTCTTTGTACTTACAGCATCCCGTATAGTCAGACACTCAGAGTCAAGCGAATACGGTCCAACACAAAAACAAACAAAAAACAACTATGTCAACCCCAAACCTGTTTGGGGAGTAAGGGTTAAAACACAGAACTACCCATAAAAGGTTTCTATAAAGCAGAAACTATTCCAAGGAGTAAACTGTTTGAATACAAAGATAAAAAGGAACATAAAGGGACTCCATGTGTTATTATGTACCACCCATCTCTCATGGACAGCTTCGGCGTTATTCGTGAGCATTGACAAATAATTGATGTCAACACTATCAAAGATTTTACCCGAGTTTCCCATGATAGCTTTTAGGCAACACAAAAGTCTGCAGAACTTGCTGGTGCGGGCTGAAGTGTCTTATAATGGTAATACTTCTGGAGAATGTTGTTCATGGGGTAAAACAACACTGCAAATGCTGCCTACAGATGTATCATGCATCAACATTTCACAGTAAGGCAACCGAAAATAACCATAAGATATTTTGCAATGTTTCCTGCAAAAGTATAAATGTTATTTAGGCCACACCAATCTAATTTCTTGTTCTACGGATTTTTGGGGCGAGCGAGCGATTTAAACATTTTAATAAAAAAAAATTAATTTGCAAATTTTTGAGGCGAAGCTTGTAAAGTAAAAGCGACCGATTATATTTTTTTTTGTAAACATAAAATAGTCGGTTTTGTCAATATAAGAATATAAGTTATAATATATTTGTTTGTACAAAAAGGCGCATGTTTTCTCAAAGAAGTATATATCTATCTGGTATTAAATGGTCAAAACATGTCCAAGAATTTTGTAATATTTCTGAACTTAAACCATGTTAAATTAACACATTTACTTTAAAAGTTTAATATTATTCAAAATAAGTGGACCCCTCTTTTAGAAAAAAGTTGTTTAAAATATGATGTATCATTCCTCTTTTTGAGTACAAAATTCTAAGTTTAAAGGTTTTTTATAAAAAAAACTATACAAATCCTTGGTATTTCTATTTTCTTTTCTTCTTCAGTAAAATGACCCCTTATCTGAGGGAGGGTTGTTCTCAACCTGATTATAACAAACACAGATCAAAGTACGGCCTTATACACAGGGCTTTGATACAGACCAAACAGCAAGCTATAAAGGACCCCAAAATTATTAGCGTACACAATTCGAACAGGAAAACCAACGATCTAATTTTATATCCAAACGGGAAAATACCAATTAACAACATCAACAAACGATAACTGCTGAACGACATGCCCCTGAATCATTCAGTACAGCTAGGTGCATAAACATGCAGTGGCTATAGATAGTTTTGTTTCGCCAGCATACAAAATAATTGCAGTTGAAGGCAAATCCTTCAGAAGTTCTTTGTACTTTATTCTAACCACGAACATTTTTTGATAGGGAATATAAGTAAGGGGGAAAGAAACCAATTTGTTGTTCTTTACGGGTATTTCCGCTGTTATAATTTTATATCGGAGCACTCCCACTTTGGATAAATAGGTTTCATGCTGAACACAAATATTACAGATATTTACACAGTGTGGTGACGAGCTTTTATATACAGGTTAGACTGTGATTTTAAACACAAATGTTGATATCTTTTTATATTATTTACAAAAAAACGGTGCGGGAAATGGACATGATTACATTTCCGGATGCGGGAAGCGGGAATATAAAATTTTTTTTAAAAAAAATCTGTTTTGAAAAAATAGGTGCGGGCGGGTCCGTCGAACAAGGAATCAAATTGCTGTGGCCTTACATTCTACAGTTTTAGGTTTGTGAACTCCAATATGTTTGTGAGTCAAAGTAGTCTTTCTACAAACGCCTAAATGGCCATAGGAGTGATATATCTATAAAGCCACTTCTCACATTTTCTAAGCATTTCAGTTAGTGGTGTCACTACCTTGATGATTTTAACCGCATGAAAATCCTAGTGATTGAACAGAATCATTGTTAAGGTTATAATTATAAATGAACTGTTCACAAAACTTTACATTTTTGAAATACTAAGGCTTTTCTAACTCATGAATGAATAACTTTAGCTGTATTTGGCAAAACATTTAGGAATGTTTGGTCTTCAATGCTCTATAACTTTATTTGGCCCTTTAACTCTTTTTTATTCGATCGTCACTAATGGGTCTTTTGAAGACAAAACGCGCATTGGCGCTAATGCAAAATTTCAAACCTGTGGTCTATGACGAGTTTATTCCCATACCACAAGCTTAAGATTCATTTAACATATTCATTTACGGCAGCGAGTGATCAAAACGTGTCATTGGACCTTCAATTCTTACTTCGTTCCTGTTCATCTAAAACGTCATTTATTCATGTTTGACTCAGTTTTAAGGCTGAAATGTATAGACCAAATCGTTCTTATAATACGAAAACATGATATATATATAAACTCATTTGGTAAATACAAATATCCTAGTTTAAAAACTATAGCCGCTGTTCAAATAAGGAATAAACTAATATTGGAATAGTTTTAACACCATCTGAATCTTGATCTGTGAATTAGGAAGTTCGAAGACTCTTAGGACGCTACTGAAATCTAGAAGTAAAGGAAAGACTGACAAGGCTAAACAAAAAATCAAAACTTTAACAACACAAAAGTCCTAAAATCACTCACAGGAAAAAAATGAGATTGAGCAATAAAATCATGCAAACATTATAATAAACTAAGATGCTCTGAAAAGGTCAGTATTTTTCTCCTCTAGTGGCACCCTTCATGGTAATCCAGTGAAGCCGTAAATCAATAGGGCATAGGCAAGTGTACAAATTTTACTGCTAAGACATGACCTTGTTTATAAAACATCGGCACACGAAAATTCTTTAATGGATTATCCTTTATCATGAATGATACATATCTGCACCAAGAGTGCATGGTACTGTTTGAATTTGGACTGTGACCCATCTAGTGAATGGGGATATAGAAAAACTAGCACTGCGATATACTTCGGTGTAGAAATACATGTATTACCTTAACCCATTACTGTGGAATGACAAATCCAAAAAATTTCCAAATTGTAAGGTTTATTACATTTACCAATTTCACTGATACATCTAACAAAAAACTGTATAACTCAGTTGAAAAAGTCTTTAAAACGTACCAAATCGATACATTTCTTGATGTCAGCCAATAACAAATAAAACATTATATGATCAATCAGAACACATTCAATATACAAACGATGTTATGTTTGTCTTTTGAATCATCTCTTTTCTACAAGATATCATCATTTAGGGACATACCTTGTTGATGTGAAAGTAACATTAAAAAACGTTAATATGTATCCGTTTTTGTGCTCAACCGATCCTGTTATTTGTTCCTTTTTCGAATAAGTCAAGCGCAGAAACTGGTACATACGCGATAATAGAAAAAAGGTATTAGTCTAGCTCAGAAACAGGTACACAAGCGTTAATAATAGGTTAATTTCACCTCTTCGAACCAAGAACAAACTCCAGATATACGACAATAAAGCAGTTAAAAGGTTGAACGTATTAAAATCGAAAAAGGAACAAATAAAAGTATCGGTTGAGCAAAAACACGATTACACGGGTACTATCACCTCAACAAAATAAGAACTATTACCAAACATAAGAATACAAAGAAATAAAAAGGGAGAAAGATGTCATAAATCGAATAATTAACGAATAAGGAGTATAACGAATAAGTAAAGAATAAGGATTAAGTAACGAATACAATGTAGGTAACGAATAAGGAATAAGGAATAATTAACCAATTTGACTGAACTTAGTTTTCAAATACTCTATATATATCAATATATCGTTTGATTAGCGGAGAGGTAGCATAAATCAATTTTCAAATCATTGACTGACTCGATCGGATATCAAATACCCGATCGCGACATCTCGCATTTGATGCCATAAACGGATCCAGGGACAGGCACTGGAAGGCCCGCCCCACCGCCCCCTTTCAAGGGAAAAATTTGTTTGGGTTAAATATAGAAAATCACTGAAGCATCACTCGAGGTGTCAACAGTAGTATCGAAGTTTCCACGTAAGCCACAGATATACTATAGTATAGTAAAACATTGCAAAATTATTGCAAACACTAATTGGTTCACCGCTATGGAAAAACCGTTTCACAGATGATATCGGATATGTTTCTTATGTCGTAGCTACAATATCATCCCCTTCCCACGTGTGTGACCTACCGAATTAGACTATTTTTCGCATTTCTAACACCATAAGAAACGATTATAAGACGACGATTGCCACATGTGGAGCAAGATCTGTTTACCCTTCTGGAGCACCTGAGATCACCCCAAGTTTTAGGTGGGATTCGTGTTGCTTAGTATTAAGTTTTCTATGTTGTGTCTTCTGTACTATTATTTGTTTGCTTGTCCTTTCATTTTTAGCCATGACGTTATCAGTTTATATCTATATTACTCTTATGTTAAACTGATCTTATTATATTAAACACATTTATTATCATATGGTTCAGTGAATCCAAATTATACATTAAGATTCTTTCATACTTACTCAACACTGGCAATAGAACAACCACTGTTCTTAATAGTTAATAGTTGTTAGATCTGGTTCTGGCTAGTTGTGCAGTTCACTTTAACTATATAAACTGTATTTTTTATCTACATTAGCAATGCAGAATAAGTTACCCAGAAGCAACATTATGAGTATTTAGCCAGCAGTATAATGTATTTTTCATTTCAAAGTTTTTCAAATCAATCTCTGGTTAAAAGTTTATGTCTTGAATATAATATTTAGTTTCATTTATTTTGCTTATTGTATTTCAAACTTTATATTTTGTCATTTTACCTGTAATTATCATTGCAATATTATTTATTCATGTTATTTGCGATTATGCAGTCCGTAATGCGGTTCGATAAAATTGCTCCCCTTTTTTATTTCGCTCTCCTGTCAATTCATGTAATTTCGCTACCTCCAATGGTAGACTCTACAACAATGGGTGTCGTCAAGAAAGGTACGATTAAAGGAATCAGCTAGGAATTAGACGATCGTCATTGGTATAGGTGAGTTGTTTAATAGTTATTGCATTGGGATCGATGCATGTTTGGGATTAATTCATAATCAGGAATAGCTGGGAAGGAAAGAAACTTGTTGCTACGTGAACCCGGAAAGGCCGGGACGAATTTAAAAACAAAATCTAGAGACGATCGTTCTGAGTGTGCCACCTGCACATTTAAACGTGTATACAAGGACAGTATTCCCTATCTTTGTAATGTGTTTCATAATTATGTGATATAGAGCAAAAAAAGGTAGCAGTTTTTTGTGTCGTGTCCTTAAGCATTTCCAGGGGATATAAAGTTATTTTTCACGGTGTGTTTGATAGGTTTGTTACATTGTAACATTATATAATACACACTCATAAAGTGGATTTAAATAGTCTCTCACACTCAATTAACTGAATTTCAATTATTCTATTTACCGTAGTGGTATTATATAAGACATAGCACTAATATTCAACGTTTTTATATCGGATTTATTTTTAACATTGTTATTGAACGGTTCATAGTAAAAATTAAAAAAAAAACAGATAAAACCGTTGAATGTAAATGACATGAACCTCCGAAGTCTTATATATTGTCCTTTAATATAAGACCGGAGGTTCATATCATTTACTTTCAACATTATTTATCGATTTTTTGTTTACTTTCAATGTTGAACTGTTCAACGGTTCAACATTGGAAGTTAAAAAAATCCGATAAAAATAAATGGTTCAACATTGATATACATTATTGGACTATCATTTATTAGTTCTTTATACCAACTAAATGCTTTTTTTTTGTGGTGTATATTACAAAACATTAACGTTTTGTACCTTATTAATGATGCAATATCTGTTTACAGAATGAGAGAGATATTTCGTATTCTAAAACTAATTTTTCTCACATGTGTGTTAGATATGTTGAAATTACGATAAATGTTTAGTACGCATACCCATCCCCTCTTTTTCAATCCATTAGTTCAAGATACAGCTCTGAAGAATATGCAATAACCTAACATTGATAATTTAGCTAACAATAAATTCAGTACATTTTTCTAACAAGTGAAGACCAATGAAAACATTTGATAGGTTTTGAAAGCATGGCCAATTCAGTAGGATCTAGTGGTTTCGTAGACATAAATGATAATTCAACATTTTCGATTCATATTCTATAAAATTTAGAAAGGAAATGGTGAGTATGTCAAAGCGACAACCACCCGACCATACAGCAAAGAACAGCCGAAGGCAACCAATGGGTCTTCAATGTAGCGAGAATTCCCACACCCGTAGGTGTCCTTCAGCTGGCCCCTAAATATGCATAATAGTACAGTGATAATGGACGTCATACTAAACTCCGAATTATACACAGGAAACTAAAATTTAAAATCATACAAGACTAACAAAGGCCAGAGGCTCCTGACTTGGGACAGGCGCAAAATTGCGGCGGGGTTAAACATGTTTATGAGATCTCAACCCTCCTCCTATACCTCTAGCCAATGTAGAAAAGTAAAAGAATAACAATACGCACATTAAAATTCAGTTCAAGAGAAGTCCGAGTCCGATGTCAAAAGATGTAACAAAAGAAAATAAATAAAATGACAATAATACATAAATAACAACAGACTACTAGCAGTTAACTGACATGCCAGCTCCAGACCTCAATTAAACTGATCTAGTATATTTAATAACATGTTTATATTTTGTGACACATCTGATGTATAAATCCAGTGCCAGAACCGGGAAAGAGCTCACAGTTCCGATCCGTTTGTACGGGGAACATGTGGTTGCAACCTCCTCTTTAACTGCCTGTTCGATTTTTTGTTTGCAGTGTCGAAAAGGGAGAAAGACAGCAGTTTTATCAAGAAGTTATGTAAAAGATCTGCTATACATCTGACAGTCAGGAATTATTCTGAAGTACACATGTCGACCAGAGGCATGTAACTGAGAGGAGAGGGTACCAGATGCTTATCTGAGATTCCAATTTAAACTAAAGAAAGGCTTAGGCAATATATAAAGATATGTTGGAGAAATAATCTATATGAATAAAGTTATGCCGCAAAAAGGAACTTCTTTTTTTTATTATATACAGAATTTGTCAAACGTATCCATAACAGAAGAGATCGATTTGGATGCATCCTTCATAGCCTTGTAATACTGATGGTAACAATTTATATAATTTCTGAGATGATATAGCAGTTACATTGGTCTCCTTCTTCAAAGAACTTGATCATCTCAACTCTTTTTTTTTTTTAAATTGGAGCCCTGTTCAAGAAGAGTTAAAAGAGCATATGCTTAATTTTCGTTATTTTTTAGAATCATCATTTTTTTTTTAAATGAAACAGGTTGTGCATTCTACATAAAAGATCCCAGTCAACCGTAAATATTAACACCCCAAAAAGGTCTTTAGTATATTCATTTGTCAACTTACAGAATATGTCAAATGTTTAAGCATTCAAACCATTACCATGTGACTTGAGTTTTTGATTTGTCAATATAAAGCAAGGCAATTTCGATATTTTCCCTAACATCATAATAGTCCGTTTTATCATTAAAAAACAAAGGACTAACTCTTGTACAAAACTGTAACAGATTATCAAAGACTGTCTAGTAAGTACAATCTTAACCAAGCCCTGCTCTTTAAGCACCGTCTTAGCAATGGCTTGGTTGATTGTAAGTGTTTGGTGCAGATACTGAAGACTTGAGACAATAGCTTGGAGGTAAGTATGTATAAGAACAACGTTTTCAAGAATATAGGCGGATTCGAGGGGGGGAGCTTTAGTCGGAAAAAAATGTTTGATTAAACATAGGGAATCACTGAAGCATGACTGGAGAGAGCTCTCCTAAGCTCTGCCGTGCTCAGACAAGAAAACCATACCTCCTTTGAAGTTGAATGATTAACTTACTTCCGTGTTGATGGATTGTTTCCTGGGTTGCTTTGGTAGGGTATTGTTGAATGTTTCACACTCGAGTAATATATATATATACATGTGTAGTACATGAAATGTGTACAACTATAGTACTTGACTCCTAATAGTGATAGTGATCATGTATGAGAAAAATAGAGTGAGCTACCGTATACGGTAAAAATTAATATAAGGAATCTTTAATATCCTTGAATCTGTTTCTGACTTGTGAAGAACTATCAAGAGAACTTACAGTAGGACGGTTATTCAAGTAAAATACTATAATAAATCGAGTCTTTATGTGATAAACTATAATAAAATTGAGTCTAATGTAAAACTTTTAAATAAGTAAAGACTTGCAACTTTTCGACTGAAAGAAAAGGATATAAATAGTAAATTCAAATCGTATGAATCGTATGAATGATATTGGCGAACAAAAAAAAGTATCACATTATGTCGTCTGACAATTGTAAGATGCTATAAGATAGACTAAAAATGTATCGAAAATATAGCACAAAAGAAATCATGAAATAACTCATTGCAATCCCAATTTAGGATGCAAACACATGAAAAGAAAAACAAAATCACACCATATCTCCACATGACACAAAACAAAAACCAACTGCAATCAATAAATAAGACGCAAAGAGTCACAAGAAATGAAAAAAAAATCCATTCGCGGGCAACTACGACTTATTATACTGTATGATCGAACACAAACATAGCCAAAATATGACACTCAAGAAATAAGACCCAAACTAAATTACAAGTAATTGCAAGATTAATAAATGATGCATAAAAAATAATTCCGAACAACAATTGGTTAACACAAACAAACGGAATACAACGATGTAAATCTATGCTACCCCAAAAATTCAACTTCACAATGGTCAACCATTATTAAAATATTCAATTTTCTATATTTATAATATACTGGTCAACAAAAGAAACGATACAAGACTTTTTTTCAAATTAAAGATAAAGTTTTCCATTAAATGGACCAATATTGAAGGTAGTAATACTTAATCATCATGGAAATATAAATTCTTTAAAATTTTTTCCTTTTTTTTCTTTCGTGACGTTTTTTTCGCGATTTTTTGTTTTTTACAAAATTTACATAAAACGGCAATTCTAAAAAAAGAAGTTCCAAATAATGATGCCAACCTTTTAATTTAAAGGTAAAGACAGTGTTTGCCATTAAGTTGTTTTTAAAAATCATACAGTTTCTTCATTTATTTGTTAAGCAAAGTTTGTCCCCACGAGAAATCGTTAAAATGTATACATTATCAACTGATTTACCATAGACAGTAAGTGTAAAGTGATATTCAAAAAGCGGTAACAATCTTAAAACTTATCCGAAAGGTTCCAAATTTACTGTGTGTTGTTTTCATATCTAAAGCATTGATTTGAGACGAACATAAAATTATTTTTTTTGCATTTTTTGAGATCTCAAAAAACACTTTTTTCCCAAAAATTAGAAAAAAACAATATTTCAACCCATTACTTACAACATGAACATTACTTGATTAGCATATTAAATATTTTTAAACAAATTTGAAATTTTATTTAGAACTTAGAAAATTATGTGTCGATTTTTTATTCAACTTCCGCAAAACTAATTTGCACCCTACGATCGTTTACACTGAATTTAGATGCTTTCCGACAAGTTTTAATTTTCATTATCACATGTGAATACATTGCAAATGAAAGCTTTTTAAAATAGTGTATCTCATTTTTTTTTTATATTTAATACTTTTTGATCAATTTTATTTCAAAGTCGTGTATCGTTTCTTTTGTTGACTAGTATACATATATATCACTTCTGTGAGAATTAGTATGGATAGTAAAATTGGGTATTTTCTCTGGGTCGTTTAAATTACTCGCAACTAGGTGAGACACGCACAGAAGTGATAGTTATGTATTATAAATATAGAAAATTAAATATTTTTAAAAATTAGAATTTTATTTTTTTAAAATGTATCATAGACCCAAGCGCCTGTGATCAGGGTTACTGTATAACTGAGGTGTAACAAAATGTGTAACAAAACTTTTATTGAATATTACAGAAATTATGACTGTCGGTGTAATTGTAATTGTTAACGAAAAAAACATGTCAAGCATGAAAATATAATTTAAAAATAAATAGTTTAAATCACTTAAAAGTCATTTGATGTTACATATATAGGACGGGTGCGTTCGATGCGTAAATAAATTAACAAACCCCGTCTTATAACATCCGACTTTGAATTTGCGTCTTAATGTCAAATTTAGGTGTGCAACTTTGGGAATGGTCTTAAACGATTGACAACTCATTTCTCAATTTTTGTAATTTTCCTATATTTTTTTCTTTGTCCAGCAAAAAAAGTAGCAGTTTATAAGGAGACCCCCTAAATGACATAACAGCTTGACTTATGGTCGTTTTAAAAACGATTGTTTGCAAGTTGCATTGTGATCTATTGTACAATATGAAAATTAAACAACGTGAATGCAAATATTTTTAATGACTTTACGGAAAATAACCTTTGTGTCATCTTGACAACCGTATACAAAGTTCATTACACTTCTCTACCTTCTAAACACAAGAGGTCGATTTCTTTTGTTCTATTTAAACCGCATATCGGACTGTATGTAATTCAACATAGAATACATTATTTGATACAAAATGATACATTCATCCTGGATTTAATTGTCTGTGGTATAGCAATCGTCGAATTCCCTAAAACAATTTTATCCTAATGTATCATGTGTATTTGATAACAAGAGTCATGTGTTAAACTAGTCAAGGTAAGCAGGCTATATATATATATCCGATCGATCTTTAGACAGGGAAGTTTAAAAGATACAACAAAATGGCGATGTCGGTGGAGGTGAAAGGAGAAAAGTTAAAAGAAGATTTTGATGATCTGCTAACTTGTACAATCTGTTTGGAGATCTTCAAAGCACCTAAGTATCTGCCGTGTCTGCATACGTTTTGTAAGTCGTGTATTAATACATATATTGTTTCAACCGTGAAAGACAATAACCCAAGTGGATTTAAATGTCCCGTATGTCGTCGGTCTGTGCCAATAGATGATGAGCAGCCTGAAACGTGGGCTAATAATTTACCCGGGAACCATTTTATCGTATCACTCATAGATAAAAGGGAATTACAGAAACCCGATAAGCTATGTGATACTTGTGATCAGGACAAACAGAAAGCTATTTCATTCTGTACTATTTGTGAAGAAGCATACTGTGAATCGTGCAGAAAGGCCCACACAATTTACAAAATGTTGAAAAGTCATAAATTAGTACCCATTAAAGATATCAATGCAGACACTTCCGTTTCCGGTCTATATGCGCATGTCACTTGTAAAGAACATCCCGACAAGACAATAGAAGTGTACTGTCAGGATCATTCAAAACCGTGTTGTACAGTTTGTGCCACTGTCCACCACAGAAAATGTGAACAAGTTGTGACTATTGATAAGGCGGTGGCTGGGATTAAAGAATCCGAAAAAGCAAGAAACCTGATGACGAAATTAACAGAAACGAGTAACACATTGGGCAAAGTTCTTCAGAACCTAAAGACTAATAAGGAAAATTTTGAAAATGGCACAGAAACAGTTCTTCAAGAAATCCTAACTTTGCGAGAAAAAGTTTGTAAACATTTAAATGCACTAGAGCAGAAACTTCGGGATGAGGCCAACAGTGGAAGGAAAGAAAATGTAATTAAGCTTGATGAAGAAATGACATATTTCTCCAGCCAAAAAAATACAATTGATAATTGGAAGACTTTATTCGAAGCTTGTTTATCTCAAGGTTCAGAAATACAATGTCTGGTCAAGATGGATGAGATTCTAAATAACCTTTCTCAAACTGAAAAAGACATTTCTAAACTTTTACAAGAAATAAGGGCTATATCCGTAAAGTTTGAACATAAAGATATCATTTCAGACATTACCTCTCTCGGCAGTTTGATTTTTGATGAGCAACGGCATTCTGCATATAATATTCCCGGAAGGAAGATAGCAAATTTCCATACAGGAAAAATCAGAGTCGCGTTCACAATTGATGTGACAATATCTGCGGTAAGTGGGATATTCCTTAATAATGATATCATTTTGACACATTATTGTCAAAAAAAGATCGTATATTACGACAACAAAGGGCAGCAACAAGAACAGCTACAAGTTCCTCACAATTTAACAGACATAACAAAAGTGGATGGTCAAACTGTTGCCGTGTCTTCAAATGAAAATAAGATAGTTGTTATTAACGTTAAACCGCTGTGTATCTCTAAGATATTAAATATAAGCAACCCTGTGTGGGGTATTTCGTTCTGTGAAAACGAATATGTTACTGCTAATGGTCAATTAATTTCTTGGTTAAATGCTGAAAATGGTACAGTAGTTAGAAGTCAACAAACCACAGTAGACACTAGACATGTTTATTGCTACACGAAAAATGACTACATCTACTGGGATAGCGGAAATTCTATTAAAAGAGAGAGCAATGAAGGAAAAGGCTTTACGTACAACCATAGTCTATTGCAACGCCCCTATTTTCAAGACGTAGATAGCGACGGAAACATTTATACAACCGGGTATGGTTCTAGAAACATTCACCAGTTAACATCTACTGGAAAACTCGTGCGGATCATTCCCATATCGGATATAGATAACACCATCACAGCTAGTCCGTGGGTAATACGGTTCCAGCCAAACAGTAACAGATTTCTATTAACATTTGATGGTAGTGCTTCCAAAGTCCTTGTGTGTGAAATTGATTAGATTCATTCAGAAGTAGAATAATAAGAAGCGAAGGGAGCAATGATTTGCTTTAGGGAGTATGAGCCCATATCTTGCTGATTTGTTGTTTAAATTACAATTGTTGATATTGCGTTATGTTGAACTCTCTATTATGTGAAGAAATAGTGTCAAGGATAAAACAATATTATAATAACTGATAGTTGTATGTTGTGTTGATTTTTAATATCTCTCTTATAAGTTTATATCAAATACATTTAAACAAGTTTAAAACAATGATAGGATTGAAATAAGATTCAATTGTTATCTCTTTTGTTTTGTTTTCCCGATGGATATCCTAATTGAGCGTATTTTAAGTACACATACTATCAAAATATGTTCAATTCTAGATATGAAAGTATTCAATAATTTATATGAAGATTCGCCATTCAATCATATGATAAAACGTTTAAATTTTCTTATCCCAGGCATATAAACCTTAGCCGTATTTGGCACAACTTTTTGAAATTTTGGATCCTCAATGCTCTTCAACTTTGTACTTATTTGGCTTTATAAAAATTTTGATATGAGCGTCACTGATGAGTCTTATGTAGACGAAACGCGCGTCTAGCGTACTAAATTATAATCCTGGTACCATTGACAACTATTAAAACGAAACATTGTTTGCACCTATCTTAAGTCAGAAATCTGATGTTCAGTGGCTGTAGTTTGTTGATGCACTTAATAGTTTTGTGTGTATTTAAAATTTGAATTTTTCGAAAAACTAAGGATTTTTTTACCCCAGACATAGATTACCTTAGCTGTATTTGGCACAACTTTTTAGAATTTTGAATCCTGAATGCTCTTTGTCTTTGTACTTGTTTGGCTTTATACATATTATGATATCAGCGTCGCTGGTGAGTCTTATGTAGACGAAACGCGCGTCTGGCGAACCAGATTATAATCCTGGTACCTTTGATAAATATCAATAAGTGTTTCTCGTTTTTATCTCACCTGGCCCATACGTGGCGTCCGTTGTCCGTCGTCGTCTGCCGTCGTCGGTCGTCGTCAACTTTACAAACTACTTGGCCAAATTTAAACAAACTTCAATTATTTGACATAGTAATATTGTTTTTAGTCATTTCTATTATAGAATTTGAAATAATAATGTATTTAGGAGTATATATCCCTCACTCAAAGCTCTGTTTTGGAGTTGGCTATATCTTGTCTGAGGTTAAAACAATATAGCTAGTGATAGTTATATTTTGTGTTGATAACAAATGTATCTAAACAGGAATAACAAATATATTATGGTATAAAGACAAGATTTCTATTTTTATCAAAATTGATTATTTTTCCCATGGATATCCAGATCGTGTTTATTGTAGCTTCAAGAATAACAAAAGATGTTCAATAAATATAAATTTACTTTTTTGCTTTTATCCCCCTTTCAAAGTTTGTATGGGATTTTCCATATTTTTGGGTGGATTTTTTTTTTTATCTCGAGCAACTCTGTTGCGAGATTGATTGTCTAAATGTGCATCTGATGGAGAGAAATTGGTATCGTTGAATTTACTGAATGTGAGACATGGATATGCTATCCTTGAGGTGGTGTCGGCGTTTCCTGTTTATTACGTTTTATTTTATAGTTGGTAGAAGAGATAAACTATTTATATGCTGTATACAGATGCCTTATATACGATTTGTGATATCCTTTGTCCTTGTCCCCAATTTTATGATTATGCGACTGCCCATAAACAAAAATATAGTGTGTATTATGTGGAGCAGGAGCTGCTAACCCTTCCGAGACGCATAATATCATTCCTGAGTTTTTCGAGAGCTTCGTGTTGCTTAGTCTTTAGATTTTCTGATTGTATAGCCTCAGGATATCCTGTGTCCTTGTCTTTGGGTTTATAGATTAGAGACTGTCCATAAAAACGTATAAAGGTTGTTATATATGGAGCAGAATTGGCCTACTCTTCAGAGGCACCTGACATCACGTTTTTTTTTGCGACATTCGTGTTGCTGATGCAGACTTTAGTTTTCCATATTGTGTCGTGTGTGCTCTTGGTTTAATTTTCGTTGTTTCTCGTAATTTGCAATGCCATTGTCAGTTTTATTTTTATTGACCTGTACCAAATTAGGAATGTGGCATTTGTTATCAAATAGTCCGTTTATATTGATGTTGGCGTGTGAATTTGTTACATTTCAGTCATCAGTGTTTGTGTTGTTCCGTTGTTTTCCTCTTATGATTGATGTTTTTCCCTCCGTTTTAGTTTGAAACCCAACTTGTTTTCTCTTAATCGATTGATGACATTCGAACAGCTGTATACAACTGTTGTTTTTATTCATTTAACTGACGATTTACAATGTCCCTTTGGTATCGTTAGCCTCTCTTTTGTTCTAATGATTCAATAATGATACACAGAATCCTCCCAACACATCTCTGTCAGATAGGGTCTTTTTCAAAATTTCTATACCAGATTCTCTATATCATTATGTTATCTAAATTTGGGTTATCGATAAATTATAAAGTGCAAAAGTTTTTCCGACGTGGTTAACATTTCCCTCGGATTATTGTTCAACATTTATGTTGGCCTATTTCTCAGATACTTTAACTATGTTCGTGTTGCTCAGTCTTACGTTTTCTATGTTGTTTGTTTCTTCTATTTTTGTCTGATGGTCTTTTTTCTTTTTAAGATATTGGTTTGTCAGTTTAATTTCGACTTATGAGTTTGAATGTCTCCCTGTTATTTTTCGCCCATCTTTAACATATTTAACAATTTTACTTTATTTGATGAACTTGTATGCAGCTATCGTAAAATATATGTATCGTAAGGTATAGTCGACTACGAACTGAGTTCTAAAGTACCACTAAGCAAACCAGAGATAGAAAAAGAATGGAATCTTAAGACAAATTAAAAAAAAACCATGCATCAAACATTACTTACATGTATATTAAACAATGGTATTTTTGAAAAATCTTACAAGTAACAAAGATTGTTTCGGGTAATTCTTCTTAGACATCAAAAACACACCAGAGCTATAGGAATGGGAGACAATTAATCTATAGTGTCTAATATTGTCAGAACGACTATTTTGACCTACTGTCACACTCAGGCATTATTCCTTCGCTTCTCGTTGAAGTTATTAACAGGTTTTAGCTAACCCTAATCCTAGTCTCCCCGATCATGACGTCCTCGTCATTCTGATTGTTGGTACGTTTACAGTGCCTCTCTCCAGCGGTCATTGTTCGTGTTCACACGAATGATTGATTACTCACTTTCACACCGCAAGATTCATTCAACATAATTATTGACGGCTTCGGGTTTTATAAGAGTCGTTAGACCTTCTTATTTCCTTCTCTCTAAATTCCATTCTTTCTTCCTTCCTGTTCATCCAAAAGGACGTATTATATAAATATAGGAAGATGTGGTATATGTTCCAATCAGATTACTCTTTATCCAAGTCCAAGTCACAATATATAAAAATAAACCATTATAGGTCAAATTCTGGTCTTAAGCACGGAGCCTCTGGTCACAACGAACAGCAAGCTATAAAAGATCCAAAAATGACTAATGTGAAACCATTCAAACGAGAAAAATAACAGTACCCGATGTAATTTTTCTGAAAAATAAAAAACGAGAAACACGTATAAACAACATCAAGAACGACAAGGGGCGGATCCAGTCATTTTAAAAAGGAGGGTTCCTAACCCAGGACATAGAGGGGGTTCCAACCGCAGGACCCCCCCCCCCCCCTCTGGATCCGCGCCTGACGACAACTACTCAACTTCAGAAATGGTTTGCTCAGTTTTAAGTCTTAAATGTATAAACCAAATAATTCTAACAATATGAAAACATGATATATTAACACATTCGGCAAGTAAAAAAGTTCATCCTGAAAACCAATAGCAGTTGTTTAGATAAAGAAGAATACACAAACAAAGACTGAATTAATAAGTTCGAAGAGTCCAAGGAAGCTATCACAATCCAGAATAGAGGCTACAACAATGTCAAAAAACAAACAAAAACAAAAAAATTACTACAAGTCCTCAAATCACTCACAGAAAACAATGAGATTGAACAATAAAACCCTGCAAATGGTTAAAAACTAAGATGCGCAAAAAGGTAAACTTTTTTGCTCCTCTAGTGGCATTGTCAAGGTATTCTAGTTAATGCATATGTCAATAGCGGATAGGGAAATTATCTATTCTACTGCAAAGACATTACCATATTTTATAAACCATCGGTACACGAAAATTCTCTAATCCTTAAATATGAATAAAACACTTCTGCATCAAGAGAGCATGATATACCCGTTGTGCACTGCGCTATAGAAAAACTTACACAACGATATACTTCGGTGTATAAATACAACCTTAACCCATAACTGTGGAATGACAAATACAGAAATTTCCAAATTGTAAGGTTTATTGCATTAACTGCATTTACCAATTTCACTAAACATCCAACCACAAACTACAGAAATCTGTTGAAAAGGGCTTAACTCATCAGATTGATACACTGCTTGTTCAAAGTCAACAACTAATAAAACATCATGTTATCAATCAGTACTCATCCAACATCCAATTGATTTAATGATTGCTTTTTGCATCAGCTCTATTTTACGAGATATCACAATAAGAGAATAAACTCCTAATTTATAAAATTGAGTGAATCCAAATGATGAAATGGATATAAAACCGGCAGTAAAACCAATCTCAAAGTATGGCCTCAATTGTGCCGTGAAGGAGGTATACATTTGTAGTCGCGTATGGTCAGAGTTTTATCGTTAAGTTGTATGCATTATGTAGAGAGATAGTACCATTTAATCTATTCTAAAGAACCCCTTACAAAATCTCGTTTATGAACCCGAAGGTACCATTTCGATACTCTTTATATCTGTCATCAGACTCATTGACCTTTTCTATTGACCTTCTAATGGACGACTGATTTACGTATAACGGTCTAGATTGGATTATGGAATACAAAAAACTGGACAGAACGTGTAGACTAAAATCCCCCTCCCAAAAAAAAGGTAAAGAGAAAAATAGGTCAAAAACATAAAGAAAAGAGAACGAGGGGCTGAAATTTAAAAGGAGAAAAAAACGACATAAAATATAAAATAATCCCCAATCGGGAAAAGCAGATATTGTCTTAACCATTTTATTTGTCCTTAAAATGCATAAAACATTAGTATCGTCACTGGACGTAAAGTTACAAAAAAAACTAGAGGCTGAATCTATGTCGCTCACCTAGGTCTTTGTGAATATTAAACAAATGATGGATTCATGACAACATTGTGTTTTGGTGATGATGATGTGTTTGTACATCTTACTTTACTGAACATTCTTGCTGCTTTAAATTGTCTCTATCTATAATTAACTTGGCCCAGTAGTTTTAGTGTAAAATGTGAGTAAAAATTTACAAATTTTATGAAATTGTTAAAATTTGACTATAAAGGGCAATAACTCCTCAAGGGGTCAACTGACCATTTTGGTCCTGTTGAATTATTTGTAAATCTACTTTGCTGAACATTATTGCCATGTGATTATGGACTTTCCGAATTGATTTTCCTCTGAGTTCAATATTTTTGTGATTTTACTTTTTATTGCTGTTTACAATGATGACTGTGGTCAAGTTTGGTTTAATTTGGTTCAGTAGTTTCAGAGGAGAAGATTTTTGTAAAATTTAACGACGCCGGACGATGACGGACGGACAACAGACGACGGCCGCCGAACACCGGACGATAGGGATTGGAAAATCTCACTTGGCCCTTGAGGCCAGGTGAGCTAAAAAACTTGTCACTGGACGTAAAGTTACAAAAAACCATTGTCACTGGGCGATAGTTTCAAAAAAACATTGTCACTGGACGTAAAGTTACATAAAACCGTTGTCACTGGACAATAGTTACATAGAATTGACCAGTAAATCTACACATGTCAATTAAGTTGGAACATCTGTGGATTCACTACTATTCGTTGGACCCCAATTGTCGTTGGTTTTGTGGGTACAGGTGAACCACGAATTGAAATGTTCAACGCACTATAAATTTTCTATAGGCTTTTGTTTAAAGAAATTGATAAACTACAAAATAAAATATCCACGAAAATGTAAGTGTTCCTAAATCTACGCTAATTGATAGCCTCGAAAATAAATTAATCTAAGGTATTAAAAAAACAAACGTTTAGGACAATGTTCTTCTGTGATTAAATAAGAAGAAATGTCATCAACCTTGATTTTTGAGTTAAAATCAATATTACAAAATAATGCAGAATATTGATAGTAATTTAAACGTAGAAACTATATCAAGGGATATCAGTTCAATATGTACCATGATAATGATGGTCACGTGTTAAAACAAGTCAAGGTAAGCAAGCTATATATATATCCGATTATAATCATAACTGATCTTTGGACCAGGAAGTTTAAAAGATACTACAAAATGGCGATGTCGGTTGAGACGAAAGGAGAAAAAGTGAAAGAAGATGTTGATGATCTACTAATTTGTACAATTTGTTTGGACACCTTCAAAGAACCTAAGTATCTGCCGTGTTTGCATACGTTTTGTAAGTCGTGTATTAATACATATATTGTTTCAACCGTGACAGGAAACAATCCAAATGGATTCAAATGTCCCGTATGTCGTCAACCTGTGCCAATTCATGACAATGATGATAATTCGGAAAATTGGGCCAATAATTTACCCGGAAACCATTTTATTCTATCACTTATTGATAGAAAGGCAATCCAAAAGTCGGAAAAACTTTGCGATACTTGTAAACTAGAGAATATTTCTCAGAAGGCACACTCATTCTGCGTTGTGTGTGATGAAGCTTACTGTGAATCATGTCAAAGATGTCATAAGCTTTACAAAGCAACAAGAACTCACACAATAGTTCCCATCACAGATATTATAACAGACACCACCATTTCCGGTATATATGCGCATGTCATTTGTAAAGAACATCCCGACAAGACGATAGAAGTTTACTGTCAGGATCATTCAAAACCTTGTTGTACAGTTTGTGCAACTGTCCACCACAGAAAATGTGAAAAGGTTGTCACTATCGATAAAGCGGTGACCGGGATAAAAGCATCCGAAAAAGCAAAAAACCTGTTGACAACATTAACAGAAATGAGTTACACATTAGGTAAAGTTCTTCAGAACCAAAAGACTAATAAGAAAGATTTTGAAAATGGCATAGAAACAGTTCTTCAAGAAATCACAACTTTACGAGAAAAAGTTTGTAAATATTTGAATGAACTCGAACAAAAACTTCGGGACGAGGCCAACTGTAGAAGGAAAGAAAAAATAATTAAGCTTGATGACGAAACAACACATTTGTCCAGCCTAAAGAATACAGTTGATAACTGGAAGAGTTTATTCGAAGCTTGTTTATCTCAAGGATCAGAAATACAATGTCTGGTCAAGATGGAGGAGATTCTAAACAATCTGCCTCAAACTGAAAATAACATTTCTAAACTTCTACGTGAAATAAGGGCCATACCCGTAGAGTTTGAACAGAAAGATATCATTTCAGACATAACCTCTCTCGGGAGTTTGATTTTTGATGAGCAACGGCCTTCTGCATGTTCTATTCCCAGAATGAAAATAACAAATTTCCACACAGGAAAAATCCGAATAGTTTTCACTATTGATGTAACAATAAATGCTGTTAGTGGGATATTCTTTAATGATGATATCATTTTGACTCATCATACTCAAAAAAAGATCGTGTATTACGACAACAAAGGGAAGCAACTAGAACAGTTAGGTATTCCGTACAATGTAACAGACATAGTTAAACTGAATGACCAAACAGTCGCCGTGTCTTCAAATGAAAAGAAGATAGTACTTATTAACGTTAAACCGCTGACTTTCGTGAAAACTTTAAATATCAGCAATCCTGTGTGGGGTATTTCAATCTGTGAAAATGAATATGTTACTGCTAATAGTAGAACAATATCTTGGTTAAACATTGATAATGGTACAGTGATTAGAAGTCAACCAACAACAGCAGACACAATACATGTTTATTTCTACAAGAAAAATGATTACATCTACTGGGATAGCAAACATTCTATTAAAAGGGAGAGCAATGATGAAAAAGTCTTTACGTACAACCATAGTCTATTGCAACGCCCCTATTTTCAGGACGTAGATAGCGACGGGAACATTTATACAACCGGATATGGTTCTAAAAACATACATCAGTTAACATCTACTGGACAACTCGTACGAATTATTCCCATATCAGATATAGATAATACCAACAAGGGTTATCCATGGGTAATACGGTTCAAGCCAAACAGTAACAGATTTCTATTAACATTTAACAGTGGTGCTACTAAAGTCCTTGTGTGTGAAATTGATTAGATTCATTCAGAAGTACGTTAATTAGAAGCGAAGGGAACAAAGTTTTGCTTCAGTATGAACCAATTTCATGCAGATGTGTTGTTGTGAATATAATCTTTGCTATTTCGTTATTTTGAATTCTCTATCATGTGAAGAAATAGTGTCAAGGATACATCAACATAATAACTGATAGTTGTAAATTTGTGTTCATTCTTAATATCTCTCTTATAAGTGTTTATCAAATGTAATTAAACAAGATTAAAAGAAATGTCGGGATTGAAATTAGATTCAATTTGTTTCTTCCTTTTTCCCCGATAGATATCCAAATTGTGTGTACTTAAAATAACATACTAGATAAATATGATCAATTCTAGATATGACAGGATTCAATGATTTCAAATAAAATTCGCCTTTCAATGAAATAATAAAATGTTTGAAACGAAACGTTGTGTAAACCTATCTTAGTAAGAAATCTGATGTTCAGTGGTGTCGATTGGTGATGCGTTCAAAAGTGTTTCTCGTTTTTTATGTAGTTTTCTGTTTGAATGGTTTTATTCTGGTCATTTTTTGGGGGACTCGATATAGCTTGCTGTTCTGTATGAATCAAGGCTACATGTTAGAGACATACTTTTACCTATAACGGTTTCCTTTTTCAAATTGTGACTTGGATTGAGTGTTGTTTTAAAGGAACTCGTGCCATATTTTTATATCTATGTACCAAACTAAGACGAAATTGGTTTTAAGATACTAGTACAAAAGAGGAGAAATATACCTGAAGGACAGCCAAACCCGTAAGTCGAAACTTAACTGACAACGCCATAGCTAAACATAAGAATAACAGACAAACATTAGTACACAAAACACAACATATTAACAGTTTTCAGCACAAGAACAACAGGAGACGGAATACTTTCATTTTGATAAAAAAAAATGTGAAGAGTCGTGACAAGCTCTTCTCCCGACATTTGTGATTTTCGTTACTCCGTTTTGCTAATAAGCTTTTTAAAAAGCTGATCTTATACGATAGTATAAAAATAATGAACTTGAAAGAAGAGAAAAATAAAGGGTCTGTGTGCTTGTTTTTCATTGCAATTTTTTGGCAAATGATCCTCTCTTGAATTTTCCTACTTTTAACATTGGCCGCATATTTGTTTCATAAACTATGAAAAAGTAAAAAGGATTTCATCAGATTTAAACAAAAAAGCATTTTTTTTAGAACTATGTAAAACTAGCGATTAGTGGACATTTTTATTAAAAGATAATTTAACCAGAAGATTACGAAAATTAAGCAATAAACATCCTAAAGGTTTTTAAATTAAGTGTTGTCAGAAAAATAATTCAACTTTTTCGCACTCAAGCATTTTCCACCGCAGTTCGTCGTAGCTATATTATATTTAAAGGTTTTTGTCATTTAAATTTCACCCCGAATTCGGTGTCCTCGACCACCTGATTGTTAGTACGTTAATAGTTATCAAAGGTACCAGGATTATAATTTAGTACGCCAGACGCGCGTTTCGTCTACATAAGACTCATCAGTGACGCTCAAATCAAAATTATTTTTAAACCCAAACAAGTACAAAGTTGAAGAGCATTGAGGAACCAAAATTCAAAACATTTGTGCCAAATACGACTAAGGTGATCTATGCCTGGGATAAGAAAATCCTTAGTTCTCCAGGTGTCCTTGTTTTTGTTTAAACTAGGGATGGCAAACAAATCTGAAATTAAATGCATGATACTCGCGAGTACTCAAATACATCTTAAATGTCAAGTGATAGGTTTTGATTTTTGTTGGGACAGTGTGCTTTTTTGGTGATTACTTTTCATAAACTTAATTATAATATGAAGACATCGTTTATATTTAACTTTGCCATAAAAACGAGAGGTTTGGCATGCCACAAAACTAGATTCAGCCCAGCATGTTTTTCTTAAAATGTCCTGCACCAAGTCAGAAAAATGACCATTGTTATTTTATAGTTCGTTTCTGAGTGTGTTACATTTTAGTGTTGCGTTTCTGTTGTATCGTTCTCCTCTTATATTTGAAGTGTTTCCATCAGATTTAGTTTGTAACTCGGATTTGTTTTTTTACACAATCGATTATTGAATTTCGAACAGCGGTATACTACTGTTGCCTTTATTTAAGCTCTGACGCCATCACTTTGCGATAAAAAAATTTATGTTTGTTGGAACAGTGTGGTATTTTGGTGATTAGCATTAATAAACTTAATCCTTATTTGATGATAACGTTTGGCATCCTAACGAAAGACATACATATGGTTGCAGACCTCAACTGTATGACTACAAAATATAACTTTATTTGTACCAATAGAACAATGAATAAGGCACCACCATTTCTAACAAGTAATCTATCATAACAGCAATTAAAAGTTTTGTGTGTTAACGAACAAAATCAGAAACAAGCCAATTAAACAATTGATATATTCATAAAATCCGACTTGACAGACAATCTGTATCACCTGTTCCTGTGAGGTTAGTATTTTTAATGTCACGACTTTGCGTAAATAATATTTCATTATGAATTATACAAGCACATTTTCTATACGCTTTCACAAAAAGGATTCCTAAAAACTTACGACTGGTCTCATGATTTGTCAACAAAATATTTGACTTTCAATTAATTATTTGAAACGATATTTAATTAAACATTAAACAATGATAAAGTTTCAAATTAACATACCAATCACGTTCGAAAGAAGTCTTGAAAAACAAAGACAAAGACGAGTAGTTATTATATAATAAAATCAACGATACCAATTTTCTTGCACCAGATGCGCATTTCGACAAGACATGTCTCTTCAGTGATGTTCATGGCCAAAATATTTGAAATCCGAAGCTTATATAAAAGACGAAGAGCTATAATCCAAAAGGTTAAAAAGATATAGCCAAATCCGCGAAAGGAATCAGAGCTTTGCATTAGGAAGATACATTCCTTAATTTATAATAATTTCTAATATTTTGTAACAGCAAATTTTGATAACACAAAAATCCGTATTTTCATGCCAATACCGAAGTACTGGCTACTGTGGTGGTGCTACCCTAGGGGACTAATAGTCCACCATCAGAGACATTGACCAGTGGTAGTAATAAAATCAACGGTACCAATTTTCTTGCACCAGATGCGCATTTCGACAATACCTGTCTCTTATATAAAATATGATCGAGGTTTACAGCTTGTGAGTTATTAATAGAAACAGTTCTACAAGAAGTCACACGTTTGAGACAAAATGTTTATAAACATTAAAATGAACTCGAACAAAAACTTCGAGACGAGGCCAAGAGTCTGGTAAAGATGGACGAGATTTTAAACAATCTTCCACAAACTGAAAATGATATTTCTAAACTTTTACGTGAAATAAAAACTATATCCGTGAAGTTTGGCCATAAAGATATCATTTCAGACATATCCTCTCTCGGCAGTTTGGTTTAAAATGAGGACCGGCCTTCTATTCTAGGAATAAAGATAGCAAATTATCATACAGGAAAAATTAGAATAGCGTTCACAATTAATGTTAAAACACCTTCTGTAAGTGGGATATTCTTAAATAATGATATTATTTTGACCCATTTTACTCAAAACAACATCGTTTACTACGACCACAAGGGGCACCAACAAGCATAGTTAGATATTTCTCAATCTTTGACAGATATCACAAAAGTAAACGATAAAACAGTTGCCGTGTCGTCTAATTCACAGAATATTTTGCTTATTAACATTAAACCACTGACTATTTCCAAGACATTAAATATAAGCAACCCTGTGTAGGGTATTTCGTTCTGCGAAAACGAATTTATAACTGCTTATAGAAGCAACATATCTTGGTTAAACGCTGACAATGGAACCGTAGTTAGAAGTTAACCACAGTAGACACAAGACATGTTTATTGCTACAAGAACAATAAGTACATCTACTGGGACAGCGGACAGTCCATTAAAAGAGAGAGCAATGATGGAAAAGGCTTTACGTATACCAATAGTCTGTTACAGAACTCGTATTTCCAGGACGTTGATAGCGACGGAAACGTGTATATCACCGGATATAGTTCCAGAAGCATACATCAGTTGACATCTACTGGAAAACTCTTGCGAATAATTCCCGTATCGGAGTTAGACAATACGATCACGGCTCCTCCATGGGTAATAAGGTTCCAGCCAAACAGTAACAGATTTCTACTGACATTTGACGGTGGTGCTAAAGTCCTTGTGTGTGAAATTGATTAGATTTATTTAGAAGTAGAGAATTATTGGAAACTGACTTGCGAAGGAGACAACGGTTACCTGCATGGAATATACTTATGAGCCCATAACTTGTGAGGATATTGAATGAATGACATGTGATACAATTAGTACTTAATCTTCCTGAATTTGTTTGATGTGTGATTACAATATTTGACATTGCGTTATATTAAACTAACTTTATCTGGTGAATCGTGAGAACGTGTCAAGGATAAAACAATACATATATTAATAGTTGTATTTTGTATTGATTCTTAGTATCTTCATTATAAGTATTCCATTTTTATCAAAATTTATAATTTTTCAAATTTAAGCCATTTTTGTGCCCATAGCAGTTCGATTAACTTGATCTCCATCAAAAGTGCAGTTGTTGTTCTTAAGTACCAGCGTTGGCATTTTGACCAGGCATTCAGTAAGAAACATGAAAGAAATTTCGTAACATATCGAAAGAGTACATACGGAAACATCAACGGTTGTTCGTTTTAATGGTTTACTCGAATACATTGAGCGTGGTACCATCTCTCTTCATGATGCATATAATTAAGATTACCTTAGCCATATTTGGCACAACTTTTTTGGAATTTAAATATCCTCAAAGCTCTACAACTTTGTACTCGTTTGGCTTTATAAATATTTTGATATGAGCGTCACTGATAGAACCCAAAGAGATACATCAGGAGATCCGTCCATGGATCCGACGAGAATTGGTATAAAATGGCCGAGAATATGTAACATTCGGAGAGAAAGGATTATATCTAGTGCTATAAACAATGACAGTTCGCTTTTATATTATTTGGACCACTTAGGTGAATATATGAGTGACATTCGATAATTTAAAGAATACACTAGTTTAGTAGAGGATATGTGCGGATAATAACATTACTGACAATCATTTGATGTATATTTTGATTTATGTGAATTTGGTCATAGAACATATCAACTATTTATTTTGTTTGTCTCTATTCTGCCTTGCCCATAAAGGTTCACTTTACAGATACTCTTAATTTCTGTCCTCATACACATTGCCCTTTTTATGTTGGTCAACTCGATCGACCTTTTAATGTATAATTGTAACGAATTTAAAAATATTCGACTTGGATAAAATAAGAGATTTTCTTATCATCAAACTTGATTTTTAAGTTCAAAGCAACATAATTTTATAATGTTTGTAGTAATTTAAACGTAGAAACAAAATCAGGAGATATCAGGACGATATGTACATTGTACCGTGATAATGATTGTCATGTGTAACTAAGTCACATGTTAAAACAAGTCAAGGTAAGCAAGCTATAATTACATTCGATCATAATTATAACTGATCTTTGGACCAGGAAGTTTAAAAGTTACAACAAAATGGCGATGTCGTCGGAGGTGAGAGGAGAAAAGTTGAAAGAAGATTTTGATGATCTGCTGACTTGTACAATTTGTTTGGAGATTTTCAAAGAACCTAAGTATCTGCCGTGTCTGCATACGTTTTGTAAGTCGTGTATTAATACATATATCGTTTCAACTGTGAAAGACAATAACACAAGTGGATTTAAATGTCTCATATGTCGTAGACATGTGCCGATTCATGACAATGATGAGAAGTCTGACACTTGGGCTAATAATTTACCCGGGAACCATTTTATCGTATCACTTATTATGTTTGTTATTCTCGTGGTGTATTGTCTGTTGCTTGGTCCGTTTCTGTGTGCTGTTGCGTTTCGGTGTTGTGTCGTTGTTCTCCTCTTATATTTAATGCGTTTCCCTCAGTTTTGGTTTGTTGCCCCGATTTTGTTTTTTGTCCATGGATTTATGAGTTTTGAACAGCGGTATACTACTGTTGCCTTTATTTATTGAAAGAAAGGCAATCCAAAAGTCGGAAAAACTTTGCGATACTTGTAAACTAGAGAATATTTCTCAGAAGGCACACTCATTCTGCACAGTGTGTGAAGAAGCTTACTGCGAATCATGTCAAAGATGTCATAAGCTTTACAAAGCAAAAAGAACTCACACAATAGTTCCCATCACAGATATTATAACAGACACCACTGTTTCCGGTATATATTCGCATGTCACTTGTTACGAGCATCCAGACAAGACGATTGAAGTTTACTGTCAGGATCATTCAAAACCTTGTTGTACAGTTTGTGCCACTATCCACCACAGAAAATGTGCACAGGTTGTCACTATCGATAAAGCGGTGACTGGGATAAAAGAATCCGAAAAAGCAAGAAACCTGGTGACGAAATTAACAGAAACGAGTAGCACATTAGGTAAAGATCTACAAAACCATAAGACTAATAAAGCCAACTTTGAAAACGGAATAGAAACCGTTCTACAAGAAATCATAACTTTGCGAGAAAAAATTTTCAAACATTTGAATGAACTGGAGACAAAACTTCGGGATGAGGTCAACAGTAACAGAAAAGAAAACTCAATTAAGCTTGATGACGAAACAACAGATTTGTCCAGCCTGAAGAATACAGTTGATAACTGGAAGAGTTTATTCGAAGCCTGTTTATCTCAAGGATCAGAAATACAATGTCTGGTCAAGATGGACGAGATTCTAAACAATCTTCCTCAAACTGAAAATGACATTTCTAAACTTCTGCGAGAAATAAGGGCTATATCCGTAAAGTTTGAACATACAGATTTCATTTCAGACATAAGTTCTCTCGGCAGTGTAGTTTTTAATGAGCATCGGCCTTCTGCATGTTCTATTATCGGAATGAAAATAGCTAATTACCATACCGGGAAAATCAGAATAGTGTTATCAATTGATGTTACAATACATGCTGTTAGCCGAATATTCTTTAATAAAGATATTATTTTGACCCATTATACTCAAAATAAGATCGTATACTACGACCACAAGGGACATCAGCAAGAACAGTTATGTATTCCTTACTATTCAACAGACGTTGCTAAAGTTAATGATCAAACAATCGCCGTGTCTTCAAATCAACAGAAGATAGTGGTTATCAACGTTAAACCGCTAACTATATTAAAGACTTTAGATATCAGCAATCCTGTTTGGGGTATAGCGTTCTGTGAAAACGAGTATGTTACTGCTTATGTTAATAAAATATCTTGGTTAAATGCTGACAATGAAACCGTAGTTAGAAGTAAACAAACCACAGTAGACATCAGATATGTTTATTGCTACAAGAAAAATGAGTACATCTACTGGGACAGCGGATATTCTATTAAAAGAGACAGCAATGATGGAAAAGGCTTTAGGTATACCAATAGTCTGTTACATAACTCGTATTTCCAGGACGTTGATAGCGACGGAAACGTGTAAATCACCGGATATAGTTCCAGAAACATACATCAGTTGACATCTACTTGAAAACTCGTGCGAATCATTCCCGTATCAGAGTTAGACAATACATTCACGGCTCCATGGGTAATAAGTTTCCAGCCAAACAGTAACAGATTTCTACTGACATTTGACGGTGGTGCTAAAGTCTTGTGTGTGAAATTGATTAGATTTATTTAGAAATAGAGAATTATTGGAAACTGACATGCGAAGGAGACATAGGTTAACTGCATGGAATATACGTATGAACTTGTGAGGATATTGAATGAATGTGATATAACATGTATAATTAGTACTTAATCTTTCTGAATTTGTTTGTTGTGTGATAACAATATTTGACATTGCGTTATATTAAACTAACTTTATCTCGTGAATCGTGAGAACGCGTCAAGGATAAAACAATACATTTATTAAAAGTTTTAAACAAGAATATAAACGTAACTATGGAATAGAAATAAAATTCCATTTTTTATCAAAATTAAATATTTTTCAAATTGAAGCCATTTTTGTGCCCATAGCAGTTCGATTTACTTGATCTCAATCACAAGTGCAGTTGTTGTTTTTAAGTACCAGCGTTAGCATTTTGACCAGGCACTTAATAAGATGCAAGTTATTGAAACTGCTATGGGAACCAAAATGGCTCCATCATATGGCAACATGTATATTGGCAAATAAGAACAAAAAACAAATCCTTCAATCTTCCATTGAAAAACTGCTTTCCTGGTTTAGATTAATAGATGATGTGGATAAGGTTGTGCATAAATGGGACGAGGATCTAGAAACACTCATTACTCGTGCCAACAACATACATCAAATATCAAATTTACTTGAGAAATATAATCCAAAATCACTTCCTCGATGCGTCCAGCTCGCTCACAGATAGCATCATATCACCAGCGCTATAGAACCAGGTTTAATCCACCATTTTCTACATTTGAAAATGCCTGTACTAAGTCAGGAATATGACAGTTCTCGTCCATTCGTTTTTGGTGCGTTTTGTTATTTGATTTTGCCATGTGATTATAGAATTTCCGAATTGATATTCTTCTATGTTCAGTATTTTTGTGATTCTACCTTTTATCCACATAATAATATATGTATTTTAAGCCAATGAGACTCACCAACATATGTCCCCTTAAAATTGTCATTCTGTTCTTTGTACATACAGCATTCCGTACAGTCAGACACTCAGAGTCAAGCAAATACTGTCCAACACAGAAACAAATAAAAAAACAACTATAACAACCCCAAACCGGTTTGGGGAGTAAGGTCTAAAAATGCAGAACTATAAAAAAAAACAATTTCATTAATCAGACATTATTCAAGGAGTAAAGTGTTAGAATACAAAGATAAAAAGAAACATAAAGTGACTCCATGTGTTATCATGTACCAACCATCTCTCGTAAACAGCTTTGTTGTCATTCATGCGCATTGAAAAACAGTTGAAAGAAGTCAATACTATCAAAGAGTTTATCCAAACCTCCCATGATAGCTTTTAGGCAACCCAAGAGTCTGCGAAACTGTCAAAGTATCTTATAATAGAAGTATTTCTGAAGAATGTTGTACATGGGATGAAAACGATGCAAATGCATCATGCATCAACTTTTCACAGTAAGGCAATCGAAAATAACTATAAAATATTTTGCAATGTTACCTGCAAAATGTGAATGATATTTACATTCTAGAATTTTCGGTTTGTGAACTCCAATATGTTTGTGAGTCAAAGAAGCCTTTCCACAAATGCCTAAATGGCCATAGGAGTGATATATCTACAAAGCCACTTCTCACATTTTCTAAGAATGGATAACTTTAGCTGTATTTGGCAAACATTAAGGATTGTTTTGTCTTCAATGCCCTACATGTATAACTTAATTTGGTCCTTTAACTCTTTTTTATTCGATCGTCACTTATGGGTCTTTTGAAGATAAAACGCGCGTTTGGCGGTAATGCAAAATTTCAAACCTGTTGTCTATGATGAGCTCTTCCCATACCACGTGATTCATTCAACACATTCATTTACGGCTTCGAGTGATTAAAACGTGTCATTGAACCTGCCATTCTTAATTCATTCTTATTCCCCTAAAACGTCATTTGTTCATGTTTGACATAGTTTAAAGGCTGAAATGAATAGACCAAATCATTCTAATAATATGAAAACATGATATATATAAACACATTTGGTAAATACAAATATCCTAGTTTAAAAACTATAGCCGCTGTTCAAATAAGGAATAAACCAATATTGGTATAGTTTAACACCCTCTGAATCTTGATCTGTGAATGAAGAAGTTCGAAGATTCCAAGAACGCTATCAAAATCTAAAACTAAAAGAAATATTGATAAGGCTAAACAAAAAATCAAAACTTAAACAACACAAAAGTTCTTAATCACTCACAGGAAACAAATGAGATTAAACAATAAAACCATACAAACATGGTAATAAACTTAGATGCTCCGAAAAGGTCAGTGTTTTTTTCTCCTCTAGTGGCACCCTTCATGGTAATCTAGCGAAGCCGTTAATCAATAGTGTCCAAATTCAACTGCTAAAACATCACCTTGTTTATAAAACATCGCCACACTAAAATTCTTTAATATTTAATCATGAATGATATTTATCTGCACAAAGAGCGCATGGTTCTATGACCCATGTAGTGAACGGGGCTATGAAAAAAAACAGCACTGCGATATACTTCGGTGTATAAATACATGTATTACCTTAACCCATAACTGTTGAATGACAAATCCAGAAATGTCAAAATTGTAATGTTTATTACATTTACTAATTTCACTAATACATCCAACCACAAACTACAGAAATCCGTTGAATAGGGCTTATCTCATCGGATTGATGCAATGCTTATTCAAAGTCAACAACTAATTAAACATCATGTCATCAATCAGTACTCATACAGCATCCGATCGATTTTATGTTTGCTCTTTGAATCAGCTCTATTCTGGACAATTTCTTCCCGAGGATACTGATCGCTCAGTAGTTTGTTAACAAGCATGAAATCTATAACTGTTGATGTAAATGTCCTTTGGTTTTGTGAGTCTTTGTTTATCCCTTGGTTTTGATTGTTGTTGTCTGTAAGATACCATCATTTAGGGAAATAACTCTTTATTGATCAAGTTGAGTAAATATCAAAACTGAAATGTAATTGGAGATACAACCGGCAGTAAAACTCATACCACAGTAGGGAGTCCATTGTTCTGTGTTAGATTTTTAATTTGTAGTCCCGTATGATCAGTTTGTTAGCGTTAATAAGTTTTCAAAGGTACCAGGATCACAATATTGGACGTCAGACGAGCGTTTCGTCTATATAAAACTCATCAGTGACGCTCATATCAAAATATTTATAAAGCCAAACAAGTACAAAGTTGTAGAGCATCGAGGATCCAAAATTCCAAAAAGTTGTGCCAATTACGTATACGACTAAGGTAATCTAAACTATCTGATCATTAAGAGAGATGGTACCACGCTCAATGTATTCAAAAAAAAACCTTAAAACAAACACTCGTTTATGGGTCCGTATGTACGTTTTAGATATATATATGTTGCGTTTTTTCTTTCATTCAACATCCAGTTTGAGCCCCAGAGGTCCGTCCATGGATCCGACGAGAATTGGTATAAAATGGCCCATAACATTTGGAGAGAAAGGATTATATTATATACTATTTGGATCACTTAGGTGAAAATACGAGCGACATTCGATAATTTAATTGATTACACCTTATGTAAGAATCCTGGATTTTGATTGGTCGATAACCAGTGTATTTGTCATCAATTTACTGGTATCAAATGAATACCGTTCAATTTTTAATTGCCAAAAGGATATGCCTTTTTTACCCTCTGTGTCGTGGTACTTGCCAAAAAATACTCTATCCGACTGGACGCTCGTAACGTCACGAGCATCATTGCGTTTTTTAACATTAACATTCGGTGTAATTAAGGTAGATTGATGGTATACCGCCATCTTGGATTGTACAATCACAGTACAAAATCGGTCTATTTATTTGACCAAATCAGCAAATTTGGAAACAGATTTGCAATTTTATGGTTAGACTGTTTATTTATATAAAGAAAACTTGTTAATTTATTGTATTATTCAAAATATTTTAACAAATATCAACCTTTTTGGTTTTTAAAATCATTTTTTGCAAATGAGCCATTTAAGGGGAGATAACTCTTTTAGTACAAAATTTATACTAGGCTAATAGGGAAATTTTTAATTTTTACTTGTGGCAAGAAAACAAGTTCGGTGACACCATGTTTTCTTTTTATTTTCTTAAAGCATATTACGAAACCTATCTTCTCACAATTTATTTCGAAATTCTATCTCATAGAACTTTTTTTATGCACTCTTATGTGTTTTTCCATGAACAAACTAACCAAATTTAGGCAATTTTCAACGACTCATAGCTGGAAAAATAGCACGGTGACCCATACTTTTTATCATATTTTTGAAAAAAGCATAGTAAAATCTTCATTTTGGCAAATTATAAGAAAATTCTGTCTCAAAAAACATTTACTTATGATCTACCTTAAACAGATATCTCATGTTCTTGAGGGGTATTTGCGAACAATACTCCTTCTTAAAATGATATATCTGTTTAGAATACACTAGTTTAGAAGAGGATATGTGCGGATAATATTATTACTGACAATCATTAGATTTATTCCATATTTATAAACTATTACTAGTATTAGTAGGTTTTTCTATATGAATTGGATTTTGAATAAATAAGCATATTCATCTGCTTACATTCATTTCTTTCGGATAATGGAATAAAACATTTACTGTCTTTTGTTTCGGTAAATGTGTGGTTTTATTGACTTTTGAAAAACTGATATCCACTGAGGCCAACGGCCGAAGTGAATATCAGTTTTTCAAAAGTCAATAAAACCACACATTTACCGCATCAAAAGACAGTAATTGTATAGTATATTTTTATTTATGTTATTTTGGTAATAGAACATATCAACTTTTTTTTTGGACTCTATTCTGCCTTGCCCACAAAGGTTCACGTCACAGATACTCTTAATTTCTGTCCTCATACATATTGCCCTTTTTATGTTGGCCATCTCAATCGACCTTTGAATGCATAAATTATAACTAATTTTTAAAATATTCTACTGGGATAAAAGAATTTTTTTTTATCACCAAGCTTGATTTTTAAGTTAAATCAACATAATTTTAAAATTTTAGTAGTAAATTAAACGTAAAAACTAATCAGAAGATATCAGGACGATATGTACATTGTACCGTGATAATGATGGTCATGTGTTACCAAGTCATATGTTGAAGCAAGCCAAGGTAAACAAGCTATATGTATCCGATCATAACTATCACTGCTCTTTGGACATGAAGTTTGAAAGATAAAACAAAATGGCGATGTCGGCGGAGGTGAAAGGAGAGAAGTTAAAAGAAGATTTTGATGATCTACTAACTTGTACAATCTGTTTGGAGATCTTCAAAGAACCTAAGTATCTGCCGTGTCTGCATACGTTTTGTAAGTCGTGTATTAATACATATATTGGTTCAACCGTGACAGGAAACAATCCGAATGGATTTAAATGTCCTGTATGCCGTCGATCTGTGCCAATTGATGAATATGATGAGAAGTCTGTCACTTGGGCATACAATTTACCCGGGAACCATTTTATCGTATCACTTATTGAAAGAAAGGCAATCCAAAAGTCGGAAAAACTTTGCGATACTTGTAAACTAGAGAATATTTCTCAGAAGGCACACTCATTCTGCACTGTATGTGACGAAGCTTACTGTGAATCATGTCAAAGATGTCATAAGCTGTACAAAGCAACAAGAACTCACACAATAGTTCCCATCACAGATATTATGGCAGATACTTCCGTTTCCGGTCTTTTTGCGCATGTCACTTGTTAAGAACATCCCGACAAGACAATAGAGGTGTACTGTGAAGATCACTTAAAACCGAGTTGTACACTTTGTGCTACTGTCCACCACAGAAAATGTGAACAGATTGTCACTATTGATAAAGCGGTGACTGGTATAAGAGAATCCGAAAAAGCAAGAAACCTCTTGACAAAGTTAACAGACACGAGTAACACATTAGGTAAAGTTCTTCATATCCAAAAAACTAACAAAGACAACTTTGAAAACGGCATAGAAACAGTTCTACAAGAAATCACACGTTTGAGAGAAAAAGTTTGTAAACATTTAAATGAACTCGAACAAAAACATCGGGACGAGGTCAAGAGTCGAAGGAAAGAACATATTTTATATATAAAAAAAAAAAAGAATTTAGTTGATAACTGGAAGAGTTTATTCGAAGCTTGTATATCTCAAGGATCAGAAATACAATGTCTGGTCAAGATTGACGAGATTCTAAACAACGTTCCTCAAACTGAAAATGACATTTCTAAACTTCTACGTAACATAAGGACTATATCTGTAGAGTTTGAACAGAAAGATATCATTTCAGACATTACCTCTCTCGGGAGTTTGATTTTTGATGAGCAACGGCCTCCTGCATGTTCTATTCCCGGAATAAAAATAACAAATTTTCAAACAGGAAAAATCCGAATAGCTTTCATTATTGATGTTACAGTAGATGCTGTTAGCGGGATATTCTTTAATAATGATATCATTCTGACACATTATTCTCAAAAAAAGATCGTGTACTACGACAACAAAGGAAAGCAACAAGAACATTTAAGTATTCATCATAATGTAACAGACATAGCCAAAGTAAATGACCAAACAGTCGCCGTGTCTTCAAATTACGATACGATAGTGGTTATTAGCGTTAAACCGCTGACTATCTCAAATACATTAAATATCAGCAGTCCTGTTTGGGGCTTTTCGTTCTGTAAAAACGAATATGTTACTGCTTATAGTAGTAAAATATCTTGGTTAAATGCTGACAATGGTACAGTAGTAAGAAGTCAACCAACAACAGCAGACACAAAACAAATGATTACGTCTACTGGGATAGCGAACATTCTATTAAAAGAGAGAGCATTGAAGGAAAAGGCTTTACGTACAATCACAGTCAGTTAAAACGCACCTTCTCACAGGACGTAGATAGCGACGGGAACATTTATACAACCGTATATGATTCCAGAAATATTCATCAGTTAACGTCTACTGGACAACTTGTACGAATTATCCCATATCAGACATAGACAATACCATCACAGGTTTTCCATGGGAAATACGGTTCCAGCCAAACAGTAACAGATTTCTAATAACATTTGATGGTAGTGCTACTAAAGTGCTGGTGTGTGAAATTGATTAGATTTATTAAGAAGAAGAGAATTATTGGAAACTGACATGCGAAGGAGACAACGGTTACCTGCATGGAGTTAACGTATGATCCCATGACTTGTAAGGATATTGAATGAGTGACATGTGATTCAATTAGTACTTAATCTTCCTGAATTTGTTTGTTGTGTGATTACAATATTTGACATTGCGTTATATTAAAAAATCACTGGTGACTCGTGAGAACGTGTCAAAGATAAAACAATACATTTATTAATAATTGTATTTTGTATTGATTCTTAGTACCTTCATAATAAGTATTTAAACAAAATAAAAACATAATTATGGAATAGAAATAAGATTCCATTTTTATCAAAAATTATAATTTTTCAAATTGAAGCCATTTTTTGTGCCCATAACAGTTCGATTAACTTGATCTCCATCAAAAGCGCAGTTGTTGTTTTAAAGAACCAGCGTTAGCATTGTGACTAGGCATTCAGTAAGATGCAAGTTAATGAAACTGCTATGGGAACCAAAATGACTCCATCATATGCCAACATGTATATGGGCAAATTAGAAAGAAAACAAACAAATCCATTAATCTTCCATTGACAAAGTGCTTTCCTTGTTTAGAGTAATAGATGATGTGGATATGAATGTGAATAAATGTGACGAGGATCTAGATACACTCATAACTTTTGCCAACATCATACATCAAAGTATCAAATTTACTTGAGAAATATCAATCCAAAATCACCTTCCTCGATGCTTCCAGTTCTATAGAACCAGGTTTAATCCACCATTTTCTACATTTGAAAATGCCTGTACCAAGTCAGGAGTATGACAGTTCTAGTCCATTCGTTTTTGAGGCGTTTTGTTATTTGATTTTGCCATGTGATTATTGACTTTCCGAATTGATATTCCTCTAAGTTCAGTATTTTTGTGATTTTATTTGTTATCCACATAATAATATCTGTATTCTAAGCCAATGAGACTCACCAACATCAGTTCCCTTAAGGTTGTCATTCTGCTCTTTGTACTTACAGCATCCCGTATAGTCAGACACTCAGAGTCAAGCGAATACGGTCCAACACAAAAACAAACAAAAAACAACTATGTCAACCCCAAACCTGTTTGGGGAGTAAGGGTTAAAACACAGAACTACCCATAAAAGGTTTCTATAAAGCAGAAACTATTCCAAGGAGTAAACTGTTTGAATACAAAGATAAAAAGGAACATAAAGGGACTCCATGTGTTATTATGTACCACCCATCTCTCATGGACAGCTTCGGCGTTATTCGTGAGCATTGACAAATAATTGATGTCAACACTATCAAAGATTTTACCCGAGTTTCCCATGATAGCTTTTAGGCAACACAAAAGTCTGCAGAACTTGCTGGTGCGGGCTGAAGTGTCTTATAATGGTAATACTTCTGGAGAATGTTGTTCATGGGGTAAAACAACACTGCAAATGCTGCCTACAGATGTATCATGCATCAACATTTCACAGTAAGGCAACCGAAAATAACCATAAGATATTTTGCAATGTTACCTGCAAAAGTATAAATGTTATTTAGGCTACACCAATCTAATTTCTTGTTCTACGGATTTTTGGACTCCAAAATGTGGGGCGAGCGAGCGATTTAAACATTTTAATAAAAAAAAAATAATTTGCAAATTTTTGAGGCGAACACTAGTAGCACGATTTCAGTCTGAAACGGTCATTTTGGTCTGATCACATCTTAATAGACTGGATTTACCGCTAGAGGAAAACGTCACGACTTGTCAGATCGTTAAGTTACCCGTTCCGATCGATAGTCTCATTAGGTAAATCAGTCCGTTAAGGCATGTCAAGATAAATCAGACTGATTCTTCTAGCGAGCTGTTCAGATCCGTTAAGACCGTGTCAGACCAAAACAGATCAAATCTCAAAATTGACGTTCAAAAGTGTCAGACCATGTTTAGATCCGTTCAGTATCCCGGTATGATACCACGAGTTACGCCCCTTCTGCTTGATTAGTGCATTTTAGATTAATTATATATGTATTTGAAGTATGAATAATAATAGAAAAAAAAGTAATTAAAGATTAAATTCTCTGTTGATTCTTTATTACTGTTGTAGTTTGTGAAGGAACTAATAGATTATTCGTCTATATCTGTTACTTATTTTTTAATAAATATTAGTTTATTTATTTATATTAACTATAAATTGCAAGGACGCATGGTAATTATATAGGTACACATAAACATGTTTGCCATACATATAACCTTAAAATGTTGTGAACCCTTTGAGAACATATTTGTATTTGAAAATCAGAAACGTAAAAATCTTAAACATAACCTAAAAAAAGGCGATGTTGTATAATTGCCAACGAGACAATCAATAAAAATTAACACATGCGCATTTTTGTTTTAATTCGTATTCTGTTGATATGTCCTACTTTAGTATTACCGTTGGAGCTGGGTTTTTTTATTATTATTTTCGTCCTTATTACTCTGTTAAACTCGGAATCGCTTCTATTAGCATAGCTTTGTACTGTACAACATATCATTAAACAATTATTCATTTTACACAACGGTGCGTCTAAAGACCACCAAGGTCGCTAACGTCCATGAAGCTGATCATGATACTGCATTCAGTCTTAGTCGAGACAGTGTCGGAACTATAAAGTACTATCGTATAAAGATTTTCATTCAAATAATTAGTGTATATATATATATCCTGATGCTTATTGTCTAACCCATATGCACAAGTGTCAGATTACCCGACCGGGGGCACCTGTGTGTAATGTCTCTGCAAAATTAAAATACATGTACATACATGTTGATTAGAATAGTACGTTATATTAGTGTATAATACAATACAGATAAAGATTGATTTACAAGTGAAACTTCTGATCTGTGTTTTTAAAGAATAGGTACAAATATATATGTTTAATGTATTTCATTTTTTTTGGCCGTTAGTTTTCTCGTTTGAATTGTTTTACATTGTCTTATCGGGGCCTTTTATAGCTGACTATGCGGGATGGGCTTTGCTCATTGTTGAAGGCCATATTTAAAAAACTGGCTAATTTGTTTTGAATACCATACATGTACAATATTTGTTTTTTTTAAACGGAATGTTGTATTGCCTTCCCTTCTTATTTCCTCCGGTCCAGGAAAATTTATTGGCAATAATCAAATGCGATTTTTTTCACAAGATCTACTTTGGAGCAGAATCTCGGACTTATACATTTCTCTAAAAGCATACAGTTCTAAAAGTTGTGTATTTTCTTGTCTAAATTACCATGTACATGTATGAGGATAAGAATAGGTTACCATTTATAAAGATAGAAAGAATATATAGATGATAAAATATAAAGAACAAATTGATTGATTGTTTGGTTGTTTTACATCCAGTGGCAAATATTTGATGCATTTAAGGCAGGCAAATATTCAGTATAAAGATAAATGGTATAAAAATAAAAGATATATAGAAATGATGATCTGAGCTCCCCTCCCCGAAAAAAAATCACTCGTATTATATTAATCTACAGTAAAATCTGGATCCGCACCTGTTATATTTGGCGTAATTTCTGTTTTAGCTAAAATACTTGAGTTCAATGGCACGTGCTAGTAATCAACCGAGGCAACAGGAAACAAAATCAATGATCCATAACGCAAAAAGTAAATGACTTTTACAATATACAATAAAAAGGTGCCAAATATATTCATTTTCTCCGTGTCAGATATTTTTATTGACTGTACAATCGCTTGCAAGTTAGCTGTACAATTATTCGGAGCCTTCCTGTACACTCACTTTGAGCTTTCCTGTAGAATTGCTTGGTCAAATTTATTAAATACATTGCATATGCATTGCATTGGTTGTTCCTTGTCTGTCCTATTACATTCATCTATGGTATTTGAAATGAAAATAAGCACAAAACAAGTCATTTTGACAATTAAGATTCTATTAAGGAACCCTTTTAAGGTGACAATACCAGAGACAAAAAAAAAATGTGAACAATAGATACAAAAAAAGAAGAATTGCCAGAGACAACTCTCCACAAGACCAAAATGACACATAAATTACCAACTATAGGTCACCGTACGGCCGTCAACAATGAGCAATACCTCATAGTAAGGCCCGGAAATAACAATGAATGATATAAAGTTTTTAACACTACAACCACAGAAGAAGAGTGGCTGCTTTTATATTTCCATATGTCGGGGTTTAAATCCCATTCAATAGAAGAAGATGGGGGGAAACGGTGTTTGGTTATATTTATATCATGTCTATCATGACGCGGGGAACTTCTACATAGTTGTTAATAATTCGTAAATCATAATATAAATTTCACCAATAATAGGGAGCATTAAGTCGCAGAAATAATTAAGGGCAGTCTCTCTATGTAAAGAATATTCCACATTGAGCTTTCTGAACTTTCTTCTGTCTTCTAGCAATTTCCGGACTATTTCGAAATATGTAGCTTAACGTCTGACACATAAGTATGCAAATTCAATAATTACATGTAGTTTAATCCAGGTTAGATTTAAACGATCAAGATTATTTCTTTATAATGCATAATTGGGACAAATTCGTTGTTCAAAATTATTTTCCAAGTGTTATTTAGATTTCAAATATGCATATTGAAAGTAAATTTTAGTATTGTTTATTGAATCAATTAAAATTCAGATCAAATCCGCTTAAAGAAAAAAAGAAAATAAAACCGGCGAATGACACTCATTTTTGTTGAATTTGGGTTTGACTGACCTTAATTGATATTTTGTTTAAAACAATTCTTCAAATTAAATATACAATTAATTTACGTTTTTAAGGGGGGCATTGAAACTGAAATAAATACTAGTAACAACAATACAGGCTTAAAGTATTTTGAATCATTTTTGAAGTGTTCCAATATAATAAACCAGAGACACATAACTTGTAATTTATGTCTCTGAATGAACGAATGATAATTTTTACGAATAGAAAGAAAAAAGCAAGTCTGTCCGAAAAATTTGTCAATTTGATATTTCAAAGGCAAATGTATAATCATAGTGTGTTCATTGTATACTTTAACTTCAACCAGAATGCGTCGAAATGTCTCTGCATGTTTATAGCAGTCACAAGTCACTTCTAAAATTAAAGATAAGCGATCGATTAAAAATTCATGCAATAATATTTTGTCAAAAGTGATCGAGATGCCCTTATCAGGTAATTCAAATAATCGGACCCTTATGTTTTTTCTTCCAAAACACGTTAAAGTTAATATCAGAGCCATATAATTCATGTTTTATATCTTTGACTATTATGCTAGTACTAGTATAATTTTCTCAGGTTATATTCTCTGTTCATATGCATCTTTCTTTTAAGGTCTTTAAAAGTCTTGTTTTTCTCTAACACTTTAGAATAGTATATCGGGACCATTTCTGAAAATAATCTTTCAAAATGCAAATTTAAGTTTTAGCCTTTAAAACTTGTATGCCAGATAATTTGACCACATGACAAGAAATTCTACAATAAACATCGGTCACGCACGACAGATTCCGATGTGAGACAGTCACACGTGCCGTTACAATAGCCAGTGTACACGCATCAGTGCACACGTGTATGTCAAATCACAGGCGCTTGGGTCTATGATACAGATTTTTTTATTTTTTTTTATTAAAATATTCAATTTTCTATATTTATAATACATATCTATCACTTCTGTGCATGTCTCAACTAGTTTCGAGTGATTTAAACGAACCAGAGAAAAAAACCAAATTTTACTATCCATACTAAGAAGAATGTGTTTTTTTGCACGATCTTTTTCATTTACTCATTTTGTTTGCGAGTAAAAAACAAGCCTTTTTGCAGCTGCGTACAGTGATACCGAGGTCTTTGGCAATTCTGATGTCTACGGTGTTTTTAAGAAGCTCTAGATCTCAAATATCGTAAAATGACTGCAATACACCATCTTCACAACACAACTTAAATAAACTAATAGTATACTACTTTCCAGTGACTTCTTATGTAACAGTTCATTAAGAAATTTTTGGAATTTAATTTTTTAGTCGACATATTGCCATTTTTTCGAAATAACAAATCGGTAATGACCATCGGTATAAAATGTGTTTACTTTAAATTTGACAATTAAGAAAAATTAACTATGTTAAACTTCTTATTTCTATTGAGCTTTTTTTTTATTATAATATAATGATAAAATTACCTATATGATAGCGTATTTTGAATTACCATATGAAGAGTTTAGAAGTATTAAAAGTTAACTATAACAGAGTGTTAATTACCCCGACCATACGCGTATGGTCCGACCATACGCGTATGGTCGGACCATATGAGTATATACCCATATGGTCATGACCATACGCGTATGGTCCAAATACTCATATGGTCCGGAACATATACACAGAGATTGGCAACTCCGTGAAATCCCGTTAAAGATCGCGGCCCAGAATGAGATTCTCGTCGATAAAATTTAGAACATGCAATCAAGTCGGGGATGAATAACCTCGATAGATAATCAAGAAAAGCAATGGGAAAATTATATCAGATCATATTTTAATTTCTTTTCTAATATAAATGTATATATGTCTCTGACCGTACCAAGTGATTATTATTTTTGCACACGACATCTAGGCTGTCGTCCCTCCTCTAACAGTAGACGGTTCTCTTGGTGGGGATATTGTGCATTCAACCGTGAATATGATAAATTCACTGTAATGAACAAAACTGTAATGTTTTGATCGTGCAATGTCCTCATTTTTAAGGTTACGCGGGTTCGGTATTAAGCGGTACAATTGGTATGAACACATTTCGATATACGTGTAAAATATATAAAAAAAAAAGCTTTCAAACTCAAAGTTATTTACGAGGATATTTAAAGATACAAATAAAGATCCTTTTTTATGTTTTTGAATTAGGCTTTTAATTTCCATACCTAATAAGTGTAAATAAAGTGCGAATCCAGCTAGTTCATTTTCACTGTTATATGCGGGTATATCTATTGTAGAATAAAGGATCATGGGAAAACTGTATTTGTTTACGTTATGATTATTGTATTTTCAAATTGAAATACAAGCTGTATAAGGTGAAACGGTATGTGACATAAATTATCCACAGTCATTACAACATGAAATGTAAGGTGTGTGGGCGAACTTTTTTGTTTGCATTGGTACGTGACGTAGAGCACCCTTGATACAAAAAAAAAATGATCCGTAATGCACAGCTCGATACCAGACGGGAGGATTTAGGGGGGCAGGGGGTTGCCCCCTTTTGGGGAAAACACTTGGTTACTTTTATAGAATCACTGGAGCGGGCCCCCTCTTAGGCAGTTATTGGGCCCTACTTATGAAAATTTCTAAATCCGCGAGTGGATACACAGTACCACAGAGGTCAAACAATGCACATTTGGGTAATTGTACACGACATGCATGCTACAATTCATGTTTGATGATCTTAGACCCTTTGGACCTCTATGTCACAGTGGGCTATTTCGGTAACTTGGCAAAAGATCCCTAAACTGGATACACGGTTAGATTCAGCATGTCAGAGAACCCCAAATATCCATAAGGACTCTTTTGTCTATAAATTTGAAGACCACAAACTTGAAAAAGGGACCAAAAATATGAAAATGCATGCATGGGATACATTTGTTATTGAAGGCATGACTGTAACAATATGATGAAGATAAATAAATATCTTATTCTGGGCTATCATTTGGGGGGGGGGGGGTCTGATACCTGATCCCGCTCACTGCTTTGTCAGATTCCCGTATCCCGCTTATACTATGCAGTTCTCATTTTTTGAAATTTTCCGTGTCATGCTATACTTTATTTCTCGTTTTCACGACACAATCATTTAACTTTCACGTGTCACACTTACAAAAACAATCGGCAATTCAGCTTCACGCTTATACCCCAACGCGACTCACTATTCTACTCTTTTCTGACTCATATTAAGCCCATTATAAATATATCAAAAAAGTGTGTTTTTATCCCTTTTTGTCCCGTTTCGTTTCGGTTTGAGCCAGCCCATAGATAGATAAGATGTCGTATGTGACAATGAGACAACTCTCCGTCCGAGTCACAATTTATAATTATAGTATATAATAAAAATAAGTCAAAATACGGTCTTCAACATGGAGTCTTGGTCGACACCGAACAACAAGTTATAAAGGGTCCCAGTGTAAAACCTTTTAAACGGGAAAACCAACGATTCAATCTATATCAAGATGTACGTAATTAGTGGTGAAGTGTCATGGAAATGAATAAAAAAAAAAACCAAGGATATGGAAATGGATAAAAAAAACAATGATAAAAATCCCTATACGATTTATAAGAAATTAAATGGAATACATTTGAAATAAATGAAATTTCTATTGAATTTATTTAGAGTGTTTTAAACCCAAACTTTCCTCCATATGTTAAATTTTATCAAATCCGTCTCTTACTTTATCTATTGTTTGAGCAAGTCGGCTAAATTAAGGCTTTACAGCTAGTTTCCTAATGCATGTAAAGCAAAACTTTGGTTTACTTGCTTGCTTTGTTTGTATAATTGTTTATACAAACTTTGTTAATAAGATTGACATCTTCAAACAATATGTATCGGCATAGTTTAACCTGTATTTATATAATTATTATATTTGAATTAAATTTGGTGTTTATATCATAATGATTGTACATTGTACAATAAAAAAAAACCAAAGCAAGCACGCTAACTAAAGTCTTGCTTTACATCATTTCATCATTTAATTTATAAGTGCACTTGAATTGTTTAGGTTTTATGTGGTTTACAATTGAAGGATGGAAGAGTTATCATTGATATGTTCATAATTATAAATTTATATTTAATAAAATTTTGTATTTTTGAAACACTAAGGCTTTTTATCTCAGGAATAGATAACCTTACGGAGGATGAATTGACGAATATCATTATATCATGAATGTAAAGCGTTGGATGTAGCTATAGATAGACAGACATTTTATACTGGATAATTGCTGCAAATTTTATATCAAACGAATCGCTTTCACGTTCTATACTATTCATGTACTACAAAACTTTTTTAATGTTCAATCTCTGAATTGAGACAGCACTATCGGTCATCTTATATAAAAAAAAATCTATTATACTCTTAAATAAGCAGCGTGTAATGAATATATTCACCCATCCCGTCCCGTGTGCAAATAGGATGAATATGAAGGATCCTGAGTGCACATTGTATGTCCTGAGTGCACGAAGGAGGTCATTAGCGGTGTTCAGACGTACCCCAAATAAAAATTTGGATTTTTGTTCAAAATTAGCTCACATGCAATGCACCACCTCTTCGGAGTCCTCCAAAAAGGTAAAATTCCCCTGTATTAGTATGTCTATTGTGTATATTATCCGTTCCATCTACAATATACGTGGAAGTGACACGGCCGGGTATTGTAAAGCTGTTGAGGGACTTTAAATGTCAAATTCATATCCCTGGGCGAAGAAATTACCGGTTTGTGAAAACTTATATTAGTGTGTTACCTTGGTTCTGGTCTTTCACGCTGTCAGAATGAAAGGTAGGGACTCTGTTGGAACGTCACGATAAGAAACCTATATCTGCCGCAATGCATTTTTTGCATTTGCAACGTTTTTGTAACTGCAAAATAAACAACTTTTCCCTCACTGTAAAAAATAAATAAAAATAGCTTGAGAAACTACAGTATCTGCGCTTTTCAATTCAGTAATAATCTTATATTTCAACGTGTATATTAGCTTGCAGTAAATCTTTGAACTACGATAAGAGTTGCCGTAAACGTCAGTTTTCTACGGAAGCCGATAAGGGCCATTAAAAAAAAAAAAATTTATGTCGTTATTACGACATAGCATGTCGTAATTTCGACATAACATGTCGTTATTACGACATCGCTATGTCGTAATTTCGACATAACATGTCGTTATAACGACATCGATATGTCGTAATTTCGACATAACATGTCGTTATTACGACATCGCTATGTCGTAATTTCGACATAACATGTCGTTATAACGACATCGCTATGTCGTAATAACATCGCTATATATAAAAGAATATGTATTATGATTGGCAAGAGACTAAATGACAAAAAATTAACAATTATACGTCATCATAATGTCCCCGATAATTATAAAAGCCCCCGCATGGTCAGCTATAAAAGAGGGAAGAAAGATACCAGAGGGAGAGTCCCCGAAATGCTGTGTGGCAGACAGTGTTATTATTCAATTATTAGCTCCCTTGGTAAAACTCCAAATTTCATATTTAATGTATTCTATTGTTAAATAATTTACATGAAGCTTAATAAGTATATATTTGTTAATTGCATAGCTTTTGCTATTTGAATTCATTGGTTAAAGATATTTATTTATATTGTAAAGATTAATATTTGCATCGTCTCAAAATCTTCGGTTACCTTCTTTGGATACCTTCAGTGAGAAACTTATATATATGTTATAGACTCCACTGTAGATTAACATGGTCCATAGTGCTAGGGCTGTTCAGTCAGACAAAGTCGTTAAGGTTAAAAAGTTACCGGTCGTAGAACAGCTATGCAGTCACACATGTTGGAAGAATGGAATGTGGAATTATTAGAGGACTGAAATTGTACAACCAAGTCAAGCCAAGCTTTCCATCTCCCTTCAAATAAGGGCAATCTACATGGCTTCTTGGTATAAAGGTGTATTGAAGTATTGATAGCTCTATTTCTACTTTCAGTCGTTGGGCACGCGCGATGTTCCTACAACCCCTAGGATTTAAAACAGAATCTTCGAAATTTCATCCGCAAAACAAAATAAAAATGTTAGAAAACACGAACCAATATTAAAACAGATTCAATATATGTTTTGAATTATGTTTTTACAGCTCTTGATCATCATCTAAGTACTATCTAGTATATTTGAGGATTACAAAAAGAAAGCTATGTGAAAAAACGGATATCCCCATCCATCGTTACAATTATGAAAAACTGTTTTAACTCTTATGTAAAGTGATCCTATTTCTTATTCTCTGATCTTCTCGGATTCTTGACAGGAACAACGACATGTGTCGGTTCTTTGTGGCGTTAAAGCCGTTATTTTACCAAATTTCATTTGACTCGACTGTATATTATAGTAGAAAATGAAAATAGTAAGACAATTATAATATCTAACAAAAGTACAAATATTTGCCTCAATAAAATCTTCTCTATACAGTCGTTTTTCAAACGGTAGCCATTTTGTCCAAGTTGAAATTTCATTTTTCAAAGCAGTTAAGGCGTAATTTTTTTATAATTGATCAAATCAAAAGTTAGATACACGAAGAGTAAAAAATGCCAAGATTCTTTCCTTATTAACTACATATTTGGGTCTTAAAGGAATAAAATGCTTCCATACATTACAAAACGGTAGCCAATTTTTTCAAATGTCTGAAAACGTCTAAAATCCTAAAGACGCTAATTTCCGACGTTAAATGTGCTAAAATTTCAATTAAATGTTTATGATAATTAAAACAAATCGTGTTATGAAATTTGGAGAAAGATGTTAATGATTGCTGTTAAAAAAAATTTAGTGCATGTTGCTTAAGACTCCGCCCGGGGAAATAGGTTCGACACAGGTTAAATTTTGCAATTTTTATTAATTGTATAGCTTTTAACGATTTATTTAAAAGAATTTGGAAATGGGGGGAAAATCCCATTTTGTAAAATAAATTGAAATTTATGTTACGGAAGTACTCCGAAATAGATCATTTAAAGTCGTCACTTCAGTAAGGTGCAATCGCCAATATCAAAACACTTAATACCAGTTCACGGAATGTTTTACTTCGCGATTTGTCCTGCTATTTCGTGATGAAAGTAATTCCTGTACTAGCGAAGCCGGAACTTTTCGTCAATATAACCTTGTGCATGAAATGGAGGTAATTGAAAGACAAATCCCAAACAGCAACGAAAACCGTTTCATCGAATTAAAAAAAACCGGGATTATATTTTTGTTTGCCGTTTTCGCGGACGACCCAGGAGTAGATTACTATATTTTAAAATGTATATATCTGAAGATGACTTGGGAAATAATTCTCAAGCCAAGGTTCAAGTAATTGAAAGGGTGTATTTCGACAACTTATGTGTCAGGGAAAATACAATTCTATTCAAATTTAACCAAGGGTAAAAATGTTCGATTTACTTGCAGAGTGTCAGATATATATATATTGTACTGGGGATGAATTAAGATATAGAAATTTTACAATGACAGATGATATGCAACTTGAAAGTTAAACATCCTATGATAAAAAAAAATTATGAAAACCGTATACATGTACTTCCGTCCCATCTTTCCATCCTACATTACTTGCGACAGTACTGCATTTTAAGTTGAAATAACTTAAAGGGTTAACATTATTATATCGATTTCCACAACTCGAGGTCATTTTTTGATAAAATGACATCACAAAACGAACAGAACCAGAATCAACCAACAATATAAAAAACCGAATAAAACTTGCAAAAATTAATCGAAGTCAAAGACCCTCTTTGACGTCCCATTTTTTAAGTGTAACGTGTTGTAGGAATATCGTGCCCAACGTTTGAAAGTAGCATTAGAGCAATTGATACATAATTCACGCTTATTACAAGAGGCTATGTAGTATGCGCTAATTTTGAGGGATGTGGGATGCTTAGCTGGCAATTTAGGCTCGCTTATGAACATGGTATGATATACCTATTCTGACAGCCATTTAACAATTGTTAATTTATTAACCGCAATTGTTTATCACAAAATAAAAAAAAGTTTCTCACTGAAGGTATTCAAAGAAGGTAACCAAAGATTTTGTGACGATGCAAATATTAAACTTTACAAAATAAATAAATATCTTTAACCAATGAATTCAAATAGCAAAAGCTATGCAATTAACAAATATATACTTATTAAGCTTCATGTAAATTATTTAACAATAAAATGCATTAAATATGAAATTTGCAGTTTTACCAAGGGAGCTAATAATTGAATAATAACACTGACTGCAACACAGCATTTCGGGGACTCTTCCTCTTGTATCTTTCCTCCCTCTTTTATAGCTGACTATGCGGGGGCTTTTCTAATTATTGGGGGCATTATGATGACGTATAGTTGTTAATTTCTTTGTCATTTAGTCTCTTGGCAATCATAATACATATTCTTTTATATATATATATAGCGATGTCGTTATTACGACATAGCGATGTCGTTATAACGACATAGCGATGTCGTTATTACGACAGGATATGTCGAAATTACGACATAGCGATGTCGTTTTAACGACATGTTATGTCGAAATTACGACATAGCGATGTCATTTTTTTTTTTGAATGGCCCTTATCGGCTTCCGTAGTTTTCAGCTATCGAGACAGACAAATGCTAACCCTTTCCGTTCCTCGCGCTATTTATAGAAAGGTAAACAGACAACGAAAATTGACACACAAATGCAGAAATGAACCAGGAATCTGATTTTGTAAGTATCTCGAGTAAAATTGTAGAAGAAGGTAGAAAATTATTAATATTAACGACATTTTTTTATTGTTTTTGCCAAAAATAAGTGTTATTTCTAAAAATAACGGGGGGATCCATACTTTTCCAAAATCTAGAATATTTTCTCCGTAAAACCATGTTGGATATGTGTTGATCTGTTCTACATGAGCAAGGCGCGACCCTGGTAAAGATGGTATGTTTTGTCTAAGAAAAGGCGGGAAAAGATAGCCGTGAACGTTCACGACGTTACAAACCACATGAAATATTTTCTCATTGGAATTTTAAAATCGGCGCTCCGTAGAACTAGAAGTGTCTTCCTATTTTACAACTTTGATATCGGTGATTAACAATTTTTTTTTATTTAATTTTAATCTACTGTGTTTCAATATCTTCACGAAGAAAACTATAGTATTATACTCTTCACACTGATAATCACTCGAGGATAACTATTATCGACAGTGTAGAATTTCTGTTGGTTTGTAATTCATACATATGGGTTAATTCCCTTTCCAGGTAAAACTATTGAGGCACTATGCGGGATAATAAATAAAAATAGCTTCATTCAGAGTCGGCATTTCCATATATATTTTTAACTGCCATAATATAATTCCCAATGAACTGCATTATATAGTTAGATGACAGAAGGCTGTAATATTTATATTATTTGCTAGGCAAATCAGAGAAAAGAATATAATTATGTAAATTGTCAAATAACAATTATTAAGTAGTATGTTTTTTAATTATTATTTTCTTGTTTGTAATTAATATGTACCGAAGGGCCCTTTAATTATTAATAGAATGATTTTTTTTTATTTGATTTGTAGTTCAAATATTGTAAAAATATTTATTATAAAAAGGAAGATGTGGTATGATTGCCAATGAGACAACTCTCCCCACTAAGTTAAGAGACACAGAAATCAAAAACTATAGGTCACTGTATAGCCTTCAACAATGAGCAAAGCATGTACTGCGGCATAGAAAGCTATAAAGGGCATTGAAAAGACAATGTAATTAAACGAGAAAACTAACGACCTAATTTGTGTACATAATGAACAAATTCAAACATGTATGTCATAGACAAACGACAACTACTGAATAACAAGCTCCTGACTTGGGACAGGCACATACATACAGAATGTGGCGGTGGGAAATATGTTAGCGGGATCTTAAATCCATTTGCTGCCATTTGATATCGATAATTTATTGAAAAAATATATAATATGTCTCAATATATTTGAGTATGGTAAATTATTGATAAATAAATGTGACCACATTTACAATGGCAATTGCTGGTAATCATTTGATACCTCTGTTGCATAGATTTATATTTGAAGTACAACAGTGACCACAAAAAATACAAACTTATTAATTAAAGCAGCAACCTTTCCCGTAAATACAATTTATTTAAAGAACATTTGTAAAGGATCAAATCATTGAAATTGTACATATGTAAATTAAAAATATGCATGACACAAACTTTATTTCTCCTTTCAATGGGTTAAAATACCTCGACTTCAATCATTCCATTAGAATTAAAACCCACTATAGAAAGTAAGGTGTCTTCTGACTGTGTTGGGTATATAAATACGCAGTAACGACCAGTGGGGATGGAGACCTAATTTAATTATAATGCATTAGATTGAAACTGATTTACTTTCTGAATTTAAAAAAAATCCTTGTAATGACTCACGACAGCTATGTTGTTGTTCTCTAACAAGCAAACCTCAGGCCAATTGACAACATAACATCAGCATGTACTCAACCACACATGGTTAAAGCAAGGCATATAAGCAAAAAAAATCATAATTCTACAAGCTACACGTAAATAGGACTTTTAAATGTCGGAAATATTTTTAGTATTTTGACATTTTTATGAAAGTAGGTTAATTAAATACATGGTTATATTGATAAAGTTACATCATATCAGTTTGCAACTACTGAAAACTATACTGGAAATTGTTTTTAAATTTTTTATTCATCAGATCTAAACAGTATTTGATATATTTGTTTTGTATCCTCCTGAATATAATGAAATATTTGCCACTTGACATTAATCAACCAATCTACATCTTTGATCCTCCGGAACATAATGAAATATTTGCAACTGGGATTAATTAACCAATCTATAACTTTGATCCTCCTGAATATAATGAAATATTTGCCACTGGGATTAATTAACCAATCTATATCTTTGATCATCCTGAATATAATGAAATATTTGTGACTGGGCATTAGTTAACCAATCTATATCTTTGATCCTCCTGACTATAATGAAATACTTGCCACTGGGCATTCATCCACCGATCTCGTATTCATTACAAGGAAGATTCTCCTTTCTTTTTTTTTTTTAATATTATAAAATGAAAAAGAGTTTATATAGGTATAGAACAAATGGTTTTCATTTCTACTATTTTATACTTTCAGGCTGTGAAACAACTGCTTCAGCAATAAGATGGAACTAGCTGTTTGATGGTGTTTGATGAAGGATTTTTTTTTATTCAGATTTAATTTAGAACATTTTGAAAAATTAGTTTGTCTTGTCTTTGTACTTTGTGCTAACAAAAAAAACACCAAAATAAAGCATTTTATTCTTTGACCTTTTATTATGAGTTAATCTTTTCTTGGCTAACATGGCATTCACGATCTATAGATATAAGAAGATGTTGTATGAGTGCCAATGAGACAACCTTCCATCCAAGTCATAATTTGCAAAAAAGAAATACCATTATAGATCTAAGTACCGTCTTTTTAAACACGGAGCCGAAGAAGGCTGCCACTGAATAGTAAGCTTCAATCCCTTTAATGAATGTGACCTACGGTATTGTACTATTCGCTGGATTTTGTTATAGCATAAGCAACACGATGGGTGCCACATGAGGAGCAGGATATACTTACTATTCCGGAGCATCTGAGACCCCCAGTTTGTGATGGTATTCGTGTTGCTTATTCTTTAGTTTTTATGTTGTGTCATGTGTACGATTGTTTGTCTGTTTATCTTTTTCATGTTTAGCCATGGCGTTGTCGGTTTATTTTCGATTTATGACTTTGACTGTTCCTCTGGTATTTTTCGCCCCTCTTCTTTAAAAGGCCTTAAAATATGACTAATATAAAACCATTTAAAATTGCATTTATATTAAATTCTTTCCTTTTGCACTGCTATAAGACCTGCTCCATTATGATGGGTTGGGGTTCAGAGGGGTCCAATTCCTGAATTTTTGTCCATCTCGATTTCCAGGGCCTTATTTGACAATATCTCATCTCAAAATCCCGATAAAATTATGTTTTTATATTTTTGGAAAATACATTGATTGATGAATGTGCACTGTTCAAAGCAACCAGTCTGAGTGTCTGTTGTGCAGATTCCCTGTATCTTAAATAAGTTGTCCAGTTTGAGCTACCAAAAAAAAGAAGGTAAAAAATGTTCGTCGGTTACTTGATAGTGCATTGTACACGTTATTACTCTTCATAACTCTGCAACTTTTGTTGAACTAGTCTGTAGCCAGGATACAATGTCAATAGATATAGGATGATGTGGTATGAGTGCCATTTTTTTTTTTTAAATAAAGTCTATTTAGCTCTGTGTTATCGTTGATCACCGCAGTGACGGATCCAAGCAGAGGGTTCTGGGGGTTAGAACCCCCTCCTTTTTTGGACGATCAATGCATTTGAATGGGGACATACCGTTGGAATCCTCACCCCCTCCCTTGTCCTAGTTTGGGAACCCATATTTTTAAAATGACTTGATCTGCCCCTGCATGCATGGCGAACAGTAACCGACATTATTCTGTATATAACTTTGTGGAGTGCTTTGAAACAAGATTGTGTTACGCCAAAATCAAACACATTTTTGGGGATTAAAGTCAGAAGAAGCTTTGGGAGGGTAACTTTTATTACAATACTAATATCCGATGAATGAAAACCCCGATTTACTGGACGTATATACACATAAATCCAGATTTCAATTACATTAAATCCAAAAATCCCTATGTTGATATACTTTGTTTCTGAAATCGGAAGTTAAAAAAAAAGAGGTCCGACCACCTCCCCAGTTTTAAATGCTTATTTTTTTTGTCATTTCCACCAAATCAGTAACAATCATAAATAAACTTCAAGTAATAAAATAAAAATTATCCTGTTAAATATGTTCAGTTTTAGTCAAATTTAATTTTTCCAGTTTTACAATCTCAATACTATTATCTCTGTTTATTTCCTTTTTTAATCATTTGAAAAAGCTGATAACGACAACATAAGCTTTAGTAAACAGGAAAAAATACTTTTAAAGACAATGTATCTAAGTTTTCGACATTTTTACATTTTTTGTACATGTATATTCAGTTGGCATTAAGGATGAAGAAATTTTGGCAGAAAAAAATAGTTTTGTCATCAAATTCCGACACGTGCTAGGGGTCAAAGGTCAAATGATTTTCTGAAACCATGTACGTTAAATTTCTTCTGCCATATGGTACATTCAAATAATACATTGATATTAATTACGAAATACTCCTATAAAAATCCCACAGAGTCCCTATGAAAGGTTGAGCAACTTTTGTGGGTTATAAATGAAAAAAGAGAAGACCGTAAAAAAATTTAAGAGAACAGAAAATGAGCTTTACAAACGTGTCTCTAACGATAAAAACAATGTAAATTATTTAGATCATTCGAACTTGTGTAAATAATGAATATTAAGTTGTTAAGACTATTTCATATAATTGTTTATATTTATTGTATTTACAAATTTTATACAAACTTATGACGATTGATCATTCAAACAGTGACCTTTTGCATAGACACCTGTTTCTTGTTGAAGACTAAACATGCGCTCTTGATTCATCTTTGTTTTTTGTCGTTTGGTTGCTGTCAAATTGAAATATATCCCACATCTCCTGTAGTATATGTTCCGTTTGATTACTTTAAAATCAGTTTATAAGTATTTATAATTGAAAGGGTTATTTGCATGAGTATAGACCAATTCAATACTAATATATACTTATATATATATATATGATATTAGGAACCTCATTAATTTCGATCTAAACAAGATAATTATAAAGAGATCGATATTTTAAACAGTCTTAATAAATTATTTCGTGATTCTAAAATACGTTTTTTTTTTGGCGAATTCCGTACACTTTCCTTTTAATTTCTAGCATTATTAAAATCGTAATTTTTGTATCCTTGCTATCCTTGCTAAATCTTTTGCTGTATATCAGAGCTAGTGAATAAGTCTAAATGTCCGTACAGTGTATAGTAAGATCTCTTTTCCACACATGGACATTTCATAAGTATAGAAAGTTCGCTATAGTGTTCCATCATGGTCTTAGTGCAGTTTCGAGACCTTAGTGCACCACGGCGGCCAAGGTTGTTTTTAGACGCACCGTAAAGTCCCTGTCACACCATTGCAACAACGTCCTTTTATGATATATTTTTTTAAATTGCTAGGATTATGATCTAATAGTAAAATATTTCACTTTTAAATAGTAATTGTTATGAATGATAATATTTTATGCATGTATGTATGCTGTCTTAGTTTTTTTTAAAATAGTTATTTGGTATAATATGGGGTCACGTAAGTCATTTTTGGACAGGATATTGTTTGTTTCATAGTATATGTATATTCTGCACGAATATTTTTTTTCGCTACCATTACATGTATAAAAAACTAAACTATGTGGACCTTATGAGATCGCACACAAGACAGCTGATTGGATAAGTGTGATGAATTGTTACGCCTACATACAACTGATATCCAATCGAATGCCAGCAGACACCTGTCAGTAAAAACAAATTGCAAGCGTTGATGGTTAGAGATTTATTTGTGTATTTGATATTTGAAAAATAAGTTAGATATACAATATTCGTTTTCCCTTTTTTTCAGCTGGATTTCAATAACTGTTTTTACACTTTTTTTATGTAACAGAAAGGTATTTGAATAAAAGCGCACCACATGTAATGGAGATTTACAAGCATTTAATATATCGACTGGTGTTTTCGGAACGTCATATTTTCAATAATTCACAGACTTTTGCAATAATATTAAACCTTTATTTTTTAACGAATGCATCTAAATCTGGTATGTAAGAAAGTTATAAATGGCTTTTGGATTATAGACACAATGAAAAAAAATATGGAAATCAAACGCACAAGTCTGAAAAAAATGAACGGACAATGCTATGACAATAAACAGAAAACGACAAAAGACATACATAGTACTGTTATAGTTTTTTCCTGTCTTAAGTTTACAATAACTTAAATGAAATTTATATAGAAAACATGAAAAGTTAAATGATAATGCATATTATTTACAATATTAAAGAAAAGTAACATCAACAATTTAATAAATTAAACATATTAATTAGATAAACATATTTAGATTACGTTTTCAAGTGTTAATCCCGACATCCGTAATTTTTAAGGGTATACAAATTATCTGTAACGTCAAGTTGACACATTCCCCCCCCCACCACCCCCCCCCCCCCCCCCCCCCCCCCACGGCACAAGTCTGTAATTGCATGAATATTTATTTACAATCACTTGTAAACCATTAAATATAAAGTTTTTGATGTGTATATTCAGTGAATAATTATTAAATATAATTTCGACAATCTGTTGATTTTAAACTCAATTCACCACGGTTTGCGCAGCAGTGTGACTTTGAACCACTTATGTTTTTTTTAATATAGAAAATGTTAAATAAATAAATAGGAAGAGGTATGAATTAGAATTGATTACTTTCTTTATTTAATTAAAACATGGCAGACTTTCAATTAACATAAACCATCTTCTTTTTAATTTTAATTTTATTCTTAAAAGGGGAGCAACCCCTGATAAACACTGGGAAAGTTTTACCCGTTTTCTGTCCAAATTAATAAAATCGGAACACGACTAAACACGGTCTGACAACATCTTAACGTAATTTTGTATCCATGGTCTGTTTCGGTCTGACACTGTCGTAACAGATCTTAACAGCTCGCTAGGAGATTCAGTCTTGATAATCTTGACATGCCTTAACGGACTGATTTACCTGATGTGACTATCGATCGTAACGGAGTCTGAAACGGTCTAAAAAGTCTCGACGATTTCCTCTAGCGGTAAATCCAGTCAATCAAGATGTGATCAGACCAAAATGACCGTTTCAGACTGAAATCGTGCTACTAGTGGAAGCTTGTAAAGTAAAAGCGACCGATTATATTTTTTTTTGTAAACATAAAATAGTCGGTTTTGTCAATATAAGAATATAAGTTATAATATATTTGTTTGTACAAAAAGGCGCATGTTTTCTCAAAGAAGTATATATCTATCTGGTATTAAATGGTCAAAACATGTCCAAGAATTTTGTAATATTTCTGAACTTAAACCATGTTAAATTAACACATTTACTTTAAAAGTTTAATATTATTCCAAATAAGTGGACCCCTCTTTTAGAAAAAAGTTGTTTAAAATATGATGTATCATTCCTCTTTTTGAGTACAAAATTCTAAGTTTAAAGGTTTTGTATAAAAAACTATACAAATCCTTGGTATTTCTATTTTCTTTTCTTCTTCAGTAAAATGACCCCTTATATGAGGGAGGGTTGTTCTCAACCTGATTATAACAAACATAGATCAAAGTACGGCCTTATACACAGGGCTTTGATACAGACCAAACAGCAAGCTATAAAGGACCCCAAAATTATTAGCGTACACAATTCGAACAGGAAAACCAACGATCTAATTTTATATCCAAACGGGAAAATACCAATGAACAACATCAACAAACGATAACTGCTGAACGACATGCTCCTGAATCATTCAGGACAGCTAGGTGCATAAACATGCAGTGGCTATAGATAGTTTTGTTTCGCCAGCATACAAAATAATTGCAGTTGAAGGCAAATCCTTCAGAAGTTCTTTGTACTTTATTCTAACAACGAACATTTTTTGATAGGGAATATAAGTAAGGGGGAAAGAAACCAATTTGTTGTTCTTTACGGGTATTTCCGCTGTTATAAATTTATATCGGAGCACTCCCACTTTGGATAAATAGGTTTCATGCTGAACACAAATATTACAGATATTTACACAGTGTGGTGACGAGCTTTTATATACAGGTTAGACTGTGATTTTAAACACAAATGTTGATATCTTTTTATATTATTTACAAAAAAAACGGTGCGGGAAATGGACATGATTACATTTCCGGATGCGGGAAGCGGGAATATAAAAAAAATTTAAAAAAAAATCTGTTTTGAAAAAATAGGTGCGGGCGGGTCCGTCGAACAAGGAATCAAATTGCTGTGGCCTTACATTCTACAGTTTTAGGTTTGTGAACTCCAATATGTTTGTGAGTCAAAGTAGTCTTTCTACAAACGCCTAAATGGCCATAGGAGTGATATATCTACAAAGCCACTTCTCACATTTTCTAAGCATTTCAGTTAGTTCAGCTACCTTGATGATTTTAACCGCATGAAAATCCTAGTGATTGAACAGAATCATTGTTAAGGTTATAATTATAAATGAACTGTTCACAAAACTTTACATTTTTGAAATACTAAGGCTTTTCTAACTCATGAATGAATAACTTTAGCTGTATTTGGCAAAACATTTAGGAATGTTTGGTCTTCAATGCTCTATAACTTTATTTGGCCCTTTAACTCTTTTTTATTCGATCGTCACTAATGGGTCTTTTGAAGACAAAACGCGCATTGGCGCTAATGCAAAATTTCAAACCTGTGGTCTATGACGAGTTTATTCCCATACCACAAGCTTAAGATTCATTTAACATATTCATTTACGGCAGCGAGTGATAAAAACGTGTCATTGGACCTTCCATTCTTACTTCGTTCCTGTTCATCTAAAACGTCATTTATTCATGTTTGACTCAGTTTTAAGGCTGAAATGTATAGACCAAATCGTTCTTATAATACGAAAACATGATATATATATAAACTCATTTGGTAAATACAAATATCCTAGTTTAAAAACTATAGCCGCTGTTCAAATAAGGAATAAACTAATATTGGAATAGTTTTAACACCATCTGAATCTTGATCTGTGAATTAGGAAGTTCCAAGACTCTTAGGACGCTACTGAAATCTAGAAGTAAAGGAAAGACTGACAAGGCTAAACAAAAAATCAAAACTTTAACAACACAAAAGTCCTAAAATCACTCACAGGAAAAAAATGAGATTGAGCAATAAAATCATGCAAACATTGTAATAAACTAAGATGCTCCGAAAAGGTCAGTATTTTTCTCCTCTAGTGGCACCCTTCATGGTAATCCAGTGAAGCCGTAAATCAATAGGGCATAGGCAAATGTACAAATTTTACTGCTAAGACATGACCTTGTTTATAAAACATCGGCACACGAAAATTCTTTAATCCTTTATCATGAATGATACATATCTGCACCAAGAGTGCATGGTACTGTTTGAATTTGGACTGTGACCCATCTAGTGAATGGGGATATAGAAAAACTAGCACTGCGATATACTTCGTTGTAGAAATACATGTATTACCTTAACCCATTACTGTGGAATGACAAATCCAAAAAATTTCCAAATTGTAAGGTTTATTACATTTACCAATTTCACTGATACATCTAACAAAAAACTGTATAACTCAGTTGAAAAAGTCTTTAAAACTTACCAAATCGATACATTTCTTGATGTCAGCCAATAACAAATAAAACATTATATGATCAATCAGAACACATTCAATATACAAACGATGTTATGTTTGTCTTTTGAATCATCTCTTTTCTACAAGATATCATCATTTAGGGACATACCTTGTTGATGTGAAAGTAACATTAAAAAACGTTAATATGTATCCGTTTTTGTGCTCAACCGATCCTGTTATTTGTTCCTTTTTCGAATAAGTCAAGCGCAGAAACTGGTACATACGCGATAATAGAAAAAAGGTATTAGTCTAGCTCAGAAACAGGTACACAAGCGTTAATAATAAAACACGATTACACGGGTACTATCACCTCAACAAAATAAGAACTATTACCAAACATAAGAATACAAAGAAATAAAAAGGGAGAAAGATGTCATAAATCGAATAATTAACGAATAAGGAGTATAACGAATAAGTAAAGAATAAGGATTAAGTAACAAATACAATGTAGGTAACGAATAAGGAATAAGGAATAATTAACCAATTTGACTGAACTTAGTTTTCAAATACTCTTACGTCAATATATCGTTTGATTAGCGGAGAGGTAGCATAAATCAATTTTCAAATCATTGACTGACTCGATCGGATATCAAATACCCGATCGCGACATCTCGCATTTGATGCCATAAACGGATCCAGGGACAGGCACTGGAAAGCCCGCCCCACCGCCCCCTTTCAAGGGAAAAATTTGTTTGGGTTAAATATAGAAAATCACTGAAGCATCACTCGAGGTGTCAACAGTAGTATCGAAGTTTCTTACAAGTTAATTTCAACGTAAGCCACAGATATACTATAGTATAGTAAAACATTGCAAAATTATTGCAATCACTAATTGGTTCACCGCTATGGAAAAACCGTTTCACAGATGATATCGGATATGTTTCTTATGTCGTAGCTACAATATCATCCCCTTCCCACGTGTGTGACCTACCGAATTAGACTATTTTTCGGATTTCTAACACCATAAGAAACGATTATAAAACGACGATTGCCACATGTGGAGCAAGATCTGTTTACCCTTCTGGAGCACCTGAGATCACCCCAAGTTTTAGGTGGGATTCGTGTTGCTTAGTCTTTAGTTTTCTATGTTGTGTCTTCTGTACTATTATTTGTTTGCTTGTCCTTTTATTTTTTGCCATGACGTTATCAATTTATATCTATATTACTCTTATGTTAAACTGATCTTATTATATTAAACACATTTATTATCATATGGTTCAGTGAATCCAAATTATACATTAAGATTCTTTCATACTTACTCAACACTGGCAATAGAACAACCACTGTTCTTAATAGTTGTTAGATCTGGTTCTGGCTAGTTGTGCAGTTCACTTTAACTATATAAACTGTAATTTTTATCTACATTAGCAATGCAGAATAAGTTACCCAGAAGCAACATTATGAGTATTTAGCCAGCAGTATAATGTATTTTTCATTTCAAAGTTTTTCAAATCAATCTCTGGTTAAAAGTTTATGTCTTGAATATAATATCTAGTTTCATTTATTTTGCTTATTGTATTTCAAACTTTATATTTTGTCATTTTACCTGTAATTATCTTTGCAATATTATTGATTCATGTTATTTGCGATTATGCAGTCCGGAATGCGGTTCGATAAAATTGCTCCCCTTTTTTATTTCGCTCTCCTGTCAATTCATGTAATTTCGCTACCTCCAAAGGTAGACTCTACAACAATGGGTGTCGTCAAGAAAGGTACGATTAGAGGAATCAGCTAGGAATTAGACGATCGTCATTGGTATAGGTGAGTTGTTTAATAGTTGTTGCATTGGGATCAATGCATGTTTGGGATTAATTCATAATCAGGAATAGCTGGGAAGGAAAGAAACGTGTTGCTACGTGAACCCGGAAAGGCCGGGACGAATTTAAAAACAAAATCTAGAAACGATCGTTCTGAGTGTGCCACCTGCACATTTAAACGTGTATACAAGCACAGTATTTCCTATCTTTGTAATGTGTTTCATAATTATGTGATATAGAGCAAAAAAAGGTAGCAGTTTTTTGTGTCGTGTCGTTAAGCATTTCCAGGGGATATAAAGTTATTTTTCATGGTGTGTTTGATAGGTTTGTTACATTGTAACATTATATAATACACACTCAGAAAGTGGATTTAAATAGTCTCTCACACTCAATTAACTGAATTTCAATTATTCTATTTACCGTAGTGGTATTATATAAGACATAGCACTAATATTCAACGTTTTTATATCGGATTTATTTTTAACATTGTTATTGAACGGTTCATCGTAAAAATTAAAAAAAAACCCGATAAAACCGTTGAATGTAAATGACATGAACCTCCGAAGTCTTATATATTGTCCTTTAATATAAGACTGGAGGTTCATATCATTTACTTTCAACATTATTTATCGATTTTTTGTTTACGTTCAATGTTGAACTGTTCAACGGTTCAACATTGGTAGTTAAAAAAAATCCGATAAAAATTAATGGTTCAACATTGATATACATTATTGGACTATCATTTGTTAGTTTTTTATACCAACTAAATGCTTTTTTTTTGGTGGTGTATATTACGAAACATTAACGTTTTGTACCTTATTAATGATGCAATATCTATTTACAGAATGAGAGAGATATTTCGTATTCTAAAACTAATTTTTCTCACATGTTTGTTAGATATGTTGAAAATACGATAAATGTTTAGTACGCATACCCATCCCCTCTTTTTCAATTCATTAGTTCAAGATACAGCTCTGAAGAATATGCAATAACATAACATTGATAATTTAGCTAACAATAAATTCAGTACATTTTTCTAACAAGTGAAGACCAATGAAAACATTTGATAGGATTTGAAAGCATGGCCAATTCAGTAGGATCTAGTGGTTTCGTAGACATAAATGATAATTCAACATTTTCGATTCATATTCTATAAAATTTAGAAAGGAAATGGTGAGTATGTCAAAGCGACAACCACCCGACCATACAGCAAACAACAGCCGAAGGCAACCAATGGGTCTTCAATGTAACGAGAATTCCCACACCCGTAGGTGTCCTTCAGCTGGCCCCTAAATATGCATAATAGTACAGTGATAATGGACGTCATACTAAACTCCGAATTATACACAAGAAACTAAAATTTAAAATCATACAAGACTAACAAAGGCCAGAGGCTCCTGACTTGGGACAGGCGCAAAATTGCGGCGGGGTTAAACATGTTTATGAGATCTCAACCCTCTACCTATACCTCTAGCCAATGTAGAAAAGTAAAAGAATAACAATACGCACATTAAAATTCAGTTCAAGAGAAGTCCGAGTCCGATGTCAAAAGATGTAACAAAAGAAAATAAATAAAATGACAATAATACATAAATAACAACAGACTACTAGCAGTTAACTGACATGCCAGCTCCAGACCTCAATTTAACTGATCTAGTATATTTAATAACATGTTTATATTTTGTGACGCATCGGATGTATAAATCCAGTGCCAGAACCGGGAAAGAGCTCACAGTTCCGATCCGTTTGTACGGGGAACATGTGGTTGCAACCTCCTCTTTAACTGCCTGTTCGATTTTTTGTTTGCAGTGTCAAAAAGGGAGAAAGACAGCAGTTTTATCAAGAAGTTATGTAAAAGATCTGCTATACATCTGACAGTCAGGAATTATTCTGAAGTACACATGTCGACCAGAGACATGTAACTGAGAGGAGAGGGTACCAGATGCTTATCTGAGATTCCAATTTAAACTAAAGAAAGGCTTAAGCAATATATAAAGATATGTTGGAGAAATAATCTATATGAATAAAGTTATGCCGCAAAAAGGAACTTTTTTTTTTTATTATATACAGAATTTGTCAAACGTATCCATAACAGAAGAGATCGATTTGGATGCATCCTTCATAGCCTTGTAATACTGATGGTAACAATTTATATAATTTCTGAGATGATATAGCAGTTACATTGGTCTCCTTCTTCAAAGAACTTGATCATCTCAACTCTTTTTTTTTAAATTGGAGCCCTGTTCAAGAAGAGTTAAAAGAGCATATGTTTAATTTTCGTTATTTTTTAGAATCATCATTTTTTTTTAAAATGAAACAGGTTGTGCATTCTACATAAAATATCCCAGTCAACCGTAAATATTAACACCCCAAAAAGGTCTTTAGTATATTCATTTGTCAACTTACAGAATATGTCAAATGTTTAAGCATTCAAACCATTGCCATGTGACTTGAGTTTTTGATTTGTCAATATAAAGCAAGGCAAACTCGATATTTTCCCTAACATAATAATAGTCCGTTTTATCATTAAAAAACAAAGGACTAACTCTTGTACAAAACTGTAACAGATTATCAAAGACTGTCTAGTAAGTACAATTTTAACCAAGCCCTGCTCTTTAAGCACCGTCTTAGCAATGGCTTGGTTGATTGTAAGTGTTTGGTACAGATACTGAAGACTTGAGACAATAGCTTGGAGGTAAGTATGTATAAGAACAACGTTTTCAAGAATATAGGCGGATTCGAGGGGGGAGCTTTAGTCGGAAAAAAATGTTTGATTATTAGGGAATCACTGAAGCATGACTGGAGAGAGCTCTTCTAAGCTCCGCCGTGCTCAGACAAGAAAACCATACCTCCTTTGAAGTTGAATGATTAACTTACTTCCTTGTTGATGGATTGTTTCCTGGGTTGCTTTGGTAGGGTATTGTTGAATGTTTCACACTCGAGTAATATATATATATACATGTGTAGTACATGAAATGTGTACAACTATAGTACTTGACTCCTAATAGTGATAGTGATCATGTATGAGAAAAAATAGAGTGAGCTACCGTATACGGTAAACATTAATATAAGGAAACTTTAATATCCTTGAATCTGTTTCTGACTTGTGAAGAACTATCAATAGAACTTATAGTAGGACGGTTATTCAAGTAAAATACTATAATAAATCGAGTCTTTATGTGATAAACTATAATAAAATTGAGTCTAATGTAAAACTTTTAAATAAGTAAAGACTCTTAATGTCTTGCAACTTTTCGACTGAAAGAAGGGGATATAAATAGTAAATTCAAATCGTATGAATCGTATGAATGATATTGGCGAACAAAAAAAGTATCACATTATGTCTTCTGACAATTGTAAGATGCTAAAAGATAGACTAAAAATGTATCGAAAATATAGCACAAAAGAAATCATGAAATAACTCATTGCAATCCCAATTTAGGATGCAAACACATGAAAAGAAAAACAAAATCACACCATATCTCCACATGACACAAAACAAAAACCAACTGCAATCAATAAATATGACGCAAAGAGTCACAAGAAATGAAAAAAAAATCCATTCGCGGGCAACTACGACTTATTATACTGTATGATCGAACACAAACATAGCCAAAATATGACACTCAAGAAATAAGACCCAAACAAAATTACAAGTAATTGCAAGATTAATAAATGATGCATAAAAAATAATTCCGAACAACAATTGGTTAACACAAACAAACGGAATACAACGATGTAAATCTATGCTACCCCAAAAATTCAACTTCACAATGGTCAACCAATCAGGGTCACAGGCGCTTGGGTCTATGATACAGATTTTTTTTATTTTTTTTTATTAAAATATTCAATTTTCTATATTTATAATATACTGGTCAACAAAAGAAACGATACAAGACTTTTTTTCAAATTAAAGATAAAGTTTTCCATTAAATGGACCAATATTGAAGGTAGTAATACTTAATCATCATGGAAATATAAATTCTTTTAATTTTTTTTTTCTTTCGTGACGTTTTTTTCGCGATTTTTTGTTTTTTACAAAATTTACATAAAACGACAATTCTAAAAAAAGAAGTTCCAAATAATGATGCCAACCTTTTAATTAAAGGTAAAGACAGTGTTTGCCATTAAGTTGTTTTTAAAAATCATACAGTTTCTTCATTTATTTGTTAAGCAAAGTTTGTCCCCACGAGAAATCGTTAAAATGTATACATTATCAACTGATTTACCATAGACAGTAAGTGTAAAGTGATATTCAAAAAGCGGTAACAATCTTAAAACTTATCCGAAAGGTTCCAAATTTACTGTGTGTTGTTTTCATATCTAAAGCATTGATTTGAGACGAACATAAAAATTTTTGTTTTGCAGTTTTTGAGATTTCAAAAAACACTTTTTTCCCAAAAATTAGAAAAAAACAATATTTCAACCCATTACTTACAACATGAACATTACTTGATTAGCATATTGAATATTTTAAAACAAATTTGAAATTTTATTTAGAACTTAGAAAATCATGTGTCGATTTTTTATTCAACTTTCCGCAAAACTAATTTGCACCCTACGATCGTTTACACTGAATTTAGATGCTTTCCGACAAGTTTTAATTTTCATTATCACATGTGAATACATTGCAAATGAAAGCTTTTTAAAATAGTGTATCTCATTTTTTTTTTATATTTAATACTTTTTGATAAATTTTATTTCAAAGTCGTGTATCGTTTCTTTTGTTGACTAGTATACATATCTTTCACTTCTGTGAGAATTAGTATGGATAGTAAAATTGGGTATTTTCTCTGGGTCGTTTAAATCACTCGCAACTAGGTGAGACACGCACAGAAGTGATAGTTATGTATTATAAATATAGAAAATTAAATATTTTTAAAAATTAAAATTTTATTTTTTAAAAATGTATCATAGACCCAAGCGCCTGTGATCAGGGTTACTGTATAACTGAGGTGTAACAAAATGTGTAACAAAACTTTTATTGAATATTACAGAAATTATGACTGTCGGTGTAATTGTAATTGTTAACGAAAAAAAACATGTCAAGCATGAAAATATAATTTAAAAATAAATAGTTTAAATCACTTAAAAGTCATTTGATGTTACATATATAGGACGGGTGCGTTCGATGCGTAAATAAATTAACAAACCCCGTCATATAACATCCGACTTTGAATTTGCGTCTTAATGTCAAATTTAGGTGTGCAACTTTGGGAATGGTCTTAAACGATTGACAACTCATTTCTCAATTTTTGTAATTTTCCTATATTTTTTTCTTTCTCCAGCAAAAAAAGTAGCGGTTTATAAGGAGACCCCCTAAATGACATAACAGCTTGACTTATGGTCGTTTTAAAAACGATTGTTTGCAAGTTGCATTGTGATCTATTGTACAATATGAAAATTAAACAACGTGAATGCAAATATTTTAAATGACTTTACGGAAAATAACCTTTGTGTCATCTTGACAACCGTATACAAATGTTATTACACTTCTCTACCTTCTAAACACAAGAGGTCGATTTCTTTTGTTCTATTTAAACCGCATATCGGACTGTATGTAATTCAACATAGTATACATTATTTGCTACAAAATGATACATTCATCCTGGATTTAATTGTCTGTGGTATAGCAATCGTCGAATTCCCTAAAACAATTTTATCTTAATGTATCATGTGTATTTGATAACAAGAGTCATGTGTTAAACTAGTCAAGGTAAACAGGCTATATATATATATATATCCGATCGATCTTTAGACAGGGAAGTTTAAAAGATACAACAAAATGGCGATGTCGGTGGAGGTGAAAGGAGAAAAGTTAAAAGAAGATTTTGATGATCTGCTAACTTGTACAATCTGTTTGGAGATCTTCAAAGCACCTAAGTATCTGCCGTGTCTGCATACGTTTTGTAAGTCGTGTATTAATACATATATTGTTTCAACCGTGAAAGACAATAACCCAAGTGGATTTAAATGTCCCGTATGTCGTCGGTCTGTGCCAATAGATGATGAGCAGCCTGAAACGTGGGCTAATAATTTACCCGGGAACCATTTTGTCGTATCTCTTATAGATAAAAGGGAATTACAGAAACCTGATAAGCTATGTGATACTTGTGAACAGGACAAACAGAAAGCTATTTCATTCTGTACTGTTTGTGAAGAAGCATACTGTGAATCGTGCAGAAAGGCCCACACAATTTACAAAATGTTGAAAAGTCATAAATTAGTACCCATTAAAGATATCAATGCAGACACTTCCGTTTCCGGTCTATATGCGCATGTCACTTGTAAAGAACATCCCGACAAGACAATAGAAGTGTACTGTCAGGATCATTCAAAACCGTGTTGTACAGTTTGTGCCACTGTCCACCACAGAAAATGTGAACAAGTTGTGACTATTGATAAGGCGGTGGTTGGGATTAAAGATTCCGAAAAAGCAAGAAACCTGATGACGAAATTAACAGAAACGAGTAACACATTGAGCAAAGTTCTTCAGAACCTAAAGACTAATAAGGAAAATTTTGAAAATGGCACAGAAACAGTTCTTCAAGAAATCCTAACTTTGCGAGAAAAAGTTTGTAAACATTTAAATGCACTAGAGCAGAAACTTCGGGATGAGGCCAACAGTGGAAGGAAAGAAAATGTAATTAAGCTTAAAGAAGAAATGACATATTTCTCCAGCCAAAAAAATACAATTGATAATTGGAAGACTTTATTCGAAGCTTGTTTATCTCAAGGTTCAGAAATACAATGTCTGGTCAAGATGGATGAGATTCTAAATAACCTTTCTCAAACTGAAAAAGACATTCCTAAACTTTTACAAGAAATAAGGGCTATATCCGTAAAGTTTGAACCTAAAGATATCATTTCAGACATGACCTCTCTCGGCAGTTTGATTTTTGATGAGCAACGGCATTCTGCATATAATATTCCCGGAAGGAAGATAGCAAATTTCCATACAGGAAAAATCAGAGTCGCGTTCACAATTGATGTGACAATACCTGCGGTAAGTGGGATATTCCTCAATAATGATATCATTTTGACACATTATTATCAAAAAAAGATCGTATATTATGACAACAAAGGGCAGCAACAAGAACAGCTACAAGTTCCTCACAATTTAACAGACATAACAAAAGTGGATGGTCGAACTGTTGCCGTGTCTTCAAATGAAAATAAGATAGTTGTTATTAACGTTAAACCGCTGACTATCTCTAAGATATTAAATATAAGCAACCCTGTGTGGGGTATTTCTTTCTGTGAAAACGAATTTGTCACTGCTCATGGTCAAAAAATATCTTGGTTAAATGTTGAAAATGGTACAGAAGTTAGAAGTCAACAAACAACAGCAGACACAAGACATGTTCATTGCTACACGAAAAATGAGTACATCTACTGGAATAGCGAACATTCCATTAAAAGAGAGAGCAATGAAGGAAAAGGCTTTACGTACAATCACAGTCAGTTACAACGCCCCTTCTCACAGGACGTTGATAGCGACGGGAACATTTATACAACCGGATATGATTCCAGAAATATTCATCAGTTAACATCTACTGGAAATCTCGTACGGATTATTCCAATATCAGATATAGATAATACCATCACGGCTTTTCCATGCGTAATACGGTTCCAGCCAAACAGTAACAGATTTCTATTAACATTTGATGGTAGTGCTTCCAAAGTCCTTGTGTGTGAAATTGATTAGATTCATTTAGAAGTAGAATAATAAGAAGCGAAGGGAGCAATGATTTGCTTTAGGGAGTATGAGCCCATATCTTGCTGATTTTTTGTTTAAATTACAATTTGATATTGCGTTATGTTGAACTCTCTATTATGTGAAGAAATAGTGTCAAGGATAAAACAATATTATAATAACTGATAGTTGTATGTTGTGTTGATTTTTAATATCTCTCTTATAAGTTTATATCAAATACATTTAAACAAGTTTAAAACAATGATAGGATTGAAATAAGATTCAATTGTTATCTCTTTTGTTTTGTTTTCCCGATGGATATCCTAATTGAGCGTATTTTAAGTACACATACTATCAAAATATGTTCAATTCTAGATATGAAAGTATTCAATAATTTATATTAAGATTCGCCATTCAATCAAATGATAAAACGTTTAAATTTTCTTATCCCAGGCATAGATTACCTTAGCCGTATTTGGCACAACTTTTTGGAATTTTGGATCCTCAATGCTCTTCAACTTTGTACTTATTTGGCTTAATAAATATTTTGATATGAGCGTCACTGATGAGTCTTATGTAGACGAAACGCGCGTCTGGCGTACTAAATTATAATCCTGGTACCATTGACAACTATTAAAACGAAACATTGTTTGAACCTATCTTAAGTCAGAAATCTGATGTTCAGTGGGTGTAGTTTGTTGATGCACTTAATAGTTTTGTGTGTATTTAAAATTTGAATTTTTCGAAAAACTAAGGATTTTTTTTACCCCAGGCATAGATTACCTTAGCTGTATTTGGCACAAATTTTTAGAATTTTGAATCCTGAATGCTCTTTGTCTTTGTACTTGTTTGGCTTTATAAATATTATGATATCAGCGTCGCTGGTGAATCTCATGTAGACGAAACGCGCGTATGGCGAACCAGATTATAATCCTGGTACCTTTGATAAATATCAATAAGTGTTTCTCGTTTTTATCTCACATGGCCCGTACGTGGCGTCCGTTGTCCGTCGTCATCTGCCGTCGTCCGTCGTCGTCAACTTTACAAACTACTTGGCCAAAATTAAACAAACTTCAATGTCTCTCTTATTTGACATAGTAATATTGTTTTTAGTCATTTCCTATTATAGAATTTGAAATAATAATGTATTTAGGAGTATATATCCCTCACTCAAAGCTCTGTTTTGGAGTTGGCTATATCTTGTCTGAGGTTAAAACATTATAGCTAGTGATAGTTATATTTTGTGTTGATAACAAATGTATTCAAACAAGAATAACAAATACATTATGGTATAGAGACAAGATTTCTATTTTTATAAAATTGATTATTTTTCCCATGGATATCCAGATCGTGTTTATTGTAGCTTCCAGAATAACAAAAGATGTTCAATAAATATAAATTTACTTTTTTGCTTTAATCCCCTTTTCAAAGTTTGTATAGGATTTTCCATATTTTTGGGGGGATTTTTTTTTTATCTCGAGCAACTTTGTTGCGAGATTGAATGTCTAAATGTGCATCTGATGGAGAGAAATTGGTACCGTTGAGTTTACTGAATGTGAAACATGGATATGCTATTCTTGAGGTGGCGTCGGCGTTACCTGTTTATGACGCTTTATTTTACAGTTGGTAGAAGAAATAAACTATTTATATGTTGCATACAGATGCCTTATATACGATTTGTGATACCTTTTGTTCATGTCCCCAATTTCATAACTATGCGACTACCAATAAAAAAATATTTTGTGTGTATTATGTAGAGCAGGGTCTGCTAACCCTTCCCAGACGCATACGATCATCCCTGAGTTTTTCCCGAGCTTTGTGTTGCTCAGTCTGTAGTTTTCTTTATTGTATAGCCTCAGGATATCCTGTGTCCTTGTCATTGGTTTCATAGTTTAGAGATTGCCCATAAAAAACGTATAGGTTGTTATATATGGAGCAGAATTGGCCTACCCTTCAGAGGCACCTGACATCACGTTTTTTGCGAGATTCGTGTTGCTGATGCAGTCTTTAGTTTTCCATATTGTGTCGTGTGTGCTCTTGTTTGAATTTTCGTTGTTTTTCGTATTTTGTAATGCCATTGTCAGTTTTATTCTAATGTCCTGTACCAAATTAGGAATGTGGCATTTGTTATCAAATAGTCCGTTTATTTTTATGTTGGCGTGTGAATTTGTTACATTTCAGTCATCAGTGTCTGTGTTGTCTAGTTGTTTTCCTCTCATGATTGATGTATTTCCCTCCGTTTTAGTTTGTAACCCGAATTTGTTTTCTCTTAATCGATTTATGACATTCGAACAGCTGAATACAACTGTTGTCTTCATTCATTCGACTGACGAGTTTCAATGTCCCTTTGGTATCGTTAGCCTCTCTTTTGTTCTAATGTTTCAATAATGATACACAGAATCCTTCCAAGACATCTCTGTCAGACAGGGTTTCCCTGACTATGACATCCTTTCAATGATTTGGTCTTTTTGAAAATTTCTATACCAGATTCTCTATATTATTATGTTAACTAAATTTGGGTCATCGATAAATTGTAAAGTGTACAAGTCTGTCCGACGTGGTTAACATTCCCCTCGAATTATTGTTCAACATTTATTTTGGCCTATTTCTCAGATACTATAACTATGTTCGTGTTGCTCAGTCATACGTTTTCTATGTTGTTTGTTTCTTCTATTTTTGTCTGATGGTCTTTTTTTCTTTTTAAGATATTGGTTTGTCAGTTTAATTTCGACTTATGAGTTTGAATGTCTCCTTGTTATTTTTCGCCCATCTTTAACATATTTAACAATTTTACTTTATTTGATGAACTTGTATGCAGCTATCGTAAAATATATGTATCGTAAGGTATAGTCGACTACGAACTGAGTTCTAAAGTACCACTAAGCAAACCAGAGATAGAAAAAGAATGGAATCTTGAGACAAATTAAAAAAAAAAACATGCATCAAACATTACTTACATGTATATTAAACAATGGTATTTTTGAAAAATCTTACAAGTAACAAAGATTGTTTCGGGTAATTCTTCTTAGACATCAAAAACACACCAGAGCTATAGGAATGGGAGACAAATGATCTATAGTGTTATATTATTGTCAGAACTACTATTGACCAACTGCCTCACTCAAGCCTTCTTTCTTCGCTACTCGTTGAAGTTATTTACAGGTTTGAGCTAATCCTAACCCTAGCCTACCCGATCACGATGTCCTCGTCATTCTGATTGTTGGTACGCTTGCCGTGTCTCTCTCCATCGGTCATTGTTCGTGTTCACCTGAATGATTAGTCACTTCCACACCGCAAGAATCATTCAACATAATCATTGACAACATCGGTTATATAAGAGTTATTAGACCTTCTTGTTTCCTTCTCTCCAAATTTCATTCTTTCTTCCTTCCTGTTCACCCAAAAGGACGTTTTATATAAATATAAGAAGGTGTTGTATGTGTACCAATCAGATTACTTTTCATCCTAGTCACAATTTATAAAAGTAAACCATTATAGGTCAAATGTCGGTCTTTAACACGGAGCCTTTGGTCACTCCGAACAGCAAGCTATAAAGGATCCCGAAATGACTAATATAAAACTATTCACACGAGAAATAAGTTCGATGAGTTCACAGAAACTATCACAAACCAGAAGAGAGACTTGCAACAGTGTAAAACAAGAAAAAAATACTACAAACCCTTAAATTACTCACAGAAAACAAGAGATAGAACAATAAAACCCTGCAAAAGGTTAAAAACTAAGATGCGCAAAAAATGTCAGTTATGTTGCTCCTCTAGTGGCATTGTCATGGTATTTTAGTTAGTGCATATGTCAATAGCGGAAAGGCAAGGGTATCTTTTCTACTACAAAGACATTGCCATATATATAAATCATCGGCACACAACAGTTATTCCTTAAACATGAATAAGACAATTCTTAATTAAGAGAGCACGGTATACCCGTCTTGTGCACTGCGCTTTAGACAAACTTGCACAACGATATACTTCGGTGTATAAATATTACCTTAAGCCATTACTGTGGAATGACAAATTAAGAAATTTCCAAATTGTAAGGTTTATTACATTCACCAATTTCACAACCAAAATCTACAGAAATCACTTGAAAAGTGCTTAACTCATCACATTGATACACTGCTTTTTTTCAAAGTCAACAACTAATAACACATCATGTTATCAATCAGTACTCATCCAGCATGCAATTGATTTAATGTTTGTTTTTTGCATCAGTTCTATTTTACAAGATAGCATCATTAAGAGAAATAACTCGTAATTGATAAAATTGAGTGAATCTCAATGATCAACTGGATATAAAACCGGCAGTAAAACCAATCTCAAAGTATGGCCTCAATTGTGCCGTGTAGGATGTATAAATTTGTATTCGCGTATGGTCAACGTTTAAGCGTTAAATTATATGCATCATATAGAGAGATAGTACCACTCAATCTATTCTAAAGAACCCTTAAACACTCTCGTTTATGAGCCCGAATGTACCCTATCGATAGAGAATGAGGTGCTGAAATATAAAGAATAGAGAAAAACGACGTAAAAGATAAAATAATCCCCAATCTGGAAGAGCAGCTTTTGTCTTAACTATTTCAACTACTTATAGTTTTTGTCCTAAACCTGTATCAAACATAAGATTTGTCACTGGACGCACATTTACAAACAAAAAACATTGTCATTTGACGTAAAGTTACATAAAACAATTGTCACTGGACGAGAGTTGCATAAAACCATTGTCACTGGACTATAGTTACATAAAACCATTGTCACTGGACGAGAGTTTCATAAAACCATTGTCACTCGGCGATAGTTACATAAAACCATTGTCACTGGACGATAGTTACATAAACCATTGTCACTTGACGATAGTTACATAAAACCATTGTCACTGGACGATAGTTACATTAAACCATTGTCACTGAACGATAGTTACATCAAACCATTGTCACTGGACGATAGTTACATAAAACCATTGTCACTGAACAATAGTTACATAAAACAATTGTCACTGGACGAGAATGACATAAAACCATTGTCACTGGACGAGAGTGACATAAAACAATTGTCACTGGACGATAGTTACATAAAACCATTATCACTAGACGATAGTTACATAAAACCATTCTCACTAGACGATAGTTACATAAAACCATTGTTACTGGACGATAGTTACATAAAACCATTGTTACTGGACGATAGTTACATAAAACCATTGTCACTGGACGATAGTTACATAAAACCATTGTCACTGGACGATAGTTACATAAAACCATTGTCACTAGACGATAGTTACATAAAACCATTGTTACTGGACGATAGTTACATAAAACCATTGTTACTGGACGATAGTTACATAAAACCATTGTCACTGGACGATAGTTACATAAAACCATTCTTACTGGACGATAGATACATAAAACCAATGTCACTGGAAGATAATTACATAAAACCATTGTCACTTGACGATAATTACATAAAACCATTTTCACTGGACGAGAGTGATTTAAAACCATTATCACTGGACGATAGTTACAAAAAACCATTGTCACTGGACGATAGTTACATAAAACCATTGTCACTGGACGATAGTTACATTAAACCATTGTCACTGGACGAGAGTTACATAAAACCATTGTCACTGGACGATAGTTACATAAAACACTTGTCAGTGGACGATAGTTACATAAAAACACTGTCACTGGACGAGAGTGACATAAAACCATTATCACTAGACGATAGTTACATAAAACCATTTTCACTGGACGATAGTTACATACAACCATTGTCACTGAACGATAGTTACATAAAACCATTGTCACTGAACGATAGTTACATAAAACTATTGTCACTGGACGATAGTTACATAAAACCATTGTAACTAGACAATAGTTACATAAAACCATTGTCTCTGGACGATAGTTACATAAAACCATTGTCACTGAACGATAGTAACATAAAACCAATGTCACTGGACAATAGTTACATAAAACCATTGTCACTGGACAATAGTTACATAAAATCATTGTCACTGGACGATAGTTAGATAAAACCATCGCAATGGACGATAGTAACATAAAACCAATGTCACTGGACAATACTTACATAAAACCATTGTCTCTGGACGATAGTTACATAAAACCATTGTCACTGAACAATAGTTGCATTAAACCATTGTCACTGAACAATAGTTACATAAAACCATTGTCACTGGACGATAGTTACATTAAACCATTGTCACTGAACAATAGTTACATTAAACCATTGTCACTGAACAATAGTTACATAAAACCATTGTCACTGGACGATAGTTACATAAAACCATTGTCACTGGACGATGATTACATAAAACCATTTTCACTGGACGAGAGTAACATAAAACCATGGTCACTGGACGATAGTTCCATAAAACCATTGTCACTGGACGATAGTTACATAAAACCATTGTCGCTGAACAATAGTTACATTAAACCATTGTCACTGAACAATAGTTACATAAAACCATTGTCACTGGACGATAGTTACATTAAACCATTGTCAGAGGACGATAGCTACATAAAACCATTGTCACTGGACGATAGTTACATTAAACCATTGTCACTGGACGATAGTTACATACAACCATTGTCACTGGACGATAGTTACATAAAACCATTGTCACTGCACGATGGTTACATAAAACCATTGTCATTGGACGATAGTTACATAAAAGCATTGTCACTGTACGATAGTTACATAAAACCATTGTCAGTGGACGATAGTTACATAAAACCATTTTCACTGGACGAGAGTGACTTAAAACCAGTATCACTGGACGATAGTTACATAAAACCATTGTCACTGGACGATAGTTACATAAAACCATTGTCACTGGACGATAGTTACATTAAACCATTGTCACTGGACGATAGTTACATAAAACCATTGTCACTGGACGATAGTTACATAAAACACTTGTCAGTGGACGATAGTTACATAAAAACATTGTCACTGGACGAGAGTGACATAAAACCATTATCACTAGACGATAGTTACATAAAACCATTTTCACTGGACGATAGTTACATACAACCATTGTCACTGAACGATAGTTACATAAAACCATTGTCACTGAACGATAGTTACATAAAACTATTGTCACTGGACGATAGTTACATAAAACCATTGTAACTAAACAATAGTTACATAAAACCATTGTCTCTGGACGATAGTTACATAAAACCATTGTCACTGAACGATAGTAACATAAAACCAATGTCCTTGGACAATAGTTACATAAAACCATTGTCACTGGACGATAGTTAGATAAAACCATTGTCAATGGACAATAGTTACATAAAACCATTGTCACTGAACAATAGTTACATTAAACCATTGTCACTGCACAATAGTTACATAAAACCATTGTCACTGGACGATAGTTACATTAAACCATTGTCACTGAACAATAGTTACATTAAACCATTGTCACTGAACAATAGTTACATAAAACCATTGTCACTGGACGACAGTTACATAAAACCATTGTCACTGGACGATAGTTACATAAAACCATTTTCACTGGACGAGAGTTACATAAAACCATGGTCACTGGACGATAGTTACATAAAACCATTGTCACTGGACGATAGTTACATAAAACCATTTTCACTGGCCGATAGTTACATGAAACCATTGTCACTGGACGATAGTTACATAAAACCATTGTCACTGGACGATAGTTACATAAAACCATTGTCACTGGACGATGGTTACATAAAACCATTGTCACTGGACGAGAGTTACATAAAACCATTTTCACTGGACGAGAGTTACATAAAACCATTGTCATTGGACGAGAGTGACATAAAACCATTGTCACTGGACGATAGTTACATTAAACCATTGTCACTGAACAATAGTTATATAAAACCATTTTCACTGGACGAGAGTTACATAAAACCATGGTCACTGGACGATAGTTACATAAAACCATTGTCACTGGACGATAGTTACATAAAACCATTATCACTAGACGATAGTTACATAAAAAAATTGTCACTGGACGATAGTTACATAAAACCATTGTCACTGGACGATAGTTACATAAAACCATTGTCACTGGACGAGAGTGACATAAAACCATTGTCACTGGACGATAGTCACATTAAACCATTGTCACTGAACAATAGTTACATAAAACCATTTTCACTGGACGAGAGTTACATAAAACCATGGTCACTGGACGATAGTTACATAAAACCATTGTCACTGGACGATAGTTACATAAAACCATTATCACTAGACGATAGTTACATAAAACAATTGTCACTGGACGATAGTTACATAAAACAATTGTCACTGGACGATAGTTACATAAAACCATTGTCACTGGACGAGAGTGACATAAAACCATTGTCACTGGACGATAGTTACATTAAACCATTGTCACTGAACAATAGTTACATAAAACAATTGTCGCTGGACGATAGTTACATAAAACCATTGTCACTGGACGAGAGTGACATAAAACCATTGTCACTGGACGATAGTTACATTAAACTATTGTCACTGAACAATAGTTACATAAAACAATTGTCACTGGACGAGAGTGACATAAAACCATTGTCACTGGACGAGAGTGATATAAAACAATTGTCACTGGACGATAGTTACATAAGACCATTATCACTAGACGATAGTTACATAAAACAATTGTCACTGGACGATAGTTACAAAAAACCATTGTCACTGGACGAGAGTCAAATAAAACCATTGTCACTGGACGAGAGTGACATAAAACCATTGTCACTGGACTATAGTTACATTAAACTATTGTCACTTGACGATAGTTACATAAAATCATTGTCACTGGACGAGAGTGATATAAAACCATTGTCACTGGACGATAATTACATAAAACCATTGTCACTGGACGATAGTTACATAAAACCATTGTCACTTGACAATAGTTACATAAAACCATTGTCACTGGACGAGAGTGACATAAAACCATTGTCACTGGACGATAGTTACATAAAACCATTGTCACTGGACAATAGTTACATAAAACCATTGTCACTGGACGATAGTTACATACAACCATTGTCACTGGACGATAGTTACATTAAACTATTGTCACTGAACGATAGTTACATAAACCATTGTCACTGGACGATGGTAACATAAAACCATTGTCACTGTACGATAGTTACATAAAACCATTGTCAGTGGACGATAGTTACATTAAACCATTGTCACTGGACGATAGTTAAATGAAACCATTGTCACTGAACGATAGTTACATAAAACCATTGTCACTGGGCGATGGTTACATAAAACCATTGTCACTGGACGAGAGTGACATAAAACCATTGTCACTGGACGATAGTTACATTAAACCATTGTCACTGAACAATAGTGCCATAAAACAATTGTCACTGGACGATAGTTACATAAAACCATTGTCCTTGGACGAGAGTGACAATAAACCATTGTCACTGGACGATAGTAACATTAAACCATTGTCACTGAACAATAGTTACATAAATCAATTGTCACTGGACGATAGTTACATAAAACCATTGTCACTGGACGAGAGTGACATAAAACCATTGTCACTGGACGATAGTTACATAAAACCATTGTCACTGGACGATAGTTACATAAAACCATTGTCACTTGACAATAGTATCGTAAAACCATTGTCACTGGACGATAGTTACATACAACCATTGTCACTGGACGATAGTTACATAAAACCATTGTCACTGGACGAGAGTGACATAAAACCATTGTCACTGGACGATAGTTACATAAAACCATTGTCACTGGACGATAGTTACATAAAACCATTGTCACTGGACAATAGTTACATAAAACCATTGTCACTGGACGATAGTTACATACAACCATTGTCACTGGACGATAGTTACATTAAACTATTGTCACTGAACGATAGTTACATAAAACCATTGTCACTGAACGATAGTTACATAAAATCATTTTCACTGGACGATAGTTACATAAAACCATTGTCACTGGACGATAGTAACATAAAACCATTGTCACTGTACGATAGTTACATAAAACCATTGTCAGTAGACGATAGTTACATTAAACCATTGTCACTGGACGATAGTTACATGAAACCATTGTCACTGGACGATAGTTACATAAAACCATTGTCACTGGGCGATGGTTATATAAAACCATTGTTACTGGACAATAGTTACATAAAACCATTCTCTCTGGACAATAGTTACATAAAACCATTGTCACTGGACGATAGTTCCATAAAACTATTGTCACTGAACGATAGCTACATAAAACCATTGTCACTGGACGATAGTTACATAAAACCATTGTCACTGGACGATAGTTCCATAAAACTATTGTCACTGAACGATAGTTACATGAAACCATTGTCACTGGACGATAGTTACATTAAACCATTGTCACTGAACGATAGTTACATCAAAATATTGTCAATGGACGATAGTTACATAAAACCATTGTTACTGGACGATAGTTACATTAAACCATTGTTACTGGACGATAGTTACATAAAACCATTGTCTCTGGACGATAGTTACATACAACCATTGTCACTGAACGATAGTTACATCAAACCATTGTCACTGAACAATTGTTACATAAAACCATTGTCACTGGACGATAGTTACATTAAACCATTGTTACTGGACGATAGTTACATAAAACCATTGTCACTAGACGATAGTTACATACAACCATTGTCACTGAACGATAGTTATATAAAACCATTGTCACTGGACGATAGTTACATAAAACCATTGTCACTGAACGATAGTTACATAAAACCATTGTCACTGGACGATAGTTACATTAAACCATTGTCACTGAACGATAGTTACATCAAACCATTGTCACTGAACAATAGTTACATAAAACCATTGTCACTGGACGATAGTTACATTAAACCATTGTTACTGGACGATAGTTACATAAAACCATTGTCATTGGACGATAGTTACATACAACCATTGTCACTGAACGATAGTTATATAAAACCATAGTCACTGGACGATAGTTACATAAAACCATTGTCACTGAAAGATAGTTACATAAAACCATTGTCACTGGACGATAGTTACATAAAACCATTGTCACTGGACGATAGTTACATAAACCCATTGTCACTGGACGATAGTTACATAAAACCATTGTCACTGGACGATAATTACATAAAACTATTGTCACTGGACGATAGTTACATAAAACAATTGTTAATGGACGAGAGTTACATAAAACCATTGTCACTGGACGCTAGATACATTAAAACATTGTCACTGGACGCTAGTTACATTAAAACATTGTCACTGGACGATAGTTACATAAAACCATTGTCACTGGACGTTAGTTACATAAAACCATTGTCACTGGACGACAGTTACATAAAACCATTGTCACTGGACGATGGTTACATAAAACCATTGTCACTGGACGTAAAGTTACATAAAACCGTTGTCACTGGACGATAGTTACATAAAACCATTGTCACTGGACGTTAGTTACATAAAACCATTGTCACTGGACGATAGTTACATTAAACCATTGTCACTGGACGATAGTTACATACAACCATTGTCACTGGACGATAGTTACATTAAACTATTGTCACTGAACGATAGTTACATAAAACCATTGTCACTGGACGATAGTTACATAAAACCATTATCACTGGACGATAGTTTAATAAAACAATAATCACTGGACGATAGTTACATAAAATCATTGTCACTGGACGATAATTACATAAAACCATTGTCAGTGGACTATAGTTCCATAAAACCATTGTCACTGGACGAGAGTTACATAAAACCATGGTCACTGGACGATAGTTACATCAAGCCATTGTCACTGGATGAGGGTAACATACAAATTCACTGGACGATGGTTACATAAAACCACTGTCACTGGACGAGAGTGACATAACACTTCACTGGACGATAGTTACATAAAACCATTGTCACTGGACGATAGCTACATAAAACCTTTGTCACTGGACGATAGGTACATAAAACCATTGTCACTGAACGATAGTTACATAAAACCATTGTGACTGGACGATAGTTACATAAAACCATTGTCACTGGACGAGGGTGAAATAAAACTTCACTGGACGATGGTTACATAAAACCATTGTCACTGGACGAAAGTGACATAAACTTCACTGGACGAAAGTGACATAAACTTCACTGGACGAAAGTGACATAAACTTCACTGGACGATAGTTACTTAAAACCATTGTCACTTAACGATAGTTACATTAAATCATTGTCACTGAACGATAGTTACATAAAACCATTGTCACTGGACGAGAGTGACATAAAACCATTGTCACTGGACGAGAGTGACACAAAACCATTGTCACTGGACGATAGTTACATAAAACCATTGTCACTGGACGAGAGTTACATAAAACCATTGTCACTCGATGATAGTTACATAAAACCATTGTCACTGGACGATAGTGACATAAAAGCATTGTCACTGGACGATAGTTACATAAAACCATTTTCACTGGACGAGAGTTACATAAAACCATGGTCACTGGACGATAGTTACATAAAACCATTGCCACTGGACGATAGTTACATAAAATCATTTTCACTGGACGATGGTTACATAAAACCATTTTCACTGGACGATTGTTACATAAAACCATTGTCTCTGGACGATAGTTACATAAAACCATTGTCACTGGGCGATAGGTACATAAAACCATTGTCACTGGGCGATAGGTACATAAAACCATTGTCACTGGACGATAGTTACATTAAACCATTGTCACTGGACGAAAGTTACATTAAACCATTGTCACTGGACGATAGTTACATAAAACCATTGTCACTGGACGATAGTTCCATAAAACTATTGTCACTGAACGATAGTTACATGAAACCATTGTCACTGGACGATAGTTACATTAAACCATTGTCACTGAACGATAGTTACATCAAACCCTTGTCAATGGACGAAAGTTACATAAAACCATTGTTACTGGACGATAGTTACATTAAACCATTGTTACTGGACGATAGTTACATAAAACCATTGTAACTGAACGATAGTTACATACAACCATTGTCACTGAACGATAGTTACATCAAACCATTGTCACTGAACAATAGTTACATAAAACCATTGTCACTGGACGATAGTCACATTAAACCATTGTTACTGGACGATAGTTACATAAAACCATTGTCACTAGACGATAGTTACATACAACCATTGTCACTGAACGATAGTTATATAAAACCATTGTCACTGGACGATAGTTACATAAAACCATTGTCACTGAACGATAGTTACATAAAACCATTGTCACTGGACGATAGTTACATTAAACCATTGTCACTGAACGATAGTTACATCAAATCATTGTCACTGAACAATAGTTACATAAAACCATTGTCACTGGACGATAGTTACATTAAACCATTGTTACTGGACGATAGTTACATAAAACCATTGTCACTGGACGATAGTTACATAAAACCATTGTCACTGGACGATAGTTACATAAAACCATTGTCACTGGACAATAGTTACATAAAACCATTGTCACTGGACGATAGTTACATACAACCATTGTCACTGGACGATAGTTACATTAAACTATTGTCACTGAACGATAGTTACATAAACCATTGTCACTGGACGATGGTAACATAAAACCATTGTCACTGTACGATAGTTACATAAAACCATTGTCAGTGGACGATAGTTACATTAAACCATTGTCACTGGACGATAGTTAAATGAAACCATTGTCACTGGACGATAGTGACATAAAACCATTGTCACTGGGCGATGGTTACATAAAACCATTGTCACTGGACGAGAGTGACATAAAACCATTGTCACTGGACGATAGTTACATTAAACCATTGTCACTGAACAATAGTTCCATAAAACAATTGTCACTGGACGATAGTTACATAAAACCATTGTCCTTGGACGAGAGTGACATTAAACCATTGTCACTGGACGATAGTAACATTAAACCATTGTCACTGAACAATAGTTACATAAATCAATTGTCACTGGACGATAGTTACATAAAACCATTGTCACTGGACGAGAGTGACATAAAACCATTGTCACTGGACGATAGTTACATAAAACCATTGTCACTGGACGATAGTTACATAAAACCATTGTCACTTGACAATAGTTTCGTAAAACCATTGTCACTGGACGATAGTTACATACAACCATTGTCACTGGACGATAGTTACATAAAACCATTGTCACTGGACGAGAGTGACATAAAACCATTGTCACTGGACGATAGTTACATAAAACCATTGTCACTGGACGATAGTTACATAAAACCATTGTCACTGGACAATAGTTACAAAAAACCATTGTCACTGGACGATAGTTACATACAACCATTGTCACTGGACGATAGTTACATTAAACTATTGTCACTGAACGATAGTTACATAAAACCATTGTCACTGGACGATAGTAACATAAAACCATTGTCACTGTACGATAGTTACATAAAACCATTGTCAGTAGACGATAGTTACATTAAACCATTGTCACTGGACGATAGTTACATGAAACCATTGTCACTGGACGATAGTTACATAAAACCATTGTCACTGGGCGATGGTTATATAAAACCATTGTTACTGGACAATAGTTACATAAAACCATTCTCTCTGGACAATAGTTACATAAAACCATTGTCACTGGACGATAGTTCCATAAAACTATTGTCACTGAACGATAGCTACATAAAACAATTGTCACTGGACGATAGTTACATAAAACCATTGTCACTGGACGATAGTTCCATAAAACTATTGTCACTGAACGATAGTTACATGAAACCATTGTCACTGGACGATAGTTACATTAAACCATTGTCACTGAACGATAGTTACATCAAAATATTGTCAATGGACGATAGTTACATAAAACCATTGTTACTAGACGAAAGTTACATTAAACCATTGTTACTGGACGATAGTTACATAAAACCATTGTCTCTGGACGATAGTTACATACAACCATTGTCACTGAACGATAGTTACATCAAACCATTGTCACTGAACAATAGTTACATAAAACCATTGTCACTGGACGATAGTAACATTAAACCATTGTTACTGGACGATAGTTACATAAAACCATTGTCACTAGACGATAGTTACATACAACCATTGTCACTGAACGATAGTTATATAAAACCATTGTCACTGGACGATAGTTACATAAAACCATTGTCACTGAACGATAGTTACATAAAACCATTGCCACTGAAAGATAGTTACATTAAACCATTGTCACTGAACGATAGTTACATCAAACCATTGTCACTGAACAATAGTTACATAAAACCATTGTCACTGGACGATAGTTACATTAAACCATTGTTACTGGACGATAGTTACATAAAACCATTGTCACTGGACGATAGTTACATACAACCATTGTCACTGAACGATAGTTATATAAAACCATTGTCACTGGACGATAGTTACATAAAACCATTGTCACTGAACGATAGTTACATAAAACCATTGTCACTGGACGATAGTTACATAAAACCATTGTCACTGGACGATAGTTACATAAAACCATTGTCACTGGACGATAATTACATAAAACTATTGTCACTGGACGATAGTTACATAAAACAATTGTTAATGGACGAGAGTTACATAAAACCATTGTCACTGGACGCTAGTTACATTAAAACATTGTCACTGGACGCTAGTTACATTAAAACATTGTCACTGGACGATAATTACATAAAACCATTGTCACTGGACGTTAGTTACATAAAACCATTGTCACTGGACGACAGTTACATAAAACCATTGTCACTGGACGATGGTTACATAAAACCATTGTCACTGGACGTAAAGTTACATAAAACCGTTGTCACTGGACGATAGTTACATAAAACCATTGTCACTGGACGTTAGTTACATAAAACCATTGTTACTGGACGATAGTTACATTAAACCATTGTCACTGGACGATAGTTACATACAACCATTGTCACTGGACGATAGTTACATTAAACTATTGTCACTGAACGATAGTTACATAAAACCATTGTCACTGGACGATAGTTACATAAAACCATTATCACTGGACGATAGTTTAATAAAACAATAATCACTGGACGATAGTTACATAAAACATTGTCACTGGACGATAGTTACATAAAACCATTGTCAGTGGACGATAGTTCCATAAAACCATTGTCACTGGACGAGAGTTACATAAAACCATGGTCACTGGACGATAGTTACATCAAGCCATTGTCACTGGATGAGGGTAACATACAAATTCACTGGACGATGGTTACATAAAACCACTGTCACTGGACGAGAGTGACATAACACTTCACTGGACGATAGTTACATAAAACCATTGTCACTGGACGATAGCTACATAAAACCTTTGTCACTGGACGATAGGTACATAAAACCATTGTCACTGAACGATAGTTACATAAAACCATTGTCACTGGACGATAGTTACATAAACTTCACTGGACGAAAGTGACATAAACTTCACTGGACGAAAGTCACATAAACTTCACTGGACGATAGTTACATAAAACCATTGTCACTTAACGATAGTTACATTAAATCATTGTCACTGAACGATAGTTACATAAAACCATTGTCACTGGACGAGAGTGACATAAAACCATTGTCACTGGACGAGAGTGACACAAAACCATTGTCACTGGACGATAGTTACATAAAACCATTGTCACTGGACGAGGGTGAAATAAAACTTCACTGGACGATGGTTACATAAAACCATTGTCACTGGACGAAAGTGACATAAACTTCACTGGACGAAAGTGACATAAACTTCACTGGACGAAAGTCACATAAACTTCACTGGACGATAGTTACATAAAACCATTGTCACTTAACGATAGTTACATTAAATCATTGTCACTGAACGATAGTTACATAAAACCATTGTCACTGGACGAGAGTGACATAAAACCATTGTCACTGGACGAGAGTGACACAAAACCATTGTCACTGGACGATAGTTACATAAAACCATTGTCACTGGACGAGAGTTACATAAAACCATTGTCACTGGATGATAGTTCCATAAAACCATTGTCACTGGACGATAGTGACATAAAAGCATTGTCACTGGACGATAGTTACATATAACCATTTTCACTGGACGAGAGTTACATAAAACCATGGTCACTGGACGATAGTTACATAAAACCATTGCCACTGGACGATAGTTACATAAAATCATTTTCACTGGACGATGGTTACATAAAACCATTTTCACTGGACGATTGTTACATAAAACCATTGTTTCTGGACGATAGTTACATAAAACCATTGTCATTGGGCGATAGGTACATAAAACCATTGTCACTGGGCGATAGGTACATAAAACCATTGTCACTGGACGATAGTTACATTAAACCATTGTCACTGGACGAAAGTTACATTAAACCATTGTCACTGGACGATAGTTACATAAAACCATTGTCACTGGACGATAGTTCCATAAAACTATTGTCACTGAACGATAGTTACATGAAACCATTGTCACTGGACGATAGTTACATTAAACCATTGTCACTGAACGATAGTTACATCAAACCATTGTCAATGGACGATAGTTACATAAAACCATTGTTACTAGACGATAGTTACATTAAACCATTGTTACTGGACGATAGTTACATAAAACCATTGTCACTGGACGATAGTTACATACAACCATTGTCACTGAACGATAGTTACATCAAACCATTGTCACTGAACAATAGTTACATAAAACCATTGTCACTGGACGATAGTTACATTAAACCATTGTTACTGGACGATAGTTACATAAAACCATTGTCACTAGACGATAGTTACATACAACCATTGTCACTGAACGATAGTTATATAAAACCATTGTCACTGGACGATAGTTACATAAAACCATTGTCACTGAACGATAGTTACATAAAACCATTGTCACTGGACGATAGTTACATTAAACCATTGTCACTGAACGATAGTTACATCAAACCATTGTCACTGAACAATAGTTACATAAAACCATTGTCACTGGACGATAGTTACATTAAACCATTGTTACTGGACGATAGTTACATAAAACCATTGTCACTGGACGATAGTTACATACAACCATTGTCACTGAATGATAGTTATATAAAACCATTGTCACTGGACGATAGTTACATAAAACCATTGTCACTGAACGATAGTTACATAAAACCATTGTCACTGGACGATAGTTACATAAAACCATTGTCACTGGACGATAGTTATATAAAACCATTGTCACTGGACGATAATTACATAAAACTATTGTCACTGGACGATAGTTACATAAAACAATTGTTAATGGACGAGAGTTACATAAAACCATTGTCACTGGACGCTAGTTACATTAAAACATTGTCACTGGACGCTAGTTACATTAAAACATTGTCACTGGACGATAGTTACATAAAACCATTGTCACTGGACGTTAGTTACATAAAACCCTTGTCACTGGACGACAGTTACATAAAACCATTGTAACTGGACGATGGTTACATAAAACCATTGTCACTGGACGTAAAGTTACATAAAACCGTTGTCACTGGACGATAGTTACATAAAACCATTGTCACTGGACGTTAGTTACATAAAACCATTGTTACTGGACGATAGTTACATTAAACCATTGTCACTGGACGATAGTTACATACAACCATTGTCACTGAACGATAGTTACATTAAACTATTGTCACTGAACGATAGTTACATAAAACCATTGTCACTGGACGATAGTTACATAAAACCATTATCACTGGACGATAGTTAAATAAAACAATAATCACTGGACGATAGTTACATAAAATCATTGTCACTGGACGATAGTTACATAAAACTATTGTCAGTGGACGATAGTTCCATAAAACCATTGTCACTGGACGAGAGTTACATAAAACCATGGTCACTGGACGATAGTTACATCAAGCCATTGTCACTGGATGAGGGTAACATACAAATTCACTGGACGATGGTTACATAAAACCACTGTCACTGGACGAGAGTGACATAACACTTCACTGGACGATAGTTATATAAAACCATTGTCACTGGACGATAGCTACATAAAACCTTTGTCACTGGACGATAGGTACATAAAACCATTGTCACTGAACGATAGTTACATAAAACCATTGTCACTGGACGATAGTTACATAAAACCATTGTCACTGGACGAGGGTGAAATAAAACTTCACTGGACGATGGTTACATAAAACCATTGTCACTGGACGAAAGTGACATAAATATCACTTGACGAAAGTGACATAAACTTCACTGGACGAAAGTGACATAAACTTCACTGGACGATAGTTACATAAAACCATTGTCACTTAACGATAGTTACATTAAATCATTGTCACTGAACGATAGTTACATAAAACCATTGTCACTGGACGAGAGTGACATAAAACCATTGTCACTGGACGAGCGTGACACAAAACCATTGTCACTGGACGATAGTTACATAAAACCATTGTCACTGGACGAGAGTTACATAAAACCATTGTCACTGGATGATAGTTACATAAAACCATTGTCACTGGACGATAGTGACATAAAAGCATTGTCACTGGACGATAGTTACATTAAACCATTGTCACTGGACGATAGTTACATAAAACCATTGTCACTGGACAATAGTTACATAAAACCATTTTCACTGGACGAGAGTTACATAAAACCATTGTCACTGGACGATAGTTACATAAAACCATTGTCACTGGACGAGAGTTACATAAAACCATTGTCACTGGATTATAGTTACATAAAACCATTGTCACTGGACGATAGTTACATAAAACCATTCTCACTGGACGAGAGTTACATAAAACCATGGTCACTGGACGATAGTTACATAAAACCATTGCCACTGGACGATAGTTACATAAAATCATTTTCACTGGACGATGGTTACATAAAACCATTGTCACTGGACGATTGTTACATAAAACCATTGTCTCTGGACGATAGTTACATAAAACCATTGTCACTGGGCGATAGGTACATAAAACCATTGTCACTGGGCGATAGGTACATAAAACCATTGTCACTGTACGATAGTTACATAAAACCATTGTCACTGGACGATAGTTACATTAAACCATTGTCACTGGACGAAAGTTACATTAAACCATTGTCACTGGACGATAGTTACATAAAACCATTGTCACTGAGAGATAGTTATATAAAATTGATCTATCAATCAGTCAATCTACACATGTCGATTAAGTTGGAACATCTATGGATTCATTTATATTCGTTGGACACCAGTTTTCGCTGGTTTTGTGGGTACATCTGAACCACTAATTGAAATGCTCAACGCACTATAAATTTTCTATAGGCTTTTGTTTGCAGAACGGTATCAAATGTACCAGGATTATAATTAAATGCACCAGAAACGCGTTTTATCTACATAAGACTCATCAGTGACGCTCAGACCAATATTATTTATAAAGCCAAACAAGTAAAAAGTTGAAAAGCATTGAGGACCAAAAATTTGATTAACTAAAAAATTAAATACCCACGAAAATGTAAGTTTTCCTTAATCTACGATAATTGATAGCCAAGAAAAAAAAATAGTCCAAAGTATTAAAAAAACAACCATTTAGGAAAATTTTCTACTGTGATAGAATAAAAAAAAGAAATTTCCTCAACCTTGATTTTTGAACTAAAATCAATATAATGTAGAATACAGATAGTAATTCAAATGTAGAAACCATATCAGGTGATATCAGTACAATACGGACCATGATAATGATGTTCACGCGTTTAAACCAGTCAAGGTAAGCAAGCTATATATAGATATCCGAGTAAAGTCATAACTGATCTTTGGACCAGGAAGTTTTCAAGATACAACAAAATGGCGATGTCGGCCGAGGTGAAAGGAGAAAAGTTGAAAGAAGATTTTGATGATCTACTAACTTGTACAATCTGTTTGGAGATTTTCAAAGAACCTAAGTATCTGCCGTGTCTGCATACGTTTTGTAAATCGTGTATTAATACATACATTGTTTCAACTGTGAAAGACAATAACCCAAGTGGATTCAAATGTCCCATATGTCGTCGATCTGTGCCAATTGATGAAAATGATGAGAAGCCAGACATTTGGGCAAATAATTTACCCGGGAACCATTTGATTTTATCGCTTATAAATAAAAGGGAATTACAGAAACCCGATAAGCTGTGTGATACGTGTGAACAGGACAAACAGAAAGCTTTGTCCTTCTGTACTGTTTGTCAAGAGGCATACTGTGAAACGTGCAGAAAGGCCCACAAAATTTTCAAAATGTCGAGGAGTCATAAGATAATACCAATCAAAGATATCAATGCAGAAACTTCAACTTCTAGTCTACATGCGCATCTTACATGTAAAGAACATCCCGACAAGACAATAGAAGTATACTGTCAGGACCATTCAAAGCCTTGTTGTACAGTTTGCGCCACGGTCCATCACAGAACATGTGAACAGGTTGTCACTATTGATAAAGCGTTCTACAAGAAATCATAACTTTGCGAGAAAAAGTTTGTAAACATTTAAATGCACTCGAGGCAAAACTTCGAGATGAGGTCAACAGTAGTAGAAAAGCAAAATCAATAAAGCTTGATGACGAAACAACAGATTTGTCCAGCCTGAAGAATACAGTTGATAACTGGAAGAGTTTATTCGAAGCTTGTTTATCTCAAGGATCAGAAATACAATGTCTGGTCAAGATGGACGAGATTCTAAACAATCTTCCTCAAACTGAAAATGACATTTCTAAACTGCTACGTGAAATAAGGATTATATCCGTAAAATTTGAACATAAAGATATCATTTCAGACATTACTTCTCTCGGCAGTTTGATTTTGAATGAGCATCGGCATTCTCCATGCCCTATTCCTGGAATGAAGATAGCAAATTATCATACTGGAAAAATCAGAGTCGCGTTAACAATTGATGTGACAATAAATGCTGTAAGTGGGATATTCTTTAATAATGATGTCATTTTGACACATTTTTCTCAAAAAAAGATCGTGTACTACGACAAAAGTGGACAGCAACAAGAACAGCTACATATTCCGCACTGTTTAACAGATATAGCCAAAGTGAATGATCAAACAGTCGCCGTGTCTTCACATGAACAGAAGATAGTGCTTATTAACGTTAAACCGCTAACTATCTTAAAGACGTTAAATATCAGCAATCCTGTGTGGGGTATTTCATTCTGTGAAAATGAATTTGTTACTGCTTGTAGTAGTAAATTATCTTGGATAAATGCTGACAATGGTACATTAGTTAAAAGTCAATCAACAACAGCAGACACTCAACATGTTTATTGTTACCAGAAAAATGATTACATCTATTGGGAGAGTGGACATTCTATTAAAAGGGAAAGCAAACAGGGAAACAGCTTTACGTATACAAATAGTCTGTTACAACGCCCGTTTTCCCAGGACGTTGATAGTGACGGGAACATTTATACAACCGGATATGATTCCAGAAACATTCATCAGTTGACATCTATTGGACAACTCGTACGAATTATTCCTATATCAGATATAGACAGTACCATCACAGCTCCTCCATGGGTAATACGGTTCAAGCCAAACAGTAACAGATTTCTACTGACATTCAATAGTGTTACAAAAGTCCTTGTGTGTGACATCGATTAGATTCATTCAGAAGTAGAATTATTAGAAGCGAAAGGAACAAATGTTTACTGCAAGGAGTATGAGCCCATATCTTGCAGACTTGTTGTTATGATCACAATCTTTGATATTGCGTTATGTTGAATCCTCTATCACGTAAAGAAATAGTGTCAAGGAAAGAACAATATAATAACTGATAGTTGTATTTTGTGTTGATTCTTTGGCCCATTTTTTTGGAATTTTGGATCCTCAATGCTCTTCAACTTTGTACGTGTTTGGCTTTATAGATATTTCAATATGAGCGTCACTGATGAGTCTTATGTAGACGAAACGTTCGTCTGACGTACTAAATTATAATCCTGGTACCTTTGATAACTTCTTAAAATCTGTTTAAAAGTTTATATCAAATGTATTAAAACAAGATTAAAAAAAATATATCGGATTGGGATGACATTTTTATCTTCTGCTTTTTGTTTTCCCGATGGATATCCAAATGAAGGATTCAATAAATTCAAAAAGGATTTGCCATTCAATCAAATTATAATCCTGGTACCTTTGTTAACTTCTTAAAATATGTTTAAAAGTTTATATCAAATGTATTTAAAGAAGATTAAAAAAAAAAATATCGGATTGGTATGAGATTTTTATCTTCTGCTTTTTGTATTCCCGATGGATATCCAAATTGTGTGTATTTAGAGTAGCCATACTAGCAAAATATGTTAAATTCTAGATATGAAGGATTCAATAAATTCAAAAAGGATTTGCCATTCAATTAATCAAATGATAAAACGTCTAAAACGAAATATTGGTTCAACTTATCCTGAGTCAAAATTCTGATGTTCAGGGGCTGTCGTTTGTTGATGCGGTAAATAAGTTTTTCTCGTTTTTTTATATATAGTTAATTTTGTGTTTGAATTGTTTTACACTCGTCATTTTTGGGACTCGTTATAGCTTGCTGTTCCGTGTGCGACAAGGCTATTCGGTGAAGACCTATAACGGTTTACTTTTAAAATTATGACTTGGATTGATAGTTGTTTCATACGAACTCATGCTAAATCTTATTACGTACCAAACTAAAAAGTAAAATCACAAAAATACTGAACTCAGAGGAAAATCAATTCGGAAAAATCATAATCACATGGCAAAATTAAATAACAAAACGCAGCAAAAACGAGAGAGAGGAAAAACTAAAGAAGAAAGCGGTCTTAAGATACTAGTACAAAAGAGGAGAACTATTCCAGAAAGACAGCCAAACTCATAAGTCAAAACTAAACTGACAATGTCATGGTTAAAGATAAGATCAACAGACCACACATAGTGTTCAATACACAACATATTAACAGATTGTCTCAAAAGCACATCTGCACAAGAAAAACAGGAGACGGAATGCTTTCATTTTGATAAAAAAAAACATTGTGGAACTTGAAATGTAAAGAGTCGTTAAAGCTCTTCCCCCTACATTTATGATATTCGCATCTTAGTTTCACTTAAAAAGCTTTTCCAAATGCTGTTCTTAAACGAAAGTATAAGAATAATGGAACTAAAAAAAGCAGAGAAAAATAAAGGGTCTGTGTGCTTGTTTTTGAGGTATAAGTCATTGCAAATTTGGCGGCAAATGATTCTCTCTAGATTTTTCCTACTTTTAACATTGCCCGTATTTTCTATTTCATAAACATGGAGAATTGATAATTCATAAGATTAAACAAAAAATGATTTGTTAAGATATATGTAATAAAATCACGAAAAGAAAACTAGCGATCAGTGGACATTTTCATTAAATGGCAATATAATAATAACCAGTGGATTACGATAATCTGTCAAAATTCTGTAACAATAGGAGCAAACATCCTTACGGCTGTTAGATAAACATGATAAACAATATCCACTTTTCGCACTCAAGCCTTTTTCCTCCGAACTTCGTCGAAGTGATATTATATTAAAAGCTTTTTGTCATGTAAATTTCAACCCGAATACGATGTCCTCGGTCACCTGCTTTTTTTTTTTTATCTAATGCGTCTCAAGTGGTCCTTGTTTTTGTTTAAACTAGGGATGTCAAAATCTGAAATTTAATACTCGGGCACTCGGTCATTATACTCGCGAGTACCCGCGCCCTTACTGGAAAAATCAGTCTCCTGCAAACATTTGCTGCAAGTCTGCTGCGAACTTGCTGCAGACTTGCAGCGAACATAGAGTCCGTGTTTGGTGCGTATTTGCGGCAAATACGCTGCAGGTCTGGTGCAAACAATTTAAGATGCAAATGAGTGTTTGCCGCAGACCTGCTGCAAACATTTATATGCAAAAGAGTGTTTGCTGCAGATCTGCTGCCAACCTATTTTTACAAATTCATATTTATCCTGCGTGTTTGCTGCAGACCTGCTGCAAATATTTATATGCAAAAACGTGTTCGTCGCTGACCTATTGCTAACATATTTATGAAAAATTAATCCTTCTCCAACGTGTTTGCTGTCTTGTTGTGTACACGTCATTTTATCTCTATTACACACCAAATTCTTAAAAAGTTATGTTACATCCATCCATTCATAACATAATTCAATTATTTTATCATTTGAAAAATTATCATAGCATAAGTTAATACCTTTTAACATGTTTAATAAGTTAAATTAATTCAAAGTACGTTCTCAAATGAATTACATGCATGCACCTTAAGTTAAAAAGATTCGAAATTTACTTTGCGCATATTTATATGATTATATACAGCTATAGTTAAACTAAAATTGTCACAAAATTCAACTAGACTTACATATATTTTGTTAGTTATAATCTCTAAGCATATGAGGGAGTAATGTATATTGCATGGTTACATATTTGAAATTAATGTATTTTAAACCTCATACAGATATCTGTAGAGGGAATGAATTGCATAAGTTAACATTCTACAATGAATATGTACTTACATATAAAGTCTTTAAAAACTTATCTGTTAAGTGCCAAACTATAATGCCTCCCTGAACACTAATATTATCATGACACATACATCACCAACATTTTCAGATTTCAAATCTTTATCTTCCAGGAAGTTACCAATAGGAATGCTCAGTTTTGTTATGTAGTTTCTTGCAATGCTCTTGCAAACATACAAAATTGTAAAAGATTCCTGCAATCTAGCTGCGAGCATCCCTTATATTCTACTTTTCCTGCAATCTTACTGCAAACATATTTCTTTCTGCAACCTTGCCGAAAGCTTGCAGCAAAAAACTGCAATGTTTGCAGGCGGTTTGCAGTTAGCTGCGAACATCTGCAAACATTATTCAATGGGTTCCTGTAAGCATTTTATTTGCAGCAGACCTGCAGCAGGTTTGCAGCAGCAGATCTGCCGCAAATATTTTAGTTCTAGAACAAATATTTAAAGTCCAGCGAAAAGTTTTGATTTTTATTTGGAAAGTGTGGTATTTTGGTAATTACATTTCATATACTTAATAATAAAGAAGATTTTGATGATCTGCTGACTTGTACAATCTGTTTGGAGATCTTCAAAGAACCTAAGTATCTGCCGTGTCTGCATACGTTTTGTAAGTCGTGTATTAATACATATAGTGTTTCAACTGTGAAAGACAATAACCCAAGTGGATTCAAATGTCCCATATGTCGTAGACATGTGCCAATTTATGACAATGATGAGAAGTCTGACACTTGGGCAGATAATTAACCCGGGAACCATTTTATCGTATCACTTATTGAAAGAAAGGCAATCCAAAAGTCGAAAAAACTTTGCGATACTTGTAAATTAGAAAATATTTCTCAGAATGCACTCTCATTCTGCACTGTGTGTGAAGAAGCTTACTGTGAATCATGTCAAAGATGTCATAAGCTTTACAAGGCAACAAGAACTCACACAATAATTCCCATCACAGATATTATAACAGACACCACCGTTTCCGGTATATATGCGCATGTCATTTGTAAAGAACATCCCGACAAGACGGTAGAAGTTTACTGTCAGGATCATTCAAAGCCTTGTTGTACAGTTTGCGCCACGGTCCATCACAGAAAATGTGAACAGGTTGTCACTATTGATAAAGCGGTGATTGGGATAAAAGAATCCGATATAGCTAAAAAATTTATGACAAAGTTGACAGAAACGAGTAACACATTAGATAAAGATCTTCAAAACCAAATAACTAATAAGGAAAATTTTAGGGTAAAACAAAACAATATAGTCATTGATAGATATAGTTTATCTATGTTAAATTTGATGTATGCCTTTTTGTGCTTCTTTGTTACATTTGTTGTTTATGTAGTGATATTAAGATGATAACACAATATTGACTGTTGTACCCCTATTTTTGACATTTTTACTCTTTGAGTATGTTTGTTTTGTTCATGCATCGTTGACAATGTAATGGAATTTGATGCGACTGTCATACAAGTGAGAGGTTTAGCTAGCTATAAAACCAGGTTCAATCCACCATTTTCTACATTAGAAAATGCCTGTACCAAGTCAGGAATATGACAGTTGTTATCCATTCGTTTGATGTATTTGGACTTTTGATTTTGCCTTTTGATTTTTGATTTTCCTTTGTGAATTTTCCTCGGAGTTCAGTATTTTTGTGTTTTTACTTTTTATGTGTCAAATGTATTTAAACAAGAATAAAACAAATACAGTTGGAAAGCGATTATTTCCATTTCATCAAAATTGATTATTTCCCCGATGGATAGCTAGGTCGGATTTATTTTAGCTACAAGCTGAATAACAAAAGATGTTCCATTCTAGTGGTTTACGGGTTCTAATTTTCAAAATATTATTCGCCATTAATTCAAATGATAAAAGGGTTAAGAGAAAACATACAGACTGTACTAAACAAAAGGCGAAGAAAGTCTCATAAATGTCCAAATCTATATTCAGGAATAAAAGATAATTTTGAAAATTTATAATCGATTGCGCTAGTTTCAATGTCTTCTTTGTCATATTGCGTGGTATAATAAAATTGTCTCTCAGGGCATGTTGTGCGGCACAGCAATATTGTCTATCAGGTCATGTTGTGTGGCATAGTAATATTGTCTATCAGGTCATGTTGTGTGGCATAGTAATATTGTCTTCCTGTCATGTTGTGTGGCATAGAAATATTGTCTCTTATGTCATGTTGTGTGGCATAGTAATATTGTCTATCAGGTCATGTTGTGTGGCATAGTAATATTGTCTATCAGGTCATGTTGTGTGGCATAGTAATATTGTCTCTTAGGTTAAGTACTCTATATACCTTCATGATATTTGATCAAAGCATTATCTGTCTCATGTACAACATGTGAGCGGACAAATTGACGGCCAGACGTACAACGGTATACCATAATACTCATCAGTGACGCTTAGATCAAAATAGGTTCAAGGCAAAACAAGTACAAAGTAAAAGAGCATTCAGGACCCAAAATTCAAAAATGTTGTGCCAAATAGGGATAAGGGAGTCTATCCAAGGATAAGGGAAAAAAGCCGTCTGTCAACAGGACACTTATTAAAATGACCGTGTAATTGATATTCATGTCAACACCGAAGTGCTGACTACTAGGCTGATGATACTCTAACATATCTTAGTACATATACCTTGGTGAAGTTGAAATGTGATAGAACAGATATGTAGATTACACCATAATCTACCTGTATTAACTTATCCAAAATTAAGGATATTTACACTCAGTCTTATTTCTAATAAACAATCCAAACTTTTCTGATTTGGTTTCATTAACATATCATCCAGAACTAGAAATTAATGAAACAACAAACACAGCTTCACTGTTAGACTCATACCTCTAACTTGACTTAAGCGTTCATCTCAGAACCAGTATCTATGACAAACAAGATGATTTCGAATTTTTTTATCACTGAAATCCCCTCACCTTCGTAGTAATAGAATTCCAAATTAGACCGCATTTGGATATACATTTCTCAACTCATACGGTATATAGGAACTACTCACACTTAATAAAACGTCACGCAGAACCAGGGTTATGTCAGAAAACATCTTTAAAAAAGTTAATCTGATATATCAGTGACCAGGTGACATGTTGATAAATATTGGGTATAAACTTCACAAACGACGAACAAGGATATAGAAGGATAGATACTAGGTACGGACGTTGTTTACAATCTTAAATATAACATGTTATAGTGTTGAATTGTCTTTGTTAATAGTTATTCTTAACTGTTGTCCATTTTTGGTAATATCCTTTTGGTGTGGCTCAGTACTTATGAATCCCATTAAAGTGTTGTTGTACTGTGGTCATTTTATGCATGTGGAGCAGGATCTGCTTCCCCTTCCGGAGCACCTGAGATCACCCCTAGTTTTTGGTGGGGTTCGTGTTGTTTATTCTTTAGTTTTCTATGCTGTGTCATGTTTACTATTGTTTTTCTGTTTGTCTTTTTCATTTTTAGCCATGGCGTTGTCAGTTTGTTTTAGATTTACGAGTTTGACTGTCCCTTTGGTATCTTTCGTCCCTCTTTTATGTTTTCTTGTCTTTCATTTTTGCTTAAGTGCTTTGTCTATATGGCATTTTGTTTTTGTTAAATCACATATTTGTCATTTCTGTGATTAAAGATTATAACACGTTGTTGACTTCTGTATACTTTCTTTAGACATTTTCGTTTTGTTTGTTCATACATTGTTGTCAATATAATGAAGTTGTATGTGACTGTCATACAAGTGAGAGGTTTAGTTAGCTATAAAACCTGGTTTGATGTGTTTCCCTCGGTTTTGCATTGTAGCCCGGAATTGTTTTTTCCATGGTAGATTTATGAGCTACAGACAGCGGTATACTATTGTTGGCTATATTAATGCACCATTTACTACGTGGGAAAATGTCTGTAACAAGTCAGTAGTATAATAGTTGTTATCCATTCGTTTGATGTGATTAAACATCTGAATTTTCTATTTGATAAGGGGCTTGCCATTTTGAATTTTCCTGTGCGTTTGGTATCTTTCTTATTTCACTTCTGAACAGGCTAATTCCTAAAGTCTCAAAACGACCTCAAGGAAATTTCAGATGGACTGTTAAAATTTTAATCCATTTTTTAGGTGGTATCAATCTTTTGGTTATTTGCAGGGTAAAAAAGACACTGTAAATTTCATCTATGTGTATTTTGATCAATGAATTTTCCAGAATTTTTGGCTACCATGTTAACCAAACAATCTTACATATTTTTGTAGAAAAAAAACTAAAATCAGCAGTATAAATATTGTTCAATAAAATTCAGGAAAATATCACAGCATTAAACAATCACAGTCCCAACACATTATACATATAATGGCACTGATTGGCAAGTCTTATACAGATATACATTATGTTAATCATATGATTACTACTCGAGGATTCCTGACTTCATTCATTACAATATATACATATGCTCACATTGTCAAATTTTCACCAATATTAACACATGTTGTCAAATTTCCACCCATTATTAACACATAAAATTGGTGTAAAATTTCCACCCATTTTAACACAGGTCAAATTTCCACCCATATTGAAAACACATGTCAATTTCCACCCATGTTAACACATGTCAAATTTCCACCCATGTTAACACAGGTCAAATTTCCACCCATATTGAAAACACATGTCAAATTTCCACCCATGTTAACACAGGTCAAATTTCCACCCATATTGAAAACACATGTCAATTTCCACCCATGTTAACACATGTCAAATTTCCACCCATGTTAACACAGGTCAAATTTCCACCCATATTGAAAACACATGTCAATTTCCACCCATGTTAACACATGTCAAATTTCCACCCATGTTAACACATGTCAAATTTTCACCCATATCAACACATGTCAAATGTTCGCTCATATTAACACATGTGTTCAGTAAATCTTATATATCAATAATAACTTGATATCAAATAATTTCTAAATGCTCTTTATAAAAGTCAATAAATAAATAATTATACACACAAAATTACAAATTTGTTATAAAACCCATTGCTAATTTTCTCGTTTTTAACAGATGCATGATTTTATATGACCACATATTGCATTATCTCTAACAAGCTCCTGTCACCAATTACTTAAATAAAATCCTTATTATAAACACAATGTTCTAAATAATTACCACATTGTTAAGATATTGTCATGTGACAGTCATGTGACAGCCATGTGATTCAAGAACAGAGTTGTTGTGGCTGTTCTTAACAAACTAGAATTATAGCACTAAACGTTCACTAAACATAATCCCTTACAATATTTAAATTTTAATAAAAATCAATTTCTAAGATCCATATTTGAATCCGTTTCTTAAATCCATGTGTTTGAATGTTCAATTTATAACATAATCCTTTTCTTAGATCTATGTGTTAAAATCTTCAATAATACGTAATCCATTTCTAAGATAAGAATGTTAACTAAACATATTCCTTTTCTGAGATCTATGTGTTGAAATGTTGAAATAACATAGTTCGTTTCTAAGGTCCATGTGTTTAAATGTTAAATTAACATTTTAATCTGTTTCTAATATCCATCTGTTTAAGTTTTCAATAACAATCAATTTCTAAGATATGAATGTTTACTAAACATATTCCTTTTCTACGATCTATGTGTTAAAATGTTGATTTCACAATCCATTTCTAAGATCTGTGTGTTAAAATGTTTGATAAAACATTATCAATTTCTAGAACATGTGTGTTTAAATGTAAAATTAAAAGAAACCTTTTCTAAGCGCCATATGTTCAAGTGGTAACATAAGCAGTTAGTTTTTATAATAGACCTCATAGCTATTTAAGAATCTGCAACACATCTTTGGAAGATTTTGTGACACTTAACTATTGACGTCATATAACAATCACTGTTGTCTTGTAGAGTACAACATTGTTCAAACACTTTTCCTCTTTGGACACCAAATTTTTAAGGAATGTCATATATGTTCAGTAGTTGTTGACAAATAGCAATAAAGTTCATTATGGGTAGATTCTAATTGATTACATCCTACGGATAAGCCTGTGTCATGACTCAGTTTTCACTTTAATTCCTCTTATCTACAATATAAAAAAATGCATAAGTTACCGTAAAACCACATTCAATGTTCTTATCTACAATGGATAAAAAATGAATAAATTACAGCAAAACAACAATCACTGTTACCTGTATTTTATTTTTTAATGTTATTATTTTACATTTTGAAAATATAATGTCTCAATAAACCAAAAAGCTTTTCGAAATTTAAATGTGATAGTTTTTTTTTCATTTGTTTACATTGTGACCAATGGAGACAATGCACATTTAAATGTCAACTTTTGGTGAGTTTCAAAACTTTTCTGTGAAGATGTAAGAAGGTTTGTAATTTTTTTCTATTTTATAAAGATGTCCTTATAATTGTACAATGTTCAAACACAAATTCATCTTTATAAATTTATCAAATCAACCAAATTTAACTTGAGAGTAAAGCTCAATTAATGGTAATTATATACAAAATACCAGATCACTACTTATGCTATGTAGCACTCATTTACAATGTATAAAATCCACCAGTGCAGCTCTCACCTTTATACAATTATCATAATAATAATGATATAAATAACCCTTCCCCAACTGTGTATATCATAATCCTTTGACTTAAATTGAGTGAATTAATTTTTCATGTTCAACCTTCTTAAAAGAGGGGCGAAAATTCTTAAATTAGGAATTAGTTTTTCATATTTAACCTTTCTTGAATTAAAAATTTATTTTAAATTTTTACCTTTAGAATTATAAATTCACTTTAAACTTTAATCTTTCTTGAATTAAAAATTCATTTGATATTTTAACCTTCTTGAATTAAAATTAATTGAATTTACAAGTTGAACCTTATTTTTCATCCAGAACTTTTGCTAGTAAAATTATTTTTATTAATTTGGTGTCCGTATTATGATGTGCTACATCCCTATAAAAAACGTTGTAATTTATCATATAGCAATACAAATGTACTAGATGACCTGATTTTGACCTCTTTAACCCTATTCTAAGTTTTACATCACCCAATAACCAAACATATGACTAGATGACCTGATTTTGACCTCTTTAACCCTATTCTTAGTTTTCCATCACCCAATAACCAAACATATGACTAGATGACCTGATTTTGACCTCTTTAACCCTATTCTAAGTTTTCCATCACCCAATAACCAAACATATGACTAGAGGACTTAATTTTGACCTCTTTAACCCTATTCTAAGTTTTCCATCACCCGATAACCAAACATATGACTAGAGGACTTAATTTTGACATCTATATATAACCAATAAATTCTATGTTTTCCCCATCACCCAATACCAAACCTGTGACTAGCGACCTTGATTTTGACCTCTATAACCCAATGAATTCTATTTTTCCCCCATCACCCAATACAAAACGTGTGATATACTTCTTAGGCACATCAGACAATAAATCTGGGTCATACAAAACAGTTTTTGCCCTCTTCTTTAATCTATCCAATAAAACGTTCATGTATTCCCTAGCAATGGCAGCTGATTTATTTTGAGGATCACCGTCACCATTTTTAGTTATAAGTCTTTGTATGGCTTCCTCTGCAATGCCATTTTGAAGGGTGCAAAAAGGTAACTAATTATATATTTTTGATTTTTATAAGCCTTTTAATTTCATCCTCTGCATTGAAGGGTGCAAAATAAAGGCAACAGAAGTATACTGCTATTTGAAATTCATATTTTTAAAATTCATTGATATTTTCTACTTTTATCATCTATTTTGGGAATAAATCCAGAACAAGATTTCAGGAACAGAGCAGGATAAAAGGAATTTAATCTACAGTTTCTATGATAGAAATCAAAACACAGGTTATAGAATTTAACACAGGTTATATTTACATATTCCAAGTACACACACTTGCCTATCAAGAGAAGTCTAGCCAAGAAATGTTAGAAAATCACACCCGGACCAGCCACACAGACATAAACAGTATAAACTCTTGGTAAACAGTTAAACAATAAGACAATTAAAACAGGACAGGCTAGCTCAAACAATAAGACAATTAAAACAGGACAGGCTAGCTCAAACAATAAGACAATTAAAACAGGACAGGCTAGCTAAAACAATAAGACAATTAAAACAGGACAGGCTAGCTCAAACAATAAGACAATTAAAACAGGACAGGCTAGCTCAAACAATAAGACAATTAAAACAGGACAGGCTAGCTCAAACAATAAGACAATTAAAACAGGACAGGCTAGCTCAAACAATAAGACAATTAAAACGAACTGTGTTATTATAGAAACTAGAAATCGTACATGCTCTTTTTAGTTTATATTTTGCTGAAAGCTAATCTCAAAATGAAAATTCCAAGTAATATATCTGTAACTTTTAATTAGGCAATTGTTTTTATACAGTTGGTTACCGTCAGACTCAGAAATATATCCAAATATTTACATTGCATATCTGAGGTTAATTTCTTTCTTTATTTTTCACAATGTGTGTTTGATAGTTTAATATAAAACATGCAAATGATCCAAAACTGTCCAACTATGTGTGTTGAAATATTCTCTTGAAAAAAAAATTAGACATAACTTATTCAGGTATGTTTTTTTGTGTATTTCAGACCAAGACCAGGGCTAATTTTTGTCACAAAATTTACTTTCTATTTTTCATAAGAGATCAACTTTCAGTAAATATGGTGCAACTAAACATATTTATGCTGTAGACATACTCACAACATATCCCCATATAAACCTTACCTGCGTGAGTGTAGGCTGTTCTAACATTAAGTCCTACAAGTGTTTGAGCAATGTTGGCCGATCCTTCGTGTAGCGCCACCTGTAGACGATGTTTTAAATCATCTTGTGTTAGCGATCGTCGTAATGACATGATTTGATGATTATACATTCCGTCTTCCTCATTACACTAATGTAGCAGGTTAGGAAAAGCAAGAAAATAGAAAATATAGCAAACTATAAATAGCCCAAATTATGTAGAGTGGAAAATCCAAATCTATAATTAGCAACTATACATAAACTATAACCAGCCCAATTATAGTCGAAATACCATTCTTATAATTAGCAAAAATATACAAACTACAGTTTTATACAATTCTTGCTCACACTAAGTGCCAAAAAAATAAGGTTTAATTTCGATGATCATTTTGTTTCATAAACAGCTCAATTAAACAACCAAAAAGATTCAAGTTTTTTAAGTTATTATAAATCCCTTAATTTCCATTTCTTTGCAAAATCTACATTTTTGTTTCCTTTCTAGGAAGCTTAAAGTGAGCAAAATTGTCAAATGTACAATGAAGAGAATCTTGATTTTGACACCATCGTCTTTTTTTTTTTTTTGAATTAATAAGGATATGGTGTCAAAATGCAAGAATTTCCCTGAACTTTCTAGCAAGCAAATATCTATAACATTACAAACAAATTTCCTCTTTAATACTGTCATAACATTATTTATTGACTGTTTGGATTTTCTGTAAATCTTTGTTGCAAATTATAGCCAAGAATAGATGTGGCAATTTTTTTTCTCTCGCTTAAATCCAAAAATTCCAAACCAGTCTTTCTTTTTAGCAAAAGCACCCTACACCTAATTATGACACATAACACTGCACTCTAGTTAAGCATCTTAAAATATGTATTTAGACATTGATATACTATATACTGCTTATATATTTGAATATTATAACACAACACTTATTAATCTGCATATACTCAGACCTCTATGAAAGAAATATAACCAAAACATGTGCATGCAGTATACAAAAGGGTTAACATATCAAATCCTGATCTTAATAGAGTGTTAACAAATGAAATCTGGATCTTCATAGAGTGTTAACAAATGAAATCCTGATCTCCATCCAAAACATTATTCAGTTGAAAAGCTATGTATATTTGTTATTTTGTGAAATATTGCAAATAAAATTCTGGGCTGGGAGTAGATTTAAAGATAATCAGTTGGATTCCTCTCTTTCTAAAATTCTATGTTATAAGACATGTGTAATATGACATGTGTAATATGACGTGTGTAATATGACGTGTGTAATATGACATTTGGTGAGATATAAAGAAGATATACTTGCCAAAATTGAGTTAATTTTCTCTTTTAATTGACTTTAATATTTTTCATTGAACATAACCAATGTCAAACAATCCACAAAAAGATTCATTCAACTAATTTGTTTCACATTAATCCTTTTTATGACAAATGATTTGTTTAGTAATAACACAAAACAAAACAAGAACAAACAAAGAAACACACAAACATACAAAATGATGGTCCAAGACTTAACACCTAAATCAAAGGCCATTTACAAGTATTGTTAAAACAAGCAAAAACCATTCAGTTTAGAATAAAATCACATGAAAAGAATACAGCTAAATATAGACAACTGGTGTTTACCATACTATAATAAGTTAAATAAAACCATTGTCACTGGTTGATAGTTACATAAAATCATTGTCACTGGACGATAGTAACATAAAACCATTGCTACTGGACGATAGTTACATAAAACCATTGTCAGTGGACGATAGTTACATAAAACCATTGTCACTGGACGATAGTTACATAAAACCATTGTCACTGGACGATAGTTACATAAAACCATTATCACCGGACGATAGTCACATAAAACCATTGTCACTGGACGATAGTTACATAAAATCATTGTCACTGGACGATAGTTACATAAAACCATTGTCACTGGACGATAGTTACATAAAACCATTGTCACTGGACGATAGTTACATAAAACAATTGTCACTGGACGATAGTTACATACAACCATTGTCACTGGACGATAGTTACATAAAACCATTGTCACTGGACGATAGTTACATAAAACCATTGTCACTGAACGATAGTTACATAAAACCATTGTCACTGGACGATAGTTACATAAAACCATTGTCACTGGACGATAGTTACATAAAACCATTGTCACTGGACGATAGTTACATAAAACCATTGTCACTGGACGATAGTTACATAAAACCATTGTCACTGGACGATAGTTACATACAACCATTGTCACTGGACGATAGTTACATAAAACCATTGTCACTGGACGATAGTTACATAAAACCATTGTCACTGGACGATAGTTACATAAAACCATTGTCACTGGACGATAGTTACATAAAACCATTGTCACTGGACGATAGTTACATAAAACCATTGTCACTGGACGATAGTTACATAAAACCATTGTCAGTGGACGATAGTTACATAAAACCATTCTTACTGGACGATAGTTACATAAAACCATTGTCACTGGACGATAGTTACATTAAACCATTGTCACTGGACGATAGTTACATAAAACCATTGTCACTGGACGATAGTTACACAAAACCATTACCACTGGACGATAGTTACATAAAACCATTGTCACTGGACGATAGTCACATACAACCATTGTCACTGGACGATAGTTACATAAAACCATTGTCACTGGACGATAGTTACATAAAACCATTGTCACTGGATGATAGTTACATAAAACCATTGTCACTTGACGATAGTAACATAAAACCATTGTCACTGGACGATAGTTACATAAAACCATTGTCAATGGACGATAGTTACATAAAACCATTGTCACTGGACGATAGTTACATAAACCCATTGTCACTGGACGATAGTTACATAAAACCATTGTCACTTGACGATAGTAACATAAAACCATTGTCAGTGGACGATAGTTACATAAAACCATTGTCACTGGACGATAGTTACATAAAACCATTGTTACTGGACGATAGTTACATAAAACAATTGTCACTGGACGATAGTTACATAAAACCATTGTCACTGGACGTAAAGTTACATAAAACCATTGTCACTGGACGATAGTTACATAAAACCATTGTCACTGGACGATAGTTACATAAAACCATTTCCACTGGACGTAAAGTTACATAAAACCATTGTCACTGGACGATAGTTACATAAAACCATTGTCAGTGGACGATAGTTACATAAAACCATTGTCACTGGACGATAGTTACAAAAACCCATTGTCACTGGACGATAGTTACATAAAACCATTGTCAGTGGACGATAGTTACAAATGTACATAAAACCATTGTCAGTGAAAGATAGTTACATAAAACCTTTGTCAGTGGAAGATATTTACATAAAACCATTGTCAGTGAAAGATAGTTACATAAAACCATTGTCACTGGACGATATTTACATAAAACCATTGTCACTGGACGAGAGTTACAAAAACCCATTGTCACTGGACGATAGTTACATACAACCATTGTCACTTGACGATAGTTACAAATGAACATAAAACAATTGTCAGTGAAAGATAGTTACATAAAACCTTTTTCACTGGAAGATATGTACATAAAACAATTGTCGCTGGACGAGAGTTGCATAAAACCATTGTCACTAGAGGAGAGTTGCATAAAACCATTGTCACTGGACGACAATTACATAAAACCATTTTCAGTGGACGATAGTTACATAAAACCATTGTCACTGGACGATAGTTACATAAAACCATTGTCACTGGACGATAGTTACATAAAACCATTGTCAGTGGACGACAGTTACATAAAACCATTTTCAGTGGACGATAGTTACATAAAACCATTGTCACTGGACGACAGTTACATAAAACCATTTTCAGTGGACGATAGTTACATGAAACCATTGTCACTGGACGATAGTTACATAAAACTGTTGTCACTGGACAATAGTTACATACAACCATTGTCAGTGGACGACAGTTACATAAAACCATTGTCAGTGGACGATAGTTACATAAAACTATTGTCACTGGACGATAGTTACATAAAACCATTGTCACTGGACGATAGTTACATAAAACCATTGTCACTGGACGATAGTAACATAAAACCATTGTCACTGGACGATAGTTACATAAAACCATTGTCACTGGACGATAGTTACATAAAACCATTGTCACTGGACGATAGTCACATACAACCATTGTCACTGGACGATAGTTACATACAACCATTGTCACTGGACGTAAAGTTACATAAAACCATTGTCACTGGACGATAGTTATATAAAACCATTGTCACTGGACGATAGTCACATAAAACTATTGTCACTGGACGTAAAGTTACATAAAACCATTGTCACTGGACGATAGTTATATAAAACCATTGTCACTGGACGATAGTCACATACAACCATTGTCACTGGACGATAGTCACATACAACCATTGTCACTGGACGTAAAGTTACATAAAACCATTGTCACTGGACGATAGTTATATAAAACCATTGTCACTGGACGATAGTCACATAAAACCATTGTCACTGGACGATAGTTATATAAAACCATTGTCACCGGACGATAGTTACATATAACCATTGTCACTGGACGATAGTCACATAAAACCATTGTCACTGGACGATAGTTATATAAAACCATTGTCACTGGACGATAGTTATATAAAACCATTGTCACTGGACGATAGTCACATACAACCATTGTCACTGGACGTAAAGTTACATAAAACCATTGTCACTGGACGATAGTTATATAAAACCATTGTCACTGGACGATAGTCACATAAAACCATTGTCACTGGACGATAGTTACATAAAACCATTGTCACTGGACGATAGTTACATAAAACCATTGTCACTGAACGATAGTTACATAAAACCAATGTCACTGGACGATAGTTACATAAAACCATTGTCACTGGACGATAGTTACATAAAACCATTGTCACTGGACGATAGTTACATAAAACCATTGTCACTGGACGATTGTTATATAAAACCATTGTCACTGGACGATAGTCACATAAAACCATGGTTACTGGACGATAGTTCCACAAAACCATTGTCACTGGACGATAGTTATATAAAACCATTGTCAGTGGACGATAGTTACATAAAACCATTGTCACTGGACGATAGTTACATAAAACCATTGTTACTGGACGATAGTTACATAAAACCATTGACACTGGACGATAGTAACATAAAACCATCGTCAGTGGACGATAGTTACATAAAACCATTGTCAGTGGACGATAGTTACATAAAACCATTGTCACTGGACGATAGTTAAATAAAACCATTGTCACTGGACGATAGTTACATACAACCATTGGCAGTGGACGATAGTTACATAAAACCATTGTCACTGGAAGTTAGTTACATAAAACCATTGTCACTGGACGATAGTTACATACAACCATTGTCAGTGGACGATAGTTACATAAAACTATTGTCACTGGACGATAGTTACATAAAACCATTGTCAATGGACGATAGTTACATAAAACCATTGTCACTGGACGTAAAGTTACATAAAACCATTGTCACTGGACGATAGTTACATACAACCATTGTCACTGGACGTAAAGTTACATAAAACCATTGTCACTGGACGATAGTTACATAAAACCATTGTCAGTGGACGATAGTTACATTAAAGCATTATCACTGGACGATAGTTACATAAAACCATTGTTCCTGGACGATAGTCACATAAAACCATTGTCACTGGACGTTAAGTTACATAAAACTATTATCACTGGACGATAGTTACATAAAACCATTGTCAGTGGACGATAGTTACATAAAACCATTGTCACTGGACGATAGTTACATAAAACTATTGTCAGTGGACGATAGTTACATAAAACCATTGTCACTGGACGATAGTTACATAAAACCATTGTCACTGGACGATAGTTACATAAAACCATTGTCACTGGACGATAGTTACATACAACCATTGTCACTGGACGTAAAGTTACATAAAACCATTGTCACTGGACGATAGTTACATAAAACCATTGTCGGTGGACGATAGTTACATAAAACCATTGTCACTGGACGATAGTAACATAAAAGCATTATCACTGGACGATAGTTACATAAAACCATTGTTACTGGACGATAGTCACATAAAACCATTGTCACTAGACGATAGTTACATAAAACCATTGTCACTGGACGATAGTTACATAAAACCATTGTCACTGAACGATAGCTACATAAAACCATTGTCACTGGACGATAGTTACATAAAACCATTGTCACTGGACGATAGTTACATAAAACCATTGTCACTGAACGATAGTTACATACAACCATTGTCAATGGACGATAGTTACATAAAACCATTGTCACTGGACGATAGTTACATAAAACCATTGTCACTAGACGATAGTTACATAAAACCATTGTCACTGGACGATAGTTACATAAAACCATTGTCACTTGACGATAGTTACATAAAACCATTGTCACTGAACGATAGTTACATAAAATCATTGTCACTGGACGATAGTTACATACAACCATTGTCAGTGGACGATAGTTACATAAAACCATTGTCAGTGGACGATAGTTACATAAAACCATTGTCACTGGACGATAGTTACATAAAACCATAGTCACTGGACGATAGTTACATAAAACCATGGTTACTGGACGATAGTTACATAAAACCATTGTCACCGGACGTAAAGTTACATAAAACCATTGTCACCGGACGTAAAGTTACATGAGACCATTGTCACCGGACGTAAAGTTACATAAAACCATTGTCAGTGGACGATAGTTACATAAAACCATTGTCACTGGATGATAGTTACATAAAACCATTGTCACTGGACGATAGTTACATAAAATTATTATTAAATAGATTTCATGCATTACCTCTCTCGGAAGTTTGAATTTTTATCAGAAACGCCCTTTTACGTGTTCTTTTCCCGGAATGAAGATAACAAATTTCCATACAGGAAAAATCCGAAAAGCTTTCACAATTGATGTAACAATAAATGGTGTAAGTGGGATATTCTTTAATAATGATATTATTTTGACCCATCGAAGTCCAAACAAGATCGTTTATTACGACCACAAAGGGCAACAACAAGCACAGTTAGATATCCCTCACTCTTTGACAGATATAACAAAAGTGAACGATAAAACAGTTGCCGTGTCTTCAGATGCTGAGAAGATAGTGGTTACCAACGTCAAACCGCTGACTATCTTAAATACATTGAATATCAGCAATCCTGTGTGGGGTATTTCGTTCTATGATAACGAATATGTTACTGCTCATAGTAGTAAAATATCGTTTTTAAATGTTGTTAATGGTACAATAGTTAGAAGTCAACAGACAACAACAGACACAAGATATGTTTATTGCTATAAGAAAAATGAATTCATATACTGGGATAGCGGAAATTCTATAAAAAGAGAGAGCAGTGATGGAAAAGGTTTTACGTACAATCATAGTCTGTTGCAACGCCCTTATTTTCAGGCTGTTGATAGCGACGGGAACATTTATACAACCGGATATAATTCCGGAAACATACATCAGTTGACATCTACAGGGAAACTTGTACGAATCATTCCCATATCAGATTAGATAATACAATCACAGCTGCACCATGGGTAATACGTTTCCAGCCAAACAGTAACAGATTTCTACTGACATTTGATGGTTGTGATACAAAAGTCCTTGTGTGTGAAATCGATTAGATTCATTCAGAAGTAGAATAAGTAGAAGCGATAAGAACAATTGTTTGCTGCAAGGAGTATGTGTCCATATCTTGCAGATTTGTTGTTGTGATTACAATCTTTGATATCGCGTTATGTTGAACCCATTTTTATCTCTTTCGTTTCGCTTTAACCGAAGGATATCCGACTTGTGCGCATTTAAAGTAACCATACTAGCAAAAAAAGGAAACATTGTTTGAACCTATCTTAAGTCAGAAATCTGATGTTCGGTGGTTGTAATTTGTTGATGCACTGAATAATTTTGTGTGTATTTAAAATTAGAATTTTTCGAAAAACTAAGGATTTTCTTCTCCCAAGGATAGATTACATAAGCTGTATTTGACACAACTTTTTAGAATGTTGGATCCTCGATGCTTTTCGTCTTTGTACTTGTTTGGCTTTATAAATATTTTTATATGAGCGTCACTGATGAGTCTTATCATGCTTGTGTAGACGAAATGCGCGTCTGGCGTACTTAATTATAATCCTGATACCTTTGATAAATATTGATAAGTGTTTCTCGTTTTTATATCATGAGCTTTTTTCAGTACTTGGCGTCAGTTGTCCGTCGTCGTCTGCCGTCGTCCGTCGTCGTTAACTTTTACAAACTACTGGGCCAAATTTAAACAAACTTCAATGTCTCTCTTGTTTGACATAGTAATATTGTTTGTTGTAATTTTCTATTATAGAATTTGAAATATAGGAATATATCTCCCTCACTCAAAGCTCTGTTTTGAAGTTGGCTATATCTTGTCTGACCTTAAAACAATATAGTTAGTGATAGTTATATTTTGTGTTGATATCAAATGTTTTTAAACAAGAATAAAAATATATATATATTATGGTATAGAGACTAGATTTCTATTTTATAGAATTGATTTTCCCGATAGATATTTAGATCGTGTATTATTTTAATCTGGAGCAACACTGTTGCGAGATTGATTGTCTGAATGTGCATCTGGTGGAGAGAAATTGGTACCGTTGAGTTTACTCAATGTGAAACATGGAGATACTATCCTGGAGGTGGCGTCGGCGTTACCTGTTTATGACGTTTCATTTAACAGTTGGTAGAAGAGATAAACTATTTATATGTTATATACAGATGCCTTATAGACGATTTGAGATACCCTTTTTCCTTGTCCCCAATTTCCTGACTGCCCACAAAAACATATGTAGTGTCATTGTGTATAATGAGTAGGATCTGCTAACCCTTCCGAGAAAAGTAAGATCATCCCTGTTCTCAGCCTTTAGGATTCCTTATTGTATAGTCTCAGGATATTCTGTGTCCTTGTCTGTGGTTTCATAGTTTGAGACTGACCATAAAAAGCGTATAGGTCAGGGGTGGATTAGGCGGGAGCGTGGCGGGCGTGCCCCCCCTAAAACTTGCAGAGCTTTGGTTGTCTTCTAACTTATTAAAGTATGATAAGAGACTATTCCATCTTTTTAACATTGAAATTATATAAAACAGTTAGTTTAACAGAATCAACATGATTATCAATCAGCTGACCTACGATTTATTTAATTTCTATAAATATTCTATAAATGAAAGGTGTCAAACGCGGAGCTGCGTTTAATTAAAAATAAATACGTTTTTAGCAGTTAAAGTACAAACAATTGTTACATTGTATTTGCGGTTTTTATAATAAATTTCCTTGATAATCAAAGTTTCAAAGCATCCCTAACGACCTTACTCACTTTCACAATTTCCTCATGGCAACAGTCCAGGTGAAATTCTTAATGTAAAAATACTATTCCAAGCGAAAGGTTAGTTAATAATTTGCATCTCTGTGTCTTTATTTAGTTCAGAATTTTTGTGATTTTACTTTTTATATAATTCTTACTTGTAACATGGAAAATTTTCCAAATTATGTACCGCATTATTACATGCATGGGATCCTTAGATAATAAACATAACTACGTTAATGCATTTCATTGTTATTTTATGCGGTTTGTTGCGAACACAGTATAGATAAAGTCTGGCACAAACTCAAAAAATCAAAAAAGTGAAAACATATATATTATGAACGGACAATTCAAAATCATGGAGAAAAATAGAAACTTTTGTTTGCAAAATCTAATACTAGTATTGGTCAGTTGGGTTGTTGTGATCTGTGTCGTCTCATCTTGCTTCCGTCGGTCCGCCCGTCTATATGTCAACTCTACCCAGTTCCATCGTCTTAACCAAGTTTGTCGGGTCTAGTGTTATTCTTAAGAGAACCAGTAACATTACACATTATTGAAACCATGTACAATCGGCTTTAACACATTGACGATACGCAAGCAAGGGTTATTTCTTTTTGTCATGGTTCTGCATTTCTTTTTGTCAAAACTACCAGCACCATGTCTTTCAAGGATTAGTTGAGATATTTGTTACCTGATAATGCTATATAGATAATTTTACAATAAGTGCTGGTGATTGGTTTGCATGGGAACACACAATAAAAATAAAATGTTCGGATGATCTTCAGATTCTGTTTTTTGGGATGCAGCGTTATAACTGTAGCTTTATATACTATGAATCTCTTATTGCGTAGGTTAGGGTGTTTAGGAGTGTTGTAGATTTTTCTAATTTGTAGGAGACCTTGCAATCATAACCTAAAGTTCTTCGCGGAACCGGAAGATATTGTTTTACATCTGTCCATGCATCCGTTAGTCAGTCACTGGTGATTATAGATTGTTGACAGGGTGGATTTGAGCGGTCTATGCTTGAAATTTTAATTTCCTGTTAATTTTACCTAACAATAGTACGAAATACCTACATTGCACCCCATTAGAAGAATATTGCAATAATATTTTACCTCAAAAAATGTTTTAAAAAACAAAACTTATTGCCCCCCTAATCTGAAATCCTGGATCCGACACTAGGTTGTTATATACGAGGCAGAATTGGCTTACCATTCATAGGAACCAAACATCACGTTTTTGGTGAGATTCGTGTTGCTGATGCAGTCTTTAGTTTTCCATATTGTGTCGTGTGTGCTCTTGTTGGAATTTTCGTTGTTTTTAGTATTTTGTAATGCCATTGTCAGTTTCATTTTAATGTCCTGTACCAAATAAGGAATGTGACATTTGTTATCAAATATTCCGTTTAGATTTATGTTGGCGTGTGAATCTGTTACATTTTAGTCATCAGTGTTTGTGTTGTTCCGTTGTGTTCCTCTTATGATTGGTGTATTTCCCTCCGATTTAGTTTGTAACCCGAATTTGTTTTCTTTAAATCGATTTACGACTTTTGAACAGCTGTATGTGTAAAGCAAAATTATATCCGGGTGAAATTTGATCCGGAGGAGAAAATGTCACAGTAGTTGTTGTTAATTTTTTTTCCGGAGGAAAATATTTCCCTGGGATTTTTTTTCCTTTGCCGTGAAATTCTATCTGGGTAGTTCCCTTTTAAATAATTATTAGAAAAAACTTATCCTTAAAAAATACTATGAAATAATAATAGTGTATTTGAAATAAAGCGAAATTGTTAAAAAAAAATGTATTATAATAGGTAATAATTTCACAAATTATCCTTGAAAAATTTTCCTGAAATATTCAAGTCAATATATATATCATATTTTTAAAAAGAAAATTATCATGAAATTTTAACATAGGGAAAAAAACCAGAAGTAATTTCAAAGATCGTAATTGTGAAAATAATATCATGATTAAATAAGGTTAGAGAAATACATGTAAAAGTGAGTTTTTTTCAGATCTCAGTACAAATATACATTTAAAAGTAAAGTAGAAATATAGTTGCATTACTACTGTTAACAGTAATAGGAGAATTTAATTATGATGATATTTTAAACTTTATAAATAGTTTTGTCTGGGGACAGAGATGTAGTTGATTATGGAAATCAGATAAATCATAGCATAACAATATATTGGAACAAACGCATGGATAGTTTTTACCTGTGAAATGTTATCTGTCTTATTAAATCAAGTTGTAAGTCATCTTTTTATATAAAGGAAAATTTTTACTATATTCAAAAATAGATTCAGAAATATATTATATTAACATCTTTAAAATACAAATTCCTCATAATTACCTCCTTTGATAAATTATGCAAATTTGATCTACCTTTGTGAAACATTTTATAATTATAGTCAGGTATATATTGACTGTGAGTAACATACATAGTAGTTAATGGGACTCATTTTCACACGGATCTGTGAAATATAGTACGGCAAATATATACCGGTACATACCGGTACATACTATCCGCATAACACAGATAGATTTTCACTCCTCTGGAAAAAATCAACCTGTAAAATACCATGCCTGGAAAAAAATTACCGGGACAAATTATCCTCAGGATGAAATATCACAGAGGAAGAAATAAACCGTTACAACTGTTGTCTTTATTCATTCGACTGACGAGTTTCAATGTCCCTTTGGTAGTGTTAGCCTCTCTTTTGTTCTAACGTTTCAATAATGATACACAGAATCCTTCCAAGACATCTCTGTCAGACAGGGTCCCCTGACTATGGCATCATTTCAATGATTTGGTCTTTTTCAAAATTTATACATCAGATTCTCTATATTATTATGTTAACTAAATTTGGGTTATCGATAAATTATAAAGTGCACAAGTTTTGTCCGACGTGATTAACATTTCCCTTGGATCATGGTTCAACATTTATTTTGGCCTATTTTTCAGATACAATAACTATGTCGTGTGGCTTACGTTTTCTTTGTTGTTTGTTTCTTCTATTGTTTGTCTGTTGGTCTTTTTTTTCTTTTTAAGATATTGGTTTGTCAGTTTAATATCGAGAATAGAATCTTGTGCACTGCGCTAAAGAAAAACTTTCACAACGTTATAATTCGGTGTATAAATATTACCATAACAACCCATAACCATGATAACTGTGTAATGACAAATCCAGAAATTTTTTAATTGAAAGGTTAATTACATTTACTAATTTAACTAAAACATCCAACCACAAACTTCAGAAATCTGTTGAAAAAAATATCATCAGATTGATACACTGCTTGTTCAAAGTCCACAACTAATAAAACATGTTATAAATCGGTTCACATCCAACATCCAATTGATTTTATAAATTATTGTTTGCTTTTTGCAGCAGCTCTATTTTACAAGATACAACAATAAGAGAATTAACTCGCAATTGATAAAGTTGAGTAAATTCCAATGATTAACCGGCAGAAAAACCCATCTCAAAGTATATCCTTAATTGTGCCGTGAATGATGTATAAATTTGTAGTCGCGTATGGTCAGAAATTTAGCGTTAAATTATATGAATCATGTAGAGAGATAGTACCACTCAAGCGATCTGTCTAAAGAACCCTTAAAAACTCTCGGATATGAGCATGAAGGTACCCTTTCGATACTCTTTATAGCTGTCATCATACTCATTGACTTCTATTGACCTTCTAATGGAAGACTGATCTACGTGTAAACTAAAATTACCCCCCCCCCCCCAAAAAAAAAAAAGATAAATAGAAAAATAGGTTAAAAACATAAAGAATAGAGAATGAAGTGCTGAAATTTAAAGAATAGAGAAAAACGACATAAAATATAAAATAGTCCCCAATCGAAAAAAGCAGATATTGTCTTAACCATTTTAACTACTTGTAGTATTTGTCCTTAAAATGCAAAAACATTAGTATCGTCACTGGACGTAAAGTTACAAAAAAACTAGAGGCTGAGTCTGTGTCGCTCACCTTTGTCTTTATTAAATATTAAACAAAGGAAGAGGATGGATTCATGACAAAATTGTGTTTTGGTGATGGTGATGTATTTGTACATCTTACTTTACTGAACATTCTTGCTGCTTAAAATTATCTCTATCTATAATTAACTTGGCCCAGTAGTTTCAGTGGAAAATGTGAGTAAAAATTTACAAATTTTATGAAATTGTTAAAATTTGACTATAAAGGGCAATAACTCCTCAAGGGGTCAACTGACCATTTTGGTCCTGTTGAATTATTTGTAAATCTTACTTTGCTGAACATTATTGCTGTTTACAATGATGATTGTGGTCAAGTTTGGTTTAATTTGGTTGAGTAGTTTCAGAGGAGAATATTTTTGTAATATTTAACGACGCCGGACGAGGACGGACGCCAAACACCGGACGATAGTGATGGAAAATCTCACTTGGCCCTTGAGGCCAGGTGAGCTAAAAAAAAACTTGTCACTGGACGTAAAGTTACATAAAACCATTGTCACCAGACGATAGTTACAAAAAACCATTGTCACTGGACGATAGTTACATAAAACCATTGTCACTAGACGATAGTTACATAAAACCATTGTCACTAGACGATAGTATCATAAAACCATTGTCACTGGACGATAGTTACATAAAACCATTGTCACTGGACGATAGTTACATAAAACCATTGTCACTGGACGATAGTTACATAAAACCATTGTCACTGGACGATAGTTACATAAAACCATTGTCAGTGGACGATAGTTACATAAAACCATTGTCACTGGACGATAGTTACATAAATCAATTGTCACTGGACGATAGTTACAAAAAACATTGTCACCGGACGATAGTTACATAAAACCATTGTCACTGGACGATAGTTACATAAAACCATTGTCAGTGGACGATAGTTACATAAAACCATTGTCACTGGACGATAGTTACATAAAACCATTGTCAGTGGACGATTGTTACATAAAACCATTGTCACTGGACAATAGTTACATAAAACCAATTGTCACTGGACGATAGTTACAAAAAAACATTGTCACCGGACGATAGTTACATAAAACCATTGTCACGGGACGATAGTTACATAAAACCATTGACACTGGACGATAGTTACATAAAACCATTGTCACTGGACGATAGTTACATAAAACCAATTGTCACTGGACGATAGTTACAAAAAAACATTGTCACCGGACGATAGTTACATAAAACCATTGTCACCGGACGATAGTTACATAAAACCATTGTCACTGGACAATAGTTACATAAAACCATTGTCACTAGACGATAGTTACATAAAACCATTGTCACTAGACGATAGTTACATAAAACCATTGTCACTGGACGATAGTTACATACAACCATTGTCACTGGACGATAGTTACATGAAACCATTGTCACTGGGCGATAGTAACATAAAACCAATTGTCACTGGACGATAGTTACATAAAAAACATTGTCACCGGACGATAGTTACATAAAACCATTGTCACGGGACGATAGTTACATAAAACCATTGTCACTGGACGATAGTTACATTAAACCATTGCCACTGGACGATAGTTACATAAAACCATTGTCACTGGACAAAAGTTACATAAAACCATTGTCACTGGACGAAAGTTACATAAAACCATTGTCACTGGACGATAGTTACATAAAACCATTGTCACTGGACGATAGTTACATAAAACCATTGTCACTGGACGATAGTTACATAAAACTATTGTCACTGGACGATAGTGACATAAAACCATTGTCACTGGACGATAGTTACATAAAACCATGGTCACTGGACGATAGTTACATAAAACCATTGTAACTAGACGACAGTTACATAAAACCATTGTCACTGGACGATAGTTACATAAAACCATTGTCACCGGACGATAGTTACATAAAACCATTGTCACTGGACGATAGTTACATAAAACCATTGTCACCGGACGATAGTTACATAAAACCATTGTCACTAGACGATAGTTACATAAAACCATTGTCACTGGACGATAGTTACATAAAACCATTGTCACCGGACGATAGTTACATAAAACCATTGTCACTGGACGATAGTTACATAAAACCATTGTCACTGGACGATAGTTACATAAAACCATTGTCACCGGACGTAAAGTTACATAAAACCATTGTCACTGGACGATAGTTACATAAAACCATTGTCAGTGGACGATAGTTACATAAAACCATTGTCACTGGACGATAGTTACATAAAACCATTGTCAGTGGACGATAGTTACATAAAATCATTGTCACTGGACGATAGTTACATAAAACCATTGTCACTGGACGATAGTTACATAAAACCATTGTCACTGGACGATAGTTACATAAAACCATTGTCACTGGACGATAGTTACATAAAACCATTGTCACTGGACGATAGTTACATAAAACCATTGTCACTGGACGATAGTTACATACAACCATTGTCACTGGACGATAGTTACATGAAACCATTGTCACTGGGCGATAGTAACATAAAACCAATTGTCACTGGACGATAGTTACATAAAAAACATTGTCACCGGACGATAGTTACATAAAACCATTGTCACTGGACGATAGTTACATAAAACCATTGTCACTGGACGATAGTTACATAAAACTATTGTCACTGGACGATAGTGACATAAAACCATTGTCACTGGACGATAGTTACATAAAACCATGGTCACTGGACGATAGTTACATAAAACCATTGTAACTAGACGACAGTTACATAAAACCATTGTCACTGGACGATAGTTACATAAAACCATTGTCACCGGACGATAGTTACATAAAACCATTGTCACTGGACGATAGTTACATAAAACCATTGTCACCGGACGATAGTTACATAAAACCATTGTCACTAGACGATAGTTACATAAAACCATTGTCACTGGACGATAGTTACATAAAACCATTGTCACCGGACGATAGTTACATAAAACCATTGTCACTGGACGATAGTTACATAAAACCATTGTCACTGGACGATAGTTACATAAAACCATTGTCACCGGACGTAAAGTTACATAAAACCATTGTCACTGGACGATAGTTACATAAAACCATTGTCAGTGGACGATAGTTACATAAAACCATTGTCACTGGACGATAGTTACATAAAACCATTGTCAGTGGACGATAGTTACATAAAATCATTGTCACTGGACGATAGTTACATAAAACCATTGTCACTGGACGATAGTTACATAAAACCATTGTCACTGGACGATAGTTACATAAAACCATTGTCACTGGACGATAGTTACATAAAACCATTGTCACTGGACGATAGTTACATAAAACCATTGTCACCGGACGATAGTTACATAAAACCATTGTCACCAGACGATAGTTATATTGAACCATTGTCACTGGACGATAGTTACATAAAACCATTGTCACTGGACGTAAAGTTACATAAAACGATTGTCAGTGGACGATAGTTACATAAAACCATTGTCACTGGACGATAGATACATAAAACCATTGTCACTGGACGATAGTTACATAAAACCATTGTCACTGGACGATAGTTACATAAAACCATTGTCACTGGACGATAGTTACATAAAACCATTGTTAGTGGACGATAGTTACATAAAACCATTGTCACTGGACGATAGTTACATAAAACCATTGTCACTGGACGATAGTTACATAAAACCATTGTCACTGGACGATAGTTACATAAAACCATTGTCACGTGACGATAGTTACATAAAACCATTGTTACTGGACGATAGTTACATAAAACCATTGTCACTGGACAAAAGTTACATAAAACCATTGTCACTGGACGATAGTTACATAGAATTGACCAATCAATCAGTCAATCTACACATGTCAATTAAGTTGGAACATCTGTGGATTCACTACTATTCGTTGGACCCCAATTGTCGTTGGTTTTGTGGGTACAGGTGAACCACGAATAGAAATGTTCAACGCACTATAAATTTTCTATAGGCTTTTGTTTAAAGAAATTGATAAACTACAAAATACAATATCCACGAAAATGTAAGTTTTCCTAAATCTACGATAATTGATAGCCTCGAAAATAAATTAATCTAAGGTATTCAAAAAACAAACGTTTATGACAATGTTCTTCTGTGATAAGATAAGAAGAAATTTCATCAACCTTGATTTTTGAGTTAAAATCAATATTACAAAATAATGTAGAATATTAATTGATAGTAATATAAACGTAGAAACTATATCAGGAGATATCAGTACAATATGTACCATGATAATGATGGTCACGTGTTAAAACAAGTCAAGGTAAGCAAGCTATGTATATGTCCGATTATATTCATAACTGATCTTTGGACAAGGAAGTTTTAACACACTCGTTTATTGGTCCGTTGGTACCCTTTTTGATACTCTTAATTTCTGTCCTAATACACGCTTTTTATTAAGCTTGATTTTTTAAGTTAAAATTGACATAATTTTAGAATGTTAATAGTAATTTAAACGTAGAAACCAGGAGATATGAGGACAATCTTAACCATAAACATGATAGTCACGTGTTAAAAGAAGTCAAGGTAATCAAGCTATATATATATATCCGATCATAATTATAACTTATCTTTGGACCAGGAAGTTAAAAGTTACAACAAAATGGCGATGTCGGCGGAGACGAAAGGAGAAAAGTTAAAAGAAGATTTTGATGATCTACTAACTTGTACAATTTGTTTGGAGATCTTCAAAGAACCTAAGTATCTGTCGTGTCTGCATACGTTTTGTAAGTCGTGTATTAATACATATATTGGTTCAACTGTGACAGGAAACAATCCGAATGGTTTCAAATGTCCCGTATGTCGTCGACTTGTGCCAATAGATGATGATAAGCCTGGCACTTGGGCAAATAGTTTACCCGGAAACTATTTTATCGTATCACTTATAGATAAAAGGGAATTACAGAAACCCGGTAAGCTGTGTGATACTTGTGAACAGGACAGACAGAAAGCTATGTCCTTCTGTACTGTTTGTCAAGAGGCATACTGTGAAACGTGCAGAAAGGCCCATAGAATATTCAAAATGACGAAGAGTCATAAGATAATACCAATCAACGATATTAATGCAGAAACTTCAAATTCCAGTCTACATGCGCATGTCACATGTAAAGAACATCCCGACAAGACAATAGAAGTATACTGTCAGGACCATTCAAAGCCTTGTTGTACACTTTGCGCCACGGTCCATCACAGAGAATGTGAACATGTTGTCACTATCGATAAAGCGGTGGCTGGGATAAAAGAATCCGATATAGCTAAAAACCTGATGACAAAATTGACAGAAACAAGTAACACATTAGGTAAAGTTCTTCAAAACCAAAAAACTAATAAAGAAAACTTTGAAAATGGCATAGAAACAGTTCTACAAGAAATCACAACTTTACGAGAAAAAGTTTGTAAACATTTGAATGAACTTGAACAAAAACTTCGAGACAAGGCCAACAGTAGAAGGAAAGAAAAATTAATTAAGCTTGATGACGAAACAACAGATTTGTCCAGCCTAAAGAATATAGTTGATAATTGGAAGAGTTTATTCGAAGCTTGTATATCTCAAGGATCAGAAATACAATGTCTGGTCAAGATGGACGAAATTCTAAACAACCTTCCTCAAACTGAAAATGACATTTCTAAACTTCTACGTGAAACAAGGACTATATCCGTAAAATTTGAACAGAAAGATATCATTACAGAAATTAGTTCTCTCGGCAGTTTGATATTTGATGAGCATCGGTCTTCTCCATGCTCTACTGGAAAAATCAGAGTCGCGTTAACAATTGATGTGACAATACATGCTGTAAGTGGGATATTCTTCAATAATGATATCATTCTGACACATTATTCTCAAAAAAAGATCGTTTACTACGACACAAATGGACAGCAACAAGAACAGCTACATATTCCACACTGTTTAACAGATATAGCCAAAGTGAATGATCAAACAGTCGCCGTGTCTTCATATGAACAGAAGATAGTGCTAATTAACGTTAAACCGCTAACTATCTTAAAGACGTTAAATATCAGCAATCCTTTGTGGGGTATTTCATTCTGTGAAAATGAATTTGTTACTGCTTATAGTAGTAAAATATCTTGGATAAATGCTGACAATGGTACATTAGTTAAAAGCCAACAGACAACAGCAGACACAAGGTATGTTTATTGTTTCACGAAAAATGAGTACATCTACTGGGATAGCGCACATTCTATTAAAAGAGAGAGCGATCATGGGAAAGGCTTTACGTATAGTAATACTAGTTTACAAAACCCGTATTGCCAGGACGTTGATAGTGACGGGAACATTTATATCACTGGACATGGTTCCAGAAACATACATCAGTTGACATCTACTGGACAACTGGTACGAATTATTCCCATATCGGAGTTAGACAATACCATCACGGCTTCTCCATGGGTAATACGGTTCCAGCCAAACAGTAACAGATTTCTACTAACCTTTAATGTTGGTGCTACTAAAGTACTCGTGTGTGAAATTGATTAGATTTATTCAGAAGTAGAATTGTTTAAAACTGACATGCAAATGGGACAACAGTTAACTGCAAGGAGTATGAGACCATTTATTACAGATCTCGAATGAATGGCAAATGATATATGTACTCAGTACTTAACTTTTCCAAAATTTGAATTGATTTGTTGTGTGATGGCAATATTTGACATTGCGTTATATTAACTCTCTTTATCCAGTGATGAGAACGTGCCAACAGTTAGCTGCAGGGTTTGTTGTGTGATGACAATATTTGACAATGCGTTATATTCACTCTCTTTATCCAGTGAAGATAACTTGACAAGGGTAAAACAATATAGTCATTGATAGATATAGTTTATATGTCAAATGTATTTAAACAAGAATAGAATAAAATACAGTTGGAAAGCGATTATATTCCATTTCATCAAAATTGATTATTTCCCCGATGGATAGCTAGGTCGGATTTATTTTAGCTACAAGCTGAATAACAAAAGATGTTCCATTCTAGTGGTTTACGGGTTCTAATTTTCAAAATATTATTCGCCATTCATTCAAATGATAAAAGGTTTAAGAGAAAAAATACAGACTGTACTAAACAAAAGGCGAAGAAAGTCTCATAAATGTCCAAATCAATATTCAGGAATGAAAGATAATTTTGAAAATTTATAATCGATTGCGCTAGTTTCAATGTCTTCTTTGCCATATTGCGTGGCATAATAAAATTGTCTCTCAGGGCATGTTGTGTGGCACAGCAATATTGTCTATCATGTCATGTTGTGCGGCATAGTAAAATTGTCTATCAGGTCATGTTGTGTGGCATAGTAATATTGTATATCAGGCGATGTTGTGTGGCATAGTAATATTGTCTATCAGGTCATGTTGTGTGGCATATATATAGTAATATTGTCTCTTATGTCATGTTGTGTGGCATAGAAATATTGTCTCTTATGTCATGTTGTGTGGCATAGTAATATTGTCTATCAGGTCATGTTGTGTGGCATAAAAATATTGTCTCTCAGGTCATGGTGTGTGACATAATAATATTGTCTATCAGGTCATATTGTGTGGCATAGTAATATTGTATCAGTCATGTTGTGTGGCATAGTAATATTGTCTATCAGGTTATGTTGTGTGGCATAGTAATATTGTCTTCCTGTCATGTTGTGTGGCATAGAAATATTGTCTCTTATGTCATGTTGTGTGGCATAGAAATATTGTCTCTTATGTCATGTTGTGTGGCATAGTAATATTGTCTATCAGGTCATGTTGTGTGTCATAGTAATATTGTCTATCAGGTCATGTTGTGCGGCACAGTTATATTGTCTATCAGGTCAAGTACTCTATTTACTTTCATGATACTTAATCAAAGCATTATCTGTCTCATGTACAACACGTGAGCGGACAAATTGACGGCCAGACGTACAACGGTATACCATAAGACTCATCAGTGACGCTTAGATCAAAATAGGTTCAAGGCAAAACAAGTACAATGTTAAAGAGCATTCAGGACCCAAAATTCAAAAATGTTGTGCCAAATAGGGCTAAGGGAGTCTATCGAAGGATAAGGAAAAAAAGCCGTCTGTCAACAGGACACTTATTAAAATGACCGTGTAATTGATATTCATGTCAACACCGAAGTGCTGACTACTAGGCTGATGATACTCTAACATATCTTAGTGCATATACCTTGGTGAAGTTTAAATGTGATAGAACAGATATGTAGATTACAGCATAATCTACCTGTATTAACTTATCCAAAATTAAGGATATTTACACTCAGTCTTATTTCCAATAAACAATTCAAACTTTTCTGATTGGGTTCCAGAACTAGAAATTAATGAAACAACAAACACAGTACATTGCTAGACTCATACCTCTAATTTGACATAAGCGTTCATCTCAGAACCAGAATCTATGACAAACAAGATGATTTCGAATATTTTATCACTGATATCCCCTCACCTTTGTAGTAATAAATTTCCAAATTCGACCGCATTTGGGTATACATTTCTCAACTCATACGGTATGTAGGAACTACTCACACTTAATAAAACGTCACCAGTGTCTGAGCAAAACGTTGCTGAACGACAGAACCAGGGTTATGTCAGAAAACATCTTTTAAAAAAAGTTAATCTGATATATCAGTGACCAGGTGACATGTTGATAAATATTGGGTATAAACTTCATAAATGACGAACAAGGATATAGAAGGATAGATACTAGGTACGGACGTTGTTTACAATCTTAAATATAACATGTTATAGTGTTGAATTGTCTTTGTTAATAGTTATTCTTTACTGTTGTCCATTTTTGGTAATATCCTTTTGGTGTGGCTCAGTACTTATGAATCCCATTAAAGTGTTGTTGTACTGTGGTCATTTTATGCATGTGGAGCAGGATCTGCTTACCCTTCCGGAGCACCTGAGATCACCCCTAGTTTTTGGTGGGGTTCGTGTTGTTTATTCTTTAGTTTTCTATGTTGTGTCATGTTTACTATTGTTTTTCTGTTTGTCTTTTTCATTTTTAGCCATGGCGTTGTCAGTTTGTTTTAGATTTACGAGTTTGACTGTCCCTTTGGTATCTTTCGTCCCTCTTTTATGTATTCTTGTCTTTCATTTTTGCTTAAGTGCTTTGTCTATATGGCATTTTGTTTTTGTTTGTTGACATATTTGTTATTTCTGTGATTAAGATTATAACACGTTGTTGACTTCTGTATCCTTTTTTTTAGACATTTTCGTTTTGTTTTATTCGTACATTGTTGTCAATATAATCAAGTTGTATGTGACTGTCATACAAGTGAGAGGTTTGTCTAGCTATAAAACCTGGTTTGATGTGTTTCCCTTGGTTTTGGATTGTAGCCCGGATTTGTGTTTTTCTTGGTCAATTGATGAGCTACAGACAGTGGTATACTTCTGTTGGCTATATTTAATTTAATGCACAATTTTCTACGTGGGAAAATGCCTGTAACAAGTCAGTAGTATAATAGTTGTTATCCATTCGTAAGATGTGTTTGAACTTTCGATTTTTCTATTTGATAAGGGGCTTGCCATTTTGAATTTTCCTGGGAGTTTGGTATCTTACTTATTTCACTTCTGACCAGGCTATTTCCTAAAGCTTTAAAACTGCCTCGAGGAAATTTCAGATGGACTGTTAAGTTTCTAATCCATTTGTTTTAGGTGATAGCAATCTATTGGTTATTGGCAGAGTAAAAAAACACACTGTAAATTTCATCTATGTGTATTTTGATCAATGAATTTTCCAGCATTTTTGGCTACCATGTTAACCATATATTTTTGTAGAAAAAAAACTAAAATCAGCAGTATAAATATTGTTCAATAAAATTCAGGAAAATATCACAGCATTAAACAATCACAGTCCCTACACATTATACATATAATGGCACTGATTGGCAAGTCTTACAGATATACATTATGTTAATCATATGATTCTTACTCCAGGATTCCTGACTTCATTCATTACAATATATACATATGCTCACATTGTCAAATTTTCACCTATATTAACACATGTTGTCAAATTTCCACCCATATTAAAACATAAAATCGGTGTACAATTTCCACCCTTTTTAACACAGGTAAAATTTCCAACCATATTAACACATGTCAATTTCCACCCATGTTAACACATGTCAAATTTCCAACCATGTTAACACATGTCAAATTTTCACCCATTTTAACACATGTCAAATTTTCACCCATATCAACACATGTCAAATGTTCGCTCATATTAACACATGTGTTCAGTTAACCTTATATATCAATAAAAACTTGATATTAAATAATTTTAAATGCTCTTTATAAAAGTCAATAAATAAATAATTATACACACAAAATTACAAATTTGTTATAAAACCCATTGCTAATTTTCTCGTTTTTAATAGATGCATGATTTTATATGACCACATATTGCATTATCTCTAACAAGCTCCTGTCACCAATCACTTAAATAAAATCCTTATAATAAACACAATGTTCTAAATAATTACCACATTGTTAAGATATTGTCATGTGACAGTCATGTGACAGCCATATGATTCAAGAACAGAGTTTTGTTGTTGGTGTGGTTGTTCTTAACAAACTAGAATTATAGCACTAAAAGTTCCCTAAACATAATCCTTTACACTATTCAAATTTTAATATAAAAATCCATTTTCAAGATCCATATTTGAATCCGTTTCTTAGATCCATGTATTTCAATGTTCAATTATCCCACTCTGTTTCTTAGATCCATGTGTTTGAATGTTCAATCATTATAATCCGTTTCTAAGATCCATATTTGAATCCATTTCTTAGATCCATTTATTTCAATGTTCAATTATCATAATCTGTTTCTAAGGTCTATGTGTTTAATTGTTCAATTAACATTTTAATCTGTTTCTAATATCCATCTGTTTAAGTGTTCAATAACAATCCATTTCTAAGATAAGAATGTTAACTAAGCATATTCCTTTTCTGAGATCTATGTGTTTAAATGTTCAATTCACATAATCCGTTTCTTAGATCCATGTGTTTAAATGTTCAATTAACATTTTAATCCGTTTTCTATGATCTATGTGTTCAAATGTTGATTACACCTTCCATTTCTAAGATCTGTGTGTTTAAATGTTTGATAAAACATTATCAATTTCTAGAATATGTGTGTTTAAATGTAAAATTAAAAGAAACCTTTTCTAAGATCCATATGTTCAAGTGGTTACATAAGCAGTTAGCTTTTGTTATAGACCTCACGGCTATTTAAGAATCTTCGCACATCTCTGCAAGATTTCGCGACACTTTAACTATTGATGTCATATAACAATCACTGTTGTCTTGTGGAGTAGAACATTGTTCAAACATGTTCCCTCTTCTGACACCGAATTTTTAAAGGAACGCAATATAAGTAGTTGTTGACAAATAGCAATAAAGTGCATTATGGGTAGTTTCTAATTGTTTACATCCTACGGATAAGCCTGTGTCATGACTCAGTTTTCACTTTAATTCCTCTTATCTACAATATAAAAAAATGCATAAGTTACCGTAAAACCACAATCAATGTTCTTATCTACAATGGATAAAACAAATGAATAAGTTACAGTCAAACCACAATCAATGTTCTTATTTACAATGGATAAAAAAATGAATAAATTACAGCAAAACAACAATCACTTTTACCTGTATTTTATTTTTTAATGTTATTATTTTACATTTTGAAAATATAATGTCTCGATAAACCAAAAAGCTTTTCGAAATTTAAATGTGATATATTTTTTATTTGTTTACATTGCGATCAAAGGAGATAATGTACATTTTAATGTCAACTTTTGGTGAGTATCAAAACTTTTCTGTGTAGATGTAAGAAGGATTGTAAATTTTCTCTTTTTTATAAATACGTCCTTATGATTGTACAACATTCGAACACAAATGAAATTAAAGGCATTCATCAAATTCATGTTTATAAATTTATCAAATCAACCAAATTTAACTTGAGAGTAAATCTCATTTAATGGTAATTATATACAAGCTACCAGATCACTACTTAAAATGCTATGTAGCACTCATTTACAATGTATAGAATCCACCAGTGTAGCTCTCACCTTTATACAATTATCATAATAATAATATAATATAAATAACCCTTCTCCAAATGTGTATATTCAATCCTTTGACTCAAATCGAGTGAACTAATTTTCCATATTCAACCTTCTAAAAGAGGGGCAAAAATTCATAAATTAGGAATTAGTTATTCATATTTAAAATTTTTACCTTTCTTGAATTATAAATTCACTTTAAACTTTAAGGTTTTTAGCATTAAAATTAGTTGATTTTACAAGTTGAACCTTATTTTTCATCCAGAACATTTGCTAGTCAATTTCTTTTTATTGATTTGGTCTCTGTATTATGATGTGCTATCCCTAAAAAAAGGTTGTTGTTCATCATATAGCAATACAAATGTACTACTGAACTTAATTTTGACCATTATAAACCAATGAATTTGATGTTTACCTATCACCCATTACCAAAAATGTGGCTAGCAACCTTGATTTTGACCTCTATAACCCAATGATTTCTAAGTTTTTCCCAACACCCAATACCAAACATGTGACTAGAGGACTAGATTTTGACCTCTATAACCCAATGAATTCTTTTTTCCCTCCATCACCTAATACCCAAACGTGTGATATACTTCTTAGCCACATCAGACAATAAATCTGGGTCATACAAAACAGTTTTTGCCCTCTTCTTTAATCTATCCAATAAAACGTTCATGTATTCTCTAGCAATTGCTGCTGATTTATTTTGAGGATCACCTTCTCCATTTTTAGTTATAAGCCTTTGTATGGCTTCCTCTGCAATGCCATTCTGAAGGGTGCAAAAAGGTTTATAATTATATATTTTTTATTTTTATAAGCCTTTTTATTTCATCCTCTGCATTGAAGGGTGCAAAATAAAGGCAACAGAAGTATATCTGTTCGAAATTCATATTTTTAAAATTTATTGATATTTTCCACTTTTATCACATATTTTGGAAATAGTTCTAGAAAAAGATTTCAATAAGAACGAAAGTCAGAAGAATACATCCTGTAAGTGATTTCAGAGTGGCATTTGGTCTCTTGTTGAGAGTTGTCTCATTGCCAATCATACCACATTTTCTTTTTATAGATACAAAATTTAGATATCAAAGTAGTCCAATATATAGTGTTTTGTTTACTCAAAAATAACAAAGCAAAACACAGTCAAATAAAAGCAATAAGGTCAGCATAAACTGCAAAGAGTTATTATTTTATGATTTTATGAGTTAGGAGACACGTTTTTAATTTACAATTTTTATAATGATTTAATATAAGCATTAGCATACTAAGCAAAACAAATTTCAAATGCTTATGTTTTTTAGCTCATCATTAATTTATCAGTGTATAAATGCAGGCTATTATTTGATTTAAGATAATCCATTACTCCAATAATTGTCCCTGCTCAATTATACCTCCTTTGTAAAATTATTTCCTGACTTTGAGAATAGTATTAATTCTGGAAATGGTTTATGTCATTGATTCCTATGTGGGTATCCCACTAACTTTTCAGTGATGCTTTTATGACTTTGCCCAAACTCTTAACTTAACTCTAGGACAAAATTTTCTAAAAAATCAATGAAATTGATTCCATTCCCTTCCCAAATATCCCAAAATACTATAATTAGTTAAAAAAACTTTTAAATTCTTTTTCTTAAAAAGGTTATAACTTAAATTATTAAATTAATTAATAACAGCAATTGTTCAAATGGATCAGTTATTAAAATGAACTCAAAAATAACTTTTTATATGAGCAACTCTCTAATTAGACTACCTTTGGTACAGCTTCCTCCCCATAGATTGTCTGCTAAACAAAGATAACATTTAAACCTTGCTATAGTATTGGTAAAGTGGAATATATGTATGAACACTCCCTGTCTGCTAAACCAAGATAACATTTAAACCTTGCTATAGTATTGGTTAAGTGGAATCTATGTATGTACACTCCCTGTCTGCTAAACCAAGATAACATTTAAACCTTGCTATAGTATTGGTTAAGTGGAATCTATGTATGTACACTCCCTGTCTGCTAAACCAAGATAACATTTAAACCTTGCTATAGTATTGGTTAAGTGGAATCTATGTATGTACACTCCCTGTCTGCTAAACCAAGATAACATTTAAACCTTGCTATAGTATTGGTGAAGTGGAATATATGTATGAACACTCCCTGTCTGCTAAACAAAGATAACATTTAAACCTTGCTATAGTATTGGTAAAGTGGAATATATGTATGAACACTCCCTGTTGTTACTTACACAGTATTATTACTCAAGGATAACCAAATTTTATACAAGGGGCGATAACTTAAGTTAAACATTTTAAAACTAAGGGGAGACAACTGACAATAAACATTTGAAAATTATCTGATTATCTTACAGATTAAACATTTAAGGTTGATAGACAGAAAGACACGAAAAAAACAAATGTGACCAGACAAAAAAGATTATTTTTTTTAGAGTGATTTGGAATTATTGACTGACATGTGCACAATTGGATATCAGATTAATAATATATCTGTCAGTTGAAGGGGTTTATAGGGATCACTCATTGTTACCTACATGTCATTCCTTCTCAGATATAAGACTCAAATGAAATCCCTTTAATAATGTCTCCTATTTGATTAAAATGAAACATGACTTGTGATGATAATTGTGCTGACAATATGAATCTAACATGAAACAACAAATGGAAGGTGTTTTTACTGGTTAAAGTAATTGTTCTTTAATCTATAGCTATCGAAAGACATCTAAACAGGTGTATCACTATGTGTCCTATCCATGTAACAGAATAGGCCAAGCAGGATGTACTTTTAAAGATTTATAGAAAACAAAATATCTAAATTAAGGTTGTAAATATATCCCCTTACAACCTATTCTTTTAAAATAATTTTTATAATGCAAATATAATTTATTCATTATATTTTACTACAGTGTGACAGGTGTTCTCAGATGCAGAGTTAACAAAATATAAGAAGTTATTATTTTGATTTCTACAAAAAGAAAAAAAAAACCATTATAGAAGATAATTATATATAACAATAAACATAAACAAAAACAATAACTTAATGGGAGGTAATAATAAACATAGCCTTACCAATGGTCCTGCATTAGGAGTAATTCTCGGTCTTTTTTCTGTTTTAATCTCATCCGTTACAGGAAATATGTTTGGGGGAGTATTGTTGAAGGTAATAGATGGTGTGGACTGTCTTCTAGAGGTCCGGGATATTGGACCACTCCTGTTAAAATAAAATGTTAAAAAGCATGAAGTGTCAGATCCAGAGGGGGAGGGGGGTCCAGAGTTTCAAATGAACCCCTTTTTTATTTGATGATTAATGCCTTTGATAATGGACATATGGTTAGAACAACCCATGTATCCTGGAATACTGGGATATTGTCAAAAGTATACCTATATGTATAAGGATCTCAACTAAATCAAAATTTAACACAATCTTTCAAAATTTTCCAGCTTTGAAACTTTCTATTATATCCAAGTTTACTATAAAGACAGATAAGTGGAGGAAAAAGTCTACTACTTTTGCTTGCATGAAATGTATTGTGCATATGACCCATCAGTGACAAAAACAGTCCTCAATCATGTCAATATCAATGGTTGTATATATTAAAAGTATCATCATACCAAGAGATAACATTTGTATACTAATTAAATTACCATTATTCATTTGTATAGAAAACACTTATATTTAGACCAACTAATGGATTTCCAGGGCTTATTGCCCTTACACTTTTGCTTAATATTATTATAATTTGGGTGTGCACATACAATGTATAATACTTAGAAGTTGATATAAACCAGGAAAATAAAGAACATTTACCAAATATATAAATTTCTTCATGGTTCGTTTCAATTGTCATTTCATGAAATGTGAACACCTTGTACTTCAGTGTAGTAAGAATATAGCAAAGAACATATATGGCAACTTTTCAATGGGCAAAATATAGGACTTTTGATGTCCTTACTAGGGACCTTTGTTTCTGATACCAACAATTAGTATTTCACCTGATACAATGTAAGTAAGTTATATGTATAAAGTATTATATATATAAACATTAGTTATTGTTAGTTATAGACATAAGAAAAATACCTGTGTTAACCATTTCCTCCATTGATTTTTTTTTGGCATACTTGATTAGCATAGGATTTTTTTTAATAAAATGGTGAACATATGCTTTAAAGTATAAAAGGCATTGCGAAAAACAACTATTTCATCAAATAAACTTAAGTCGGATGTTCCTATGATATTCCTTTTCATATTGGATACAAATCTTATTAAGTCAACTGCAGACACTTTGTAGTCAGTGTTTCAACTGAGGTACTACACAGGCGTCATTATGGAGTAAGGGGGTTGCGTCAAAAGGGATTATTATGGACTAAGGGGGTGGCGTCAAAAGGGGTCATTATGGAGGAAAGGGTTAAAACTTACCCTCCCTACCCTAAAAATATTTTGATATTTTAACAAGCACTCTAAAAAGCAAGGATACAAGTAGGACTGTTTTTCCTATTAAAATCAGTCATTTATTTTAAAATACAATCAATTGCTCTGTCATCCCTTTTAGATAAAGTCTTAACTATGTATACACAGTATACATACTTCGAGTGTGGAAGTGTGGATATGAACAGTAATTTGGAGTTGGGATTATTAGGTATTAACATTAACTTAGAGACGGTATGTGGGTATTAATATCAACTTGGAGTGTGATTTAGTGGGTATTAGCATCAACTTAGGAGTGTGGAATTCCAAACCTGTAATGGGAATGTAAGAAAAAACATAAAACCTGTTTTGTGGAAGTGTGAAAAATATCCAAAATTATTAGTGTGCTGATATGACTAAAAATTCTTCTACCTGTACTTTGTACTAAAATGTATATTCCTGTACCTCTACTAAAGTGTGATTTCCTATACCTGTATGACTTTTTTGATGTGACATCTAATGGAAGCATTTGTAACTGAACAGAGTCTTGATGGACGTATGGGTTATTCCTAGCAGCTAGAGATAATGTGGCAGAGGTAAAGTCAGCCTCACTTTCACCGCTCCCATCATCAGTACTGCAATCATTGGTTAGTAAATAATATACAGATAGCATGCAAACATAAAATAAAACAGTAACAATTCTTGCAGTCATTTATAATTCATGACTTAGAGGGGGGGGCGGGGGGGGGGGGGGGGTAGCTTAGGTTGACTGTTTATACAGACAGCATAAAGAAAGTTATAAAAGATTGCATATATATCACTCCAAAGGAACCAGAAGGATGGAGGTCTTCCCCTGAAGGTCGACTGGTATGCAACAAATAAATTGCTAATATATAAAAGAAGATGTGGTAAGAGTGCCAATGAGACAACTCCCCATCCAAATCACAATTTGTAAAATTAATACATTTACATATTTGAATGTTAACAATACACACATACATGAAATTTGTTTTTGATATTTTTTTCTTTTGTCAGAGCTTGAGGCTGATTGTTTATCTGACTTTAGGGCAATGGGTTTACGCATTGTTGTATTAAGGTCTTATACATTTTATAATGTCCTAGGATAAAAATAACCTGTTTAAGAGAGCACTTTTGAGTTGTCTCTTAAGACAGGTGGTCTTGTAAAACAGTTTCAAGCTAGATATAAAATATACTACAGATGGATCTTAAATTCATGGTCTTATAATAATGTTTTGCTTAATACGGGTGGTCTCTAAAGCAAGTTTGAAAGCATTTTGTTGGATTGTTGCCTCATTGGCAATCATACCACATCGCCTTATTTCATATGCTCTGTTTAAAGGGTCAAAATTGTTAAAACAAATGTTTTAGCTGTTTATTTATAACTGCAAGAAAAGTATTATAAATTCGAACATAAGTTAAACAACAATTAAATAGTATAAATGAAGCAGCAAGTTAATCAAAAAGAAGCAGAAAAATATATTTATGTATTTACACACGGTTAATTATAATTAAAAACTGAAATGAAATATTGATGTTAAAAAAAGCTGAAAGTACAAAAAATAAATATATGTTGACAATATTTACCTTATGTCCCTGGGTTGAGGTAGTGATGGCATCGTAGAATTCATGTCTCGAAAAGCATCTGTAAGGTCAAAGTTAAAAGATACCATGAACACATATTCAAAACGCACATTAAAAAATAAAATTAACGATATCTTTATCTTATAGTACGAAGTAATAAGAATATTAATATTGACCTTGGTTGTTAAATTTAATAAAGTCTCACATTTTAATAGAATATAAGAGAACAGAGTTCCAATATCCTCATACATTGCATATATTTTATCTATCCAAGGGCAATAACTACAAAGGTATTTTTTTTCATCTTCAAAGTTCTTTAAAACAGCTCTATTAATATGTGATTATCTTGTTTAAGAAAATAAATTGTATCATAAACAGACCTTCAAGGGCATATATATAATATATTTTATGTTTTATTAACCTGGCAAGAAGTGTAACCTCTAACACACACTAACAAGGCCATTTTCCATAAATTTAATATATCCAAGGGGCATAACTCTCATAAAACAGTTGATAGTCCATCGTTAAAATAAAGTTTTGTGATGTGGGCCATTTGGCAACATTTGTTCTACGATGAGAAAAGTAAGCACTTAGTGTCCTAATTTTCAAATTAAGTTTAGATTTTCTCACTAACTCAGTTCTACATAAAACTGTAAATAAAATGATAAAAAATATAATACTGTAAATTCAGAAATTATTGTGTGCATTTATTATTGCGATTTTGACATGTTATACTAAAATGTGATATTATTATTTTTTGCAATATTAATAAAAATCTTGTTTAATTCATATAAAAAATTCAAAATACAAGTTTAAATTGGGATTATAACCCTGTCACATTTTTGCAATAATAAAGACATGGCAATAATTTCTGATTTTACTGTGAGTTATCTATTAAAAAAGGTGAATAGTAAATATAGAATGTCTCCAGAAATAAATCACTCTAATTCAGTAAATAGTTTTTTTCTAAGTTCCACATCTAACTAATTCAAACACTTTAAGAGGCCAGAATGTTATGCAGTATTGTGAGAAGCATAAAGGGAGGAAAAAAATTGACAATTTCAACGATGGTTTATAAAATTGTCTGGTAATGACTCTTAGAAGTGTTTCAATATTGCTCAATTATCGTTCCATAAGTTTAACATAGCTTCAACCTCTATACAAAATGAGTAACACAAATTTACTAATAAATTAACAATAGCATTTTCTGTAGATTGAAAAAAAAAATGAAAAATAATTTAAGATCTTCCTGCTGGCCATGATAATTTTCACATGTTAGGAGAAAACAACATTTATCTTTCCATGGCCTAATATTGGGAAATCTCTGTGAATCCCAGATAATAGAAGTAAAAAGTTGACTAGGATGTAAGTTGTAGTTCTTACAAGTTAAAGAATCACACAGATTATAAATTAGTACAATTAACAAATGAATAATTTTCCTCTATTTTATTAAACTCAGATTAAAGTAGCAAACACAATTATTGCTTTATTGTCCAACACCAGAGTCAGTATATATAACTATTTAACCTTACAATCATTGATACAAGACACACATATCTAGCATATGTATACATATATTCCAGATTCTGAGTAGTACAATAACAGGATATAAGGACTATTATCTACAGTTTCTAAGATGGAAATCAAAACACAGGTTATAGAATTTAACACAGGTTATATTTACATATTCCAAGTACACACACTAGCCTAGAGAGGTCTAGCCGAGAAATGTTAGAAAATCACACCTGGACCTGAGCCACACAGACATGAACAGTATAAACTCTTGGTAAACAGTCAAACAATAAGACAATTAAAACAGGACAGGCTAGCTCAAACAAACAAACGGTCGGTTAATTCACAGAATAAATAGCCAGCCAACCATAACCTTGACTCACAATTCTCAAATGGATCTCTTGGTGGTTTTCTTATCTGTGATAAAGTTTCCTCCAATGTAGGAACACCTTCACATATAGCAAAAGGATAACTCCTCCTAGGTGGTGGAGGAGTTAGTGCCCTTGGTATATTTTGCTGAACTGTTATAATACGCCGTGGCAACCTTGATGAGACTGCTTCAGGGAAATCGCTATCAGAACTCTTATGTTAGGCAGAAAAAGAAAAAGAACTGTGTTATTATAGAAACTAGAAATTGACATGCTCTTTTTAGTTTATATTTGGCTGAAAGCTAATCTCAAAATTAAAATTCCAAGTTATATATCTGTGACTTTTAATTAGGCAATTGTATTTATACAGTGGATTACTATTATTTTGAACAAAAAAAATCAAGACACATAAATCTCACAGAGTTTATTTTCTTCTGGCCTTTAAACAATATATGCGTTTGATAGCTTAATGTAAAATATGCAAATTATCTAATTGCCAAAACAGGTCCGGTGAGATATTCCCCTCGAAAAATTGAAAATAGTAAATTACCTGTTCAGGTAGATTTTAGTGTTTCAGACCAAACCCAATTTTTGTCACAAATTTTACTTCAGATTTTTCATAAGAGATCAACTTTCAGTAAATATGGTGCAACTAAACATACTTATGTTGTAGACATACTCACAACATATCCCCATATAAACCTTACCTGCGTGAGTGTAGGCTGTTCTAACATTCAATCCTACAAGTGTTTGAGCAATGTTGGCCGATCCTTCGTGTAGCGCCACCTGTAGACGATGTTTTAAATCATCTTGTGTTAACGATCGTCGTAATGACATGATTTGATGATTATACATTCCGTCTTCCTCATTACACTAATGTAGCAGGTTAGGGAAAGCAAGAAAATAGAAAATATAGCAAACTATAAATAGCCCAAATTATGTAGAGTGGAAAATCCAAATCTATAATTAGCAACCATACACAAACTATAACCAGCTCAATTATAGTTGAAATTCCATTCTTTTAAATAGCAAAAAATATACAAACTACAGTTTTATACAATTCTTGCTCACTAAGCATAAAGATTTAATTTCGATGATAGTTTTGTTTCATTAACAGGCATAACAGCTCAATTAAACAACCAAAAAGATTCAAAGTAATAATCCCTCAATTTCCATTTCTTTGCCAAATCTACATTTTGTTTCATTTCTAGGAAAGCTTAAAGTGAGCAAAATTGTCAAATGTACAAATAAGAGAATCTTGATTTTGACACCATCATTTTTAGGACAAAGATATTGCAGAATTTTTTTTTCTTTCTGTATTAATAAAGATATGGTGTCAAAATGCAAGAATTTCTCTAAACTTTCTAGCAAGCAAATATCTATAACATTACAAACAAATTTCCTCTTTAGTACTGTTATAACATTATTTATTGACTGTTTGGATTTTCTGTAAATCTTTGTTCACTGGTATTCAAGAGATAATCGTAACTGCAATTACGATTATCTGCATATGGCGACGGCAGATATAGGTGAAATCTTTATAGTCATTTTTCTCAAATGTAGCATGTTTTAGTTACTCAGTTGCAAGGTTTTTCTATACCATTACATCATATTTGAATCGTAACGGTGCAATGGAATTGTCTATAAAGCGCTTTGAAAATTGCCGTTGAAAAATTCGGGATGATAATCATAACTCGGAAAAAAGATTATCTCTTTAATACCAGTGTTGTTGAAAATTATAGCGAAAAAGGATCTAGCCATACAAATGAGTTTCACTTAAATCCAAAAAAAAAGTCTTTCTTTCTAGCAAAAGCACCCTACACCTAATTATAACACATAACACTGCACTCTAGTTAAGCATCTTAAAATATGTTTATCGAAGACATTCAGTTTCAGCTTATATTTGAACATTATAACACTATCACTTATTAATCTGCAATTATACTCAGACCTTTATGAAAGAAATATAACCAAAACTTGTGCAGTAAACAAAAGGGTAAACATACAAAATCCTGATCTTCATACAAAAGTGTTAACATACAAAATCCTGATCACAACACAAAAGTGTTAACATATGAAATCTTGATCTTCATACACAAGTGTTGACATTTGAAATCTTGATCGACATATACAAAAGTTACTAATTGTAAAAGCTTTGTATATTTGTTATATGAAATATTGCACAAAAAAGCTGGACTGGGAGTAGATTTAAAGATAACAGTTGGATTCCTCTCTTTCTAAAATGCTATACACATGTGTAATATGACATTTGGTGAGATATGAGGAAGAAATACTTGCCAAAATTGAGTTAATTTTCTATTTTAATTGACTTTAATATTTTTCATTGAACATAACCAATGTCAAACAATCCACAAAAAGATTCATTCAACTAATTTATTTCACATTAATCCTTTTTATGTCATATGATTTGTTTAATAATAACACAAAAACAAAACAAGAACAAACAAACAAACACACAAACATACAAAATGATGGTCAAAAACTTAAGACCCAAATCAAAGGCCATTTACAAGTATTGTTAAAACAAGTAAAAACCATTCAGTTTAGAATAAAATCACATGAACAGAATACAGCTAAATATAGACAACTGGTGTTTCCCATACTCTAATAAGTTTCCTGTTTAAACAGTTTTACATTTTCTCATGTAGAGGCCTTCTTTAGCTGACTTTCTAATATCAATTTTTTCCTCATTGTTACAGGCTAAAGTTACTTAAATCCACATTATTTTGAGTGGTGGACAGATCCTTCATAAGGGAGCTACCATTTGATTTTTATGGGGGGGGGGGGGCTAGGATGAAATTTGAAAAAAATAGGCAGAAAAGGAGTTTTGAGTAAAAAAAAAAAGGCAGGATGAGACACTTGCATAAAAAAATAGTCAGGACGACAATTTATGTAAAAAAAAGTCAGGATAACCTAAAAAAAAAAAAAAGCAGGACCGGATAGAGTGAAAAATAAAAAGGCAGGACAGAGATTACAACTAAAAAAAATGCAGGACAAAATTTTTCATCCTAGCCCCCCCATAAAAATCAAATGTTAGCTCCCTAAGCAATCATAACACATCTCCTCACTTATTTCTATATATCTATGAGAGAGATATGCTGTTGAAGTAACATGGGTGCTTGATAACTCATACAAACAAAGCTCAAAAACAAGGCAACAATGAAAAACTGTGAAACAAATGAGTGGATTTTACATGTCTGCAACACAAAATAAATATTAGCTCACATACAACAGCCAAACAATGGTATTACCTGTAGTCGAGGTTCTGGGGTCTAGAAGAGAGAAAATGAACACTTATCTGTGGTCAAAAACAAATATTGACCCCTGCTTGGTCAAGAACAAATATTGACCCTTCTCCCCCTGTGTAATCAAGAACAAATATTGGCCCCTGCTTGGTCAAGAACAAGTATTGCCCCTTCTCCCCCTGTGTAATCAAGAACAAATATTGGCCCCTGCTTGGTCAAGAACAAGTATTGCCCCTTCTCCCCCTGTGTAATCAAGAACAAATATTGACCCCTGCTTGGTCAAGAACAAATATTGACCCCTGCTTGGTCAAGAACAAATATTGCCCCTTCTCCCCCTGTGTAATCAAGAACAAATATTGACCCCTGCTTGGTCAAGAACAAATATTGCCCCTTCTCCCCCTGTGTAATCAAGAACAAATATTGACCCCTTCTCCCCTATGTGGTCATGGTCACTTATAACACCCCCATTATTAGAAGAACAGTTTTGTTTTTTTTTTCATTTAAGAGTTAAACATGGTTATCGTTGTATTCAAAGTCATACAGAATCATAAAAGAAAAGAAATTTAAACTAGCTGTACCTTTTGCTTCTACTTAAAGTTAAACTATATTTAAAATCTAGAACAAAGAAAATATAATTCAAATGGCAAACAATATAGTCCGAAATTCTGTTCAATTGATTTCAGAAACTATATACTTGAGAGTTGAACATGTTACATTTCTTTTTCTTCTAATTGCTAATGTACTCCTTATGTATGTGATGCATATAACTATTGTAATGAGCCTACATACAATGTATGATTATAAATCCTTACACGATATGATTATAAATCCTTACATGATATGATTAAATTCTATGATCTTAAAGCAACTGGATTGATCTCCCCTCATGCAAGGTGATTCCTGTAAACCAACTTATTTTTGGAGATACTTTAATTCGTATTTAGCCCTTTGTAGCCCATTTCACTGAGATTTAATTTTGCGATTTTTCGATATAGTTATATAGTCTTACATATTTTCGACAATTTTTATATTATTAATTATATTCTACTAGCAGAAGTGGGTAAAATTCATCGCTGGTGAAAACAGGTTGGTTTACAGCATACAACACTATCATATCCTATCATATTAGGCCAAAGCAATTAAATTCTGTACCAATTTAGGCAAAGCAATGATAGTTTTACCCATTTTATAAATAATAAGTTATTGATTCTGTGTTTATCCATTGCTGGAAATACCTCATAATTAAAGAATTGATATCAATATTTTACAATGAGACCATGGGAAGTCTGGTAACCTCTCTCACTAAATACATTAACAAAGTTGTTTTTTTAATTAAAGAACAAAAAATGTGCTCTGAAAATAATCTTCAAATTGTATTCTTTTGTAAAATCTATTTATATTTTTGCTTTTGATGTATGAAATACAACTGAAGTACTGATATCTCATGGTAAATAATTTACTGAAGGAAAATACTAAAATCTACCCATGCAATTAAAATTTTATACTAAGTTATATTCATGCAAATAGATTGTAAGCTTATAGGATTAAGCTTATAGGATTGAGGATATTAAGAATGTTATCAAATTAGGCCATTCTTATTACATTATTTAGCAACCGTTGTGTTGCAATATTTTATTAAATATACAATTGCTGCCACCAGATGTTATGTAACAAACAATGGGGGTTAGACTAAATTTCATAAACATACTCTTTTTTCAAATAAAGGTGGAGGTTGTCTCTGTCTGTTTATATAGTCCATCATTTGGTCATAAGACTATAGTAAAATATTATATAGTGTGTAATAAAAAGTTAAAAATTGGATTAAAAAAGACAGATTTTAAACTTGGATCCTTTACATTTTCATTTTGGAGAAATTAATATCACCAAAGGGATTAAAACTCAAACAAAAAAACAAATTCCTTTTTTTAGCATAGTCGTTAATTAATTGAGTGTTCTAATAAAAATGTTTTCCTTAAAATAAATCAATTTAACTTCCTAGAATAGTAAAAGTTTGCCAAATTTATTCCTCTTCAATTATGTAAACTTACAAAGAAAGCCAATTCTCTTTGTTTATCTTCTTCTGTTCTTTTCTTCATATCAGCCATTCTCTGAGGGAAAAAGAAAGGGAACAAATACTATTACACGTAAACAACATATTTCTAGTTAAAAAATGGTTTTATCACCACTGCAATTATTTCAGATGCCATTTAGGTATTTTCCATAATAAACTAATGTAAATTATATACTGTTGATTCATTTATTTTTGTAGGTTCCAATTTTCTAGGATTGAGGAAAACATAAATTTTCAGGATATTTTTTGTCAAAGTCTGCATACTAACAGATTACTACTAAATCAACATACATTTTGTGTGTGCATGAATATATATCAGGGATGTCAACTAGAGAGGATGTACTAACTCAAGTTCTCACTCGGTGAAACATTTACAAAATAGAAACACAAAATGTTTACCTTTTGAGCTCTTTCTATACTCCTTTCTTCAGCAAAACATGGTATACCGCCATTTTTCCTCCCTTCATATTTACTGACAAAGTGGGTGTCCTTTTTTTGGTTTCTCATAAATTTCTCAAAACTTGTCGTCTGGAGAATAATGAATTCAGTGTTAATTACAACAGAGACAATGACTATAACAAAAATTCAATTATGTTTTCTTTTTTTTTCATTCTGTAGAACTGAACCCAATCATTTGTTTGTTAAAATGTAGGACTCAGAGATGTGATGGGGAGGCGGAAGTGCAATAATCAAGCTGAGGTTAAAATGCAATGGTCCATTTACTGATGTGCAATGGTCCATTTACTGATGTGCAATGGTCCATTTACTGATGTGCAATGGTCCATTTACTGATGTGCAATGGTCTATCAAACACATGATAGCAAGCTTAAAATAAAACAGATTATTTTGAGAAGTACATGTAGATTAATTCTGTGAGGACAGACTATAGGGTTATTGCATGAATATTGGGGAATATTGTCCCGAGTAGAATTTCATATTGCACGAGCTTGGGAGTGCAATATATGTTCTACGAGGGACATTATTCCCCAATAACCCTTTTATTGTATAGCAATATAATATTTGAAAGTAAAAAATGGTTTAAACTAAGAATTTGTCGTTGATGACGTCATGAATTTTTGAATATTAATTGCACTAGTGCAATATTGGAATTTATTGCACGCTAACTTTTGGTTACTTTCTGTGGGAAATATTATATTGCTATGCAATCAAAGCAAATACTGAGTATTTGATCTTCATAGACCACTCAGCCACAGTGACACAATTAAAGCCCTTGGAAATGTAGGAAAAATCTTACTCACACCTCTCTTTGAATATAAACAATGTATCACACAAAAAAATATCATTTGAGCTCCCTTTATTAATCAGTTGATTAGGAAATTATCTATTTAGTGATCCTTAATAGTATTATACCTTTAAAGAATTCATTTGAGATCCCACAGAATGTAAATTACAAATGTAAAATCACATTCTGTGATCCCTTGGCCATTTAAATATGCTATTCAGATCTCAGTCTGATACGACTGCAGATCCCACAGAAAAGTAACTTATGATTGTAATATTACATTTAATGATTCGACTGCAGATACAAAAAAAATATTTTGTAATCTGTAATAGCAATGTATGAACAAATTTTATTTTTGTAATATATGATAAAAATGTGTGAGAAAATCTGAATTTATGATATAAATTAGCAATGTATGACTAAAAGTGATTAACATTTCTTTACATATTATTGTATGATAAATACATTTAATATCACTCTGACTAATAACAGTGTTAGTATAACTATTCATTTATTAGATGAAAACTTCCAGCTATGTTAAAATTTATAAGTAGTCCACCAAAAAGAAACAATTAACCATCAAAGAAAAATCTAACAAACACAAATTTGATTTTATAAATACATGATTTTAAACTAAACAATTTGAAAAAGATCTACTGACCAACCAACCAAACAATAGACAGAAGAAAACCTATAGACACCAAGACTCTACCAGAGAAAAAGACCTTTGACCATTGGCTATCCTTACTGGTTTTAGGTCTATGAAGACTTATTTAGTAACCAGTACCAGAGAAAAAGACCTATGACCATTGACTATTCTTACTGGTTTCAAGTCTATGGAGACTAATTTAGTGGTTGGTAAAGACGACGGTCTTTTGTTTTTCATAGGTTTAACCTTAGGGAACCGTGTACGAAGTTGAAACTGTGAAATAAAATGTGAAAATTATTTACATAATATTTTTTTAATAAACAATGTGTTTACAAAAGGCAATTTTTTCTTTCTTAATATTATCCTACCATTTTTAAAGGTTCAATACAACTTTCAAAAATCCTGATTTTTAACATTATATTCAAAGACTTTTGTTATTGACAAACAACAATTCTAGTTTTACAAATATGAAATAGTGAAAACATAATATATCAAAAAAGAAGAGTTTGTCTATAAGACACCACTACCCTGTGCACAGCATCACAATTCTATATAGATGTTCCACAAAATAAAAACTATCATTTCTAATATACTTTAAGGAGCCTCAAGGGTACAAAAATTTCAGGAAAAAATTAAACATTTTTTTTCATTTTTTTTTTTTATAATTATTACTTAATTAGTTGATACTTTATCATTTGGTACAAAAATCATACAAAAATAATGCTTCGTTTTGGCCCCAGATGACTTTCAAAATGTCTAAATATCACTGAAAAAGCTCCAAATTATCTCCTTTTTGTGCAAAATGTGAAATAAGCTGTATCACAGAAAATAAAAATTCCTATTGAATTATGGAATTTCCATGGAAAATAAATGAATTTCACGTATAAAACGTCAAATTCTGTAGAAAATAAATGAATTCTCAGTGTACTCAGTAAATTCCAAGAATTATTGAATATACAACGTCAAATTACAATGAAAATAAGTGAATACCCAGTGTACTTCTTCAAATTATAAGGAAAATAATTGAATACCCAGTGTACTACATCAAATTACAAGGAAAATAAGATAATACCCTGTGTTACAACAACACCTAGACATTATAAGTAATTTACTATTCAATCCAAACAACACTTGGTCAATACTATAAACATGCTGCACCACTTTACATGCAAACATTAACAAACAGTTTTACCTTAGCCCTCTCAAGGACAAGAGCTCCTCGAAAAACCTAAAATTAACAAGGTAGTTTGAACATCACTAAAAATACTTTCTTTGTTAAATAGTTAGTTTATTGCTATGAACATTATTTACACTTTTGGTATTTAGATGAATTTTGTCTCCGAATGACTATACATCTGCTCCAAATAACCTTCTGATGTCAAACAACAATCATTTTTTAAGTACAATGTCAATTTTTTTAAATTTTGATGTTAAATTTTACGGAAACCTGTTTGATTTTTAAGTAATGGTTGACAATTTGCATACAAGTGTAAATATATCTATTAGCAGCTATGGTCACAACAGATACAACCTCCTTATGTATTTATCCCCAGTTTGAGTCCTGTTATTTTGCATGCAAGCATAGAACTGTATATTAGTAATCAGAATAACACAATAGTTTACAAATCTATATTATTGCAGAAAGCCGTCATTTTAAAACCAAGCCTGTTTTGACAGCTTTTCTTCATAAAATAATAACTAAATAAAGTAAGTAGATAATAAGGGAGATAATCAATCAAAGTAAGAATGTAAAAGGGGAGATAATTAAAGGCAAAAGGCAAAGAAGGAAGGAAGAAAAGAGAAAGTCCACAAAACAATAAAAACAGAAAGATTTTGAAACACTCCCCCCCCAAAAAAAATAGACAAATTCATGTGATAGAAAAGGGTAGCAAGCAACTCAAGAGTTCTTATTAACTATGATGTTTTCCTCAAATTTTTTTTTTTTAAAAGGTTGGAATATTTTATATTAAGTTTCATTTAATGAATTTAATGAAGAAAAGAAGATAATTTGTGTCAATCTGCATCTAAATTGAATGGTAATCTCCTTCCTGCAAACACATAACCTGAATAACCTTCTACTACGAGTATGCCAAATGTCTATAACAAACATGTCACCTGACTACAACAACCTGACTAATCTAATCATTGCTAATAGGTAAGGGGATACTTGCATTCTTTAATGGTAATAAACAAGGCTAAAATATCAATTTTAAATCTGTCAAAATTAAATACCAGGTTATCTCCCTGGAAGTCAGGGATATATAATAATTTGATTAAAAAATCTTTATGTTATCAACAATGATTTAAAAGTAAATAGCGTATGCTAACAGATAAAATCAATGAGGTAGTCCAAACATTATGACATTTTTCCTTAAGATTAATTAACCAATTTGTTGACCCCCCTTTTCCCTGATTCCTGCATCATGTGGATTGCATTGATTTGGTGTATATAACTGGTAAAGCAAGGAATCCTACTTCAATCATTCCTAGGGGCTTGCTCTGTACTTCTTCATTAGGTGTAAGCTTTTGTTATTTGTTGGAGCACTCACTGACTTTAAAATGAAGAACAGCAATTAAAGCTTATTTTGTCCAATCTAAGAAGTGATTTTATGATATGAATTAATGTAAATTCTAAGAAATAGTGAATCACTGACATACAAACAAGCAATACTAGTAATGAAATAACACATACACACATAATGATATGTTTACAGCTAAATTTTAATTGCAAATGCCTATAAGTTCATCTAAACTCTTTTAAACACTATTCTATAAATTCTATAACGAAAAATAGTGTGATTTTATAGCACACTTCAATGTATTTCATTGTCACTCATCTGTCCAAGTTCACAAATTTAAAATTCCCCACACCTTTCTCAACATCTGTCTTCTTTGTATGAGCAAGAAGACTAGAATTACTTTCTCTTGGATGTAATCTATTGAACTGGTTCCCTGTTTGAAACCAGGTTTTATTACATTTTATTTGTGTAAATGTGTTGTTAACACTCAATTCTAATGTAAATATCTTTGGTTTCACATCAATAAGTTCTTCGTTTGATTTATCTCCCTTTAAAGATTTCTCCTTGTGAACTTTCCATTCCTGATTAACCTCAGATCCTTCTGTTTCTTTACAGTGTATGAATTTTGATGATGGATTGATCCGAGTTCTTTCTGAGTTCATGTTCCACATTTTAGAGGAACCACTGATTCGATAGTCTTCTGTATTTGGTTTCTCCTTTTTGTTATCATTTCTTTCAGTAACAGAAATTTTCTGAATTTTCATCATATGGTCTTGAGACAGCAACATTAAGGGTCCACTTGATAAAGTTCCACTTGATAAAGGCCCACCTGATTTATTTTCAATTCCAAATTTAACAAGTGGAAGATATTGTGAATTTTGTTTATCAACCAATGATTTCTTGCCCAAAAATAGTTTTGGTTTCACAATTTCCAAATTAGGTGGACTGTATTTTAGTGCTCTGTCACATTTTGACTGTTTGTTGGCAAGTTTAGTTTGTCTTACGGATGGGACAGCACTTACAAATCTTGGCAATGCATTGGTTTTTTTATAATTTACAGCTACATCTAGAACACCAGAACTACAAGACTTTACCAGCGGTGCTTTCTGCCCACGTGCAGCATGAAAATACACAACACTAAATCAGGCTACATATAGTTCAGAGGTCAAATATAACACATATATAATTACACAAAACACTTCATTTGTACAAGCTAAATATAGTTCAAAGATCATATAAACTTAATGAAATAAGGGGTGACAGCTATAGCCTGGAGTGTAAAATTGAAAGATTAAATAAAAGTTAAAAAGTTAAACAAAACATGCAGGAAAAATGAACACTCTAATTATTAAATGCATACAACAGACATTGATGGCAAGAAAGCATTCCAAAATATAAAGTTCAGGATTATCAGGTAAATACTGTACATATATAGCAATGGAAATATATGTTATAATGTATAATGTTCAAGATTATCAGGTAAACACTGTATATATAGCAATGGAAATGTAAGTCATAATGTATAATGTTCAAGATTATCAGGTAAATACTGTACATATAGCAATGAAAATATATGTCATAATGTATAATGTTCAAGATTATCAATTGTTAGCAATAAACAGAGCAATGTGAAAAGGTTAATATGTTCATAATGTATAAAAATGATATCATAATATTTCAAAATATTGGAGGGGCTAAGTTGCAGTGCAAACTCTCTATGGTGTAAAAATTTACAATTGTTTTTAAATTAACCAAATATTTTACAGATATTCAAAGATTTACTAATAAAAACATGAGGAATGAAAAACAAACCATCTGCAAAGTCTTTGCCACAGCCCCAAGTTATTATTAAGTTAAGTGGAGATAACTCTTATTAACGTTTCTTACCTGCTTTGATAGAGATTTGTCTCCTTTATCTCTGTCACTCAACTCTGAACAGGCAGGTATATTAGGTAAGGCCTGATGTTAAAAGGTCAAAGGTGAAAGGTCAAAATCCAGAACATCATGCAAGTTGAAGGTTCAAAGTAAAATAAAAAAAGACAGAAAAATACATTAATAAGCAGAAAGATAATAAAACTTGTAATTGCACAACTTTTCATGTTTATAATCAGCATCTGAATCTTTTTTTTATTAATCTAACTTTTATTATTTTGAAAGGATGTTTATAAAGAATATTCAAACAATCAAGCACAAAACTGTGTGCAATTACATTGTATTAATATGTTACACATGCAGAAAACATTTCATTCCTCTTTTCATAATCGAGTTATTTCCCGTTGGTAAAATATATGAATGAAAAGACTGATCTTTTTCATCTTGTAGATAAATTTTTACAACAAAACATATCAAGAAAATTCATAAACATTTAATGTCAAAATAAAATTTTCATGTCCTTGATTATTATTAGTTGCTTTCAACCAGTCATTTCTCAAGGGAGATAAATAACTACTCATTAAAGTAAGTTGGAACTATGAAAAGAGGAATTTTATCAATTTATGTAATAAATCTTTAGCTGAGAATAACTAGTATTAATATAAATATATATATATGCATTATTAGAAGGAAGACTGATTGTTTTTATTCTTAACCCGGTTCAACTCAGTTATTTGATTTGAGCCAATTATATGTATACAAACTATCCTAATGATAATATAGATATATACCTATAAAGATTTAATTAGAAGTTTAATTGAGAACAGATTAGATATATAAGGAAAATTCCATATGTAAATTTAAAGAAAGGAGAACTTATCATAGCTGATCTAAACACAAAGACCTTTACAGATCTTTTGAATGTTAATTAGTGTTTAACATCACTTTCACTACACTTGTCTGCATTGTGGTAATCAGTTTTGTGGAGAACCACTGACTTTCAGCTGAACAAGTGGTAATCCCAGTAGGTAAATCAAGAGTTATGTTCCTTAGTTGTAACTATAATATAATCACATGACGAGATCCAATGACTTTCAACAGAACAAATGGCAATACCAGTAGATACATCAAGAGTTATTTCTCTTGTTTGCAGCCATGAGATAGTCACAGTATTACATGCTATTTAGGAATCAGTATGTTATATAAGAATATATATACATTTCATAAGAACTTTTATTTACACTATAGACTAATTATAAGATGATAGTATTTTAAAATTAAATAGTAGAAAGTAAAAGATTTGGGTTAGAGAAAATAGAAGTATAAAAGTTTGTTTGTTATTAATAATGGGGAGATAATTTAGTAAATTGTCCAAGATTTTAGTTTTAAGAGATAATAATCCCACCTCCTCCGTTAAATACAAAGACATGTCAAACGATCAATACAATCTTAGGTCATACTAAAAATATGATATCTTACTCAAGGTCAAACTAAAAATAGGTTATTACTCAAGGTCATCCTTCAAATGTGTTAATTATTACTCAAGGTTATACTAAAAATATGATATATTACTCATTTCAAAGTCAGTAAATCATTCTTTTTAATTTTTTAGCTCGATCTATATTTCTGACATGTTTTTAATAGTAGAATGCCAAAAAGATTTTTGATCCATTTTTGCAATCATACCAAAATGTCAAAATAACAAAATAACAAAAAATGAATATTTTCAAAGAAAATTTCAGCTTTAATGGCCAAGTTGTGTTTAAGAAACATGATTTGAATGTTGACCTTAGATTGTCTGACCATCATGTTATTATAAGTATTAAGTTAACTACCTGTCCTGCTGGGAAAATTGGTGTCAACTCCTGATAATATCAAATAGCAAGAAGGTCATAGGTCAAAATATTACAAATGTATCTATTACTGTAAACCAACTAAAATTTATTTTGGTCAAGGTCTTACAAGGTTTATAACAGTATCTATTACTGGACACCAACTAATAGGTCATACAAGGACAATTTAGTACAAAAGTCTCCCACCTATAAATATTTCCTAGCAATTTATTTTGGTTAAGGTCATACAAGGTCAAAATAGTATCTATTACTGTACACCAACTAATAGGTCATACAAAGTCAATTTATAACAACAGTATCTATAATTGTTTACCATCTAATGATTGTCACCAGTTTATTTTTGGTAATCATAAAGAGAAGAAAATTGAAAAAGAATATTAGATAATATATGGTAATCAACTTATTTTCACAGATACTATATTTCACGTTTAGCCCTTTTTAACCGACTTCAACGAAGATTTAATTTTGTGATTTTCAAATAAATTCAATACAGAAAGTTTTACCTGTAAGTGCCAATTTATTGGCATCATTTTGGTGTCATTTTTTACTCGCCAAAGTCATGAAACTAAAATGCTAGCAAAAATTAATTGGTTTACATGATTGCAAAACTACACCAGCTTTCATGCATAATATAAAACTACAATAATCCAGAACACTACGTTCAGTTATAAAACATGTCATTACTCGCAAGTATCTAAAATACAAAATCTTACCGTAAGAGACTAATCCACAACACTATGATCAGTTATAAAACATGCAGTTACTCACAAATATCTAAAAACCAAATCTTACCGTAAGAGACTTAGAGCGGACTTCTTCCTGTTTTTTATCAGATGAACCAGAGCCATTTTTTCTATCTGCCTGCTCCCTATCTCTCTGCTTACGAGACTTTCGTTTCTTTTTCTTTGATTTTGATTCAATTATTTTCATTTCTGGTTCAGATTCACTGTCACTGTCACTAGAACTGTTAATAGATAAAATGCATAATGGGTTATCATTTTTTACTGTGAACAGATAACAAACAAAATGTTATCATTTTTTACTTTGAACAGATAAAAAACAAAATGTTATCATTTTTTACTTTGAACAGATAACAAACAAAATGTTATCATTTTTTACTTTGAACAGATAACAAACAAAATGGTTATCATTTTTGACTATGAACAGATAGATATAACATAATGATTATTATTTTTTTAATGTGAACAGATAGCTAACATAATGTCATAATTGTTTACTGTGTTATATTGTACAGAAAGCACATAAATGTTATCATTTTTGACTATGAACAGATGGAAAACATAATATTTATCATTTATACTGTGAACAGATAGCAAAGATAATGGTTATCATTTTTGACTGTAAACAGATAGCTTACATAATGGTTTTCATTTTTGTATGTGAACAGATAGAAAACATAATGATTGTCAGGAAATAGAAAGTAAGAACCATTGATACAAAATTATTGCATTACAATTGTGATTGTGTGCATTCTACCTTCCATTACACATTCAAACTTTTTGCATAGCTTAGATATGAGGAAAAGTTTAGACATAATACAAACTCTGAGCCCAGTATGACCTTCACACATTCAACAGTTACTGAGCCAGGATTATACTCACTCTGATTCCTGCATAACCTCCCGTACATTTAACTGAGCCAGTATTTTCAGACATCCATCCATTGTTTTCAGTGAAGCATTTTCTAGCAGATTATCTACATCCTTACGACTCAGATTAGACTGAGCTTTCTCGCTCTTCTTTGACCGTTTGCCTCGTTTATCCTCCATTACAAATGTACTATTCTCGTGATCCATGACTGTCAGTACAGCTTCTTTAAAAACAGGAGTACTAACATGAGGTTCTGGAGTTGTCTTCTCTTGACTAGAATCGTTACCGTTTTCTATAAAGAAAAAAATACATCGTTTACTTTTCTACATTGGTTAGAGGCATAGGGGGAGGGTTGATATCTCACAAACATGTTTAACCCTGCCGCATTTTTGCACCTGTCCCCAAGTCAGGAGCCTCTGGCCTTTGTTAGTCTTGTATTATTTTAAATTTAGTTTCTTGTGTACAATTTGGAAATAAGTATGGCGTTCATTATCACTGAACTAGTATATATTTGTTTAGGGGCCAGCTGAAGGATGCCTCTGGGTGCGGGAATTTCTCGCTATATTGAAGACCTGTTGGTGACCTAATCTACTGTTGTTTTTTTCTATTGTCGGGTTGTTGTCTCTTTGACACATTCCCCATTTCCATTCTCAATTTTATCAGTCTGAGTGTTTGTTTGAATTGTTTTACATTCATCATTTTAAGGCCCTTGAATGCGGGCTTACTATATGCGGTATGGGTTTTACTCATAATTAAAGGCTGGACAGTGACCTATCTTTGCTAGCTTATATGTTTTTGGGTCTCTGGTGGAGAGTTGTCTTATGGCAATCATACCACTTTTTCTTATTCTTATATTAATGTTCAAGAGTTATCTACCCTTAACAAGAATTATAAAAAAAATGTTTTATTGTTGTAGTGTCTATAGGGGATATAGAAAGCTGCTTGATGTGTTTTTGTTGTTGTTCAGGAGTTGTCTCCACTTGACTACTTATTACCAGTGTCTACCTATGTACACGAGTACTAGTACATTCCTATGTTATTCTGAAAACCCTCAAAAGCTATGAGGGAAAAGTGGAAAGTAAGTTCACTCCATTTTGGTATTAATAGAAATGTCTTAAGAGTTTTTATTGCAGAACTTATCTCCCTTGGCTATACTCAATAATTCTTACCTGTATTATTTATAACATTCTTGTCTCCCCTCATCATTGACTTAAAGTTTGGTAATTTAGGTCGCTCCATCATACCTCGTTGTTCCATGACTTGCTGTGTAACATATCTCGTTAGTTCTAACACCATTTCTGACTGTTTCCTGTTAAAACAATAATTAGTTAAACAAAATTATCATTAGAAAAGTAGTTCTCATAAATGGAAATAAAGTTCTACTGAGTAAATTGTATTCTGAAATCCTTTTATTCTTCAGACACAAAACACATTGAAAGTATAAAAAATAATGAAATATACTTGGACAAGAAAATGTATGATTATAGCTTCTACCATAGTGGTGAGTGTGATATGATATTTCTCCACTTCGACAATTCAATTTTCAAACTTATTAAAACTTTTAACAGTGGAAACATATTGTATGGTGGTGGAATGATATGAGTTTGAGGCCACATGTAAACAAACTTTTCAAGACATCTGCAAAATGATATAAGTTCTTTATACCTGACTCCATTAGGCATGATCTACAGAGCATTGTCATCTTTATTCACGACATCAGAAGGGGAACTTTATAGGATAAAATTTTAACCAAGAAAGAACTGAGCTTAGTGGATAAGAATGAGAGAATTTATTGGTTTAATTGTTTACTTTTATTTTATAATTCAAATGTTGTATGTAAAGTCTCCTTCATAATTGTGAATGAGAAGTCAATCAAACAGTAAATACAAGAATCATTTCAATACAGTTATGATTCATGTACAGGCAAATAACACAGTGATTCAAACATCAAGGTGAAAAGAAGAGAGTGTAAAGTAACCAATCACAGCTTTGTTAGTACAAAATAGTTTATTTTAGATGGTGCAAGGGATACATGTATAATATACTGAAAGATACACATTAATTCAAACTGATTCAAATAAAGCTTATGTGTCCAAGCTTTGCCTACAATGGTCTGACAACACTCCTTGGAAATTTCTGTTCTGGAAATAATAACATTAACCAATGAAATGTCAGCCTTCAAATTTTTGAAGGTGTGTATCATTAAGACAGAACCAGAGGATTTGGAAAGGTATCAAAAACAAAAATGATTAGAGAGCATGATCAGATCATTGTAAGCTAGGCTTGGACACAGGAATTCAATCAGATTGATATTAATTTAGAGTACGACTCAAAGAGGTGTCTGGATTCAAATCTTCTTACCGCTTTCTCTTACTGTAATAAATAGACTTCTTAATTTTAACACCTCAATTACAGAAGAGTTCAGATTTCTTTATATTAAAATTATGTATCACCTTAACTGCAATAGATTTCAAAGCAGTTAAAAGTTATAAAGCAAAGCCCTCTTTTGACTATCTTATTTGGTTAAACTGTTGGCTTAATATCTAATTGGCATTTGATTTCAGTGTTGGTGTCTTTTAATGGAGTGACGATTCAGAACACAACAAAAGACCAACCTCAATTTCTTAACCTTTAAGTCACTCTTTCTTGTTTTGTTAACTGTAATTGACTCTTTGCATAGTTTATTCTTTTTGATTCCTAGAAATTTTGTAATTTATACTTATCTTATATGAAAACCAGGCCAGTGACCTCTGAACTTACGCATTATTTTCCTGTGTTCTTTGATATTCTAGCACTGATTGTGATAACACTTTTCCCATATCTTGAAAGTCATGCACATTAAAATGGCGATATTCATTTCTGAAATTAAATTAAAATTAAAGTTCAATCTCACGATAGTGTCACTCATGCAAAGCTCTGATTCCTTTCACGGATTTGGCTATACTTTTTGGACCTTTAGGATTATTAGCTCTTCATCTTTTATGTAAGCTTTGGATTTTAAAATATTTTGGCCACGAGCATCACTGAAGAGACATGTATTGTCGAAATGCGCATCTGGTGCAAGAAAATTGGTACCGTTAATTTAATTAACACAATATCATTATACATTTGTAAGTCAATTGATTGAAGATTATTTTAGTAAAAGCAATATTTTATTTGCCACTCAAGGATGGTCATAATGAGAATTAATCATATTTTAAATTGTACATAATATACTAGATTTTAGGTTGACTGAATAAAATATATTAGAAATCGGGAATGTGTAAAAGAGAAAATAACCGACCATTATATATATTAAATTTATTTGTTGTTTGAATAACATTCAATTCTAATTTAATGAAATAAGAAGAATATGTATAAGCTCATGTCATTAATTATAAATAGCTTCCTGAATATGACCTACGGAATTAGACTTATAATAGCGTTCTGAATGTGACCTACAGAATTAGACTTATTACCAGGTTTGTACTAACATTATTTACACGACGGGTGCCACATGTGTGGCAGGATCAGCTAACCACTTCAGAACACTTGACATCACCCCCAGTTTTTGGTGGGGTTCATGCTGCTCAGTCTTTAGTGTTCTATGTTGTCTTGAGTACTATAGTTTGCCTGTTAATCTGTTTGTCTGTTTGTCTTTTTCTTTTTAAGCCTTGTTCTTGTCAGTTTATGTTCTACTTGTGAGTTTGAATGTGCCCCTCTGGTATATTTTGCCTCTCTTTTCCAACATATCAAACTATTGGAAATTTCTTTGTCAAGCCTACCTTTTAATTATAACTCTGAACATAAAATTTGAACATAAAAACAGACTTACTTATTCATAATTGTTCCACTAAATGTAGCTTCTAATGTAAAACTATTGAGTATTTTAAATTGCCTCCACATCACAACTCGACCAGTCGATTCTTTGCACCGTTTTATATTAAATTTACAGGATTTAAAGGCAAACTTGTCAGGAGCCTGAAATAAAACACTGAATTCCATTGGAGCACAACAATAACATTTTGACTTTTATAATTGTAATAAATGCCTTTTACAAAAGCATTCTTTCATTTTAAGTTACATCACTGTCCCAGGTTAGGGAGATCGTTGGGACACAGCTAACATATTTAACCTGGCCACATACTGCATATATGTGCCTTCCCAAGTCAGGAGCCTGTAATTCAGTGATTGTCTTATGTTGTTTTTGTGTTACATACTTGGTTATTATTCATTTGATTGGTACATAATTTATGCCATTTTAATTGTTTTATATTTGTCATTTCGGGGTCTTTTACAGCTGACTATGTCATATGAACTTTGCTCATTGTTGAAGGCCGTACAGTGACCTAAAATTGTTAATTTCTCTGTCATTTGGTCTCTTGTGGAGAGTTGTCTCATTGGTAATCATCTTCTTTTTTTATATTTCAACCAACTTTTCTTGTAAATTCATCTGGATTTCTTACTATTGTCAAGTCTTATCCATCAGTATATCACAAGAACCATGGTGTCACATGTGGACCAGGGTTATTTGTTGTTGCAGTATTTATGGAATAAAAGTGTGTTATTACTATCTTTTAAATGTTTTATTCAATATTTTCATCTCTAGCCATAAAACAATGTTATCATAAGCTTGCTGTTTCGGTGTGAGCCAAGGCTCCATGTTGACCAATAATGTTTTACTTTTACAAATTGTTACTTGGATGGTTAGTTGTCTCATTGGCACTCATACCACATCTTCTTATATCTATTTAAAATAATTTGAGTTATCTCCCCTTCATTTATGTGATGACAATATTTTTTTGTATTCTTGTGTTTAATTCTTTTTATGTGCTTTGTCTATATGTCTTTTTGTTTTTCTTGGTGGACATATTTGTTTGTTTTTATAGAGATTAAGATTATAACACATTTTTGACTGCTGCATCCCTAATTTTAGTCATTTTCACTAAAATGGAATTTGATGTGACTGTCACACAAATGACAGGTGTAGCTAGCTATAAAACGAGCTTCAATCCATCATTTCGCTATGTACCCACCTTCTGGGACATTAACCAAGCAAATAATCTCTCGTTAAGGAATGATTTAGCAGCACCAAGACCATTGACGTCCTCTTCTGAGGTATTATTGCCATACATGAACACATTATGTTTCCGACTGTGTCCGTGTAAATCACAATATAATAAAATCTGAAAGTAGAGAAATGTTATGGTAATGATTGCAATAAAATGAAACAAATAACAAAGAATGACTTATTTCTTACATTGCCTATATGAAATATTTGTCACTGAACGTTAATATCTTAAGCGATGCAATACAATTGGAATATATAATATCTTTTCAAAGCTTACATATGTAGGTTTTTCTCCAATTCAATCATGCTTGCTAAGTTTCAGTTTAAAAGTTTTTGTTTTAAGATTTTTAGAATACAAAAACATTTACATGACACACTACACTCAGTGTTACCTGCTGAAACATGCCCACTACACATCAAATTTAAATTAACTTAAAAGACATGTGCTCTACACTAAATTAAATATTTACATTTGAAAACATATGTACCCTTTACATTATATTAAATATTTGCATTAAAACATATGTACAACACTAAAACAAATATTACATTTAATAACATGCCCCCTACACCTCAAATTCAATAGTAGCTTTAAAAAAACTTATACTAAATTAAATATTAACATTAAAGAAAATGTGTCTTACATTTAAATTACAAATCACATTTAAAAATGTAAAGCAAGCTTCCTTATTCTCTCTCCAGTATTTTTTCTATAAGTGTTTTTGTATGCCATACTGTGGGGAAACTTTCTTTACGCGGATGTATAAAGCCTACTTACTTCATGTCTCTCCAGTATTTTTTCTATAAGTGTTTTTGTATGCCATACTGTAGGGAAACTTTCTTTCCGTGGATGTCTGTAATTCCTATTTAAATCTCTAGCAGCCAATGAACATCTATAATTCCCCACTATCACACCATCAGGATTTAACATTGGTACAATTTTAAATATAAACCTATTGCGAAGTTCCTGTGGAGAAAATAAAGATAAATTTATATACTATATGAATATGTTATACTGTAAAATCAGAAATGTGTGCATAATATTTATTATTGTAATTGTTTAATAAGAGACACAATAATGCAACACTAATTGTTGCAATTTATAGAGAGGCTGTACAAATATGTTTACAATCTAAAGCAGAAGTATTTCTGTGCAACCTATCCCACACTTTTTGCAATGATGAAAACATCCCCCAAAAAATATCTGATATATACAAAATCTTGTTTACTGGTAGATTAAACTGTAAATAGATTTTTGTCTCCTGCAAACAGAGCGTACAGATAATCAAACTAGTAAGAAAAAAGTAGCCCAATCCTTTTTATATCAAATACTTTATGAATAAAATATGTTTAAAATCAAATCTTGGATGTAGTTGACAACTGACCTTAGCGACGGGGTCACTAGAGGTAATGTACTCTAAGAGGCCTTTCATCATCCAGCTAGCCTGTGTTTCTCCAGGATGTACCCTGGCAGTGATGACAACAAACTAACCTTTGCGACGGGGTCACTAGAGGTAATGTACTCTAAGAGGCCTTTCATTATCCAGCTAGCCTGTGTCTCTCCAGGATGTACCCTGGCAGTGATGACAACAAACTAACCTTTGCGACGGGGTCACTAGAGGTAATGTACTCTAAGAGGCCTTTCATCATCCAGCTAGCCTGTGTCTCTCCAGGATGTACCCTGGCAGTGATGACAACAAACTAACCTTTGCGACGGGGTCACTAGAGGTAATGTACTCTAAGAGGCCTTTCATCATCCAGCTAGCCTGTGTCTCTCCAGGATGTACCCTGGCAGTGATGACAACAAACTAACCTTTGCGACGGGGTCACTAGAGATAATGTACTCTAAGAGGCCTTTCATCGTCCAGCTAGCCTGTGTCTCTCCAGGATGTACCCTGGCAGTGATGACAACAAACTAACCTTTGTGACGGGGTCACTAGAGGTTATGTACTCTAAGAGGCCTTTCATTATCCAGCTAGCCTGTGTCTCTCCAGGATGTACCCTGGCAGTGATGACAACAAACTAACCTTTGCGACGGGGTCACTAGAGGTTATGTACTCTAAGAGTCCTTTCATCATCCAGCTTGCCTGTGTCTCCCCAGGATGTACTCTGGCAGTGATGACAACAAACTTCTTCTTATGTTGTTCCTCTTTAGATGCACCTAGACAAAACAGTAAAAATAGGTCACAGCAACCAAGGTGTAACTATAAGCTAACTTTTCGTTGATATGATTAATTACCTTAAAATCAATTGAAAAACTCCAACATATTCAATAATTATTTTCTAAAGAATAACAGTAAATATAGGTCACAACAACCCAGATAAACCTATTAACTATTCACTGACACGATTAACGACCTTATAAGCTATTATATTAAACCAACATAATCAAGAATAAAATTAAATATAGGTCACAACAACCCAGATAAACCTATAAATCATTCCCCAAATGATTAATTACCTTTAAAACAATTCTACAAACTTCATAATTAAAAATTGTATAAGAAAAAAAGTTAAGTAAGGTCACAGCTACCAAAGAACTTATGCTGTAGTAAGAGTATCTAATTATAATTAAACCTACTGTAAAAGTGGTTTTGATTGGTAGTAAAAATAAAATTTCATATTTTCTAAGACCAAACGTTTTTTTACAAAACCTGTATAAGAATAGAACTATTTGTAGTTTGTAGTTCTCTAAGAAAATGCACCTACCAAAATTAGAAACTGTAACAAGAAAACAACTATTTCCAGCTCGTGTTTCACACAAGACTTCTCTCTTCATACATTCCTTTCTGTCAGGAGCGTTGATTAGGGAGTCTAAATCCTCCTTTAAATCTGTAAATGTGTAGGGATAACAATGGGCCAGATAACACGCGTCATCTTCATGTGGGAAATCCTGAAAAATATACAATTTATATATAACAATGGGCCAGATAACAAGCATCATCTTCATGTGGGAAATCCTGAAAAATATACAATTTACATATAACAGTGGGCCAGATAACAAGCATCGTCCTCATGTGGGAAATCCTGAAAAATATACAATTTACATATAACAGTGGGCCAGATAACAAGCATCGTCCTCATGTGGGAAATCCTGAAAAACATACAATTTACATATAACAGTGGGCCAGATAACAAGCATCGTCCTCATGTGGGAAATCCTGAAAAATATAAAATTAACATATAACAATGGGCAAGATAACAAGCATCTTTTTCATGAGGGAAATCCTGAAAAATATACAATTTACATTAACAATGGGCTAGATAACAGGCATCGTCTTCATGTGGGAAATCCTGAAAAATATACAATTTACATTAACAATGGGCAAGATAGCAAGCATCTCCTTTGTGTGGGAAATCCTGAAAATATACAATTTACATACAACAATATAATATACATATGGGTTTTATTTTCATTGTTAAAGGCTGAACTGTTGTCTATTTTTGCTAATATTTAGTATACATAAAACAATTAGAAACATCATCCTTATCATCTTGGCTAGCCAAGGGTGAACATGCCTCATCTTCACCCTCTGCACATTAAGATATAATTTGTACATACAACTGTTCAATCAGGGACAAGTCAAGAGTCACGCCCAAACTCACTACATCATTCTTGGCCAATAGTAGCACTTGTTTAATCTTTTGTTAGGAGGTTCTAAAATGGCTGTGTTCAGTGTTTACAAATCTCACGTTTTTCCTTTTTGGATGAGGAACTTGCACAAGAACTTCCATTAATTAATGATTGACAACTATAAATGTGTAAGTAAGTATGGTCAAATGTTTTTGTAATGATTTGTAATCTGGTGTAATTCATTGACTTACCATTTGCCATTCCAACATGTAGTATGCTATTCCTCGGGTCAGTAAGGGGCAGTGTAAATGCATAACATTACGGGAATAACTGAAAAGAAAGTTAAATGATTAACAATTTAATTATTTTATAACATAAAAGTTTACAACCTTTATTTTCCTATAATACATTTGGTGTTGTTGAGAGTGTTCTCCTAGAGTGTCATACAACTAATACTTATTCTCATTATATAGAACCAAATTACCTTCAATAAAAACAGACTTAAGCAGAACACTTAACATTGAAACATGTTAATTAACTTAAGTCACTGAATCATGCCCTTATACATTTCTAAATGATTTCTTTCATTTAACTCTAAATAGGGCTCTAAATATGTTCGGCTTTGACACATTCCCCATTTCCATTTTCAATTTTACTGTACAGACGGGAAGTAGAATTCAGACACTTACATTATTTCTTTGGAGAGAGTTTACCAAGAACACACTTGGTTTTCTCCACTTATAAATTTGTCAAATTGGTTTTATAACCTAACAGTATAAAAGAACAAGTTCAATAAGGGGAAATAACTACCTTATATGATGACCTGCTCTCATCCATCCTCGACCAAGTAACTTGGCTTCTTTTTCTGAGTATTGCAAAGGACGCATGCCTGAAATAGAAATCAACAAGATAGACTTACTGCTAAAATGTTAGTTATTGAGAGTATCAACAGCTTAATTAGTCTTGCAGTTTTTTTTTTAAATTTTGATAATATGTTCCTGAGTTAAGTGTGACATCCATTTTTGCTGAAAATTGCATCTTTTCCAGATATTCCACTGTGAGACGTTGTGAAAAATTATATTTCACATTAGCATCGTCATGACCTCCCCTGTAACTGTATTGTTTGCCCTTAAGATTAATATTGAAGTCAATTTAGTTTTTTAATTATCAGGACATTGTTTAGTTGGACAAGTTCAATTCCTATCAAAAATTCATAACTGGAAGACAGCCGCAGTGAACCTATCACAAATTATATAAAGAAAGATGGACATGATTACATGTGACCTTTAACAAAGAGGAACTAAAAATAACAAATAATGGTTCATAACTTTAGTTCGGTAGAAAACAAGTGCAGTTAAACTAGGCCGGGGTAACACTAAACTGTTTCTAATTTGAGAGTTTTTTTACAAAATTAGAATGGATAAAATCTAGAGAGCTATAAATCAGATTTGTCTTTAAAACAAAATGTTTATTATTATCGTATTACCAAGAGTAAATGAAGCGAACCTAATGACGTTACTGACACTTATTAAGTTCAGTTAAATATTTATACAAAACTTAATATGTAGATTTGAAAGTCCGTATCAAATATCTTTTTGTATAAATATTTACTTTGTTAATGGATTAAATCAATTAATGTCATGCCTGTCCTTTGATCATGGTGATATTTATCCCTTAAGAATATTTGTACATATATTGTTTGTATATTTAACAGGGTTTTGATGTTTACCCTGTTAGACATTGGTCAGTTCAAATGACCTTGTTCTTTATAGATTAGAACTCAATATAAAATAAAATGTTTGTTATAGCTGAAGAAATTGTGACCATAAACAAAGTATTGTCATAGCTGAAGAAATTGTGACCATAAACCAAGTATTGTCATAGGTGAAGAAATTGTGACCATAAACAAAGTATTGTCGTAGGTGAAGAAATTGTGACCATAAACCAAGTATTGTCATAGGTGAAGAAATTGTGACCATAAACAAAGTATTGTCATAGGTGAAGAAATTGTGACCATAAACAAAGTATTGTCATAGGTGAAGAAATTGTGACCATAAACAAAGTATTGTCATAGGTGAAGAAATTGTGACCATAAACAAAGTATTGTCGTAGGTGAAGAAATTGTGACCATAAACAAAGTATTGTCGTAGGTGAAGAAATTGTGACCATAAACAAAGTATAGTCATAGCTGAAGAAATTGTGACCATAAACAAAGTATTGTCATAGCTGAAGAAATTGTGACCATAAACAAAGTATTGTCGTAGCTGAAGAAATTGTGACCATAAACAAAGTATAGTCATAGCTGAAGATATTTTGGGATGTCAACTAAAGCAATTGAGTACAGCTTTTACTTATATGATTATGCATGACATATATGGTCATGATTGAAAAAAATTGATGGTCTATTTTATAACTTAAAATCTTTGATTTAGAGCTTGATAAACATATATGCTACTATCGGTGCTACAATAATTTCTTTTTAATGATTTCAGTCTTTTTTAATGTTTGCAATAAAAACATAGAAAGACAACACATTTTTTCTCATAACAATCAATATTCCTTTAAGTGCTGGCTTTTCAAAACACCATTGTAACAGGAAATATAGTTTGGTGACATCAAACAGAATTCTGGTTTTGACAACCAGTTCATATCTACCATTGACCCTTCACAATGTACATAAACCTACCATAATTATATAAACTATCTCTTTTGAGGAGATTGACTATTCTAAACTTGTACACCACACCGGGTACTGTGTTGGATATTCTGAAGTAATACCATTGTGTGTGTCTGTTAGTGTATAGGTCAGTCTTCAGCACCAATTCATATTCAAACTGCCCTCTGTAATATAACAGAATAAATACATGTGTAAAACAAATAAATATGTTTAGTTTATAACATGTGTAATAAAATATTACTATGTGTTTAGTTTATATCATTTGTCACAAAATATTACTGTGTGTTTAGTTTATAACATTTGTCACAAAATATTACTATGTGTTTAGTTTATAACATTTGTCCCAAAATATTACTGTGTTTAGTTTATAACATTTGTCACAAAATATTACTATGTGTTTAGTTTATAACATTTGTAACATAGTTTATATTTTGTTACAAATGTTATAAACTAAACACATAGTAATATTTTGTAGCCAAAGAGAACAGTATTTGGTTTATTACCTTTTGTAACAAAATGATGAATATGATGTCACCATGTTTTTTTAATATAAAATTATCAGGTCTAAATATCCAATTTAAATGGACATATAATTTTGCCCCACAGAGAACTGAAATTCTTGATTTTAATCTTATATTATCATTTTAAACATCATATTTAACTGAACATATAGTTTCTCCCAATAGTGAAATGAAATATTTGTTTTAATCTAAAATTATCATTTTTAATATCAAATTTAAATGAGCATATACAACAAATGTCTTCTATAGAAATGATAGGTTTTCAACTTTCTCATTAAAAACGACCTAATTTGTAATAGCTCTCAGTTAGATGTTTAAATTACTTTCTATTTTCAGGATCAAATTACAAATTTGTATGAAAGACGGGAAAAATATAAGATATATTTGAATATATTGCATTAGACTGTAAAAAAACATTAAAATATAATTCAGGTCAATTGAACTTTTGTACGAATGAAAAAGATGTAATATATTTCACCGAATTTTAACATGTACTTTATATATATATATAATGCTGTACTTAGTCTATTAAAAATAAGTAATCAAATGACTTTTAAATAAGTTTGTTTTGGTTAAAATTATAGAAAGCAGGCAAAAGGAGAAAGCAACGTGGAGTGTGTAAACCTCATAAGAGTGTTACAAAAATGTAGTGATTCATATATTGGCCATAAACAGGGTCTTATATTTCTAGGCCTTCAAATAATTATAATTCCTAATATTTGACATATTTAAAAATCTATATCAACAGGTCAAAATTGGCAAGTTACAAACTTTCAATAAAAATTCAGTAGAAGAAAAATTATCTCCCTTGGATAAATTTACTTAAAATATTATTTTTTTTGTTAATACACATGCACATGTAGTATAGTATATAAAATGCAGATTGAGACACTTATTTCTATCAAAAGGAAGATCCACTATCAATTTTACCAGCTGGTCCCTAAACTAGTTCATAAAAATGCCTTGTGTCATATCTTAGGCCTTACAGTGCTGAGAGAATCTAGTTTTGACAGCAGAACTTTGATTAGTTTCTGTATTATTATTCACATCCATTTAAGTTTAAGGGTGTAATTTTTAGAGCTCATTTTATCTTAATGACACAGGTCATACTGTATGTTGACCTTGAGATGTGTTTGGTTATTATAATGACACACGTCATACTGTATGTTGACCTTGAGATGTGTTTGGTTATTATAATGACACATGTCATACTGTATGTTGACCTTGAGATGTGTTTGGTTATTTTATTGTAATGACACAGGTCATACTGTATGTTAAACTTGAGATGTGTTTGGTTATTTTATTGTTATGACACAGGTCATACTGTATGTTGACCTTGAGATGTGTTTGGTTATTGTAATGACACACGTCATACTGTTTGTTGACCTTGAGATGTGTCTGGTTATTGTAATGACACAGGTCATACTGTATGTTGACCTTGAGATGTGTTTTGTTATCGTAATGACACAGGTCATACTGTATGTTGACCTTGAGATGTGTTTGGTTATTGTAATGACACAGGTCATACTATATGTTGACCTTGAGATGTGTTCTTGGTTATTTTATTGTAATGACACAGGTCATACTGTATGTTGACCTTGAGATGTGTTTGGTTATTGTAATGACACAGGTCATACTGTATGTTGACCTTGAGATGTGTTCTTGGTTATTTTATTGTAATGACACAGGTCATACTGTATGTTGACCTTGAGATGTGTTTTGTTATCGTAATGACACAGGTCATACTATATGTTGACCTTGAGATGTGTTTTGTTATCGTAATGACACAGGTCATACTGTATGTTGACTTTGAGATGTGTTTTGTTATCGTAATGACACAGGTCATACTATATGTTGACCTTGAGATGTGTTTTGTTATCGTAATGACACACGTCATTCTGTATGTTGACCTTGAGATGTGTTTGGTTATTTTATGTTGTTAGTTTGTTGTCTCATTGGTGTATACTTCAAATCTTCTTTTACTTAGTTTTTCCAGAACCTATCAAGTTCATATGCCAGATATATTTCCCTCAAAAGATAATCATTAAATATCTTAAGAGATTTCAGTCATTATTTAATATAAGTGATGGCATCTTTATAATATCTTACTAATTTCATTAATATTTTAACAATTCAAATTTTACACTAACAATGAAATTAAGTAATTCTTCCCATGTGAAATTTTAACAATTACAAACCAACAAAGAAAAGATAAATTTAATATATTTCAAGAGCACTTATAATAATTGATGTTTTATACGTTTATTCTATGTATAATTTGTTTAATTTGATTTTCAAAGTTATAATGCATCATTTAACTATTGTTCTTTTATTATCTATTTAAATTTCAACTTTAATTTTGTGATATTAAAAAGAAAGTTTGGCAACTAAGTATCTAGAAGATCCCCCCTCAGATTTACTCAACAGATAAATGACTTTCATTATTTATTGTATAATATCCTTTTATCACAATAAAGAGCGCTGGAGATCTTTCAAAAACAATTTCACCATTAAATTAAATTTTAAAGTTTTTGATCAATTAGTACTGTACATCTAGCCATACTAATGCCAATTTACTGTTGACAAATCTTTAGAGTCGTTCAGGTCAAAATAAGGTCAAATTGCTGAAAGACCATGCAAGTGCATGCAGAGGGAACTTTAATTTTAGTTTCTTGTGTACAGTTTGGAAATTAGTATGGCGTTCATTATCACTGAACTAGTATATATTTTTTTAAGGACCAGCTGAAGGACGCCTGCGGGTGTGGGAATTTCTCACTACATTGAAGACCTGTTTGTGACCTTCTGCTGTTGTTTTTTCTATGGTCTGGTTGTTGTCTCTTTGACACATTCCCCATTTCCATTCTCAATTTCATTCTTCTTAATTATTGGCTTTATTTAAAATAGAAGAAAATTGCATCTCAAACAAGTTGAAAATACTTCTGTTACATTTCAAGTTGTAAATGTTATCAATGATATTTTTCATTTGATATATTTTTCTTAGATGCAATTAAAATAAGACATCATTAACACTGATGACCTTGGTCAACCGGTGTAACCTTTTATAAGCTATATCTATAGGAATGATATGAAGAGCCCATAATTAATGTTTCAAATTACTCACTAAGAAAATTGAAGCCATTGTTAAGAGTGGATATATGTCATCATAGAAGTCTAGAATATTAACAAGAGTGCACATGCTGAAATGTCTCGCCTTTTTTTTACTAATCATTGATATTATGTTGATAATCCTATAAAGCTTTATTACAACTGTCACATAATCTTAACATTAACCAAGATAACTAAATAAAGACCACTGAACCATGAGAATGAGGTCAAGGTCAGATGAACCATACCAAGCATACATATACAGCTAACAGTGCTTCCATACAACAATTATAGTTGACACCTATTACTTATAGTTTAAGAAAAATAGACCAAAACACAAAAACAATGAACCGTGAAAATGAGGTCAAGGTCAAATAAAACGTGCGCCACTAACATATAGATCATAAAATATTTCTATACACCAAATATAGTTGACCTATGGCTTATAGTATTAGATAAAGTGATCAAAACTCAAAAACTTCACTTTGACCACTAAACCATGAAAATGAGGTCAAGGTCAGATGACACATGCCTGCTAGACATGTACACCTTACAATCATTCCATACAACAAATATAGTAGACCTATTGCATAAAGTATGAGAAAAAAAACACAAAACACAAAAACCTAACTATAACCACTGAACCATGAAAATGAGGTCAAGGTCAGATGTCACCTGCCAGTTGGACATTTACACCTTACAATCCTTCCATACACTGAATATACTAGCCCTACTGCTTATAGTATCTGAGATATGGACTTGACCACCAAAACTTAACCTTGTTCACTGATCCCTGAAATGAGGTGCAGGTCAAGTGAAAACTGTCTGACGGGCATGAGGACCTTGCAAGGTACGCACATACCTAATATAATTATCCTATTGCTTATAATAAGAGAGAATTCAACATTACAAAAAATCTGAACTTTTTTTATAAGTGGTCACTGAACCATGAAAATGAGGTTAAGGACATTGGACATGTGACTGACGGAAACTTCGTAACATGAGGCATCTATATACAAAGTATGAAGCATCCAGGTCTTCCACCTTCTAAAATATAAAGCTTTTAAGAAGTTAGCTAACGCCGCCACCGTAGCCGCCGGATCACTATCCCTATGGCGAGCATTCTGCAACAAAAGTTGCAGGCTTGCCAAAAATCAGCTCAACTTTGTGGTGGGGCCAAAAAATAAGTTGAGATTGGTCTTTTCCTGGACAAACATTTGGTGAGTTTAAACAAAGCATATCTTGCCAGTATGCAATTAAGTAGAGTCGACTGTATATTCAAAGATATATATATAGACTTACACTCTCCTGGCCTGCCGTAGGTTGCCACTCTCAAATCGAGATTCGAAGACGAGGTTCGGACAACATCCCTCAGGTACAGGCTGTGGCTGTCTGTCCCGACTACTCCTCTCCGAGTCGTACACAATCAATACCCCTCGCCATTTAGACGTAAAATGTGTAACTTGGTTGTCAAATGTTTTAGGATACTGCAGATCTGTAAAAAATAATGTATATTAAAATCTAAAATAAGTGCGGACACAGGACAATGTTTTGCCTACATAATTAGATGGTGATGAACGAAAGTGGCAATTCACTTATATAATGACATAATTATACTGCAAATTCAGAAATTATTGTAATGTTTAATTGCTATTGTAAAAAAAAATCAGAATATTAGCTCTTAAAGTAGCAAGTAGCATCTGATCCCTTTAATTGGTTTTTGTATCCTATTGTATTTGTTTAAGAGTTGACGATTGCACATTCTTAAGGTTTAAGTTTGTGGTTGAAGTTTGTTTTGATATGATGCATCAAATTGGTTCTCTAATTATCAGAAAGAGATTTATTTATGTATCATCTTTTTATCAGAAGAAGAAAGGTTTCTATATCTTAAGTCAGGTTTTATTTAGGGACCGTGGTGCGTTGAAGACCCTTTGGTGGCCTTTAGTTGTTGTCTGCTTTTTGGTCGGGTTGTTGCCTCTCGACATATTCTCAATTTCCATTCTCAATTTTATGTCTCAATATTAACATATACTAGAACACACCCGTGATATCGCGGGTCAGTGACTAAATCTTTCTGTTTGAACCCGTCGAACTGGAACTGTGATTAGTATTTGTTTTGTTATCTTAGAAATAGATATAGGAAGATGTGGTGTGAGTGCCAATGAGACAACTCTCCATCCAAATAACAATTTAAAAATTAAATCATTATAGGTTAAAGTACGGCCTTCAACACGGAGCCTTACTGATTTATAAAATACTACAATAGGTAACAACTTGACAATGGTTGATAGAATTTAGTAGTGTCAACCCTGTGATTATGACCTGTATAAATAGCATAGTCCTAAATACACCGTTTGGTGGTGCGCCTGTCAGATGCGGAACGTACAGATAAGGTAATAGGTAACAGGTGAATATACTATTGGTATCGGTATCGGACTCGACACGGAACTTCTTAATTATTGGCAACATTAATTACTTGGACAACAAAGGGGCCTGGAGTGGTGTAATTTTTAATCTACACCTTTGTACTATGTTAGTTATATATAAAGTTGAATTCTGTCGTTTTTACGTGATGACGGCTGACAAATTGGACCTCGTAATTTTAGTATTATAGATTACAAGTGAATGTTATTTTTTTTTTGTAAAACGCCCATAATTTTTCATTTCAGTAATCCATTGTGGATTTAATAAAACTCCTCATATGATTATCATAATGGTGAAATGAAATGTGATTTGTAAACAGAAATTCCATGAGATATAAATGTAGCAGAAAGTATTGATTGAACCATGTGAAATATTCCTTACATCTAAATTAAGAATCAATGATAACAAAGCCATGAGATATTTTTAAATTTTGGATCTATTCAGGGAAGAAAAGATTTTATATTAAATCTGTTGGATATAGACTTTAAGTTATTACTCTATATAAATGAAGGAAAAAATCAAATTAAATTTATCCATTTATAAAACCTTTATTAATTTATAAAGGCAAATAATCTATATATTTTTGATAAAATAGGTTCATGTTTAATATAAGCTAACTTTCATATCAGTTAGCCTTCTCATAAATCAATCAATTAGGTCAAACAAAAAGTAAACTGTTTACAGTGTTTTAAGTCATTGCTATCCTGAAGAAAATTTGGCTCGATTTTCTGAGAGATCCACAACTTTGTATGATTCATTAAAGTACAAACAGTGCCAATAACATCAGGGTTGGAATCTTTAAGGCTTAACTAAATGGGGCCACTACCGGAACCTTGAAGAATACATTAGTATTCTGCTTTGGCTTTATTGCATTGCTAACCGGTATATAGTTATAATGGCCTAACACTTTTATCTCTATAAACAATAATATTCATGAATTATAAGATATACAAAGTTGTGGTATGCTCAGTGCCAATGAGACAACTCTTCATTCAAGTCACATTTTTTTAGAAACGAGAAAGACTTATGAACCACATTACAAGACGACAACAACTGAACATATGGTTTCTGACTTGGGATATTTTAACACAATTAATTTATCATCAAACTTTTTATTTTACTTTTAAAGATCAATAAGTTAAATTTTTTATCTTTGAAATGTTGGCATTTTAAGGTAGATATTATTAAAGTCTTTATAAAAATAAGCCATAAAAGTTAATAAACAAACTAATAATATTTTGAATTTTAAATTTATAACGGGTTATTAAGTTAAAACATAAAAGAAATAAAACTTATAAATACAACCATAAAATTTAATATGAAATACAGTAAAACCTGTTGTCAAGGTCATGCACTTCTTTTACATACAAACCTGTATTGTTAGAGCCATAATTAAATACATATTGGTTTGTCCAAACTCTACCGAAAGGTCAGAGACAGTGGGAAGGCAGGTAGGCATTTTCTATTGCTTTATTTAGCAAAGAGAATTTGAAGTGTCAGATTTTTTTCAGTCTTCATGTCTTTCTGATTAAAAAAATACTTTTTTACATCAGGAAAATCTAAAATTTTAGTATTAAGGCAGCTATTTTTGGGGTATGTAGGGTTAGGACAAACATTTTTTTTTCTTTTTTATGGCCTTAGGTCACTTCTTTATATATTCCTTAAAAGTAATACAGATGTAAACTGTGAGTCTAAATTCAAAGGTGGCCTCTATCAGTATTTAAACATAAATGAGTGTCTCATAATTATTATTTAATGTGGATATAAAATTTGGTGGCATGCATATTAGACAATGTGACAATAAAAATGTAAAAATAAATCTTGAATCTTGAATCTATATAAAAACATACCTTGGCTGTTAATAAGTCCATGGTATAGTTTCCACTCTGAACTGATGTACCTACCGTTAATAAGCTAATGAAAAATATCCATGTTATATATAACTTACCTTCGGTTAATTTGTCAATGAATTTTTCATGAAAGTTTGGTGCCGTTTTTATAAATCGTGGAGTCTCAAGTATTTCCCTTTCATGATATTTCGGCCAGTACGGTCCATAGGGCCAGAATTTAATGTCTGGTGGACGAGTTTTATAACGAGCTATAAAATCCTCCAATTGTTCTGAGTAATTCCAGTAACTCGTCTTTAGTAGTTCGTTACGTGATTGGTACAGATTTATTTTAGTCTTTTCTGTTGAAACTAACGCCATGGTAAGAAGTTTCTATAAACCATAAATTAACAACTCCAATTACAATACTACCATTTTGAAATAAAATAGCAATCTAAAGACTTTACAACACAACACTGTCAACAACTCCTCAAAATAAGGGGAGATCACTCTTCATTCTCAATCAAATATCATTATTGCACTATAAGAAAGTAAGTTTCACTTCTGTATCACATGATCTTTGTCACATGATTCCTATTTTTTGGTCATGTGTCCTGTCATGTGATCTGTTTCTGTCGTCTGCTCTACTCCTGGGTTGTCTCCTGCTGGCCTCCTTCTGAGTGAAGCTGATGATAAATAAAGATGAGCTATTTTCAATGATTTTCGTCTGAAGTTATGGTTTGGACCTAGATTGTCTATCTTGATGCATTGTCGAGTTTTATGACCCTTTTCAGTTTCTGAATCCATTGTCAACACATTATTCAAAGAATATTATGTGAAGGAACATGATCAAATGTGTGTATTTCAAACATCTACACAACTGCTTTATGAATAAATCATAATGTATTATTTCTCATCAAAAGTATATTAGGAGTTTTTACCTTAAAATTGAAAACTAATTTGAACACTACAATAACTAGTTATCCAATAGACTGTGAGCCAATAAAAGGAGAGATAATCAGTCATGAAGTATTAATATATATCGTAATATATCGCTTCATTACTCTCTACATCACATATAACTTAACAATTACCATCCTAAACATTCAACAAAAAACTAAAATCATTTCAACCACAAAATTCAAAAAATTATAGGATGTCAAACATCCATTCAATAAATAAATGACTTTACCACATTAAATTAAACATCTGTAAAAATCAAATCTCAAAATAGTCAAATATAACAACTTGTCCCTTAACAAATATATATCCATCTTATCAGAATTTATCATACAAATATCAAATAATTTACAATCCAGTAGAAATTACAATCCTGTAGAAATCCTCGGAAATATCATTCAAAATTGTAATGTTCTGTTTTACTCCTTTAAGTAAGAATTTACAGACTTTGAAGACTATCAATAATCAGTCCATGAGTTTCTGAGAAATTCATTCAAGAAACATTTCGCCATAAAGTCTATAACTTTATCTGACAATCTTTCTTTGTTTTTAACACGTAAGTTACATGAATACTATCACAACTTATTGATTAACTCTTTAAAAGTGAAAACCATCTCTACGATCGTAATGACAACAGAGATAATTTATCAACTCATTCCACCTATACGCACTAACACTTTCTAATGTTACTATGCAGCTGCACGTTCAATAACTCCTAATGTTAGGTGCATCTCATTCAAGTCAATTTGTTTTACCCTCCATATACAATGCAGCGGAAAATAATTAATCATACAATAGTCAAGACTTCAAACAAAACTTTGGGGTATAACTAAATGTCCCAAAAGCTCATATCTAAACACAAGACGTCAATTCTTCCACATTCATCATTTACATTTGGACTCGAAATATTAGAAGTCAATTGTTCCACAATATATCACTAATATTTGGACTCTTTTAAAATACAAGACGTCAATTGTATGACATACATCACTAATATTTGGACTCAGCTGTTGATATATTACGATTAAAAATCCATGTCAGTTTCAAGTGGCAATTCTGCAAATTGACCGATCGTTGTGAGAAGTATAAAGTTGACTATAGGTCTAATCTAAACCACCTCAAGAGTCATTGATCAATACTAGCTGATTCAAGTGTTAATAAAAGGCGTCAAGTATTTGTTTTTTCGACACTAATTCAAAGTTTTCCGTGGTAAATGAACGTTGAAGATCATACCTTATAAGTTATATATAGATAAAAGAAAGAGACACCATGTATAATGTGAGTCCCAAACGTAAGCAGTACGTTATACGGCTTTCTTTGATAGAAAAAAAACCCACTGTGGTTTAAATGATCAATTGTTGACTATTGTACAATTAGTTGGTTTGTTATGAAAATTTGTAATTACTGTGTCAGATAATCATCTACCATAATCATCTAGTCATTCAATCAGTTTATGTTATTTCATTGCTAACTATGTCTTCCAATTTCAGAATATATGTAATTAAGAATCTGTCCAATCATGTTACAAAATGTATCACATCCTACTGTTCTAACAAAGCTAACAATTTAAGTTTAATATCTATCTTATCAGAAGAATTTTAAGTCAGTCTGTATTCAAAATTGACAAAAAAAGAAGAAAAAAACGAAAACTAATAGGTCGTTTAACTTAAATATTCTAGCTGTGGCTTCAAAAGTCTGCACAATTCTTTAATCTTTTGTCCACAGAAATTTGTGACGAGCTTTTATACACCAGTAGGAGAATTCACCTATGTGATGAAGAGATACAAGTTCCAATGAATCAAAACATCTTTCTGTCATTCATTATAATACACAGAAATATATCGGGATGTTTTTTTCAAACAAGTCTTTCTAGAGAAAGCATCATAACAGAATCAGACAACGGTCTTTCCACAGAAAGTGTCAAATCAGAATCTGACAGTGTTTGTAGAGAACTTGTATCAGATTTGACATGCACAAAACCTACCACTTATCTTTTTATTAAAAACTTGTCATTAGAATTCAATTTTCTGAGGCACCCACGACGTTATCAATAAAACATTGATAAATTGTCCAAACTCATAAAATGTGTCCAGCCGATTTCAATAAATTAGTTTGGATCTGTAGATTTGGTAACAGAGTAACATCCATCACACTTAACTATTCCTTTTTACTGTTATGATTAATGTATTCCTAAGTGATTCCATGCTAATTACAGTTTACATTGCAACTGACAAAAATGTTTTTAAGTTATTCAAATAATTCACATTATCTTGTTAACATTTCCTTTCCATCAAATATTTGGTGAAATGATAAATTATTTTGTGTGTCAAAGGTTTAACCTTCTTGTTTTCTGTAACACTTCAATCAAGACAAACAATTTCAACATTTTTTATATCACTCTCAGTCGTACTAATTGTATAATATTTGGAATATTATATATTACTTGGTATAAGAAATATTTCTCACTATATGTAATATTTTAACCATCTATGGAACATTTCATCCAACCAGTTTAATTGTCAACTATATCCGATATCTAATATTCATTGTTTTTTTTCTGAAACGCTAAATTTTTAATCCACAAGTGAAACAGTTTTTTTTATATAACATCAAGTCATGAAAAGGTTTCATAACCTACGGTCAACTCTCAGTTCAACTTTCAAGTGTAAATTCAACACATAAATACAAGAATCTGAGTGCAGAAATAATTGCAAAGACGTGGTTAATATGTCCTGTCAGACTAAGTTTAAGATCAAACTAGACTTTTAGATTGAAACCAAGCCTTCATTAATTTCTTTAACAGAAATCTTCCTCCTTTTAAACGAATACTAACAGTTTCTAACATGTAACTTCAGTCCCCATCAGTTTCCTGTGGTTTTACAAAATAGACTCTTTAACTATCCATTAAAACACTTTAAAAAATTCATTTCACATGACTGAATCTAATTCATTGAATATTAAGTCAAAATACATATATTGACTTTGTATATTTTTATCATGTTTAAATAAGTCATTAATTGCTTTTGAAATGCATTTATATTTATCACAATATTAAAATTGATAAAGGTATTATTATATTTTATTTTAACATTTGACCTGAGATGTTCGACATTAGGCCTAAGAAGACGGCAAGATACTTGACCTGAATTAAGAATTTGAGAGATATACTCAAACCTCCTGATTCAATGAACAAGAGTGCACACAATGAAATGTCTAACTTGCTTTACTAACCATTGATTTTGTGTTGCTTAGTCTCAAATATGAAGTTTCACATAAACTAAACAATATCCGAGACAACTGAGGTTTAAGAACCAGATAAACCTACCCAGAAAAAAATGTACACCTTACAATCATTCCATACATGGTGTATATGACTTGTTGCTTATTGTATACAAAATCAGATAAAACCTTGAAAAATTATATTGACCAATGAACCAAGAAAATGAGGTCAAGTTCAGATGAAACATGCAAGACAGATATGTATACCTTACAATCATTCCATACACCAAATATAGTAGACATATTACTTAATAAACCAGTTTAAGAAAAACCTACCAAAATACAAAATCTTAACTTTGAGCAATGAACCATCTTAATGAAGTCAAGGTCAAATAATAACCTGCCTGACTGGTATATACAAGGTAAAATATTTCCATACACCAAATATAGTTGATTTATTACATATATTATTTGAAAAACACATTAAAACACAAAAAGTTAACCCTTTAACCATGAAAATGAGGTCAAGGTCAGATGGCAACTACCAGTTTGACATACACCTCACAATTATAATCTATATATATTAAATATAATGTAAGTGAGTCAATCTCTGTGAATAAACATTTAATGATAACAGTGCCAACTCAACTCATCTCACACAATTCTTTCTTTGGTATTGAAAGAACAGTACAATTTAAAAAATTTGGTACAAGTATGGACCTGAGCAATGTTTTTAATATTGAGTCAACAACATTGGGCTGCATACAAAACACTTGAATTGACACAATTTGCAAGACACTTAAATTGACACATACCAAACTTATTATTACAATGGAGATTTAACCTCAATTGTCATCAATTCTATCATTTCTTTACTTCATACAGAGAAAAGAATAAAATAAATTGCAGTAATTTTAACAGAGTAACCACAGGTGCAGTAGGAAATAAGTAAATACTAGTTACATCACCTGCACAACACAATGGCCCATCAGATATTTATCTGACAATAATGAACTACATTTTTAAATGCCAAGAGTAAAATCCATCTTTCTCGCTTTGGACTCTCTTCGTTAATCATCCCAATGTGCCTTAACTATGAAAAAAGTTTTAAAAGCTGTACTAATAAAATTGAGAATGGAAATGGCTATGTTCAAAAACCCAAAACATTCTAGTCGTAAGACACAATGATCCCTTCATACCTAAACAACATCAATTTAAGGTAAAAACTATGCCTTACAAAATCATACGTTAAAGAGAAATGGACCTCAAAGCAAAAATTGAATAAAGGGCTGCGCTTAAGCGCATGATACGCCCGTTGCTCTTTTAACTATAGTCTTTTATGCTTTAAATGAATTTATATGATCAACTAGAAATAGTTGCATAAAATTTTGTGAAAGTGTTAGTTATTGTCCCAAAATTGGAAAATCCCCCCTTTTTTAAGCATAAAAATTCATAACATGGAAATGTAAAATCTGAAATTTATGAAAATTGAAAAGGAGCTTACATCAATAGATATAAACAATTCACCAAAGTTTCATGGACATTGGTGAAAGCCTTTTTGAGTTATTGTCTGATGTGTTAAAAATACCCCTTTTTTTATGAATAATTAAAGCCCCATAAATCCAAAACTTAAAATCTGAAATTTATGAAAATTGAAAGGGAGCTTACGTCAATAGATATAAACAATTCACCAAAGTTTCATGGACATCGGTGAAAGCCTTTTTGAGTTATTGTCCGAAGTGTGGATGACAGACCCCCTTTTTAATGAATAAAGCCCCATAAATCCAAAACTTAAAATCTGAAATTAAAAAAAATTGAAAGGGAGCTTACATCAATAGATATAAACAATTCACCAAAGTTTCATGGACATTGGTGAAAGCCTTTTTGAGTTATTGTCTGAAGTGTTAAAAATTCCCCTTTTTTTTATGAATAATTAAAGCCCCATAAATCCAAAACTTAAAATCTGAAATTTATAAAAATTGAAAGGGAGCTTACGTCAATAGATATAAACAATTCACCAAAGTTTCATGGACATCGGTGAAAGCCTTTTTGAGTTATTGTCCGAAGTGTGGACGACGGACCCCCTTTTTTATGAATAAAGCCCCATAAATCCAAAACTTAAAATCTGAAATTAAAAAAAATTGAAAGGGAGCTTACGTCAATAGATATAAACAATTCACTTAAGTTTCATGGAAATTGGTGAAAGTGTTTTTGAGGTATAGTCCGAAGTGTGGACGATGGACCCCCTTTTTTATGAATAAAGCCCCATAAATCCAAAACTTAAAATCTGAAATTAAAAAAAAACGAAAGGGAGCTTACGTCAATAGATATAATTAAAAACAATTCACTTAAGTTTCATGGAAATTGGTGAAAGTGTTTTTGAGTTATTGTCCGAAGTTTGGACGACGGACAGACAGACAAACAACGGTATACCATAATACGTCCCGTCTAAAAGACGATGGGCGTATAAAAAAGACAAATATTAATCTACAAAATATTACATTGAAAACAAAAAGAGAGATGGAAGACAATTTCCAAAGCAATATCTAAACTCTGAGGTCAATGACAAACTGACAAATACCATGCACAGCTAAACAACTCCAAATCCACAAAAAAAAACATTATTCTACAAAAACACAAGATAGAAACCTAGAGAGGGAACATTAATCAAAGGGCACCAAGAACTGAAGAGGGAACATTATTCAAAGGGCACCAAGAACTGGAGAGGGAACATTGATCAAAGGGCACCAAGAACTGGAGAGGGAACATTGATCAAAGGGCACCAAGAACTGGAGAGGGAACATTAATCAAAGGGCACCAAGGACTGGAGAGGGAACATTAATCAAAGGGCACCAAGAACTGGAGAGGGAACATTAATCAAAGGGCACCAAGAACTGGAGAGGGAACATTAATCAAAGGGTACCAAGAACTGGAGATGTTTAAATAATAACATCAGTGCTCCAGAAGTGTAACAGGAGATCCTACTCTACATTTATATCCAAAGCGTTACTAATTCCAGATCAGTACACATTTGGTAATAAGGTTCAAAAGGGTCAATAAAAATTCTTTACTTATAAAATACCTTCTGAACTCAATTGCAACCATGCATTTATAGAAATATTTGAACTGGTCAAAATGTTGGAATCAAGTTGGACAGGTCAAAAGGTTAAGTAGAAATAACTTTTACAAGTCTGGGTTTAAATATTTGAAGTTAATATTATTGTGTTAATTTGTTTGTTATTGCTATTAACACTGTAGTTTACATTCAATATTTGTCATATTTAATATGTTCTATTTTAATAAGTAGAGATTAAAGGATGTAATAATGACAAGTTAAATCTTTGTCAAAACAAAACATTCCACGAGTAAATTACATATACTACAGGGATAGATATGGGGGGCTGGTTAAGTTTATTATATTGATATATATCAAGGATATTAGTTTGCTTTGAATATTAAACTTTCATAAAAATACATCTCAGTCATCTAATGTATACATCAGCTTATGTGTTAGATCAATAAAAGGGTCAAAGTTCACATCATTTTACAGGCATATGAGAGGAAGAGTTTTATAAAATAAGAAGATGCCAAAAAAAATATGATTAGTTTAAACATATTTGTTTATAGTGGATTGGGAAACAAGTTTTGCAACTTATATTAATCCCTTTCCACTTTGCCAGTGGGAGTGCTGCCTTAAATGTAGCGGCATTAAAGCCTACTCTTTTTCGAAATCTACAAGGGTGTCTTTAACGTGCAACAGATATGGCTCCTCTTAACACGGGTCAGCCATTTATCGTCCCCTTCCGACAGACTATCATCGTTTCCTCAAGACCATTATGACTCGCAAATGATGTCAAGGAAGTTGAGTTCCTGAAATGTTCATCCCAAACATGAATCGAACAAGGAACCTTTGTGTTAGAAGTCTGATGCACTAACTGCTACACAACGGCTCTCTGCCATATGTTTGTCATTGAGACAAGTCTCCATCAAAGACCAAATAATGTAGAGTGGCTGATGCATTACCTGCTACACAACGGCTCTCTGCCATATGTTTGTCATTGAGACAAGTCTCCCTCAAAGACCAAATGATGTAGAGTGGCTGATGCATTAACTACTACACAACGGCTCTCTGCCATATGTTTGTCATTGAGACAAGTCTCCATCAAAGACCAAATGATGTAGAGTGGCTGATGCATTAACTGCTACACAACGGCTCTCTGCCATATGTTTGTCATTGAGACAAGTCTCCATCAAAGACCAAATGATGTAGAGTGGCTGATGCATTAACTGCTACACAATGGCTCTCTGCCATATGTTTGTCATTGAGACAAGTCTCCATCAAAGACCAAATAATGCAGAAGAACTAAAGGTCGTTAGAGAGCCTTCAACAATGAACAAAACTTATATGCATGTGCATTGCATAATGTGTAGTAAAATCAGACTTTTTTTCATACTATATACTGTTACTGTTTTAAACTCAGAACATCACCCTCCATATCAACTAATATCAAACTCAGAACATCACCCTCAATATCAACTAATATCAAACCCCTACAACAGCTACTAAACTCAGAAGATCACCCTCCATATCAACTAATATCAAACTCAGAACATCACCCTCCATATCAACTAATATCAAACTCAGAACATCACCCTCCATATCAACTAATATCAACCCTCCATATCAACTAATATCAACCCTCCATATCAACTAATATCAACCCTCCATATCAACTAATATCAAACCCCTACAACAGCTACTTAACTCAGAACATCACCCTCCATATCAACTAATATCAAACCCCTACAACAGTTACTTAACTCAGAACATCACCCTCCATATCAACTAATATCAAACTCAGAACATCACCCTCCATATCAACTAATATCAAACTCAGAACATCACCCTCCATATCAACTAATATCAAACCCCTACAACAGCTACTTTAATTACTGTAACAATATTAATTTTATAAAAAAAAAAAATTTAGATATATATAGATATATATAAAGACAATGATGAGTTATACATCAATGAGACAGCAACCTAGCATGTATATACAGATGATACACAGTCAGGTACTTCATAGGGTTGTAAAAGCGTTGACCATGTGCACATTTTTAGAATGAAACGCTTCTGTGCTTCTTTCAAAATGTACTTCGGTCAACGCTTTTACAACCCTATGAAGTTACAAAAAGAAGCATTCAATTCTCAAATAATTACTTGGGTGAACACCTGCTTACAAAAGTCAGAAAAGATTGACATGCAATCATGTACTTACAACGTACAAGTAAACAAAGCCATCTTACACTAACATGGGCTGTGGTTTACTTCAGGACTTTAGATAAATACAATGCTCTTTTATTCTTTACTTTGTTAATAAAGGTTTTCTTTGTGGTCCTTTCACGAAATAACTTTTTTTAATGAAGTCATAAAGTTGTAACTGTTGTGTAACATCAATGTAAATTGAAGGTTTAAAGTGCAACAATGAAACTATATAATATATACTCAACTGTTAACAAAGAATATATGACTTATTTTAATTAAGTTATGAACAACAGCCATTTAAAAACAGTATAAAAATCATTTCTCCTTTTTTATTCTTATCACATATTTACTTTGGTCATTTTCTTTATTGCAATTTGAGGGAAAGAAGGAGGAAGGTGATTTTAAAAAGGCCCCTAAGAGTCCAGTTCTGAAAATATAAGTTTTATATCTTAAATGCCAGATTAAATGCTCTAAATGCCACGTTTTCTTCAAATATAAGCCATAAACTGCATTTTATGTTCTATTTTAAGCCATGGTAGATATGTTTTTTGACGAAACAGAAAATTAAACATAAACTATATTCTAGATACCCATAATACGATGGATGAAGACAGATGCAAATTGATGGGAAAAGGTCACAGTCCCTTCACAACGGTGAGCTAAAAAGAAGAAAGTATCATGAAGCCATTTTATGAAGAACAGGAGAATGTACATTTGGCCATTTTATGGAGAACAGGAGAATGTACCATTTGGCCATTTTATGGAGAACAGGAGAACGTGTCATGAAGTCCATTTCACAGAGAACAGGAGAATATACCATTTAGCCATTTTATAGAGAACAATGTACGATTTAGCCATTTTATGGAGAACAGAAGAATATGTCATAAGGCCATTTTACGGAGAACAGGAGAATGTACGATATGGTCATTTTATGGAGAACAGGAGAACATGTCATAAGGCCATTTTACGGAGAACAAGAGAATGTACCATTAGGGCCATTTTATTGAGAACAGGAGAATGTACCATTAGGGCCATTTTATTGAGAACAGGAGAATGTACAATTTGGCCATTTGGCTTCTTCATATAGAGTGTAAGAAAAGCCATCTTTATAATGTAACATTTGGTCTGTTAATATTTACTACAATGATCCACTTATAAAATACACATGTTTGTCCTCTATGTGTTGCAAGGAATGCAGCTAAGGACTAGATCAAACAATTACTTATTTGTAAATCAATTCAATTTCAGTAGTTCTTATCCTACGCTTTTATTGTATTGTATGTTTGTACTTGTTCTTTTTGATAACAATTTCATTTTCTTAAAATAAATATACAACATAAGATAAATATCTCCTGCCAAGAGTTAGAAGATACATGTACATAAATTAACTAGAGTTCAAACAGCCCTGAAATCTATCAGAATTATAGCTAATCCTATCTAAGCTAGTTCTTTATGAACTGTCTCAGTCACACATATATATTACTTTATAAACTTGTTCAAGTCTAAAACAGTCATCTGTATGTATGTACAGGTATGTCAGTTATGTATGTACAATTGTATGTCTGTTTTCTGCTTTTTAGCAGAGGCAGATTAAGGGGGAAGGGCCCTACTTTTTCCTCAAAATAATTTTGGTTGATTATATCATCACTGAAGCATGACCAGACCAAGTTTAATAGGAAATCAGGGGCCCCAACTTATGAAAATTTCTGAATCCACCACTGTTAAGAGGTTGTAACATCTCTTCAACAATTCACCATTTCCATTCTCAATTTTAGCCTACATTTATATATATATATAATTTGTCAAAAGTATTATAATTCTCAGTTTAATGAACTTGCTTAATGTCTAACAGCAAATATTTTATGTTTAGGTAGTGATATATATCAAACCAAATGTAACAGACTTAAATAAGTCAAAGTCTAAACTAGAATACAGAAAAAAAAGAGTTACTGGCAGTGATGATTTCCATTTGTTCTTGTTGGTTGATGTAGTTGCACATTTGATTTTGGCTGGTTTTATGGTCCCCCCTTTTTGAATTTCCTGTGAAATTCTGTATTTTTGTTAATAGTCTTTATCTCAACCCAGCAGTTTTTCAAATTCAGCTGGGTCCTTTCTGAATTTCAGGATGTTACAGTCTGGACCACAGATCTAAAGGTATAAATAAGCAATTGGTGTAGCCCGACAAGTTACACCTACAAAACATCTACATGTTGTGTTCCAAATCTATATGATCAATATGTGTGGTCACTGATCTGTTTCTGTTATCATTATAGTATAATAAAATATAACCATATTGGAACTTTTAAATTCTGATCACATAATTTAACAAATTTAAATGAAACCTTTAAAACTGTAATTGACCATCATAAATCATTAGACTTTATTTCAACATTATTTTATTTTTGTTACAAGTTTTATAAATTACCCGTCATAAATTATCTCAATTTTCATTTTAATATTAAATTTTATTTCGTTTTTGATCAAATATAAATTGATGTGAAAGAATCAGATGTTTATGATTATAATTGAATTTTGGGGAAAGTTTGGTAATGAAATATTTGGAGATTAATATAGGTCATAGAAGTTACTCTTTATATTCCTGGTTTATTTGATTTTAATATCATCAAAAGAGAAATTTTTTTTTAGAGAGGTTAATGTCTCAATCTTAGGACATAATTTTATCAGCAAATGATGATTTAGAACTTCTCTTAGATATGAAAAGAGCTTCTCAGATTTGTTTTTATTCTAATTGGACATCAGCTTTTCAGAATTAGGTTCTTATTGTAATCAGATATCAAAAAGAACACCTCAAGTTGGTTTCTTAGTATTCTAATCGAATATCTAAATAACAGTTTCTTATTCTTTAACTAGATCTTACATAGAGCTTCTAAAACTGGATCTGAAATTCTGAATAGATCTTTAATACACTATGTGTCAGTTGTGTTTTCTATTCAGATTTTATGAAGAGCTTTTTTGACTATTTTACTTTCTTTACCTACTTTATTTAGAGCTTCATTAAATTTTAACCAGATATTTAAATAGAGCTTTTAGACATAATTTTATTCTATTAAGATTATATTTAGAACTTCTCGTAAGATAATTTTTTCAATTAAGAATTTATATCACAAATTTTTTTTTGTGCTTTTAATAGTTTAATATTAGAACTTCTACAAAGGTTTTAATTTTCTTCTCTGAAGGTTTTTATTCTAATCGAAGGTTTTTATTGTAACCAAGTACAATTACAATGTTATCAAAATCTAATATTGTAACTAAACTTAATGCCCTATTCAATTATACTGTGTTTTCAAAATCTGATATCAATCTCTACCCTTACTTCAATTGTGATGGGGAATCTATAATTAATTCAACAAAGTAAACCTCAATTTAAATATTCATTATGATATAAATAAAGTAGCAACATTTCTTACTTAATGTTTATTTACAAGATCTTTTTACTTTTAAGTATTAAAGCAGAAACATCCAATTTGAAACAGCAGCCAAAAATAGAAGTGGGTGCACTGTACAAACATATATGCAATCATTACAGAATTATAATTATAGTACCAAAATTAACATTAGGTTGTACAAATATATCCACATGCATTATAGGGGGGTCTCAATGGGGGGTTCCTATCCTGGATCCCCCTTACTGTTTTGTCAGATTCCTGTATCCCGCTTACACTATGTACGTAAGCAATTCTCCTATTTTTTGTCATTTCCCGGGTCCTGCAAGATCTCATTTCCCGTTTTCACGCCACAATAATTTGACTTTCACGTGTCACACTTAAAAAAATCGGCAATCCCGGGTCACACTTAGAACCCAATGAGACCCACTTATAGAAAAATTATCATGATAGAATCAACAAACATTTACATGCATGCATAAATACAGAACTATAATTATAGTGCAGATAGATATCTAGGTTGTATCAACAATAAAACTGCTCAATTTCAAATCTTCATTCAATGCCTGACACAAAAAGGGAAAAAAAACCTAACCTTGTTCAAACAAACTTTAAACTTATAATCAATTCAATCATATTAACATTTTCAACACTTTATATGTTATTTTTTTTTAGCAAATGATAATTAACACCATTGTAAAAGGTGTCAGCAGGGGACCTTTTATTGTCACACGTTACTGTCAGAGTTGTTCTAGGATGAGGGGTGAGGACCGAGGTAGGGGGTGTCAAACTGTTAAATATCCCTTCTAATGCAACACGATTGATTGATAAGTGTTAAATGTCATTTTCACACTATTTTCAGGCAGTTTTTGTTGATGGAGGAAACCAAAGTTGCCAGAATCTGTTGAGTCTCAACCATCATAAAACTGACAATCTGAATACGTTAAGATTTGAGTTGGTTAGCCCTGCTGCCACATTCAACTTATCAGAGTTGACAGGTTAGAGATACATAAGTTAGACTTAACTTAGACTTCTTTGAACAACAGTCATCATAACTTAAAGAATTTAGCTGTTCTCCCGGGGGTAATTGACTGTTTTATTTAAATCTATATTATTATATGTTACAAAAGTCATTATCTAATAGAAGTAAGCTATTCTAATAGGAGTGACTGACTGTTTGGTTAAATCTTCCTACCAATGTAACAAAAGACATTGATTATAGTTACAAGAGGTATTCAACTGTTTGGTTAACTTTTGTAACTTTCAAGATTACACTTTTATCATGAAATAATAAAAAGTGCTGAGCTCATCTAAAATCAACAATCTCCAATAAAACAGATTTGAATTTTTCAAAATAACAAAACTGGACTAAAACACAAGTCATATATCATTTGCCATAATTTACAATTAGTAATCAAAATTAATTTGACTCCAATATTTTGATATGAATATTAATTTGCCAATATGAATTGCATTTAGATAATTTTCGACAGTTGCAAATGACCCACGTCATACTGTTGCAATAACGTTATTGATAAAATTATCTGAATATGATATCAAGAGTTACTTGCCCTTGATCTCAAACCTCGACAAACGATACAGTTACATCATTGTTAAATGATGGGGAAATATATCATCAAAAATAAATTTATTGACTTTCGATATTAATATGCATTTAATGATGCAGTGATTTACAATGTATAATTGGGTAAAAGAATTGATGCCATTAATATGTAGGAGTGGTAGCAATTGTATTAACATCTCAGGACGACTATTGCCTGGAACTTTTAGGTTGGTATTAATTGAAAGTCAACTGAACAAGGACAAATTTATTTACATAAATTACATGGATAAAAAAAGATGGTGTACGATTCACTGTTGCCAATTAAGGAGAGAAACTTATCACCCAATGACCAGGCTTTATAAAAATATCAGGTAAACATAGGACCTTTAACAATGAGCAAACCTGTATGATACTTCTATGGATTTATTTATTTTTCATGGATTGAGTAAAAATTATATATTCATAAAGTATGTAAATCTTAGTTTAAACTCTTCAAATGTACCAGGTTTACATATATTATCTTAATTACCTCCTATACATTTCTAGGAATGTGATTGGTTAAAAGCGCCCTCGTGGAGACCGTGTATATTTGATATTAGGTTAATAGGGAGGCGGGGCTTAACTCATACACGTTAGAAGTGGAGTTACGTCCCTTTAAATTCCTTATAAGGTAGTAGGGAGGCAGGGCTTATTTCATGCATGGTTAGTAGTGGTGTTACGTCCCTTTATAAAAACAAAACGGTACTGAGATAATCGTAAAGGTTTCAACAGACAAAGAAAGTGATGATTAAATTAAGATTAAAATAAATTCATAAAACACATTTAAACCTAACAAGTTGTTATTATTGGCATCCGTTTTTGTAGGATCAATGGAAGTAGTTTCTTAATGCTAACAGTATTGAAGACTTGCTCATTTTGATAGGTCACTAGTCTAAATTTCACACGCTATGATAGTCGGTAAGATAAATTAGTTACATAGTGTGCTAGTGACCTAATACGGTATATATATGGGGTCAGTAAATTCTATATGGGGATTCGAGCGAATCCCCATATGGAATTTACTGACCCCATCTATACCGTATTAGGTCACTAGCACACTATGTAACTAATAGTATCATGTATGCCACATACTTATTTCATTGAAAAAAGTCTCATCACTTTTGACATTTGAATCCAAAAAGTAAAAGACCAAACAATTAACATTTAGTTTCAGTGTCTGTTCATTTTTATAGTTTTGATCCACTTGTCCACTAAATATCCTTCTCCTCCTCCTATGTTGCTTTAGATTTTATCCAAGTTAGCAGTGAAGGGAGATAACTTTCCAAGATAGACAATCTAGATTCACTGAAATATCAAAGGGAGATAACTATCCAAGATGGACAATCTAGATCCACTAAAATATCACAGGGAGATAACTCTCCAAGATAGACAATCTTGATCCATTAAATTTCACAGGGAGATAACTCTCCAAGATAGACAATCTTGATCCACTAAATTTCAGAGGGAGATAACTCTCCAAGATAGACAATCTTGATCCACTAAATTTCACAGGGAGATAACTCTTCAAGATAGACAATCTTGATCCATTAAATTTCACAGGGAGATAACTCTCCAAGATAGACAATCTTGATCCACTAAATTTCACAGGGAGATAACTCTTCAAGATAGACAATCTTGATCCATTAAATTTCAGAGGGAGATAACTCTCCAAGATAGACAATCTTGATCCACTAAATTTCACAGGGAGATAACTCTTCAAGATAGACAATCTAGATCCTTCAACGTTCTAATGTACATAACATAAGAATAGAATATTTAAGTCATTAATTACACACAATCATTGAATCCTATCATAAGCCTGTAAAGCAGTGCATTTTGCAAACATATGGGGGAGGGGTTTATTTAGTCTCAGAGTCTTGTCAATTCAGATTTTTATTTTTGCCTTTTTGATTGGTATTATTTCTGATTAAAAGTTGCTCAAAGTAAATAACCATACTCTGCATGATACTTTGGTTATACTAAACTTTACATTTGAAAAATAACAGAATATGTAAAAACTTTTAATAATTTGGATAGGCTTATGATAGGATACATAATTATCTTTAGAGAAAAAGTATGAACTATTAAAATTAATTTTTTTATTATGAAATTTAATAAATCATTATCATGATTACATATAAAGTGAAATTTGTGCAATTAGTTTTTGATTGTTTTGTTAAGAAGTTAGCACTTTTTCTTGTTAAATGTTTTTTTAATGGAAACAAAGAAAAGCCTAATCTTTGATTGTTTAATTGTTTCAAATTAATAAAAAAATATCTGTTTTATGATTACAACTGACGAGAAATAAAATTCGAGACCTACCTTTCTGATATTTTTATATCCGTCACATTAAATGATAATTCCTTTAGAGTATTAATATTATCCTGGACATTCAAAATATCAAATTAAAAATTGTAATTCTTCGAGGTTCAAAAATGTATACAATTCTTTTCCCTTTCCCCACTATTAAACACTTTCTTATTTCTTAATTTAAAGTTCCCAACTTTTCAATTTATTACAAATTACTAATGAAGCGAATCGTTGATAGGTTTTATTCAGGTTGAATTTGAACGGGTCTTTTAAACTCACAGATCACTTAGATTGGTTGTACACTACACATGTCAAATAAGACTTTTATTAACTGCTGGACTATCTACTTTTCTACAGGAACTCACACTTTGCTGGACTATCCACTTGTCTATAGAAACTCACACTTAGTTTGACTTATGATCCACCAGTCTATAGTAACCCACAAGTTTGACTATCCACCAGTCTACAGTTACTAACAAGCAGGACCATCCACCAGTCTATAGTAATTCACACTTAGTTTGACTATCGACTTTTCTATAGTAACTCACAAGTTTGACTTTCTATCTTTCTATAGTAACTCACAAGCTGGACTATCCACTTGTCTATAGAAAACTTGCAAGCTAATATTAAGTAGTATGTCAACTTCCAATAATAAACTTCCACTATCTATTATAATAACGCACAGTATCTTATATTATCCATAGAAACTAATCCACAAAATCTTTAAAATTATTATTCCACAACGATAGTCCTTAATGTCAATATAAATTTAAACTTCCACAAATCTATCAAATAACTCCTCTATTATATACCTCTGTCAACAATCTAATTTTGAAAAGACTTTGAAATTAATATAGAGTTGAGTAAAAATAACTCCTCTACTATATAATATATCTCCGTCAATCTTATTTTCAAAAGTCTTAAAAGTTAGGTATTAAATAATTCCTCTACTATATAATATATACCTCTGTTAACAGAATCTAAAAAGTCTTTCAAATTAATACCGAGTTTGTTATTAAGTAGAAAGTTTCTTCCACCCTACCAATTTCAATAAGACCGTTATCACACGGGTATTTCTCCTGTCAATTTTGTTAAGCGATCTCTTGTTATATTACGAGGAGATAAATATTGGTAAAACATTTTGTCGATAACGGAGTGAAAGGGATCGAAGTGGCGGTACACAATAGGGAATCGCTGTGTAAATATTATCTCTGTGTAATCAACAAGGTAATTATACATAATCTGGACGTACAATTGGGGGCAGAAAAAATACATAATGGAAAACTCCCCGTTAAAAATACATTGTTAAAATTCATTTAAATTTTTTTATTTTTTTATTATTTTTAAAAATTTTATTTTTGAGGATAAAATTCTTAACAAATATACTTTTATTCTATCATTCACCAGAATGTTTTAAAAAAAATATTTTTGTTTCTAAATGGCTTATAAAAGTCCCTCCCTTCTGATACAATGAATAAATAAAGAAAATAGTCAAATTTGAAAATCATAAAATAATCTTTTATGTAAGCTAATTTATCATACTCAATTGTTTGTCCAAATATACTGATCATTGTTTTAGTTTGTTATCAATTTTAATCCTCTTAAAATCATCAAAACATATTGGTATCAAGTAAAATATTTTTCTAAATGGGTGTATATAAAAATGTACTTTGAAAATTGGTCATTAAATAAAAATCTTCTCAGAATTTTGGTTGCTATATAAAAATCTTCAACTAAAATTGGTCATTATATAAAAATATACTATGAAAATTTGTAACTATATACAATCTAATGGAAGGTGTATATAGTTGCAACAACACCACATCTTATGAAATAATTCTGAATAAAACAAGACATCCACCAGTAATTTCATTTGATATTGAATACTATGGATTCGTTTATTTTCGTGAGTACCAATATTTTCCAATTACAAAAAAACATACATCTTCTTTGATATATTATTTTGTGGTTAAGTCGAAGTCTGCATATTGCCTATTTAAAATGTGTTATTTGTTGAACATTTAAGGTGGTACCTAACACTACAGGGAGATAACTCTGTAAAATCAGCTAAAGGTTTTAATTACGTTGTGTTGTTAAGGAAATTTTAAGCTTCTCAATGATCAAAGTTGGTTTCTGTCAAAGTGGTTACTTTGACAAAATTTAAGAAATTAAACAGAATGACCTATTGGATGAACATGTTAGTTGATGTATTCACAAATAAAATGTTGTGCCTAAACTGAACTTTAAAAAATATGAAAAAGGGGGAGGCAGGTGGTCAAGAATTTCAAACTTTGAAGGCTAGTAAAGGTTGAGAACTATGTCCAGTCTGAGTGTTTACCAATACATGCTCCAGTATTTTCATTAACCTTAGGAAGGAAAGTCTATATGAAAACATTTACTAAACTGTTTTGTTCGTCTTTAGTGTTTTTCTTCATTAATTAGAAAATAGGTGAAAGGGTACAACCTTGTTTACTGTAATTTAAAATGTAAACTTTGTCCTTTGATTAAATTTAGTCAAATATGACATCAGACAAATAATATTGCTGGTGGTCATCGAAAGCAATGGTCAGATTATGACATCAGAGATAAAACATAGGTAAACAGTGGTCAGACTATTGGTCAGACTATTAAATCCCTGATAAAAACATAGTTTTGATATTTTGTAAACAACCGTCATATTATGACATCAAAACTATAACAATTATCATATATTCTGTAAATATTGGACAGATTATAGAATCAAAATTAAAACAAATGAATGAACACGTATAAAACATATCTTAGTCCATTAGAAAATATAAGTCACAATTGAAATAACATTGACTAAATTGGTGAAGGTCGGGGCAGACATCAGAGATTGGTGACTAAATAGGTGTGTTACATAACAATATTGACTTAACCATGAGTCTGAGTCTCATATTTTCTTAATAAAGAATTTCCCAAACAACTTATTTATAATGAAGAATAAAAATTGAAGATAAACATATACTTTAATCTATATTATAAGATATTCAGAAGTATTTCCATTATTTCATTATGAATATTTGCAGCAACTTAACCTCTGAAGCTGTAAATTAAGCCAAAACTTTAATAGACATATGATACGTACATGCTGAAGAGAATGTTTGGACAGAATTTTGTGATCATATTTTGAAGAAGATAAACATAAATAAAGGTGTTTTAATAGACCACTTTTGAGTTCATCCATCACCGCAAAAAACTCATCAATTATACGCACCTTTATCACTGTCATTTGTGCGTTTAGGGGCGTCGTCACTTCCCTTCCAATGTTGAGCGAGTGGTTGGAAAACTATAATTCTATATTGTACAAATTATTCGGCAAATTGAATTCTAAAAATTGACAATCAACACTGCTGTCATTAGGGAATTGTCAGTAAGTACCTACAGAGCAACTACTATTTCTAGTTTATCCTGCACAAAGACGATCACTAAGACGCTTGATGAACGTAAATAGTGCAGGGATACAGGCGACCCTGGCCTCTATCTGGTAAATGACGTCATAAAGGCGTGTATAATTGACAAGTTTTTGCCGGTGACGGATGAACTCGAAAGTGGTCTATTGTGGTGTCCTCAATAACATCAAATACTGTCTGTGTGGATAATATGCATCATCTTTTTAGTTTTGTTTTCTTTTAATCATCATTAAGAAGCAGACCAAATATTTTTGCCAACCATAATCACTTCTTTATGACACATATTGTGTGCCCCCTTTCAAACTTTTTATTACTATAATGATAGTGTCAAACCTTGTGTTAGTTTTAGCACTTGTCTCTATGCCACTCAGATTACAAACTGACAGCACAAAAGATATCAATGAAAAACAACAACTTTAGAAAAACTTAATTATTATTCAAAATTATAACAATCATTCATGATTACTTTAAAGAGTGACACTATCTGGTACCAAATATACAAGTTATAAGTTTTAAATCTCTCCTTCACAAATTTATTAAAACTTATATAAAAATTATTGAATATTTTCCAATATAAACACAGTGTATAATCTTGATCTTGATATTATTTTCTGATGACAGCCAATTAGGTTGATACTTTGACGACCAGCAAATTGTATGTCTTTTATCCAATGTAATATGTTGTTGTTTCACAATATTTCAACAAATATAGTTATCATATAACTTATAATAAGAGAGAATTTAACATTAAAAAAATCTTTCTTTTTTTTTCAAGTAGTCACTAAACCATGAAAATGAGGTCAAGGACATGTGACCGACGGAAACTTTATAACATGAGGCATCCATATATAGAGTATGAAGCATCCACTTTTCCGCGTCTGGTCTTCCATGTTTTAAAATATAATGCTTTTAAGAAGTTAGCTAACGCGACACTGCTGGATCAATATCCCTCTCAAGCTTTCTGGACAAAAGTGGCAGGCTAGACAAAAACATTCAAGATAAGAAAAACAATAGGCTCCTGACTTTAAACCGGCACAAACATGTTTTGTGAGATCTCATTTCTCGTTTCGTACCTCCAGCAAATTTAGAATAAACAAACAAACAGCAATATGCAATGTTAAAAAACTGATTAAAACCCTGTAACACACTTTTATAACTGAAAATTGGAATAAGATGTTTTAAATTACACAAAAAACTGATTTTTAACCCTGTGACAATTTGTAATCACACTGTAATCTAGTTATTATACAGAACCAAATTAAAAAAAAAACATACAAGATTAACAAAGGACAACATGTAGGCTTCACTGTGACTTGGGACAGGCAAAACAATATAGATGGATTTAACATGTTTTGTGCACGAGATCTCAACCCTGGAGGAGATCCCCTATTCCTCAAGCCAATGAAGAATAAACATACACACAATTGAAAACTGAATAAAACCCTGTAACAAACTTTTATTTCTGGAATAAGATGTTTTTAATAACCTAAAAAACTGATTTCTAACCCTGTGACACTTTGTCATCACTGTATTCTAGTTACGTTTTCTTTTGACAAAAGTTAGTTAAGTTGTAACATAAAGATTGTATAACGAATGCACCTAAAATGTTATGTTGATTTCAATTAACTAACAATATATCAACCATCAAAAAAGTTTAAAGCACTCAGTAAAATTCAATTAAAATTACCATTAAAATCTTCACCTCATTTCATTTTAATATATACAAACTTTTGTAGCTAAAGTTTTTATAATTGAGTTTACATATGTGGTGATCTTTAAGATTTTTCATTTTTTATGATTGACATTTAGTTAAATATTCATTTGATCAAGCCCACAAATTTCCCAGATCTTCCCACATAATTGGGTAAAATATATCAAGAAGATGCACATATATAGAAGAAGAGTATTTGGTATCAACTCCCAACAAGAGACCAAAATGACACAGAAATTAACAACTATAGGTCACCGTACAGCCTTCAACAATGAGCAAAGCCCATACAACATAGTCAGCTATAAAAGGCTTGAAATGAAAATGTTAAACAATTCAAATGTGAAAACTAACTGCCTTATTTATGTACAAAAAAATCATTATTGGCGAAAATATTTCCAGAAGATGCACATGACAGTCATGTGATGATGATGATGATGAGATGCTTAAAAACTTTCAGCTTCAAATTAATATACATATTATTATTCAAGACAAGTACATGTTAGTGATATAGCTATAGGAAGATGTGGTATGAGTTCCAATGAGACAACTCTCCATCCAAATAACAATTTAAACTATAATAGTAAACCATTATAGGTCAGGGGAAGGCCTTCAACATGAAGCAATTCACACCAAACAGCAAAGTAACAAGAAGACACATGACCTTACCAGGACCCATTATTCTGACTCAGAGCCAAACACTCAGTCGTTGCTGTTATTCCTTAAAATGGTGTTAACTTAGTAATGAGAAGCAGCAAATACCAATTTTTTAATACTTTTGTCACAAAAAATTTAAGCAATGGAGCAATCATTCCAAACCAAAATTAATTGTATTTATATGCCATTCTTACACTGCTTTGAAGATGTTATCAATGACATGCATTGTAGCATTCTTATATAATCTATTATTATTAGCAAATTAATAGACCAAAGTGTCAGAACAAAAGACAAACCTCCTTGAACTTGTCAGTAAAATCACGCCTATTGTATTACATATAAACAATGGAAAGTCAATCTGTCAAAAAATGGGTGGGCCCAACAATGTAGTAAAGGGGTAAAAAAGGGGCTTGGAACAATGAAAATATGTAAATTTATAGTATTTGTTTCATATGAGTGAGCACTAGCCACTGGCCGTTCCATAGAGGGAAGCCCAAACCAACCCCCGCCCCCTTTAAGTGGGCCAAATATGGTTGATTTTTTAGGAAATCACTGTAGCATGACTCTAGTGGCCCAATTCAAACCACCCACCCCCACCACCTACCCACCCCGGCTTATGGAAATTTCTGGATCCGCAATGCTAGCATATTTACTTTTACCCTGCAATACATAGGCAATTTTAACAACAACATTTACACAAAGTTTTTGAAATTCTATCAATCTCAGGTAACTAGTCTTAAATAACCATTTTTTTTTGGTTTTCAATGATAATTTCATAATGAAAAGTTTTATAGTTTGTCAACCAAAAAATGCTGATACAAATTCAGACCTCAACTAACAGGTGGTTTACATATATTTGGTGTATTAAATCATTCATTTCTGGTACCTATAGCCACAAAAGGCAACACCTGGTATGATGTCTGAAAGGTTGGCCCATAACAAGTCATCTTCTACACACCATGACACTGCCTCAGATACAAATGCCTGTTGTAGAATTATATGTCACTTTTATATTCCTCCTTTCAATTGGGAACACCTGACCATGACAGGACTGACTTTTTCTGGTTTATAGTAGCTAAAACAATTAATAAGTACTAAATATTGAGTGCGTACTGCCAGACCCTGCCTGATACAAGTCTTTTTCTCTTGTCACTTTTATACTTAATACAAAACTATTCTTATCTTTAAACAACCTAACATGTGACAGAGAGAGTATTTTAAAGACCTTGGTATATAATCGATCTAATATAAGATATATCTATTGTTTGTGTCTGTCTGTGGTTCATTAACTCAATGGTATATACACATGCATTGCATGGTACTACAACTATACAACTATACAACAATAACCTATTGTTCTTTTCCACTCTATTTACCCAAATTAGTTTAATTATGCCAAAAAATGCACTCATTAGGTCACAATGTTTCTTTTTTTAAGGCCTATTATAAAATAAAGGTAGTTTAGTTATCTTAAAGCTTGACAGACTATGCAAGGTTGTCATAATAGATTTTTAAAAAAATATCTCATGAATAAATATTACCTTAATAAATTGTTCTAAAGTTATTTTTCTGTGGATAAGGTAGGACCTGAGTTATAGACATCATTACCATGTACATGCAGCAAAACTATTATGAAAACTGATTTCAGCCCTCATTAAAGTAAGGCCCATTCAGGAATAGTGCAGCCAGATCGATGTCCTCATGCCTTTAATGGCACCAACAATAAGAAAAAAAGTTATACAGATTTATGCACATATTGTAGGACCCACCAATGACCATCAATGACCACCAGAGACAATATAAATGTTAATTATCATGTCTTACTGTGTTAAATTAAAGTATCAACATTAGGAAGGACAATATTTTTGCAGAAATTATGAGTTGGGATCATTCATTAAACCATGCAGGGCTTAATTAAAAAAAAAAAAATCTTTTACCTAGCTGGCTGCATCATTTTTGTTTTAAATCCTGGGAAATTTTGTTTTAGAAGGGTTCTTGGAACTTTTGTTGTCTTACTTTTTAAACTACTCGGTGTTATGATTGTCTAAGATCCTAGGTAAACACTACATACATATAAATGTTTTTAAAAGTTGTTTACTTTTAACATTGAGTTGTTTGGATTGTTGTAAAATCTACAAAAGTATAGATTACATACACTTACAATATTAAACAAGTTTTTTATACTGAAAAATCATTGCTAATCATGGGATACAAATTCTTGTGATTTTTTTTGTAGGGGTGTGGATTGGGGAAACTAAAATTAATCATATTAGTGAATTCAAAGGAAGCAAATGTTGAGACAACAGAAAAATAAGAAATTTTTAACAATTTTCATTTCACAAAAAATGAACACCAATCTTGAGACCTGTGATTGAATAAGAAATTCTTAACATAATTTAAATCCACACTAATAGTTGTGCAAAACTTTCTTCAATCATTCTAGATCTAGCATTCTAGCTTATTCAATTTTAATAGCAATATAATTAATAATGCAATTTACTACTGTATTGATCTAGAAATATGACAAAAATCATCATCTATATCACATAGGGTAAGTAAAACACAGAAGGTCACTAGAGTTATCTCCCATATACTTGATTTATAAAACAAGAAAGATAACTCAAGTTTTCATTTTTTGTCTAAACTTTGCTGCATTATACTCTACGTATAATCATAGTAATGATAACTCAATATTGCTGGCCAAGTTCTAACCCATCAAGTATTGCTATATTTTATTACTCCAATATTACTGACTTAGTTTTGCTACATTTCTCCTGAATGTGAGTGAGATAACTGTTTAGCGTCGGACATTACAACTTTAGAACTTGTCTTCAGGTTATAGAACTAAGATTTATAGAAATTATTGACAATCAATATAACAACATCCTGGTGTATCATGTTGTTTTACAGACTGATGAAATATAAATAAAATGACAAACAAAGGACACTAATCAATGAAAGTAAGACACCTTAACTTCATATCTTAGACCAACAATGAGGAGATTGTTTCAATATAGCTTTTTAGAGGGCTTGAGTGGTTTACAGCATTATCAATCAGTCATAGAAGAAGGTAAACTTTAAGAAACTTATGATTCAAGCATAACAAATATGTATTTTTGTGACATACAAAACACTGAGAAGAAATGGAATAGTCAAAATATGAGATCATCATTTCTTGAGGTTCAGGGTTGAGGTCTAATATGGCTCTTACTGTGTACATGAAAGAACATTGCTTCCAGAGGTTCAAGGTTGAGGTCTGATTTGGAACGTACTGTGTACATGAAATTACAGGGGTTCTGAAGATGAAGGGTTGAGGTCTGATATGGTACTTACTGTGTTGGTTCTTGAGGCTCAGGCTGGAGGTCTGATATAGTACTCACTGTTTTCATGGAGGAACAGTGCTTCCAGAGGCTTAGGGTTGAGGTCTGATATGGTACGTGCTGTGTTCATGGAGGAACATTGGTTCCAGAGGTTCAGGCTCAAGGTCTGATATGGTACTTACTGTGTTGATTCTTGAGGCTCAGGCTGGAGGTCTGATATAGTACTCACTGTTTTCATGGAGGAACAGTGCTTCCAGAGGTTCAGGGTTGAGGTCTGATATGGAACGTACTGTGTACATGAAAGAATATTGGTCCTCGAGGCTCAGGGTTAAGGTCTTATATGGTACTTACTCTGTACATGAAAGAATATTGGTCCTCCAGGCTCAGGGTTGAGGTCTTATATGGTACTTACTCTGTACATGAAAGAACATTGGTCCTCGAGGCTCAGGGTTGAGGTCTTATATGGTACTTACTCTGTACATGAAAGAACATAGGTTCTGGAGGCTGAGGATTGAGGTCTGATATGGCACTTACTGTGAACATGGAAGAACAGGGGTTCTGGAGACTGAGGGTTGAGGTCTGATATGGTACTTACTGTGAACATGGAAGAATAGGGGTTCTCGAGGCTCAGGGTTGAGGTCTTATATGGTACTTACTGTAAACATGGAGGAACAGTGCTTCAAGAGGTTCAGGGTTGAGGTCTGATATGGTACGTGCTGTGTTCATGGAGGAACATTGGTTCCAGAGGTTCAGGCTCAAGGTCTGATATGGTACTTACTGTGTTGATTCTTGAGGCTCAGGCTGGAGGTCTGATATAGTACTCACTGTTTTCATGGAGGAACAGTGCTTCCAGAGGTTCAGGGTTGAGGTCTGATATGGAACGTACTGTGTACATGAAAGAATATTGGTCCTCGAGGCTCAGGGTTGAGGTCTTATATGGTACTTACTCTGTACATGAAAGAACATAGGTTCTGGAGGCTGAGGATTGAGGTCTGATATGGCACTTACTGTGAACATGGAAGAACAGGGGTTCTGGAGACTGAGGGTTGAGGTCTGATATGGTACTTACTGTGAACATGGAAGAATAGGGGTTCTCGAGGCTCAGGGTTGAGGTCTGATATGGTACTTACTGTGAACATGGAAGAATAGGGGTTCTCGAGGCTCAGGGTTGAGGTCTTATATGGTTCTTACTGTAAACATGGAGGAACAGTGCTTCAAGAGGTTCAGGGTTGAGGTCTAATATGGAACGTACTGTGTCGGTTCTCGAGGCTCATGATTGAGGTCTGATATTAGTACTTACTGTGAACATGGAAGAACAGGGGTTCTGGAGGCTGAGTGTTGAAGTCTGATATGGAACTTACTGTGAACATGGAAGAACAGGGGTTCTGGAGGTAGATCATTAAACCATTTGAATCTTGGTGTTGCAAACAATGGACCACAGTCACTAGGCCAGAATGGTCCATCTTGGTCCCGTTCAACTCCATAACGGTCCTTATATTTCCCATTCTCATTTCTGAAATTATTGCCTTGTCCATTTAAATTGGCAAGAAATCCATGTTTAGTGTAAAACTGTCTCTGAATCTGAGTTAGTGAAGGATACTTGTCAAAGCTCTGTCGTAAGTCCTTCACTCCTTCAGATAGACTAGAGAGACCAAAGACTCCTGGGAATTCAGCCTGATTGGACCGTGAGAGACCATCCTGGAACACGTAATCTACAGGCGGAGTAGGCTGGATATAATTCATTCTCATTAACCTTTGAACTTGTCTCTTAGCCTGTAACGCTCGCCATTTTCTAGATTTTAGAACATCACGATTGCTACCAGCTAATCCAAACACGATATGAGAATTAAGTTCATTTAAAGTCTGACTAGATTTACGGTCTTGTCTGTTGTGATCTGCCTTTTTAGCACGTTCTAGGGGCGGAGTCTCGAGCGCCTCTCTCACACGCTGTTCTAACTCCTCCTCCATCTGTATTCTTATTGATTCCCGCCATGATGGAGATGGATCTGAAAAAAAGAAAAACAATATTAGAAATATTTTCTTCTTAACTGGTCTAGGAACTAGAAGAACCATGCAATGTTAATATTTATCAACAATATGGTTGGATTGGATCTGAAAAGAACAAATTTTAAAATACTGTCATATAAAGGGGGGACCTCTGTTGGTGACCTTGTGTTGTTTAAGCTGATTACTGTAGGCCCATAGAAGTATTGCTAGAATAGTGGTTTTGTAGAAACACTCAATATTTCAGATGCTAAGCTAGAAAATACTTATTAAATATCTTTCCAATTTTGGATGTTGTCACTGGAAAGGGCTCCAATTTTTTGAACAATGAAGAATAGTTGTCTACAAGTAATTCTTTATATTTTGGATGTTTAGATGGAATAGTGGCCAAGTTTTGAAGTTACAAATGCTTTAAATTTTTAAAGTAAGGTAAAATATAAGTTTCTAAGTTATATTCTAATTTTGGATGTTTAGTAGTAGAATAGTGGTCTTGAAGAGTAAAAATGTATTATTTTTAGGTAGAATATTTGGTCTTCAAGTAATGTTTCATACTTTGGATATTTAGGTACAATTAGGTGAGTACTTTATTTTAATTGTTTCAACGTCTACAACATAAATATAAAATTAACCCTGAAATAGTCAGAATATATAAAAAAGAAGATTTGGTATTTTTACCAATGAGACAACTCTCCACAAGAGACCAAATGACACAGAAATTAACAACTACAGGTCACATTCAACAATGAGCAATGCGATTATGATCACCCAGTAGAAATTATGGTATCTTACCTAAAACAAATGTATCAGTATAAAAAAATCCTAATTCATCTAGCTATAATATCCAAACTAAATAAAACCAATTAAGTTTGTTGTTATTTCATCCAATTATGAATTCATAATCTCTACAGGTGTAATATAACTAGCATAAGTCAATACTACTGGCCGCAAATTATTAATGATTTTCTTTATAAAGCAAAAAACAATTCTATATTGTAATATTAATCCATTAATCTCTTATAAATCCACAATTGATTGATTAGACGTCATTTTATAAATCAGATTTATTAAATTTTCTGTCAATATCTTTCACGAGGAATTAATTTTGTAAAGGAAAGTGGTACTTTATTCATGTATTGGGTTCAACCTGATTTTCTGGATTTAATGTCATCAGAAATGCTAAAATACAAATATTTGAAAATCACGCAGGGATGTTTAATAGAAGACCTAAATAACAAAATGTATCTTCAAAATTATTCAAACTGTTCTATGCATGGTCACCTTGCCTCAGGGATTAATCATAATCTTTAATTTCTAAATAATTTCTTAAATCATATCAATGAAGAATTGAAGAAAAGTTTGTTAAAAATAATGTTATGTTTTTTTTTCTAGTCCTGCACAGATTTGTCTCCCTTGGTAGTCTACAATGGTACTGGCATAGTTTTCCCAATAACTTTTATGGAAGATTTTAACAATTTTAAATGAGTATCAATATATTTAGATGTTGATCAATGGGAGATAACTCATTAATTTTTAGGTATGAAAGCATTTAAAGAAATATTGTTTTCTATTGTTCACTTTAATTAAAGAAGATTTTCACTGAGGCCTAAAGTTATATACATCATGTACATGTGGCTTCTGAGTTTCCTAACTAGATTTTAAAAGAAATTAAAATAATTTCAGAAAGACCAAAACAAGATGTCAATGAAGTTTAAATAAATAATTTTGTTCTCCAACCTAATTATTTTGGTGCAGTTTTCAAATAAACACAGTAATAAAACCATGATCTTTGACCTTTACCCAAATATTTTACAACATTAAGTTATAGAAGCCACTCCCGGCAAGCTAGGGAATATAACTTAATTTTTAGAGTTTGAAATAAGAACCATAAAAACGTTTTACTAGGCCTGATTATATAACACTAGAATTATTTTACTTAAACATTTAAAATATGATTTTTTGTATTCTTGGCACAATCATAATATCATACCTGAAGATCATATCTACATACACATCACTTATCTTATAAATTACATGGATAGGTGTCTCAAACAATAAAATTAAAAAAAAATCTCAAACCTTAAATATTGATTATAAGAATAAAATTTGAAATCAAATGATCTTTGGAGATGATTAATTATCATGATTATATTCGTGAAATAAAGTAAAATACAGGGAACACATTTACTTGCAGTACAGGACATGAAGCAAGAGATTAAGAAACCCCTATAATGTAAAAGAGGGACAGTCAAACTTATAAATCTAAAACAAACTGACAACGCCATGGCTAAAAATGAAAAAGACAAACAGACAAACAAAAATACACATGACACAACAAAGAAAACTAAAGAATAAACAACACGAACCCCATCTTTGCTAGCAAAGTGTTACGATTCAGTCCTGTCCTAGCAAACAAAGATACTATAGCAATACATAGGAAGATGTGGTATGATTGCCAATGAGACAATTCTTGAAAAGAGACCAAATGACACAGAAATTAACAACTATAGGTCACCGTACAGCCTTCAATAATGAGCAAAGCCCATACCACATGGTCAGCTATAAAAGGCCCCTGGAAAAAACAAAAAGGATCTAACAATCAAAATGTGGTCTTCAACGATTACCTTTAAAAACAATTTTTTTTTTTCAATGAGAAACAAGACATCAGTTTAAGACTATCCATGTATATACAGAGCAAGGGCAACAAGCATGGTCTAATTTGTGTGGGATCGAATTAATTAATAGAAAAAGTCAAGAAATAAAGCTTCAAAGTTTAATATTCTAAATATTGTTAATCATGGGATCAACACCAACACTTTTATTAACCTAAAAGTCAACCCTTTCTTCCCTTTGCTCATAACTGTACGTGTAAATATACTGAGATTTGGTAGTATTGCTAAGAGACGACCATCCACCAAAGTTCAAATGACATTGCATGTTAGCAATTATGGACAACCGTTACAGCCTTCAACAATGAGAAGAATCCATACTGTATGGTCAGCTATAAATGGCCCTGACATGAAAAATATGAAACAATACAATAGAGAAAACCAACAGCCTAATTCCAAACAAAACAATTTACAAACAACAAATATGTCAGACATGAACCAACTAACAACCACTGAACTAAAGGCTTCTGACTAAAAATATAATGGGACAGTCACATAAAGGATGTGGCGGGTTTTGAAACATGTTTGTGATATCTATTCCAAGTGTGTTCAATACATGCCTTAGTGACACTCAATGCATGTGCCCTAAATTTTAACAGCAATTACTAAAAAGGTCCATAAACGTTTAATCCCGCTGCAAATGTTTGCACCTGTCCTAAGTCAGGAATCTGATGTACAGTAGTTGTCGTTTGTTTATGTAATATATACGTGTTTCTCGTTTCTCGTTTTGTTTATATATATTAGACCGTTTGTTTTCCCGTTTGAATGGTTTTACACTAGTTATTTTGGGGCCCTTTATAGCTTGTTGTTTTGTGTGAGCCAAGGCTCTGTGTTGAAGGCCGTACTTTAACCAATAATGGTTTAATTTTTGAATTGTTGTTTGGATGGAGAGTTGTCTCATTGGCACTCACACCACATCTTCCTATATCCATAATACATGAAACAGTGTGTACTTGTTAATATGTTGACTTATTTTGAAGATTTGATTTGACTTACCAAACAGACAGTTATTATATTTCCAAATAACTTATACTTCAAACTCATTTCTTTAGTCAGGTTTTATTGAGTCAATTAATAGTATTCTTTCACAATAGTATGACTGTTTAAGTGTTTAATGTTATACATTCTAACCTAGTGCTTGAAGTCTGGAGGCCTTTCACAAAAATATTTTATTTTTAAATATGATTTAATTGTTGAAAAGTGCAATTAAAGCTGTTAATTGTTGCTACTATTGACAATCAAAATATAATCAGGTGAAATGAAAACGGACATAAGGGAAAGGTTTCTTGAGGGGAAAGAATTAGATACCTAACAGCAAGGGAGAGGTGTCCTGAGGGGGCAGGAGTTAGACACACAAGAGCAAGGGGCCTAATTTACAGCAAGGGAGCCCCAATGAATTAAAGAAAATAACTTAATTACAAACTTTCTTTTTAGATAAAAGCCATGTTAGTTACTTTCAATAAATTCCTTGTGAAAACGAAAAATAATGAATAAATTTAAATGTCAATCCCTGAAAGTACCCCAAATTTTCTTCTCCTAAATACCAAGGTTAAAAATCATTTAAAAGGTATAAAGAAATAAAATAAATATACATTAGACATAGTGCAGTTAAAGAATTGAATGAATTATTTATACAAAAGATTGTAATTATCTCCCTTTAATTGTAGATAATTTCTCACTTATAATACAAATACAGTTCAAGAAATATACATAACTCCAAGTGTAAAACTTTGTGTGTATCTATAAGAAGAGGTTCTTATCTGTGTTACTTGTCCATGTATTGTAATAGAATCCTTTTAAACTTCTCATATTGCTTACATAATTTCAAATGTATTCAAGTTCAAGGAATTGCTACACTTAAATGTTTTTAAGAGACAGAAAATTCAAAAAACATTAAAAATAATGTGATGTTTTCGTGATTACGAAAATTGCAATGGAATATGTTTTTCTTAAAATGAAAACTTTTATATCAAATATGATAGCATATTTGTAGGCAGCATGTTCTGCAATTAGACTAATTAATTTGTGTCATATTTTTCGTGGAGGTAGAATATGTCGAAAATGTATCTACATCTTCTTTTTTGTGTTAAGCCCATTCATTGCCTAGCATAATCTTTGATTAAATCATTCAGTATTTATAAGTTGTATTTCCAGTTGATTGATTTAGGCTCATAATATTTCTTGCCTTCCTGATTTTTTATATAGATTAGAGCGTTGATTTTCACTTTCAAATGGTTTAACACTAGTCATTTTTTGGGGCCTTTATAGCTTGTTGTTCAATGTGAGCCAAGGCTCTGTGTTGAAGGTTTGTACTTTAACCTATAACTGTTAACTTTTTTTACATTGCAACTTAGATGAGGAGTTGTCTCATTGGTACTCATACAACCTCTTCTTATTTATTTTGGATGAACCATTTCACCAAAAAGTGTTGTTGACAATCTTTTGGGTCACCAGTAATAACTTGGCCTGTCAGATTACCAGGTATATATGAATAGCATTAAAAGCGAAATGGCTCAGGTTCAATAAGGGGGGTTAGAATTATCAATAGAGTCATCAATAATTGAGATCATGCAACATGTGTTTGTAATGGAAAATTTTATCTGCAATTTTTTTAATAGGAATAAGAAATGATAGGTACAAACTGGCCCTTAAAGTAGGGAGGTATTTTTTAAGAAAACCAATTGAAGATGAAGACACTATTAAGGTTTCAGATCAGCATTCCATAATGTATGGTTAAATAGAAAGTCAAGGTACATTTTAAGATTTTTAGTTGTTGGGTTGCTTTCTTAATGGTGTACAACAGGCAAGTTTTTCAACTGCGAAAAAGATGCTCTAAATGAAATAGGGTTAGGCCCCTCTTACATGTTTAACCCTGCCACATTCTGTATGTGCCTTTTTAAAATCAGGAGCCTGTAATTCAGTGGTTGTTGTTTGTTGCTATAATTGCTACATATTTGTTTTTTTGTTCATTACTTTGTACATAAATTAGGCAGTTAGTTTTCTCGTTTGAATTGTTTTACATTTGTCATTTGGAGGCATTTTATAGCAATGCAGTATATATGGTTTGCTCATTGTTGAAGGCCTATGGTGACCTATAGTTCTGTGCCATTTGGTGTTTTGTGGGGAGTTGTCCCATTGACAATCATACCACAACTCCTTCTTTATATAGATATGCTAAACAAAGGGGTAAGTTGGGTATATGTTACACAGATTTAACTTTGTGGCAGTACCAAGTTAGACTATCTGGACACTGTGTAGTTCTTACTTGTTTTTATGTATGTTTTCAGAGGATTTTAATGTTAGTTAGTTGATAAATTCAACTACACTGGGTTGTTATTCAATTTAAAAACAACTTTAAATTCAATCCTTTTTGATTCTAATCCTTAAGCAACCAGAATAACACCAAGGGTCAATATCTATGTTACAGGAAAAAATAGTAAAGAACAAATGAATTAGTAAATGTGCAAAGGCAAAAATATCAGTACATGTGAAAATAAATAGTTACAAATGTAAAACTTAATTTAACCATGTACAGATTTAAGATAACTTTTGTTCCTACCTGTTAAACTTTTCTACCTTGAGTTAAAATCCAATGTATATTTAAAACTCCAGGAATGACAAAAGATATAAGAGAAAATTAACCTCACTCAGCTTAACTAATAGTAATCAAGTTTGGATAAATAAACGGTTTATCTCTGGACGCTTTCAACCCATGACAGGTTAGGGTAGTTACAGTTTTTATTATACTGTTTACATAATGATATTAGACGTATTAAATATACCCCCAAGTTAAGCAAGCTTTTAAAAAATTCACACACCTGATTTTAACAATTAATATTCGATTAGATAATGATGGTTTAAAACTAATGTCAAAGTCTGTTGGTGATTTAAATGTGATTTACATGGAGAAATGACCTCATGCAGAACCGGTTCATTTAATTCATTTTATTAAGCAGTCATAATTTCTTAACAACTGTTTCAAAATCATAAAGTACAAGACAGGGGAACTAACTCTACAGATTCCTGGCTTGGGACAGGTACACTTAGATGCTCTACCTAGTACACAAGTTTTCATAAACAGCGAAATCAAAATTTTTAAAAAATGTGTTCGAATCAAAAACAGATTTTTAACAGCAATTTGTATATGAGAAAGAAAAAAAAATTGACACACATAGAAAAAAATTCATGATTGCTTTTTTCTGTTGCAATAATAAGTCCAAAAAGTGAGGGCAGACACATGTTGTCATTCTGAAACTTCTTTGTAGTTTATTCTTTTAAACTATAGCTCTTATAGTTTTTCTGATAACAGCCAACAATTGGTAAAACTAGAGGCTCTCAAGAGTCTGTGTCGCTTACCTGATTCTATACTTGGGATTTTGAAATAATATTAAAAAATGTAAAAAATTGTAACAGATACTGATAATGATGTTTTAGGCCAAATTTGGTTTAATATTGTTATGTTTGGTTTGATTTCATTCAGTAGTTCTCTTAAAGAAGAATGTATTTCCCATAGGGTCCCATGTTAAACGAACTCCCTGGCTTGCAGCCATCTTGAATAATGGAACGGCTACAAAGTAACAACACTTGGTCAGCACCTCATAAGGAACATTCATGCCATGTATGATTTCATTCCATTAAGTGGTTCTCTTAAAGAAGACGTTTGCATGTATTTCCCATGGGGTACTATGTTAAACTAAGCTCCCCTGCTGGTGGCCACCTTGGATGATGAATCGGCTACAAAGTAACAACACTTGGTCAGCATCTCATAAGGAACATTCATTTCATGTATGATTTCATTCCATTTAGTGGTTCTCTAAAAGAAGACATTTGTATGTATGTCCCATAGGGTACTATGTTAAACTAAGTCCCCCTCTGGTGGCCATCTTGGATGATGAATCGGCTACAAAGTAACAACACTTGGTCAGCATCTCATAAGGAACATTCATGCTATATTTGGTTTCATTCCATTAAGTGGTTCTCTAAAAGAAGACGTTTGTATGTATTTCCCATAGGGTACTATGTTAAACTAAGTCCCCTGCTGGCGGCCATCTTGGATAATGGATCGGCTACAAAGTAACAACACTTGGTCAGCATCTCATAAGGAACATTCATGCTATGTTTGGTTTCATTCTATTCAGTGGTTCTCTAAAAGAAGACATGTGTATGTATTTCCCGTAGGGTACTACGTATGTTAAACTAAGTCCCCCCCCCGCTGGCGGCCATCTTGGATGATGGATCGGCTACAAAGTAACAACACTTGGTCAGTACCTCATAAGGAACATTCATGCCATGTTTGGTTTCATTCCATTCAGTGGTTCTCTAAAAGAAGAAATTTGTATGTATTTCCCATAGGGTCCTATGTTAAACTAAGTCCCCCGCTGGCAGCCATCTTGGATGATGGATAGGCTTCAAATTAACAACACTTGGTCAGCACCTCATAAGAAACATTCATGCCATGTTTGATTTCATTCCATTCAGTGGTTCTCTAAAAGAACACATTTGTTTGTATTTCCCATAGGGTCCCATGTTAAACTAAGTCCCCCACTGGTGGCCATCTTGGATGATGGATCGGCTACAAAGTAACAACACGCGGTCAGCATAATAAGGGAAAAAACTGTATTTCACAGCTATAGGTCATTTTCATATAACTCAAAACTAGAGGTTCTCAAGACCTGTTGCTCATCTGTATCATGCTTTAGAAATCATGTAAAATAAGGTTAAAATCATAATTTATAGTACAAATGTAGTAGATTTAAGATATTATTAGATACTATAATGATATCTAAGATTATAGCAAAAACTGCAAAATTTCCTTAAAATTACCAATTTAGGGGCAGCAACTGAACAATGGGTTGTCAGATTCGTCTGAAAATTTCAGAGCTGATAGATCTTAACCTGCTGAACATTTTTACCTCATGTCAGATTTGCTCTAAATGCTTTAGTTTCAGAAATATAAGCCAAAAACTGCATTTTACCCCATGTTCTATTTGTAGCCATGTGGGACATGTTGGTTGGCAGGCATGGTATCAGAAACATTTTTTAACTAGATACACTAGAGATGATTGTGTCCAACTTTGGTTAAATTTGGCCCAGTAGTTACAGAGGACAAGATTTTTATTTAAGTTAACCGACTACGACGACAAACATGACACATGACGGACACTTAACTAGAAACACTAGTGTTATAGTGGCCAACTTGGGTTAAATTTGGCCCATTAGTTACAGAGGACAAGATTTTTGTTAAAGTTAACAGACTACGACGACAAACATGAGACATGACGGACACCAAGTGAAGAGAAAAGCTTACTGACCTTTCAGGTCAGGTGAGCTAATAAGAAGAATTTTAAGAATTATTGCCATGCTTACCATTTCTATATTATCAAAAAAGTGACAAATAAACATTTCAGGATTAATACCCATATTTGTGAAACTTAATTGTCAGGCTCGGCCATAGGTCAATATAATCAAACAAAATTTATTGTAGAATTTAGCCTTAGTCATTTAGATTTCTAGATTTCAAAGTCTATTGTGAAGACTGCCCTTGTACATGAAACATGCCATTATAGTACGGCAAGTCTTGCCATTCGTATGCACTGAATGTTTACTATATGGTGGATATGTACACAATGCTCAATGAGACCTTCAATAATGCAAGTAGCATGCACAAAATGGAAATCTGTGATAACATTGTTTGTAACAGAAAGAAATATATATTTTAAAGTTTTTGGTTTCTTATAGCTTTTTAGGTCATTAAAGCATATGGTATGTGGCTTACCATTCAAAGGGAGATAACAACCATATGACATTTTATTCCTGGTCTGAGTTATCTCCCTTTGTTTGAAGTATTTGTGCTTTTGTAAACGGACAATATAATTTCCCATAAAAACTTCATTATGCTGAAAACTGAGGATTCTTTTATTTTCGTGAGTACCAATTTTCATGGATTTAGGAATACTTAATTGCATTTAAGAAGATATTTCATTTTGAGGTTTTTTAAAAGTCTGCATTTAATCATACCGCAAATTTGTAGTTTGTTTAACATTTAAATTCTTGGTTTTCAGGTTTTTAGAAATCCACAAAATTTGATATCCAACGAATATTAATGAATCTACAGTACCATGGAAACAACTTAAACTTTTCAAAAGTTGCTCATCATTACCTGAGTAATTTATGGCCCCTTCATCTGTCTTTTCTTCATTTCTTTCTTCCTTTTCTTCGTCCTCATTCTTACTGCCACCTTGTATAGACTGACTAGTTGTGGAAGAACTTCTGCTGGAGGGTAGGGACAGACATTCTAGTATAGGAGCAGAACAAACAAGTCTAGTCTTCATATTATCATCTGAAATAGAGGAATTTATTGGTGACTTAATTTGGAAAACTTGCCGTATTTTTGCTGCTCTATATAAGCAACTAAAAATAAATAAAATCATGGTTTTACCTGAAATGCAAGAAACATTAATAAGAAACATGTGAAACTGATTTTCCATACTGTTTCGTCCATTTCATAAATAAGATTTCATAAAAGGTTAACAAACTGAAGCAATGTTTTTTGTCTCCTGAACATTTAATCTATTAATTAGACTATTTACCTGATTTATCATTACATGAGCAACATGAAGGGTGCCACATGTGGAGCAGGATTTGCTTACCCTTCTGGAGCACCTGAGATCATCCCTAGTTTTTGGTGGGTTTCGTGTCGCTTATTCTTTAGTTTTCTATGTTCTGTCATGTTTACTATTGTTTGTCTGTTTGTCTTTTTCATTTTTAGCGATGACATGGCAGTTTATTTTCAATTTATGAGTTTGACTGTCCCTATGGTATCTTTTATCTCTCTTTTAAGCAGAGCACAAGCATCATACTGAATCAAGAAGGTTGAGAGTTTTCTTCAAGAATACAAAACAGACTCTTGAAAGCTCAATGACAATTGAAAGCAAATTTATTGGGAATCAAACATTGTTGAATTATTACAACAAATAACTATAAAATTGCTCTCCTTTATTTTCATTAAAGTATCTTTTATTCTTCCTTTTTCAAACTCATATCGCCTGTTGAATATCAGTTAAAGTATAATTTGGATGAAATCCAACAATCTGAAGCAGCTTTAATGTTGTACATTACATTTTCTCTCCTGAACATTTGATGAGAGCACAAGCATCATACTGAATACAGAAAGATGACTTTTTCTTCAAAAAATACAAAACAAACTGAAGTACAAATTTGAAAGCAGATTTACCTGGAATTAAAGATTGATGAATTATTACAACAAACAACAATAAAATCTCATATTTTCTTAATAATATTGAGAATGGAAATCGGAAATGTGTCAGAGACAACAACCCAACCATTATAAGAGCAGACAACTTGTTTTGATTTTTTTCATTTGAGTATTTTTCTTCTTCAAAGTAATTAATATCTTCAATGTCACTATTCCTAAAGAGCATGTACAAGGGGAGATAACTCAAAATACTAAATCTATTTTCATTATTGTAAAGAATTGTGAATGGAATCAATTTAATAGTTTTAATATATTTGATGATGTTTTATGTCACTTTTGGCTACGTCATAGATGTAGAATGTTTTAAACAGTATGCAATAAATGATTACAACATAAAAGTTGCAACAATTATTGAGCAATAAGTGCTTGTTCTTCAAAGCCTCACTCAGTAAAAAAATCCACTATAATAATCTTTGTGACAAGCCAATTTTTTAGCAAAATTTATATTTCCTAGAAGCATAAAATTAAAATTGAGAACGGAAATGGGGAATGTATCAAAGAGACGTAACAACCTGACCATCACCTGGAGGTGTCCTTGAAGCAGCTGGCCCTTAAACAAATATATACTAGTTCAGTGATAATGAACGCCATACTAATTTCCAAATTGTACACAAGAAACTAAAATCAAAATAATACAAGACTAACAAAGACCAGAGGCTCCTGACTTGGGACAGGCGTAAAAAATGTGGCGGGGTTTATAAAACATGTTTATGAGATCTCCAATTCCAATTTACAAGGTGATAGGACATGCCACTGTTGTGATAGGTCACATTTTACCGCTTGAAATATAGGAATAGGTAGGAAAAACAATCAGAAGCGTATGAGCAGGTCAAGTTCATTCATGTTAATACTCAAGTTACATGAAAAGCCTTGTAATTTTCTCCCAGTCAAAAGTCTAATAAGTTGACAATAAGGCTGTGCTTTGACCTAAAATGTTACTTTATTAAATTGTGACTTGGATGGAGAGTTACCTCTCATTGGCACTCTAATGCGGCATTAAAGCAACCAACAATCAATCATTGGCATTCATACCACAGCTTCTTATATCTGTATGATGTATTGTAAAATTATAATGTTGATTTATGTATGCCTTCAACCCATACGGGTACAAATGTGCATTTATATTCAATAAAGTTATATCTTATTAATACCATAAGGAAACTGAGCCTTCAATTTGTGCTTTGATCAAAGGTGATTTCTTCTTTATTATGCTAATATGTGATTCTCTAAATTTTACACTTTTATATTCTACTTTTCCAAATCACCACATGAAACACAACCACTGTGCACGGGAAAGGGTTACATTTTTACTTTTGCAATTTATGAAAGGTAAACATTATTAAAATCTAAATTAGATGAATAAGGGTGTGGTTACAGTACTCCAACTGCACCTTTATCTATTAAATATTGAAGTGGACCCCTACCAAAGATTTAGAGACAATTGTGTCATAAACCTCTTATGTAGCCAATGCTTCATATATCATAAATACCTTTGTTTAGATATTGATGATATTTAACACTATTTCTTATAATCCTAAGTTGTCATTTCATAACTTGGTTAAGATATTGATGATATGAAACACTATTTTTATCCTTGTGAATTCTCAAAATTTCTACTTAAAGAACTTTAAATCCTTCCATTGCATTTTTAATAGAAAATCAAATATACCACAAATATTATATTGATATAACTCCATAGTAAGCTCTTTTTGTCTGCCAGGATGCCATTAATTTGTTCAACTTTAAATCACTGTCATAAACTAACTTACATTAACCACAAAATACATTCACTTTCTCAATTTATTAATACCACACACAAAAAAACAGCTACAGGCATTTTTTTCCAGGACACAATACTGTAAGGTGCCTTCTGTTTAAATTTAACCACACTTAATCCATATCAACATATGGTCAAATTTCTCTGTGTTCTATAATGACCAATGTAGTGCCAGCTAGCTCTACAAAAGTGAATATTAAACAAGAAATAAATATGCATGCCTCAGTGTAGATAATTTTGAAAATGAAAATTCCTTCACAGTAGAACCAACCCTAGCCTATATATAAAGAGATGTGATATGATTCCCAATAACACAATCCATCAGAAGTAAATAACTTGTGGTTTAAGCAAGTTACGGTTACAGCATTCAATAAATGAGTAAAACCCATACTGCATTTTAACTGCAAATGCGTAAAGAATGTGTACCAATTACATGGTCATTTAGTGTTTCCATTCAGGGAGAAAATAACGGAGATAAAAAATCCATTTTAGAACACTGATGTCTATATATAGTTTTACTATGATGTTTAGAGATAATCAACTATGGTCTGACTTATGGCCTACATTCCATTTCACTACAAACACAATGTCATATCATTTAATTATATTCTAATTAAACCTGAATTTATCATATTAAATGGGATACTTTACTTCCATGTTGATGCAGTGAATTCTATATTTCAAAATACACAAATATCCACAAGAATAATTTGAAGCTAATCAAAATCATTCTATACTAGACTATAAGAGAGACGAAAGATACCAGAGAGACAGTCAAACTTTTAAGGTGAAATGTATTAATTAAACCAAAATATTTAAATCAATAATTTAAATTGCATTTATTTCCCACCTTTTGATAAAGATATATATGTAAAGTATTTAAACTTTTTGTAACATAGTTATCCCCCCTTAAACAGAACTAACCCTCTCTAATCCCCTTATTGACCAAATAAATCCCCATATTCACCTTTAATCCCACCCATTTCTGGTCTGTTATATGAATAAACATTAAGGACTATAAACGTACAAATAATATTTTATTTTCTCAATGTGGACAAGGGAACTGCATGTAAATACCTCATTTGTAGAGAGACTTGAGTCTTATGTATACGTAATCGTTTCATTTATTATCCAAAGAATATTAACATCATGTCCGGGACAGTCCCTTGAACAATTCCTCTGACCATTAATTATGCCTACTTTTACATTAGCCTCTTTATTTCTTTCTATTTTTGAACATTTGATTTTGGACTTTCCATTTTGAATTTTTCTCTGAGTGTTTTTGGTTTTTTCACCTTTTTTTTTATCACCTTAGTCACTGTCCACAGGTCAATGTCCTGTACTTCTTAGGGGGGAATAATATAATAGAATATTTCTGTCACTTGGACCTTATATAATATATATATATCCTGACACGTGACAGACACCAATTATTCAACAACTCCAGATATTAGGAGTTTTTAACAACCTTGACTTGCTATTCAGTCCTGGCAGTTGGAAACAACTCAATAAGTTCCTTTGACCAATAATACCCCTATGGTGACAGTGATTCCCTATATTATAAATGCATGAAGGCCATACGGTTACCTACAGTTGTTAATTTCTGTGTCATTTTGGTCTCTTGTGGACAGTTATTTCATTCGCAATCATACCACATCTTCTTTTTTTGTAAGCAATAATTTACAGTGGTTTATCTGCCCCTATTTCTCTTCAATGTGACATGAATTCCCCTAATTTACCCCTACATGAATTCCCTTTATAGACCCCCATTGTTGACAAACACAACAATACCTTATCCTTTTCCAATATAAACCTATAAATCATTGTGATCTTTGACATGCTTAATAAGGCAGGTAATTATGCAATTAAGTTCAAATTTCTGCTCCATAGAAATCAATTCCATCACCATTAATTTACGGCATTCTAAAACATAAAACCTTTCACTGTTATGACTATTGAAAATGAATTAAATATGTCTTTGTTTTTATATAGAATGTCGATTTTAATGTCCCATTACCACTTCATTCCTCTGCAATAAATTCTTTTTTATTAATACTTTAGTGAAAGGAAAGAAATTTGTTATCTATCTGCAACACAACAACAAAATGTTTTGAAAGACAGACTTTGTAAGTAAGTATGATCAATTCAGACTTTTCTCACAATCAATAGGTGGATTTAAGGGGGGGGGGGGGGGGCGGGGGACCCGGGCCCCCCTTTTTGGGAAAAAATTTGGTTGCTTATATAGGGAATCACTGAAGCGTGACTGAAGTGGGCCCCCTCTTAGGTCAGTCAGTGGGCCCCCACTGGATCCGCCACTGCAATCAATAGTACTGTCCTCAATATTAGTCGTAAATATTTTTGTGAAAGAGTCTTTGGAGAGTACAGTGATTACTGGCCTCAACCTAGAAAATAAATAGTATTGGACTAGCTCTGGTTATTTGCCTAATCTAGTTTATGAAACAAAATAAAAACCATGCAGCTCTGAATACAGCTCTCATTTGGTGAATGAAACAATCAATATAAAATCAGCCCTGGAAACCACTCTCATCTGATAAATGAAACCATATAAAACCAACTCTAAATACAGCTTTCATATGGTGAATGAATACATATAAAACCAACTCTAAATGCAGCTCTCATCTGGTGAATGAAACCATATAAAACCAGCTCTGAATACCACTCTCATCTGATAAATGAAACCATATAAAACCAACTCTAAAAACAGCTTTCATTTGGTGAATGAATACAAATAAAGCCAACTCTAAATACAGCTCTCATTTGGTGAATGAAACCATCTCTAAATAAAGCTCTCATCTGATAAATGAAACCATATAAAACCAACTCTAAATACAGCTCTCATTTGGTGAATGAAACCATCTCTAAATAAAGCTCTCATTTGGTGAATGAAACCATCTCTAAATAAAGCTCTCATCTGATAAATGAAACCATATAAAACCAACTCTAAATACAGCTCTCATTTTGGTGAATGAAACCATCTCTAAATAAAGCTCTCATTTGGTGAATGAAACCATATAAAACCATCTCTAAATAAAGCTCTCATTTGTTGAATGAAACCATATAAAACCAGCTCTAAATACAGCTCTCATTTGGTGAATGAAACCATCTCTAAATAAAGCTCTCATTTGGTGAATGAAACCATATAAAACCAGCTCTAAATACAGCTCTCATTTGGTGAATGAATCCATATAAAACCAACTCTAAATACAGCTCTCATTTGGCAAATGAATCCATATAAAACCAACTCTAAATAAAGCTTTCATTTGGCAAATGAATCCATATAAAACCAACTCTAAATACAGCTCTCATTTGATGAATGAAACCATATAAAACCAGCTCTAAATACAGATGAATTACTTTTGAAACATAATAAAACAACAGAGTTTCAATGTCCTCTGACTGTTCACATAAGGTACATTGAGGACTGTTCACATAAGGTACAAGGACTAAACAAATCAATAACCTATAATTTCTAGAAAATCTGGTTTGCTTTTGTTTTTTATAAACTTTTTAAAAGTATCATCTTCAAGAAATGAGCAAATGTGATATCCAGTAAAATTGTTAATTCCAAGGATCATAAATTAAAAAAAATATTTGAACAGAGCTTATTTTCAAAAGTGTCACAGACATTGCTGACGTAAACCTATGATATAATGAGTGCTTTATTATCATGCAATTTCAATATAATAAATGTATCCAAGGAATATAACTCTTTGCTAATTAAATTATTTTTATAATCTGTCTAGAATTTTACACCTGAGAATGCTTACTTGACCAAATATTCAGGCATTATCTTGTTGCAACTTGAGAAAGAATAAACTGCTTCATTCATAATTAATGTTAATGTTTTTTTAAAAGTCATTCAGATATGTAATGTTAAACTATGAAAGGTCCTCTGGCAAAGGTATAAAATATTAAAAATGCAAGACTAAATTAAGTTATCTCCCCTTATACAGAAGGATATGATTGACAATTTGACCTTTATTAACCTTTAAGATTAAGTATGAATCCTGTAGTCATTCCTAGCTATCAGTCCCCCTCATACAATGAAATATGATAAATCTAATGTGAAGAAATGTTACACAAAAACATTTCCACTCGACTTGTTATAATACTGTGTAATTCAGAATATATATTAAAGCGTAATAAGGTTCACAATAGTTAACACCAAGTATATGTATTTAATTATCAAGATTTAATTCATGGATTTATCTGATTGTTTAATATGGTCCTTGGTATAATTGACTGCTGGTAGAAACATGTTCATTGTTTATACATAATTATAATGCACTTAATTTAAAACTTCATTAAATTTTCAAAGGGAATTTTGTTTTACAATGTTTTATTCAATAAAATTTCAGTTTGTATTAAATAGTATGTCCTTTGAACTTTTTCTTAATTAAATAAAATTCTGATTTACAATATGAAATTAATATTATTATATAATAAAGGTTGTTAGCTGTGCAGAAATTATTGACAAACTGACCACAGGCAATATTAATTGAGTACACAATAGGATCATATTTGTTATGATAGTTATAATTTCTAGTTAATTATATTGATGTAGTTTTTATACCAATAAAACAAACATTTAAATACACAATTTTACAATCAATTATATACAGATATAAATATACAATCAGAAAATGGAATATTTGAATTTTGTCCCAGTAAATTATTATATTTCTGTGTTTACTGGTCATCATCATTAATGGTTGGTCAAATTTGTTTTAGTCTTAAGTACAAATATTTATATCTATATTCCTGGACCCTCAGATGTCCAATTCACTTTGTCTTTCATAAACTCTGCTTCTATATATTCCTGAACCGAATTGACCCTAATAATTCAGTAAATTACTCTGATTTTCAATAACTTTTTTTATTAACTTTCTAGACCCTCTTAAAGCCAATGTCCAGCTGATCTTCAATAACTCTGCCCTGATAAATCCTTTGGAATGGAATCTTCTATTGTATAAAAACACCATCAATTATCTGGACAAGGGAATGGATTATTTGATGTCCGGAGTTTCTACTGTTTAAATCAATTCTTTGTTTTGTAACTGAAGGCCACTAACTAAGTCATCCCAGATGATGATAATACCTGTAAGAATGTCATTGTCTGCATGTTATACATTTTAGACTTAAATGCGATTTTTATTTTTACGATTTTGAGAAAAATCCTGTTAAATTCATATAAAATATTTCAAAATGCGAGTTTAAATTATTGCGTTTACAACTCAGTCGCATTTTTCGCAATAATAAAAACCTCGCATTAATATCTGAATTTACAGTATATAAACCAACTTTGTAAACAAAATGTATCAAAAAAATATCAAAGATGATTAATAATTGTTAAAACAAGTGAAACTGCGAGCTACTGCTCACTGATGATACCCCCGCTGCAAACGGATAATATTAATAGTGTAAAAATATGCAAGTGTTTCGTAAACAGGAAGTTGTCGAGTGATGAATCTGAAAACGCATCACACAGTATAACTGACCTATATAAATCCTGTAACCAAATTTCAGAAATCCTTGTATTGTAGTTCCTGAGAAAAATGTGACAAAAATTTTCAACTTGGCTATCATGTGTAAAATCATACAAGTATTGGGTAAACAGGAAGTTGTCAAGTGATCAATCTAAAAACGCATCACACGGTATAGCTGACTTAGATAAACATTGAAACCAAATTTTAGAAATCCTTGTATTGTAGTTCCTGAGCAAAATGCGACGAAAATATTCATGGGACGGACCGACTGACTGATGGACTGACTGAAGGACAGACAGAGGTAAAACAGTATACCCCCCCTTTTTTAAAGTGGGGGTATAAAAAACAAAATGAGAAAGTGGCTTGGCACTTAAATCATCAGGCTTTGTGGTGCATTACAGGGCAAGGGTCCATTGCTAGACACACTTTATAAGGTCAGGGTTCATTCCTAAACAGATTTTACAAGGCCAGGGTCCATTGCTAGATATACTTAACAAGGACTGGGTCCACTGCTAAACAAACCTTATAAGGTCAGGGTCCATTCCTACATAGACTTTACAAGACAAGGGTCCATTGAAAGACACACTTTATAGGGCAAGGTTCCATTGCTAGACACACTTAATGAGGTCAGGGTCCATTGCTAGACAGACTTTATAAGTGCGGTCCATTGCTAGACACACTTTATAAGGCCAGAGTCCATTGGTAGACAGACTTTACAAGGTCAAGTTCCATTGGTAGACATACTAACAAGGCCAGGGTTCATTGCTAGACACACTTAATAAGGCCAGGGTCCATTGCTAGTCACACTTTATAAGGCCAGGTGCCATTGCAAGACACACTTAATAAGGCCAGTGTCCATTGCTAGACACATTTGTGAGGCCAGGGTCCACTGCAAGACACACTTAATAAGGCCAGGGTCCATTGTTAGACATACTTTATAAGGCCAGGGTCCATTGCTAGACAGACTTAACAAGGCTAAGGTCCATTGCTAGACACACTTTATAGGGAAAGGGTCCATTGCTAGACAGACTTTACAAGGCCAGGGTCCATTGCTAGACAGACTTAAAAAGGCCAGGGTCCATTGCTAGACACACTTTATTAGGCTACGGTCCATTGCTAGACAATGTTTATAAGGCCAGGGTCCACTGCTAGACAGACTTAACAAGGCTAAGGTTCATTGGCATTGCTAGACACACTTTATAGGGAAAGGGTCCATTGCTAGACACACTTTATAGGGAAAGGGGCCATTGCTAGACACACTTTATAGGGAAAGGGTCCATTGCTATACAGACTTAACAAGGCCAGGGTCCATTGCTAGACAGACTTTAAAAGGCCAGGGTCCATTGCTAGACACACTTTAGAAGGCTAAGGTCCATTGCTAGACAATGTTTATAAGGCCAGGGTCCACTGCTAGACACACTTTACAAGGCCAGGGTCCATTGCTAGACAGACTTTACAAGGCCAGGGTCCATTGCTAGACACTTTATAAGGCTAAAGTCCATTGCTAGACAATGTTTATAAGGCCAGGGTCCACTGCTAGACACACTTTACAAGGCCAGGGTCCATTGCTAGACATACTTTACAAGACCAGGGTCCATTGCTTGAAACACTTTTCAGGGCCAGGGTCCATTCCTATACACACTTTACAAGGCCAGGGTCTATTGCTAGACACACTTTATAAGGCCAGGGTCCATTGCTAGACAGACTTAACAAGGCTAAGGTCCATTGCTAGACACATTTTATAGGGAAAGGGTCCATTGCTAGACACACTTTATATGGACAGGGTCCATTGCTAGACAGACTTTACAAGGCCAGGGTCCGTTGCTAGACAGACTTTACAAGGCCAGGGTCCATTGCTAGACACACTTTATAAGGCTACGGTCCATTGCTAGACAATGTTTATAAGGCCAGGGTCCACTGCTAGACAGACTTAACAAGGCTAAGGTTCATTGCTAGACACACTTTATAGGGAAAGAGTCCATTGCTAGACACACTTTATAGGGAAAGGGGCCATTGCTAGACACACTTTATAGGGAAAGGGTCCATTGCTAGACAGACTTAACAAGGCCAGGGTCGATTGCTAGACAGACTTTACAAGGCCAGGGTCCATTGCTTGACACTTTATAAGGCTAAAGTCCATTGCTAGACAATGTTTATAAGGCCAGGGTCTACTGCTAGACACACTTTACAAGGCCAGGGTCCATTGCTAGACAGACTTTACAAGACCAGGGTCCATTGCTTGAAATACTTTTCAGGGCCAGGGTCCATTCCTATACACACTTTACAAGGCCAGGGTCTATTGCTAGACACACTTTCTAAGGCCAGGGTCTATTGCTAGACACACTTTATAAAGCTAGGGTACATTGATAGACACACTTTACAGGGTCATTGTCAATTGCTAGACACACGATACAGGGCCATTGTCTACTACTTAACACACTTTATAAGACCAAGGTTTATTGCTAGGCACACTTTATAATACCAGGGTCCATTGCTAGACACACTGTATAAGGCCAGGGTCCACTGCTTGACTCACTTTACAAGGCCAGGGTCCACTGCTTGACTCACTTAATAAGGCCAGGGTCCACTGCTAGACGCACATTCATAAGACCAGGGTACATTGCTAGACACACTTTATAAGGCAAAAGTTTTATTGCTAGACACACTTTACAAGGCCATGGTCTATTGCTAGACACACTTAACAAGGGCAGGGTCCTTCTTTAGACACACTTCACAAGGCCAGGGTCCATTGCTAAACAGATTTAATAAGGCCAGGGTACTCTCTTGATACACTTTATAAGGTCAGGGTCCATTTAAAGAAGACTTTATTTAAAAAGTTTTGGTTCACTGAAAACATAGTTCAATCAGCAAACAGGTGTCAAGTTTGTGTCAATATTTTAATAGTGCATCAAATGAAAAATTAATATAATATATGCAAATTAGCCTTCAAATTAAATATAATTATATGTTCCCTTTAAATGTTGTAAAGTCATCTATTGAAGGACAGTTTGTAAAACCTGAAGAGTCAAGTACATGTCAACAGTGGTGTATCAAGTGAAAGAGAAAAACAATCTGTTTCTAAATATTGACTTTGTCAATAATAAAATTGGTATTTAACTCTCTTTATCTGTTTGTAAATGTTGACAACTGTTTAATCAAACATGTTTCTGTGAGAAATAAGGGGGTTGTATTAGTGCAATGTTCCCCCTTTACAATCGACGGACAAAGACTTTTATTAAATGTCTCAATGTATCACATCGTTATGACAAGGTTTCTTTTCACTGTCCAAACAACATGTAGGACTCAGCTCAACATTTTCTCATGACTTACAAAAAACATAACTTTTTATATTAACAGAGTGTATTGTTATGTCTTCTGATGAACACTTCCTTCTTTGATTTAAGAACATTTGTCTATAAGCCAAAATGGTCCTTTAAGCTTGCTGTTTGTGTGAGCAAGGCTTGAGATCTGTGTTGAAGACTGTACTTTGACCTATAATGGTTTACTTTCATAAATTGTGACTTTGATGGAGAGTTTTCATGTTGGCACTCATACTACATCTTTCTATTTTTTTTAAAACATATCTATATATGTTCACCAAAAGATAAGACCTCAATTAGTTGCACTTAGAAATGTGTGATTGGACCAAATATGTATACTTATAGTTGTTAATTTCTGTGTCATTTGGTCTCTTGTGGGGAGAGTTGTCTCATTGGCAATTATACCACATCTTCTTTTATATATCATGCTGGTAAAAAATTAATTAGATGTGGTGTAACTGCCAATAATAATTCTCCATCAGAGACCAATGCCAACTATAGGTCATGGTGTCACGGAATAGAAGTTCCTTCATAATATAAGTTCCAAAAGGAACAAATATTCTGGAAAATTATTTCCATAGGAATAAATATTACAATATATGTTCCTAACAGAATAAATGGTATAGAATATTTGTTCCAACAGAAATAGATATTATGACAATGCTTATAACAAAGTTTCCATTGGAACTTCTATAAGGCGAAACAAATATACAGTCTTCAACAATAAACAAAACAACCATACATGCCATAGTAAGCTACATAATTTATTCAATTTAGTAATTTATTTCTTTTTGTAATGTTATTGAAGCAGTTATTTTTGAAGAATATTTGAGTGTAAAAGCTTACAATAATGCTCATTACTAGTTTTTTTTAGGAATAAATTATTCATTAAAACATGTGCAAAGTAACTGGTAATTTGGTGGGTATAAATTATTCATTAAAACAAGTGCAAAGTTAATGTGAAAGATTTAACCTATGGGGATATATTAGCAAGTCAGATGTAAATTTGTACATCAGTGGTATCTCAACAGAACTATTCTTCTTAAAAACTTTGACAATTTTCAATTCTGAAATTTCAATAATCTTTTGGTGTGCATATTTGAAACAAACATTCAGGCTACAAAGTTTAAGGGTGTGTTTACAGGAGTGGATCCAGCCATTTCAAAAGGGGTTCCCAACCCAGAACAAAGTGTGTGTGTGTTTGTGAGGGGGTCCAACTATATGTCCCCTTGTAAATACATTTATTGTCCAAAAAAAGGGGGTCCAACCACCAGAACCCTCCCCTGGATCTGCCACTGGTATACACAAGTAATAGAACATGGCTATGTCGGATAATACAGGTTTAAGATGGGTTAAAAAAGAGAAATTTAACATGTCCAAGATAAAAATGAGATACAATTAAACATGACAATGAAAAAGGTACCCGTGTCTTTATTTGTTAAAACTATATAAACTCTTATTGATTTCACCTTGTATCTGAATTAATACTTAATAAATCATGAGGTCCATTGTTGTTAAGAAGTTGAAATGCATGAACTAATAAATTTTAATATCTTCACAATTTCTTAGCATTGTTAATTTTTCCTGATATAAATCACATATATTGTTATATTGTATCATAGTTACATTACAGTATTAACTACTTGTCTTATAACATATGACAAGAATACTATTTAGAATCATAGCTACTTGTGGTGTAAATTAATATAGTATACAAGTATATATGTACTGGATTATACAGGGCTTGCAAAATGGTCATATATTCCAGACGATTATAAATCTATTCGACATTGTCTGCCTGAGGAAAGCATGAAACGGTCATCTTCTATTTAGTTTTCATAAGGGATGGTCATTTTAACATGATTAGCAATTTTTTTTATCCAACCTTTTGCCTTTACACACATTTCTGGTCATAAAAGTACTATCGAAACAACTATAATAAACAAGTGTATGTGTGCTGGATATTCATATTATTTTACAAATAAATTGAGAATGTGTCCATGGAACTCCGATGATGTCCTTGCTTGCATATTATGTTATAAAGGGACATAACTAAGACGAATGGTAAACAAGAGTGCACATGCTGAAATGTCTCACTTTCTTTACTAATCATTGATATTTTGTTGATAGTCCTAAATATAAAGCTTTATTACAACTGTCACATTAACTTCACATTAACCAAGAAAACTAAACATTGACCAATGAACCATGAAAATGATGTCAAGGTCAGATGAACCATGCCAGGCAGACATATACAGCTAACAAACAATATAGCTTAGAGTTTAAGAAAAAAAGCTAGACCAAAACACAAAAACTAAACACTTATAAAGCTTTTAAGAAGTTAGCAAACACCACTGACACTGGATCACTATCTCTATGTCAAGTATTCTGAAACAGAAATGGCTCAACAACAAAAATGACACAGCCCGAATTGAACTTGATCTGTTTTTTTGTGGTAATAAGCCATAACTTCATCAGTCAGAAATAATTAATACTGTGGATTCATTTATTTTCTATAGATGGCTATAGATTTTCCTAGATTGAGGAAAATTAGCATTTTTGTGGAAATTTGATTTTGTAATTTTGCCAATTTGTGCAACGAAAATTGGTATTCAACGAATAATAATGAATCCACTGTATTTTTTTAAACTTTTTCTCACCTAAATTTTCCTCTGGACTCTCTGACATCTTGATGACCTTGACATTTTCCTCTTCATTGTCAAAGGACTTGGCTATGGAGGAAATCTTGTTGGTCTCTGAAATAAATAAATGAATTCCTCATCTTTATTTATCAACAATCATTTTCTGTCTGGGACATGGTCCTAATACTATATATCACTCCAGCCAATAGATTAACAGATCTTATAAAAATCATAGCCACTTATTTGACCTGTCCTTTGTCAAGAACCTCTAGCTGTGTGTGTGGTATTTATTTTGTTTTAAATTGGTTCATTTGGAATATGTTACAGAGTTAAATGAGGCATCCTTTTTGTAAACCTATTATTTGTTATTGTTTAAGGACCATGCAGCTTGGGGTCAGGCACATGGGGGCTGAAGACCAATTTATTGTTAGCCTTGGGCTGTTTTCTGCTCTTCGACACATTCCCTTTTTCCATTCTCTATTCTATAAGCAGTTCATGTAAAACTCAAATATTAAACCTATATTTATAACTATTTCTCTCAATAAAGGCCTGTAACATAATCAGATTTGTGTCATAAATAATATCTTTGTCCATATCTTGTCTTTAATTTCAATATCAAACTTTTAATCAACTTAAATATCTCCATATAAACTATGATCAACAGTTAAATGCCTCTATTTATATCCTAATCAACAGTTTTCTTTACAAAATTCCAGATTGTATTTGAGATTTAAATAAATTATCCACGGTTTAATTACAGCTCTCCATTACTGAATGACGAATCATAATTAATGATAGGAAATCAATGGGGTTAAAGGTCAAGTGTCTCACCTTAAAACAAGGTTAAAGGTGAATTCTTTTTTCATATGATATATAGTTTTAGTTTAGTTTAAACATATTTATTTATAGTGGATTGGGAAACAAGTTTTGCAACTTATATTAATCCCTTTCCACTTTGCGGGTGCAAGTGCTGCCTTGTAGTGGCATTTATTACGCTTAGCCTGCTCTTTTACGAAGTCTATAAGGGTGTCTTTTACATGCAAGAGATATGTCTCTCTTAACACGGGTCAGCCGATTATTAACGGTCCTCATCCGAAGGACTATCATTGTTTCCTTAAGACCATACTCGCAAATGGTGTCAAGGGAAAGCCAAAAATTCAGTTCGAACCTGGAACCTTTGTGACAGGTGTATACATATATTCTACTAATTACGCTCCTCGGCTCTTCGAGGATGTAACTTTAGCATTCATTTCCCGATGTGCAACGAGGCATCTCATTTAAAAGAGGTCAAAATCCTTGACCTATGGGTATGACGTAGCTGTACCTAGCTATAAATACTGCGGCTATTACCTGTGCCAATCATATTATTTTTCGAGCAGCGAGGTGTCTAACTCGTTATAATCTGTGACGACGTCCAGAATTTTAAGATTTTTTAAAACTGAGAACGATGTTCCAGTATAAAATGTTTTATAAACATTAATTATCTTGAGAACTTATTATCCAAGTTCGTTAAATACAACGTATTTTATCGTTGTTCTATTTTCTAAACCTTGTTCTAAAAATACACGTGTACTGTGATGTGTAACACACAGGTGCTTATCACGTAATCAATGGTGGACCGAACGTTTTCACTCTTTAATAATTAATATCGTAGTTATTTTTAACACGAATGAATCTCTATACAGAAGTATATGAGTAGAATATCTTTCTTGTTTTTCAAGGTAAGTTCAAAATGTACGGAGGTGTACTCGTATATTCTTGCTTTAATGTACCCACGTAGTGACGTACAATTTATAGAAAATATAGCAAATATATTTGAGATTTATTATCACAAAATGTTGTGATTAAAATACATTTCTTATTCCAATATAAGAAACTGTAATGTTACTGTAGTGCATTGGAATATGCTAGACTACGTGTCGATATGAAACACCTGTATGTGTGTTACTATAAATAGACAAAAGTTAGTGATTATACGGAAGGCATTATGTGCCACTTCCAATCTAAGGTATCTGAAAACCTTTGCTAAAATATGTTATATCAAATAACGTTCAAATAGCTAATTTTTAAAAGCTTATTTGTCTAAAGCAATTAATGAGCCTAGAGACTTTTATAAGTCCTTGGTGTGTCATAAATGTGACAACAGTTCAGAATGAACTTACAATATTGTTTTAACTACCATATTGAGTAGCAAGTGGTATATCATGGCAAACAAGACCAGAAAGGTCGAAGGTGGAACATCTTTACATTTAATGAATAGTTCCTTGTAGAGCATTTAACATGCCACTAACAAACAATTGATTAGGTAGAAATATACTGTAGAAAATAATAGTAAAACAATTATTATTGTTTGAAAAATTTGCAACAAAATATTTTTAAAATATGCAACTTTTGTTGCATAATTCTGTACATGAAGTTAATCTCATGTCTTTACTATGATTTAAGATTTATATCTTTATCTTGGCAAAAAATAAAGCAGAGGATTATTGCCAATTGTTAACTTAAGCTTTTTGCTTTTGAAAAAGAATTAGTACAATATGATAATAATGTTGTAAATTGTGAAAAGTGTAATGCCAACATATCAAAACATACTAGTTGATATCAAATAGTAAAAAAGAAAGATCATAGGATCTTCTGAAATAATTATATGATTGACCTGCATTGGTCCATGTAAATTCCTTTTCTCAAGGATATTTTTTTATGATGTTGACATAACATGCATTATAGTGTTACCGACCAGTGATGGTCGTTAAAAACTTCCATATATATATATATATATGCAGTGTGGAAGGAAATAAAAATAATTTCCATTGGATGGTTTTATCAGTGCCTTGAAATTCATCAAAGGTAGATTTCAGATTATGAATAAAATTGTTTGACACTTGTAAAATGATACGTTCATGTACATTTATTACCATATTATATAAAATATAATAAGAGTTTTTTCAGTCTTATATCTTGGCATTGTTATAACATTAATTATGAAATAACAAACAAAGCCTTGGAATAGGTAAACAGTAGCTCTTTTCTGAAGAAAAAGCTCAAAGTTATTGTTCCCATTAATAAGAACACAATTGTAGATCTTGATCTTGCTGTCTACAAGGTACCAGTAATAGTAAACAACTTTTTACTGTAAAATATAGTTTGAGAATATATACAGAATATGTATATTTTTAATATACAAAGCCATTAAGGCTTCAAAATAAGCTCTTTGTGAGATAATAATACTGTGTTACAGTTGAAATATTTACAGAAATAATATTATGTGATTGATACAACTATACTTATTATTTAGACTCTGCCAAGAAAGGATTATTTCCAAAAAGCAGTGATCGGGAAGGACGTGCGCCCTGCGCCTATAGCGCATATTCACCAGAAATGGCGCATAGAGTGACAAATGTAAGCGCCCACGTGGAGCACGATATTTTTCACATCTTTTCGAAACGTTTAGATATCGTCAAATAGATTTCCGATCGTGTTCCGTGCCACATGTGTGTGGAAACAACTGTAAAATGTTCCTCCAATCATTGGAGCACCTATATATTTTTAGGACGTCTCGGGTGTTTTCCTATGGTAATAGAACCATGCGGTTTAACGTCTCGGGTGTTTTCCTATGGTTATAATAGAACCATGCGGTTTAACTGATAACCCAAAAAACGCAATTAACCATCATTCATGATATAATTTTTTATAAACAACTTTACATTTGTGAAATTTGGCTATTACAGACGAGATTTAACTCTAATATATAATCTTTTGATTTAGTTTAGCTTGCTATTATTTCGATTGAAAACCCCTGAAGCCATTTTATGAATATAGTTTTTGTCTCCATTATAGGCGCTTAAATGTCCTTGTCATTTTTTGGTCTTTGGCTCGTTTTGACATTTTGTAAACATGACTTCAGCGAATTATTATTTTGTTCTATCAATTAATGGTACTCTCTACTGTTATTCTTGGCATCTTGATGAAGCAATAATAATAATACAAGAAGTGCACAGGACGTTCCTGAAATGTCCTCTAATACGGAACGTCTGGAATGAGTATGGTATCGACGAAGACCCAAATTTAATGTTAAAAAAAACATGAACATGAAAACAAGTCAACAGTAACAGTTTAAACATTGTAAATAAAGGTTTATCTTTAATATTGTCCTTTTTGGAAGAAGTTATTGTATATTCATTGAAATTACAGAATCACAGGAACAATATTATTTAAAATCATAATTTTTAGGTAAATTTGTACCAACACCTCTTTTCCAAAACATGGGAAAATAATGATACTTTTTATTTTTTTACAGAAGTCAATTCAAATGGCCCACTCATTTGACAACATGGCCCATTATTTTTTAAAATGGCCCATTGAATTTATTTTTGAGGGGCCCTGGGCCCATAGTGAAAAAAGCCTTCCAGATCACTGAAAAAGTCGCTATTTTGACTTGCAGAAAGTAGTGTAAAAAGGTGCTTTTTTGACAAGACAAATTGTGCTTTACAATCTAAGTAATGATACTAGATATGATAAACTTTAATATATTTATTAAATTGCTCATGGTAGCAGCAATGAATGTTACAGAACTATACAAAACAAGAAGATTTTTCTCTCAACATGCAAATTTTGGTTTGATGTTGGACATGAAACATCTGACATTTTTTCCTTTTTATAAAGGAATACTATAATGTACATTGGATGTGCATCACTAATCTTTAAGTGACTATTAAAGTGTTGCCTTGTTATAGGCTATAGTCATATCTCTGTAAACATTTGTATATAATGTGAAGGGGACTAATCTCCTACAATTTTTTCGTGTCAGATAGCATATACTGAAGAAAGTAGTATTGCATGAATTTATGTAGAATTTATAAAGTTTCTATAATGATAATCAAATGATTATATTGCATCTATGCATCTGTATTATTGAAATCCATGATGGTAATTAAAAATACAAAAAGAAAATGGTGCTCTTTCTAGACTCCATGAGCTTGAGATAGAATTGCTATATTGATGCTTTTGTATCATCAGTTTATAAGAATTGACATAGTCATACTATGATATATATATATTATATATCATTTATATCTTTTTATGCTCCATCGAGAAATGAAACTTTGAAAAGTCTCCTATCATTTTTTGTCTATAAAGCATTAGAATTTGCAAAGCAAATTGCAAACTTATATTTTGTACATGTACACTGGAATTTCTTTTCAGTTCAATTAGGATTTACTTTTCTTAAATATATGTAGTTATATTGCTTTAAATATAACATAGCCATATATAATATCAGATGTATATATATAGAAAAATAGTACATGTAAGATGTATCATAAGCATATTGTACAAAAGAGCAGTTCAAGACTTGATTGATATAGGTTATTATATACAGTAATAGTTATATTCCTTCAATATCTAACATGTGTATGGATATCAGGATGGGTGAAGGTCATTTTCAAATGTTACAGTTTACAATGAAGTATAAACTTTGTAACCCTTCTCCAGTTCTTTTCAAGATAATTATCAGATTATCAGATGAGTGTTCACAGAACAGTATTACTGTTAGGATTTTTAAAACACGCTGGATCAGGTTTTAATTCTGGATATATTGATCTATATTAATTCTTATAACATAAGATATTAAATAGCTACACTGTGCTTTGTATAATTTGTTTATACTTAATGAAATATCATAACGATGATACTTTTGAGATGATTTACTTTAGAATGACACATTAGATGCAGTAGGTATATGTAGACCTAGTCTGTATGATGTGTTGGATTTTATAAGATTCAATTTATTATCAATACTGTTTGATATATATATATATATATACAATGTATATATAATTCATATACATGTACTACATATACCCATCATGCCCATTGTCATAAACTAACATGGAATGTAAATTTACTGAACCAGATATCAAATACTATATTGTAGTTGGTATATTCCAGATAAAAATGAATAAGATGAAATTTGTAAATATAGTCACTTCATTAAGTGTCCTGAAAAAGAACTACAGTAGAGGCTGTTCATCTTTGGCATCTACATGTAGTTTTAAATAAGTCAACCTTTACTTAACAGGTGACCTTTGTGTGACAGTAATCACCTATGTATGACTTTTTAATATGACTCAGAGAGGAGTTTTTGATTGCTAAGTTATGTTAAAGTTATGAATATTAATTCTATTTGAAGCTTTCGTTGCTTACTTGAGCTTTTGAATCAATTTTTCTGTTCTTACAATATTAAAGACAGACTGAATGCAAATGTCATGCAAATAGATAATACTTGTAGAACTTGCAGTGACGGTTTTTAGCTTGTAAATGTACTAGATATTTTACCATGGATTGATATTAGATATATCATGTATACATAACATTGAAATCTTCAGAAGGCTAATGAAAATCTGTATATATGGCTGTGTTTACATTGTTATTTAAACTACTGTCTCCTGAATTTGTTTTCAAATTCTTGTTTTTTCATACACATCTGAACTACAGAGAGTGTCATGTTAGAAGAGTACAAAAAAGAAGGGCTACAGGATTAAACACTTTCAAATATTAAATACAAGTGTTGCTGAATAATATGTCAGTAGATATTTAGATATACAATTAATGGTTTGTAAGCAAGTATCAGGCAAATGGTATTTTGAAAATTCTAAACTTGATATATAGATATAGGAAGATGTGGTATGAGTGTTAATATGCTCTTTATATAGTTAAAAGAATTTCTCTTGAATGTAAAGAATACGTTATTATTCTTGAAAATAGTAAAATTCAGACTACAAAATCTATTGATATTTTGATATATATTTATTTTCAAAATTACTTTAAATGTTTTTGAAACTATTTATTTTTTATACCTGTACTTACAATATTAGTACTTTACCTTCATATTTAGATGATATTTATTATTAATTCAGAAAGATTAGTTAGATTGACTACTATCTTAGTCTCCAGTATATTCTGGACTGAATCAGCAAATTATGATTTGCTCTCTGTTAGTTTTCAGGGAACTACTTGTTTGTGCCAACACTTTGAATATGCTAAAGTTACATCCTCGAAGAGCCGAGGAGCGTAATTAGTAGAATGGACTCTCATCCAAGTATAACTTGGAATATGAAGGATGAGAGTCATTCTAGTAATGGAGCCTGAGGCTCAAGAGGATGTAACAATTTACCCACCCAGTTTGGAGGGTACTGTTTGCCCATCCCAATTGTTTTGGTTGCACAAACAAACTTTGAATCATGATTGGCACAGGTAATAGCCGCAGTATTTATAGCTAGGTACAGCTACGTCATACCCATAGGTCAAGGATTTTGACCTCTTTTAAATGAGATGCCTCGTTGCACATCGGGAAATGAATGCTAAAGTTACATCCTCTTGAGCCTCAGGCTCCATTACTAGAATGACTCTCATCCTTCATATTCCAAGTTATACTTGGATGAGAGTCCATTATATACGTACTTACAATAGAATCACTTATCTTCTCTCTCTCTCTCTATTTTACACTTTCTCTTCTTAAATATGTTCTTCTATCTACCTTCTAAAATAAAATATCAAATAATAAGATATATTGAATTGTGCAATAGCTACTTATAAATAATAAAACAACCTGGTCTTATAAGGGGAGGGAGGACTCGTGTGTTTGTCTTGAATATATAAGCTTCTAGGGTTCCAATGATATATATATATACGAACAAAGAAAACAGATGATCCAGTAGCCAACCATTTCATTCAGAACAATCATTCAATGACAAATTTGAAAGTTACCGCCATAGAAAGAGTATTTCGGACAGAAACTTACAGAAAAACTAAAAAAAGCCTTTTGGATAAAAAGGCGAAAAACTTTAGAACCTGAAAGAATCAACACAAGGTATGAATGATAATAAGTATATTTTTATTAAAAAAGCGAAAAACGTGGCAAATGAACGTCATAGAAGTTATAACGAAATGTATCCAAGTGATGTAATTTATTCCAATGAAGAAGGCCGTACGTAATGGCCGAAACGTATGGGAATTTGTGTTATAGTTTTTATTATATATATATATATATATATAATTATGATGTGGTATGATTGCCAATAACAAAACAACTCTCTACAATAGATTAAATGACAGAAATTATAACAACTTTAGGTCACCATGCAGTCTATAACAATGAACAAAGCTCATACCGCATTGTCAGCAATAAAAGGCTCCTAAATGACAAATGTTAAGATTCAAATGAGTAACCTTTAATGGCCTAGTTTATGTACAAACATGATGATGTCAATAGCAGTCCATTCCGCTAATGATAGTAAAAAAAATATATGTGTCCATTTAATAGGGACACCATGTCCATGCACTCGTACCATCTGATTTCAATATAAGTAAAACATGAAACTGGGTGATACTCATGATTTGACACATATTTCAAAAAGTTCACATATGCTAATAAACAAGAGTTCTTGAATTGAAGATCATGTCATGGTACACAAGTTCAGGCTTTAGATGTTACCTTAACCAAAAATGTACAAGTATAAAGTTTCAAATGCACATGTATTATTTGAACTAAAATGAACACACCATCATGTAACAATAATAATTAGTCTAAACTGTACATGTATGTAAGTCTGAGTCAGAAATGTAGATATAGAAGAAAATTAGCGAGATGTGGTATGAGTGCCAATGAGGCAACTCTCCACCCAAGTAACAATTTATAAAGGTAAACCATTATATATAGGTCAACATAAGTACAGCCTTCAATACGGAAACCTTAGCTCAAATATCCAATTCAGTCTGAACTTATTATGTAGATAAAAATTTGACTGGACATGGAAAATATGTCAAAGAGGAAACAACTTGACAAGGGTAGAAAACAGCCAGTCTTAAATATACATGTATGTTGTCCCGAGTCTCAAATTGTACATGCAGGATTTGCACTTTAATTTAAATGTGGTCATTCAAGTGGCCTAAATTGACTGTCTTTTGTTCTCTGACACAATTTCCCCATCTCCATTCTCAATTCGATGTATTATATATATCTGAGACTACTATAACACAAGTATAGTCTCAGTATCTATATATATCCAGTATCAATAGTACATGTATATGTATTCAGTTTTGTAAATGTAGTTGTATATTATATTGACCTTTTAATCCTCAACAACATCTTGTCTTAACCAACCATCTGGGTTTTATTATATAATTCAGAATGTTTATAGCAGTTTCACTCCATATTACTCCCTATAGTTGTTTATGAAGTTCATATAAATACTGCAATAAAATGCACTTTAAATTTAAATGGTAATAAATGTTCATGTTTTATGCACTTCAAAGCTTTTAAAGATATAAAATATAAAAATCTTACGGTTCAAAATTTTAGATTTTAAGTTATTAATCACAGATTTTAAAAGTTTATTACTTTAAATTTTAACTTACAAAATTAAAACAGAATTTCTTATTTCATTATAAAGTACATCTGAAAACTGATTCAAATATTTTTATATTGCTGCATGATTTTTACCGTCACAGCTAATATTTCAACATGAACCAAACTCGGAGCATTCTTACAAAATTGTTATGTTTTAAATGGGAGTGATGAAACTGACAGTTATCTTTTGTGTATTAAGTTTCAGGCAGAGTAAGATTGACAATAAATCATTTCCCTTCTCCCTTTGCCACATAATCGTCCGTATCATTTCTGGATATTTCACCAACTGAAAAGGCAAAACTATACCACTTTGAGTAACAGCCTGAAGCAAAGCACAAAACATGATATCAAATGTAGAAGAGAGATTAGACAGACCTACAGAAAAAAACTTGTTCAATAACTAATAAGTTATGAATGGAGTACATCTGGCCATGCTCAGCCAGGTTCAATCTCAGTACCTTTAAGCTAAGAGTTAGAAGACAAGAGATCGACCAATGTACCCGTACGAAATAAGTAGTAGGATTCCACCCAGACATTACTGGGAATGAAGAGGGGGGATAGGACCTTTATCAGGACTCCGGGGATTGGGTGTTTATAAGCTCGGGATTACGGGAATGACCCTTTCGGGATCCGGGAATTCTTTATTCGAATTTCAGGACCTCGGGATTTCGTGTTTTTAGGTTCAGGATTTCGTGTTTTTAAGCCCGTTATTTCGGAATCAGGACCCCTCCTATCCCCCCTCAATGAGGTAGGATCGAATCTACCTAGAATTAAAGATTCCATATAGAAAGTAGGTGGACATTGAAAATGAACAAAATTCTGACTGGATTTTGTTTAATATTCCTACTATATTCAGTGTACATTTCATACAGGTTGTTGGAGTTCTTAGAATATTTTGCAACCATGGAAGGCCCCTTTGATCCTAATACTTGAATGCTTCTTTATCAGCTACCATCTTATGTGTTTCTTGTATATGTGGCTTTATCATGTTGATGCACAAAAAACATTATCATGTTGGTCAATGTGATGTAATTTTTAGTATAAAACTGCAGAGGCGGATTTAGGGGGGAAAAAATTTGGTTGCTTATATAGGGAATCACTGAAGCGTGACTGGAGTGAGCCCCCTCTTAGGTCAGTCAGTGGGCCCCCACTTATGAAAATTCCTGGAATCACCACTGTAAAACTGTGGTAAGGTTTAACAAATGTCATCACCATTAAAGTATTATACAATCTATCTTATAATCTTTACCATACAAATAAACACATGAAAAATCAAATGGTTGCTGCCTAAAGGTTTAACAAATGTCATCACCATTATAGTATTATGCAATCTATCTTATAATCTTTACCGTACAAATAAACACATGAAAAATCAAATGGTTGCTGCCTAAAGGTTTAACAAATGTCATCACCATTATAGTATTATGCAATCTATCTTATAATCTTTACCATACAAATAAACACATGAAAAATCAAATGGTTGCTGCCTAAAGGTTTAACAAATGTCATCACCATTATAGTATTATGCAATCTATCTTATAATCTTTACCATACAAATAAACACATGAAAAATCAAACAGAGCACTATAACTTTCTCTCAACATAGATGGAAGTCAACATTAGATACAAATCACCAGTCTATTTTTAGATAATAATGATCCTTCTTCAAAGTATCTAAAATACAAAAATAAATATTTCCTACTCTTAACTTACAATACAATAATAACAAGCGTAAACAGAAACCTTTCAATAAAGTCATTATAGAGATCAACTTACAATCCAATGGTTCAACCCTCCATTCTAATCACTTTTACCCACTTTGATGTAGGAATATAACACCATGGCACAATTCATAAATCATAAAATATTGAAATTTTAATTTGTCCCATAGTGACTTCAATAATTGTAAAAGTGAAACATCAATAATCCTAACTGTTACTAACTATGGTGCATCATAATATTACATTGTCATCATAGTACATTCTTAGATTACATTGTCAATGTAAATAGACATTACATTACATTGTCATTAACTTATGACATACAATAAATCTCAATGGTCTTAGATACTTTCATACCAGAAATCTGATAAGGGGTGTTTCAACTGAATATGTAAAGACATGAAATTAATTGATATATCTTTCAATTCAACTGATATTTAATTATTCACAATATTATACATTTAACAAATTAAAAGACTCACTCATTATGTAATGTTACAAATCTACATGCTATCTTTTTATCTTTATATTTAAGTCAAAACTTGTTCTTGCTACAGTCATGACAGTTAAATAAGTATTGAAGGTTAATTTTACATCATAACTGTAAAGATTTGATAAAAAAAAAATAGTGGGCCTAAAAACTATATAATGTAGGTGAAAAACTAGTTCAAAATTTTGGCTCTTTTTTATCTGTGATGATGTTGTGAAATATTTTAGCTCAAACATAGCAAACAAATAAAAACAACTTAATAAATACATGTGAATTTTTTTTATTTTAAAATTTCTAATATTTTCACTATGGGTAACTCCCCCTTTTTATCTGAAATATTCTATCAACCACTTCCTGTACCCCTGGGGGGGGGGGGGTTCCAACTACATGTCCCATTCAATTGCATTGATCGTCCAAAAAAAGGGGGGTTCCAACCCCTCCCCCCTGGATCCAAACCTGATTCCACTGGGTAAAGTGTAACGATAAACATACAGAATCATGCATCAAAGTGACTAAAGATGACAAATTCTAGTAAAATGGACAAAATTGAGAAAGAAAATGGGGAATGTATCAAAGAGACATTAAGTTACAACACGACCATAGAAAAAAATGAAGTCTATTCCTATTTCAGATTAAACTCTGGTTACATAATGTGACTGAAACATGTCCTGGTCAAAGTAGGCAAAAATAACTTATATCTGGGGAATTTAAATCTTTCGTCAGATGAAACTGAATTTTGAGGCCAAAATGAGTCCTTACCGGTCACCTACTCCTTTAGTGTTGATCACAATTATACCAGAATTAAAATATTAAAAGCTCTGACCAATGTTTATTATGATCGTAATTAATATATAATGGTATCAATGTCAATTAAACAGTATTCACCTTCTAAATAAATTTGCGACTGACATTCGTCTTGATTTAATTCATTTATGTTTCCGTCATATGATATACAATAGAAATGATAAACTAAATATTTATTTTTCCTTATCGTGATTAAATTTCAAAGGACTTGTATAAATCATGGATACATTTTATTTAAACAGTGCACTGTTCTGCAGATATTGAACAATGTCAATTAAACAGTATTCACCTTCTAAATATGTTTTATCAGATCTTATTAAAACTTGTCAATACAGCTCAAATGTTTGTAAATGGTTCGCAGCCTTTTCATTGCAGCCTTTTTAACTGATAATACGACTCCAGTGTTATGTTTGTGAATGGTTCTTTCCTTTTCATCGCAGCCTTTTTAACTGACAATTTAACTCACAATACAACTCAATGTTTTTATAAATGCTTCTTTCTTTTTATATCAAAGCCATTTTAACTGTATCTCAAGGCTCATACTTTAAATGTGCATATTCAATCAACACCAATCAATGACTTGGTAATATTCAATGAATTAGAACATAAAACATTAATTATATTCTCTACATTAAATGTCTAAACATTTCTAAACGATTTGATTTTTTTCTTTAATTAAAGTGCAAATTTTTCTGAAGCATTCAATTTATTTCAAAATATATTCATTAATAAATTTAATTTCATAAATTATTCAAAGGTACATTTGTATTCAAATTCATGCAGTTGTAGAAAAGAATAGAAAAAGGGAATGTGTAAAAAACATAACAATCCAACAAAGAGCAGAAAAAAGACCAAGTAAATATTATTTGATGATTAAGACTTCTTATTACTGTGGAAAAAGAGTGGATATTGTGAATAAATTCATTAAACAACAAATGGGACACAGACAATGCCCACTGGCTTCCATATCATGTTATAAAGGGACATAACTCAAGAGGCTGCAGATGAATGAACAGACAGACAGACAGACTGATAGAAGAAGCATATACAGACAGATCTAGATGAACAGACAAGTCACAAACTTTATATTCCAAAGCTAATAATAAATCAGAATAATTTGACATTTATTTTACTTTCTTAAATGCCTTTCTTTTGACTATATCATTAAAAAGGGATTGATTGATAAAAATAAACAATTGTTGACTTAAGGATAAGGTCATTTAACAGAATAAAAAAAAGAAAATAAACAATTATTGACTTGGGGATAAGGACTTGTAAGGATAACAAAAATAAACATATTTATCAGACCCAGGTATTGTGTAGATTGTTCATTCACAGACAAATGTGAAATTAATTGATAATACCCTGATACAAGGTGGACCAATATATCTTACTTTACAACCTATAATGTTTTGCAATAACTTTTATTTGGAGCTTCTTATTGTGGAAATTCCAGGAGGGGGAGGGGTATCAATATTTCAAATTGGACCAATTTATGATTTGCAATATAACATGTTACACATTGTAAAATAACTGTAATTGTAATCTTCTCATTGTGGAAATTCAAGGAGGGGGAGGGAGTATCTATATTTATGTATTTTGACCAATATATGCATTAGACTGTTGGTTATCCTGTTTGAATGGTTTTACATTTGTCTTATAATTTTGGGTCCCTTTAAAGCTTGTTGTTCAGTGTGAGCCAAGGCTCCATGTTGATTGACCTATAATGGTTTACTTTTATAAATTGTTATTTGGATGGAGAGTTGTCTTAATGGCACTCATACCACATCTTCTTATATCTATGGTTTACAAATGTACAATAACCATCATAAGAAACTTAATATTGTGGAAATTCAAGGAGGGGGATGGAGGGGGTATGAATATTTGGACCAATCTATGTTTTACAAATGTACAATTACTGTTATAAGAATATATATTAGCTTATCATTGTGGAAATTCAAGGAGGGGAGGGAGGGGATATATATATATTAGAATCAATTCATGCCAGTTTACAACCTAAAGCAACTGTATTTGAAGCATCACATCTTGTGGAAATTCATGGTACAAAAACTATCATTAGAATTAGAAGCTTCTCACTGAAGAAATTCTAGGGGGGAGGGTCTATCTCAGGACAAAATAAAATTCAGAAATTTTGTTGTATTTGAATGTTTAAAATTAATCAAGGTCATATAAATGTACATGTACACATGCACTTGCAAAGGGTCAATTCTTTAAGACCCAGCTCACATGGTATAATGAAGTTCATGTGGTGGTGGTGACCCTATGTAGGATTATCATACTTACAATTATACTATTCTTGGTATTAAAAGCAGGTTAATGGAAATAAGTTACATTAGGTTTAGGAATTGTACAAACCTTTGTATTCTCTCTGTGTAAAATAATCCTTACAGTTAAATCCAATATTCTTTGTACTATAATCCTACACTGAATAATCTGTTGTCACTACTCTGAAATAAGAAAGATTAAATAAATTATCACAATTTGTAACATAAAAATAAAAATAAATAAGATTCATAAAAATTTAAACCAAAGTGAGTTAAGCTTTATTGATTAATTGTGCCCGAAAATTAAAACTCTGAAAATTAAAACTCGATATCAAGTGATTTATTGATAAATTGTTGCCTGTTAAATGTTCAATGGCAAATATTTCAAGTATGTTCAGGACGACTGGTGTAAACTTACAACTTATACTGGGAGAGAAAACCTTACTCTATAGACATTTGTACCAAGTCAGACTAAGAAAATCCAAACTTGATCCGAACCTGATATTTGGTAGAAAGCTCCATGTAGTTCAGACAGATGAAGGAACAGCATGCTCACTTTGAACTTTCATTCAGTTCACACATAGATAACATATATAGTATAAATCCTCAAGATCCAGTCGCATTCAGATGAGGAAATGACAAAAATCAGATGTTTAAACACTTACATACTAAAATCTATCCAACTATCTCACAATACTGAAATATGGGAAAATATTTCATTACAATTGTTTGGTTTAGAAATCTTAAATCCGACTCCAACAATTTTAACATACAATACTGTAATATTCAGCTTGACTCGTTCAAGTGAGAAAATTTGACTCTTTGCATTTAAACAGAATACAACTTATCATTATATATCAATCAAGATCACCTAGAATTCTACGCTTTAAAGATCCATTGACAATGAGATATAATACAGATATGACGATGACGCTGTTAAATGTTAATACATGTTACAATAGGACATCATATACATAGATTTAACTGGACAATACAACCTACCAATAAGTATATTTAAATGGTAAACATAACTTCACCTTAGGTACAAATGATCTAAAGATGATGGGTGTTTACATGGTAAACATAAACATAGGTACGCTAAGGTAGAAACATCAGATGGTGATGGGTAATTACTGATTCTTTATCAGTGTGAAGATTAACACCTTCTACCAAATGAGTCTGTATTGTATATTCAATGTATAACTTTAAAAGTGGGGGAAAAGATACCAAAGGGACAGTAAAACTCATAAATTTAAAACAAACTGACAACGCCATGGCTAAAAATGAAAAAGACAAATTGAAAAACAATCATACACATGACATAACATATAGAAAACTAAAGAATAAAAATTTTAAGTTATACTCTGAACAGTCAGGGCGGGCGTCAAAGATCAGATCAACAATTAGAGGCCGTATTGTTTTTAATGGAATCTAATTTGTCTTTAAATAACCTCTGAGTAGATAATTACATTGTCTTTAAATAACCTCAGAGTAGATAATTACATTGTCTTTAAATAACCTCAGAGTAGATAATTACATTGTCTTTAAATAACCTCTGAGTAGATAATTACATTGTCTTTAAATAACCTCAGAGTAGATAATTACATTGTCTTTAAATAACCTCAGAGTAGATAATTACATTGTCTTTAAATAACCTCAGAGTAGATAATTACATTGTCTTTAAATAACCTCAGAGTAGATAATTACATTGTCTTTAAATAACCTCTGAGTAGATAATTACATTGTCTTTAAATAACCTCAGAGTAGATAATTACATTGTCTTTAAATAACCTCAGAGTAGATAATTACATTGTCTTTAAATAACCTCAGAGTAGATAATTACAATCTTTTATTATTGATGGTCTACTGGTGATTTAAATTCCTTCTTTCTTTATTATATCTGATCAAGTAAATAACAAGAATGTTTTATACATTGTTATAACAGACTCAAAATGCTCAATCTAATTTTAAAACAAATCATGGGACAAATTAAATATTTCATAATAAAATTAAGTTAAAAAATCATTTAGTTCAAATAAAACTTGTATATATTTTTTAAACAAATATAGCAGTAGTGGCATCATTCACAACATTGTGTCTAAGGATGTGGTATTATTCAAACCATGAAGTCAAGGAATGTGGCATCATTCACAGCATAATGTCAAACAATTGTGGCATCATTCAAACCAGTATGTCAAAAGATGTGGCATTATTCATAGCATGAAGTCAAATAATGCGGCATCATTCACACTATGAAGTCAGAGTGTTGCATCATTCATACCAATATACTGGTGTGAAAGATGTGGCATCGGTATGTAAAGATGTGTCATCATTAAGACCATGAAGTCAAAAGGTGTGGCATCATTCACACTTTTACGTCATAAGAAGTGACACCATACACACCATTGTGTCATAGGTTGTGGCATCATTCACACCTTTAAATTTAAGTATGTGGTATCACTCACATAATTGTGTCACAGGATGTGGCATCATTCACACCATTGTGTTACAGGATGTTGCATCAATCACAACATTGTCACAAAATGTGGCATCAATCACAACATTGTCACAGGATGTGGCATCATTCACACCATTGTGTCACAGGATGTGGTATGAATCACAACATTGTCAAAAGGTGCAGCATTATTAAAACTATTGTGTCACAGGATGTTGCATCAATCACAACATTGTCACAAAATGTGGCATCAATCACAATATTGTCACAGGATGTGGCATCATTCACACCCTTGTGTCACAGGATGTGGCATCATTCACACCATTGTGTCACAGGATGTTGCATCAATCACAAGGCCATAATAAATAATAGGTTTGTTTGCCCAAACGCTACCTACCCAGAAAAAAGCTGCCTACTCAAATTCTTTTATTGTCCTGATTTGAAAAAGTTTTTTTTAACCAAATAGGTATGAAAACTAATTAAACATTTGATACTTCAATTTCTTTTTTTGAAAAAAAAAGAAAATGCCTACCTACCTACCCACTATCTCAACCTTTGGGTAGGGTTTGGGCAAACAAAAATATTTTTAAGTGTGGCCCAGCATTGTCACAAAATGTGGCATCAATCACAACATTGTCACAGGATGTGGCATCATTCACACCCTTGTGTCACAGGATGTGGCATCATTCACACCATTGTGTCAGAGGATGTGGCATCAATCACAACATTGTCACAGGGTGCAGCATTATTAAAACCATGAAGTCGAGGATTGTGGTATCATTTAAACCAGTATGTCAAAAGATGTGGCATCATTTATAGCATAAAGTCAAATAATGTGGCATGTGAATGATGTGGCATCAGTATGTAAAAGATAACATATCATCAACAACATGAAGTCATAAGGTGTGGTAGATTTACACCATAGTGTCAAGGGATGTGGCACCATTAACACCTATAAGTCAAAGGATGTGGCATCATGCACACCAGGATGTGAAAAATATGAATTGATTTTCAGCTGCAATCACAAAATTGACTCTGAATCATAGACAATGATAGAGGATCTGAAAATGAAGTTAATCTAAAATTTGACTATTGATGTTTACTGTCAGTCCATAATAAATGAAAGTGCAATTTCTAGTACTATATTAAAGTTTATACCATTAATACTTCATATAAATTCTTAGTTGCAAAGGTAAAACCCCTGGAAACTTTGGTGCATTCAATAAACTTTGTATTGTCCCCAAGAATGTGTTGAGAGGTACTTATGTCACTGATAATATAAACTGCTTGTCATATCAAACTACAGTAAACAGCAATAAAATACATAATACTAAACAGTCCTTAATCATCATAACATAGATACCACATCATTTTCTTTGATAATACACTCAATTATTTAGGGTTGTATGTTCAAATGTGATAAACTTTTAAACTTCCTGCAATTTTTCAGACGTAAAGAATGGTGAACGGACAAGGCAACCACTAACTGTGATTAAAGTACAATGTTTATATAGTGTGATAGATTGGTTACTCTCCGTCTATCATACAGGTTATAGTCAGATATATTAGGTATATAATTTAAGGGCTGTTGGTGTTACCCATTGATTGTCTAATGCAATACAGTTTATGGTGAAATATATTTGGCAGTTAATTTAGGGGCTGTTGTAACTTAGCTTTGTTCAATACTACTGAATTGTTGAAGTGAATCAATATAGAGGCGATAGATACAATTAAGCAGTTAAATATACCAAAGAGAGGTGAAATAAACCAAAAAGAAGCAAAAGATACCATAGAGAGGCCAAAGATTCCAAAGAGAGGCCAAAGTTTCCAAAGAGAGGCCAAAGATTCCAAAGAGAGGCCACAGATACCATGCAGAAGCAAAAGATACCAAAGAGACCAAAAAGAAACAAAAGAGAGGCCAAAGATACAAAAGGGAGGCAAAAGGAACCAAAGAGAGGTAAAAGATACCAAAGAGAGGCAAAAGATACCAAAGTGAGGCAAAAGATACCAAAGTGAGGCAAAAGATACAAAAGGGAGGCAAACGATACAAACGTGAGGCAAAAGATACCAAGCAGAAGCCAAATATACCAAGCAGAAGCCAAATATACCAAGCAGAAGCCAAATATACCAAGCAGAGGCCAAATATACCAAGCAGAAGCCATATATACCAAGCAGAAGCCATATATACCAAGCAGAAGCCAAATATACCAAGCAGAAGCCAAATATACCAGCAGAAGCCAAATATACCATGCAGAAGCCAAATATACCAAGCAGAAGCCAAATATACCAAGCAGAAGCCAAATATACCAAGCAAAAGCCATTTATACCAAGCAGAAGCCATATATACCAAGCAGAAGCCAAATATACCAAGCAGAAGCCAAATATACCAAAGGGAGGCCCAAATATACCAAGCAGAAGCCAAATATACCAAAGGGAGGCCCAAATTTACAAGCAGAAGCCAAATATTCCAAAGGGAGGCCCAAATATACCAAGCAGAAGCCAAATATACCAAAGGGAGGCCCAAATATACCAAGCAGAAGCCAAATATACCAAAGGGAGGCCCAAATATACCAAGCAGAAGCCAAATATACCAAAGGGAGGCCCAAATTTACCAAGCAGAAACCAAATATACCAAAGAGAGGCCCAAATATACTTAGCAGAAGCCGAATATACCAAAAGGGAGGACAGTTAATGCCACAAACAACCACTGCAGTTTTTTTTATTTTTAAAAAGATTCGAGGAAAGTTGTTAGGTAAACAATTGTTTACATCTTACACACATCTTATAATGTAAATATGATAAGTTTATATATTTTAGTTTCATTCTACTCAATTTAACTTGAAAAACTAGACATGAATAAATGTGCCTTTACATTTTAATTTCTAAATCATTTCTTCAGAAAAAATTTAATTAATGCAAACTAAATTCAAATTGAGTATTTAATTGCAACCTTATATGCATTGACAAATATGTATAATTACCATAAACATACCATTATTATTCTCCGTTCTTACTGTACCTTCATATTACTTTTATTCTCCGTTCTTACTGTACCTTCATATTACTTTTATTCTCCTTTCTTACTGTACCTTCATATTACTTTTATTCTCCGTTCTTTTCTGACTGCTACCTTCATATTACTTTTATTCTCCATTCTTTTCTGACTGCTACCTTCATATTACTTTTATTCTCCGTTCTTTTCTGACTGCTACCTTCATATTACTTTTATAATTTATTTTTGACAAAGAAGAATGGGCTAACCATCAATTTATTCTTTCATCAAAAACATTATATTTTACTTCTCAAGCTTATAAAAGGATATTCAGAATTTTCTAGTTTTATCTATGTCTAGTGTAAATATAAAATTTGCCTGCCAAACCTTTACTTTTCTTTTCAAAATTTCATAATATAATAGTTTTAAAAAGCCTTTTTTTAATCTAATAAAATCTTTACATTTTCATACCTTTTGAAAGAAAACAGTGCCAATGTTACATTTAAGAAAAGTCTGGAAAGAATCTGTTCAGCCAAAATTTCAATTGATTATTTCTCCAAAACAAGGATACATACAGACCTTTCATTATTTTCTGCTTTTTAAGTTTCATTACATTGTATTTATATAATTAAAGGAAGATATGGTACCAGTGCCAATTAGACAACTCTTCATATAAACTAATGTTTATAATAGTCTTTTAAATAGCTTGTTTTTTTTTTTAAACAGATCTAGAGAAGGGGACATCCTCAAAAGAGGGGGGGGGGGGGGGGGGGGGCAGGACCTTTTTCTGAACCTCTGGATTTCATGTTTTCAAAAGTGGGATTTCGAGATCAGGACCCCTCCAACTCTTGTCCTGCTAATTATTTCTGATTTTAAAATTGTCTATCTACATTTTTATCTGTTAAACATTACATGATATTAGGCAAAAACTGCCAAAAATGGTATTTAAAGACATCTTTAAAGGGAAAAAAAGGGTTGACTATTAAATATATTTGCTGATAATTTTTGCTATCAAATATTTCAATCTATCAATTTAATTATACAAAATATAATTGTCAAAATCAAAGGCAATTTTTAATGAAAAATATGGGGGAAAATGGACATTAAAGGGCAATAACTTCAGTAATGTGTCCACTACAGGCAATAACGTCAGTAAGCAGTCCAATAAGGGCAATAACGTCAGTCACAGAGTGACTTAAAGGGCAATAACGTCAGAAAGGAGTCCACTTAGGGCAATAACGTCAGTAAGGAGTCCAATAAGGGCAATTACTTCAGTAAGGAATTCATTAGGGCAATAATGTCAGTAAGGAGTCAAATAAGGGCAATTATTTCAGTAAGGAATCCATTAGGGCAATAACTTCAGTAAGGAGTCCAATAAGGGCAATTACTTCAGTAAGGAGTCCAATAAGGGCAATTACTTCAGTAAGGAGTCCAATAAGGGCAATTACTTCAGAAAGGAGTCCAATAAGGGCAATAACTTCAGTAAGGAGTCCACTTAGGGCAATAACGTCAGTAAGGAGTCCAATAAGGGCAATTACTTCAGTAAGGAGTCCAATAAGGGCAATTACTTCAGTAAGGAGTTCAATAAGGGCAATTACTTCAGTAAGGAGTCCAATAAGGGCAATTACTTCAGTAAGGAGTTCACTAAGGACAATAACTTCAGCAAGGAGTCCACTTGGGGCAATAACTTCAGTAAGGAGTCCATTAAGGGCAATAACTTCAGTAAGGAGCCCACTGACCATGTTGGTCATCTGTCATATTAGAAGATCTTGACTTTTTGATCATTTTGGCTTTAAAAAGTTTCTTCCTATGTAGTTTTTAAGATATATGGCCTTTTGGCCAGGTGAGCTATAAAAGATCAAGTGTGTCATATGTCAATGAGAGAGCAACCAAACAACACATACAATATAATCATTCCAGTGTAGAATTTGTACATGTTACAATTTATAGATCTCTATACTGTATTATGCTTCCTAGAAAAACTTCATTTTATATATAAATGTATATCTAGTTGTTTATATGTTACTAAATCTTAACATGCTTAATGGTGAAAGTCTGAGAGAAAAACGAATAAACTATAAAAGTCAATGATTTTGCATTGAAATTTTAAAAATAAAACTGACCTAACTGACCCTAATGACCAAAGAGATAATCTTACCTGAAAAGGTGATAACTCAGGGAAAATCAAATTGGTGTATTTCACAGGTGAATTTGTTAACATATATATCCTTGTTACAGCACTATTCTTGTGTCCATCAGTAAAACAACAAATACTAATCCTTATTTATGAGAGAGAAAATCACGTAATCCACAAAACTTAATCCAGGAATAAAATCTAGAGATATCCAAAAACAAAACCTAAGATACGATAATTCAAATGTATGATAAAATACTAAATAGTCAAATAAATCAATAAATCGCCAAAATGACTCGGTATCTTTGTACTGTTAAGTGACGGGAGATTTTCCAAGTCTTTTCCTAATCCGTATTATCTCAAAGACGTTAGCAACCTGGACCTCGTTCAGTCAAGCGTGAAGGTTAGCATCCAAAGACAGATATTTCTCTATTATACAATGGCCAATACACATATTTCACAAACAAAATGTTACCGTTTTATAAAGACAACCATAAACTAGCTGAATCCTATCTGTGCTTTATCAGGGAATATTGTTTCAAAATCTGGTATTTAAATATATAAATGTTTACCGTGTGATTATAACGGCTAATCTGATTTTGGATTTGTTCGTTTGTTTTCCACTTGAAATGGCTACCTGTATTATCAATAGGATAAATATTAGGATATAACAGGTGATTCTCAACAGAATATCTATATGTTTTATTTAATGCAAAATATAAATAAAATATATATTCAGAATTAAGTTCAAACAGTAATATTCAGTCCTGTTTAGTGTTGTGGCTCTTAATCTGTAACCCTGACTTCCCATTTCAAAACTTTAAAGAAAATGAATTATATTCATAATTTATATCAAAATTGCTCTGTAAGGAAAGAAAAGTTGGAGACTGGCTCACATAACCTGGCTAAATCTTTATTTTTTTTCAATTTCTCCTTTAACATTTATTTTCTCTCAATACATGTAATAACAATTTTTATTTTCTAATATATAGTTAAATCAAATCAAGGCCTGGATCACATATTTTTTTACATTATCATGATTATAGCCACAATTAATATAAAGTTATTCACAAATATTTCAATTAGTCCAAAGTAATATTTGTAGACCTACCTATTATATCAATGTTTCTCTCTATACATTATTTTTTAATTGTTAGACAATATTCCAAAACATTTTTATTTCATCAAATTATAACTAAAGCGAAATAACTGCAAAAATATAGATCTTTGTCAATTGCACAGTCATGACAGTAGATCTAGATTTTATGTCAGAGCATGTTTGCCACTGAGATCAAATGTTTACAGCTTGATTTGAATTGGGTAAGTAGTTTGAGATGTAGAGATGTACAATATATGTCTTCACATCTCAAACTTCGAAGTTTAAAGTGTTTCTAGTTTCTTGTTTTTTATATAGATTTGACCGTTGCTTTTTCTGTTTGATTGGTATTACACTAGTCATTTTTTGGACCCCTCAGTGTGAGCCAAGGCTATATGTTGAAGACCGTACTTTGACCTATAATGGTTTACTTAAAATTATAAATTATGACTTGGAGGGAAAGCTGTCTCATTGGTACTCATACTATATTTTCTTATATATCAATTTAGTATTTATTTATTTTCTTAAATTGAAAAAGACTAAAAGTGGACACCTTGTCCTACTTTTGTTATCACTTTTACATGAAACTTTATATTTTCAATAATAATTAATGAATGGCAATAATTTATTTTGAATTTATTGAACCATAAAACTAATTCTTGACTCTTCACATTGAATAATCGGCAAAGCGGATTATGTAAAATGTGAAGAGTCAAAAATTAGTTTTATGGTTCAATAAAATCAAAATAAATTATTGCCATTCATTATAAATAAATTTCTATCAAAAATACGACTCAAAGATTTTTTCATTTTATTTACCTTAACAAAAACAACGTACACACCTGTTGGCGGATGAATACACAACGTCAGAGTGGGCGTGTCGCCATCAAAATTGACAACATTGAAATTAAAACTAATAATTTTAACCAATCAGAAGGAAGTAAATACACAAAATTTATTTATTAAATGATTATTGAGAATGACAAGTACACAATTTACTTTTGTTTAAAAATATGAGGGGATACCTTGCCTTACTGGTGATTAGAATATGAGTGGTCATCTTGCCTCTTTTTTGCTACCTTATCCTACTTTTGCTAAGGATATGAGTGGTCATATTGCCTTACTTTTGCTACCTTATAATACTTTTGCTAAGAATATGAGTAGTCATCTTGCCTTACTTTTGCTACCTTATCCTACTTTTGCTAAGAGTATGAGTGGTCATATTGCCTCTTTTTTGCTACCTTATCCTACTTTTGCTAAGAATATGAGTAGTCATCTTGCCTTACTTTTGCTACCTTATCCTACTTTTGCTAAGACTATGAGTGGTCATATTGCCTTACTTTTGCTACCTTATCCTACTTTTGCTAAGACTATGAGTGGTCATATTGCCTTACTTTTGCTACCTTATCCTACTTTTGCTAAGAATATGAGTGGTCATATTGCCTTACTTTTGCTACCTTATCCTACTTTTGCTAAGAATATGAGAAGTCATATTGCCTTACTTTTGCTACCTTATCCTACTTTTGCTAAGAATATGAGTGGTCATATTGCCTTACTTTTGCTACCTTATCCTACTTTTGCTAAGAATATGAGTAGTCATCTTGCCTTACTTTTGCTACCTTATTCTACTTTTGCTAAGGATATGAGTGGTCATATTGCCTTACTTTTGCTACCTTATAATACTTTTGCTAAGAATATGAGTAGTCATCTTGCCTTACTTTTGCTACCTTATCCTACTTTTGCTAAGAGTATGAGTGGTCATATTGCCTCTTTTTTGCTACCTTATCCTACTTTTGCTAAGAATATGAGTAGTCATCTTGCCTTACTTTTGCTACCTTATCCTACTTTTGCTAAGACTATGAGTGGTCATATTGCCTTACTTTTGCTACCTTATCCTACTTTTGCTAAGACTATGAGTGGTCATATTGCCTTACTTTTGCTACCTTATCCTACTTTTGCTAAGAATATGAGTGGTCATATTGCCTTACTTTTGCTACCTTATCCTACTTTTGCTAAGAATATGAGAAGTCATATTGCCTTACTTTTGCTACCTTATCCTACTTTTGCTAAGAATATGAGTGGTCATATTGCCTTACTTTTGCTACCTTATCCTACTTTTGCTAAGAATATGAGTAGTCATCTTGCCTTACTTTTGCTACCTTATCCTACTTTTGCTAAGGATATGAGTGGTCATATTGCCTTACTTTTGCTACCTTATAATACTTTTGCTAAGAATATGAGTAGTCATCTTGCCTTACTTTTGCTACCTTATTCTACTTTTGCTAAGGATATGAGTGGTCATATTGCCTTACTTTTGCTACCTTATAATACTTTTGCTAAGAATATGAGTAGTCATCTTGCCTTACTTTTGCTACCTTATCCTACTTTTGCTAAGAGTATGAGTGGTCATATTGCCTCTTTTTTGCTACCTTATCCTACTTTTGCTAAGAATATGAGTAGTCATCTTGCCTTACTTTTGCTACCTTATCCTACTTTTGCTAAGACTATGAGTGGTCATATTGCCTTACTTTTGCTACCTTATCCTACTTTTGCTAAGACTATGAGTGGTCATATTGCCTTACTTTTGCTACCTTATCCTACTTTTGCTAAGAATATGAGTGGTCATATTGCCTTACTTTTGCTACCTTATCCTACTTTTGCTAAGAATATGAGAAGTCATATTGCCTTACTTTTGCTACCTTATCCTACTTTTGCTAAGAATATGAGTGGTCATATTGCCTTACTTTTGCTACCTTATCCTACTTTTGCTAAGAATATGAGTAGTCATCTTGCCTTACTTTTGCTACCTTATTCTACTTTTGCTAAGGATATGAGTGGTCATATTGCCTTACTTTTGCTACCTTATAATACTTTTGCTAAGAATATGAGTAGTCATCTTGCCTTACTTTTGCTACCTTATCCTACTTTTGCTAAGAGTATGAGTGGTCATATTGCCTCTTTTTTGCTACCTTATCCTACTTTTGCTAAGAATATGAGTAGTCATCTTGCCTTACTTTTGCTACCTTATCCTACTTTTGCTAAGACTATGAGTGGTCATATTGCCTTACTTTTGCTACCTTATCCTACTTTTGCTAAGACTATGAGTGGTCATATTGCCTTACTTTTGCTACCTTATCCTACTTTTGCTAAGAATATGAGTGGTCATATTGCCTTACTTTTGCTACCTTATCCTACTTTTGCTAAGAATATGAGAAGTCATATTGCCTTACTTTTGCTACCTTATCCTACTTTTGCTAAGAATATGAGTGGTCATATTGCCTTACTTTTGCTACCTTATCCTACTTTTGCTAAGAATATGAGTAGTCATCTTGCCTTACTTTTGCTACCTTATTCTACTTTTGCTAAGAATATGAGCAGTCATCTTGCCTTACTTTTGCTACCTTATCCTTTTTTTGCTAAGACTATGAGTAGTCATCTTGCCTTACTTTTGCTACCTTATCCTACTTTTGCTAAGAGTATGAGTGGTCATATTGCCTCTTTTTTGCTACCTTATCCTACTTTTGCTAAGAATATGAGTAGTCATCTTGCCTTACTTTTGCTACCTTATCCTACTTTTGCTAAGACTATGAGTGGTCATATTGCCTTACTTTTGCTACCTTATCCTACTTTTGCTAAGAATATGAGAAGTCATATTGCCTTACTTTTGCTACCTTATCCTACTTTTGCTAAGAATATGAGTGGTCATATTGCCTTACTTTTGCTACCTTATCCTACTTTTGCTAAGAATATGAGTAGTCATCTTGCCTTACTTTTGCTACCTTATACTACTTTTGCTAAGACTATGAGTAGTCATCTTGCCTTACTTTTGCTACCTTATCCTACTTTTGCTAAGAATATGAGTAGTCATCTTGCCTTACTTTTGCTACCTTATTCTACTTTTCCTAAGAATATGAGTAGTCATCTTGCCTTACTTTTGCTACCTTATCCTTTTTTTGCTAAGAATATGAGTAGTCATCTTGCCTTACTATTGCTACCTTATCCTACTTTTGCTAAGAATATGAGTGGTCATATTGCCTTACTTTTGCTACCTTATCCTACTTTTGCTAAGAATATGAGTAGTCATCTTGCCTTACTTTTGCTACCTTATACTACTTTTGCTAAGACTATGAGTAGTCATCTTGCCTTACTTTTGCTACCTTATCCTACTTTTGCTAAGAATATAAGTGGTCATCTTGCCTCAATTTTGCTACCTTATCCTACTTTTGCTAAGAGTATGAGTGGTCATATTGCCTCTTTTTTGCTACCTTATCCTACTTTTGCTAAGAATATGAGTGGTCATATTGCCTTACTTTTGCTACCTTATCCTACTTTTGCTAAGAATATGAGAAGTCATATTGCCTTACTTTTGCTACCTTATCCTACTTTTGCTAAGAATATGAGTGGTCATATTGCCTTACTTTTGCTACCTTATCCTACTTTTGCTAAGAATATGAGTAGTCATCTTGCCTTACTTTTGCTACCTTATCCTACTTTTGCTAAGAATATGAGTAGTCATCTTGCCTTACTTTTGCTACCTTATTCTACTTTTGCTAAGAATATGAGTAGTCATCTTGCCTTACTTTTGCTACCTTATCCTTTTTTTGCTAAGAATATGAGTAGTCATCTTGCCTTACTATTGCTACCTTATCCTACTTTTGCTAAGAATATGAGTGGTCATATTGCCTTACTTTTGCTACCTTATCCTACTTTTGCTAAGAATATGAGTAGTCATCTTGCCTTACTTTTGCTACCTTATACTACTTTTGCTAAGGATATGAGTGGTCATATTGCCTTACTTTTGCTACCTTATACTACTTTTGCTAAGAATATGAGTAGTCATCTTGCCTTACTTTTGCTACCTTATCCTACTTTTGCTAAGAGTATGAGTGGTCATATTGCCTCTTTTTTGCTACCTTATCCTACTTTTGCTAAGAATATGAGTAGTCATCTTGCCTTACTTTTGCGACCTTATCCTACTTTTGCTAAGACTATGAGTGGTCATATTGCCTTACTTTTGCTACCTTATCCTACTTTTGCTAAGAATATGAGAAGTCATATTGCCTTACTTTTGCTACCTTATCCTACTTTTGCTAAGAATATGAGTGGTCATATTGCCTTACTTTTGCTACCTTATCCTACTTTTGCTAAGAATATGAGTAGTCATCTTGCCTTACTTTTGCTACCTTATTCTACTTTTGCTAAGAATATGAGTAGTCATCTTGCCTTACTTTTGCTACCTTATCCTTTTTTTGCTAAGACTATGAGTAGTCATCTTGCCTTACTTTTGCTACCTTATCCTACTTTTGCTAAGAGTATGAGTGGTCATATTGCCTCTTTTTTGCTACCTTATCCTACTTTTGCTAAGAATATGAGTAGTCATCTTGCCTTACTTTTGCTACCTTATCCTACTTTTGCTAAGAATATGAGTGGTCATATTGCCTTACTTTTGCTACCTTATCCTACTTTTGCTAAGAATATGAGTAGTCATCTTGCCTTACTTTTGCTACCTTATCCTACTTTTGCTAAGAATATGAGTAGTCATCTTGCCTTACTTTTGCTACCTTATTCTACTTTTGCTAAGAATATGAGTAGTCATCTTGCCTTACTTTTGCTACCTTATCCTACTTTTGCTAAGAATATGAGTAGTCATCTTGCCTTACTTTTGCTACCTTATCCTTTTTTTGCTAAGAATATGAGTAGTCATCTTGCCTTACTATTGCTACCTTATCCTACTTTTGCTAAGAATATGAGTGGTCATATTGCCTTACTTTTGCTACCTTATACTTCTTTTGCTAAGACTATGAGTAGTCATCTTGCCTTACTTTTGCTACCTTATCCTACTTTTGCTAAGACTATGAGTAGTCATCTTGCCTTACTTTTGCTACCTTATCCTACTTTTGCTAAGAATATAAGTGGTCATCTTGCCTCAATTTTGCTACCTTATCCTACTTTTGCTAAGACTATGAGTAGTCATCTTGCCTTACTTTTGCTACCTTATCCTACTTTTGCTAAGAATATAAGTGGTCATCTTGCCTCAATTTTGTTACCTTATCCTACTTTTGCTAAGACTATGAGTAGTCGTCTTGCCTTACTTTTGCTACCTTATCCTACTTTTGCTAAGAATATAAGTGGTCATCTTGCCTCAATTTTGCTACCTTTTCCTACTTTTGCTAAGACTATGAGTAGTCATCTTGTCTTACTTTTGCTACCTTTTCCTACTTTTGCTAAGACCCTGAGTGGTCATTTTGCATTACTTTTGCTACCTTATTCTACTTTTGCTAAGACTATGAGTGGTCATCTTGCCTTACTTTTGCTACCTTATCCTTCTTTTGCTAAGAATATAAGTAGTCATCTTGCTTAACTTTTGTTACCTTATCATACTTTTGCTAAGAATATGAGTGGTCATCTTGCCTCACTTTTGCTACCTTATCCTACTTTTGCTACGAATATGAGTAGTCATCTTGCCTTACTTTTGCTATCTTATCCTACTTTTGCTAAGAATACGAGTGGTCATCTTGCCTTACTTTTGCTACCTTATTCTATTTTTGCCAAGAATATGAGTAGTCATCTTGCCTTACTTTTGCTACCTTATCCTACTTTTGCTAAGACAATGAGTGGTCATTTTGCATTACTTTTGCTACCCTATCCTACTTTTGGTAAGACTATGAGTGGTCATATTGCCTTACTTTTGCTATCTTATCCTACTTTTGCTAAGACTATGAGTAGTCATCTTGCCTTACTTTTGCTACCTTATCCTACTTTTGCTAAGACTATGAGTGGTCATCTTGCCTCTTTTTTGCTACCTTATCCTACTTTTGCTAAGAATATGAGTAGTCATCTTGCCTTTTTTTTGCTACCTTATCCTACTTTTGCTAAGAATATGAGTAGTCATCTTGCCTTACTTTTGCTACCTTATCCTACTTTTGCTAAGACTATGAATAGTCATATTGCCTTACTTTTGCTACCTTATCCTACTTTTGTTAAGACTATGAGTGGTCATATTGCCTTACTTTTGCTACCTTATCCTACTTTTGTTAAGAATATGAGTAGTCATCTTGCCTTACTTTTGCTACCTTATTCTTCTTTTGTTAAGACTATGAGTGGTCATATTGCCTTACTTTTGCTACCTTATCCTACTTTTGCTAAGAATATGAGAAGTCATCTTGCCTTATTTTTGCTACCTTATCCTACTTTTGTTAAGACTATGAGTAGTCATCTTGCCTTACTTTTTGATACCTTATCCTACTTTTGCTAAGAATATGAGTAGTCTTCTTGTTACTTTTGCTACCTTATTCTACTTTTGCTAAGACTATGAGTGCTCATCTTGCCTTACTATTGCTACCTTATCCTACTTTTGCTAAGAATATATTAAGTGGTCATCTTTTCTTACTTTTGCTACCTTAAATTTTCCTACTTTTGCTAAGAATATGAGGGCTACCTTATCCTTCTTTTGCTATCACTGTTTTAAGTCACAATGTTGCTCCAATAGCAATCCTATGTTTTCTGGGTTACAAAACACATCTATAGACTAAAACTTGAACGTTCCAGTTCGATGTGATTTCGCGGGAAATTGGCCATGTTAATACCTAGGGCCAAAGACGGTGTGCATGAATTCGGAATTTCCGCTTCATCTTTCATGTGTATCTCCTTGAATAAACGATCCGCACTGTATCTGAGGGGGACAATAGGGGTCCGTTAACATGTTAACAACACCTCGATTTTGGCAAAACAGTTAACAAAAAAATGCAAAAATGCTGATAACAGTTTACAAAGTTGGTTGAAAACAGTTAACACCCCTAAAATATTTGTTTGTTTGTTTGTTTGTTTTCGTATCTATCACAATTGTTTCTGCAACTGTAGGTATACACTTCCATCTTCCATTGGAGTTGAATATTGTATACTTATTGACTGGGTATAAGTGGAATAGAGTAGTAAGTTTATTGTCCCCGAGGTGCAACTATTGCCCTGATCATGAGGCGAAGCCGAGGGCAATAGCTGTTTCCGAAGGGACAATAAACTTTTTAACAATTTAAATTAATATTTTAACAAATTATTCCTCTCTGTCCATAGACTGTATCAATAGTAAAATAGTAGCCGGTTAAAACTTTAGTGTGAACTGTATACTTAACTATCTGCATCATTACTATCTGTCCACAGGCACTTGTTTCTATCCATTGGAAGACCCACTATACGTTGATAGTGGGTCTTCCAATGGATTAGAAACGGCAAACCATTAGAAACAAGTGCCTGTGTATCTATCGGCTAGCTTACCTCTATAATAAACAACATATAAAAGTCTGAATGTGTGTATAGCTTGACTTTAAACCTGAGTAGAATAAACTTTTATAACGCAAAAATTAGTAATATCATTGCTTATTAACAGAAAGCTCAACATTATCCATAAGATAACCATATTTAACATCTCCCGAATGCAGAGGTTTTTTTTAGACTTACTTTACTAGGCTTTTATTCAAATGATGTCTTTTAACACGTAAACTCTATCAAGTTTTCTTCAACATTCAAATTACGCGGACTCTGATGCGTTTGAATAGAACACACCGTGAATTTCGAACCACTGTGAAGAATTTTTACTTTTAAAGAAAATCCAATACCGGTATCTATTCTTCTGATATTTTGCTCCAATATATTCCTTGCTTTAATATTCATTTCTTACTACAAGGTTTTTTAAATATATGACATTTTTATAGATTTTATAAGGTCACTCCGTATATAAACCCCGATACAGATGAATCTGGACGTTGACGCGTTTCGAATCGAACACACCGTGAACCACTGTGAAGAATTTATACTTTTAAAGAAAATCCAATACCGGTATCTATTCTTCGGATATTTTGCTCCAATATATTCCTTGCTTTAATACTCATTTCTTATTACAAGGTTTTTCAAATGTTAAATTTTATAGGTAAAAAATTAAATAAAAAAAGCAAGACAATGGCACTGATAAAAAGCGTGCTTGATATTTTCAAATATTCAAAGCATGTTTTCGTGCCTCATAGTTTTAAATCCGACGTTTTTGAAAATTCATTGGCACTCATTCCACAAGGGGGGCTGTATGACAAGTTCTGGATCCGCCACTGGAAGCTGCTTATTAAGACACTCATCACACCCAAATAGACAACCAATTTCAGCGAGGGACCATATTTATATTCCACAGTTACCCTTGGCGTCATCGGTAAATAATGCGGTTGGATAAAGCATCAATCATCTTCATAACCTTCGACATTTGCTTTGTTACTTTTTCATGTCTTTATAATTAACAATAAATAATGAAACGTTTGAAAGTTGATACTGAAAAATTTCTGGACCCCTATTTGTTAACACTCGTACTTCATTGCTGATTGTTGGTTGCTGAACGTTCACTTGCAAACATTTCATGCATGTTCAGGATGAGCACAAAGTACCAACACAAATACATGTAGGTCCTGGAAGGATGAGCACAAAGTAACAACACAAATACAGGTAGGTCCTTGAAGGATGAGCACAAAGTACCAACACAAATACGTGTAGGTCCTGGAAGGATGAGCACAAAGTACCAACACAAATACGTGTAGGTCCTGGAAGGATGAGCACAAAGTACCAACACAAATAAAGGTGGGTCCTGGAAGGATGAGCACAAAGTACCAACACAAATAAAGGTGGGTCCTGGAAGGATGAGCACAAAGTACCAACACAAATACGTGTAGGTCCTGGAAGGATGAGCACAAAGTAACAACACAAATACAGGTAGGTCCTTGAAGGATGAGCACAAAGTACCAACACAAATACGTGTAGGTCCTTGAAGGATGAGCACAAAGTACCAACACAAATAAAGGTGGGTCCTGGAAGGATGAGCACAAAGTACCAACACAAATACATGTAGGTCCTGGAAGGATGAGCACAAAGTACCGACACAAATAAAGGTGGGTCCTGGAAGGATGAGCACAAAGTACCAACACAAATACATGTAGGTCCTGGAAGGATGACCACAAAGTACCAACACAAATAAAGGTGGGTCCTGGAAGGATGAGCACAAAGTACCAACACAAATACGTGTAGGTCCTGGAAGGATGAGCACAAAGTACCAACACAAATAAAGGTGGGTCCTGGAAGGATGAGCACAAAGTACCAACACAGATACATGTAGGTCCTGGAAGGATGAACACAAAGTACCAACACAAATACGTGTAGGTCCTGGAAGGATGAGCACAAAGTACCAACACAAATAAAGGTGGGTCCTGGAAGGATGAGCACAAAGTACCAACACAAATAAAGGTGGGTCCTGGAAGGATGAGCACAAAGTACCAACACAAATACATGTAGGTCCTGGAAGGATGAGCACAAAGTACCGACACAAATAAAGGTGGGTCCTGGAAGGATGAGCACAAAGTACCAACACAAATACATGTAGGTCCTGGAAGGATGACCACAAAGTACCAACACAAATAAAGGTGGGTCCTGGAAGGATGAGCACAAAGTACCAACACAAATACGTGTAGGTCCTGGAAGGATGAGCACAAAGTACCGACACAAATAAAGGTGGGTCCTGGAAGGATGAGCACAAAGTACCAACACAAATACATGTAGGTCCTTGAAGGATGAGCACAAAGTACCAACACAAATACATGTAGGTCCTGGAAGGATGAGCACAAAGTACCAACACAAATAAAGGTGGGTCCTGGAAGGATGAGCACAAAGTACCAACACAAATACAGGAAGGTCCTGGAAGGATGAGCACAAAGTACCAACACAAATACAGGTAGGTCCTGGAAGGATGAGCACAAAGTACCAACACAAATAAAGGTGGGTCCTGGAAGGATGAGCACAAAGTACCAACACAAATACATGTAGGTCCTGGAAGGATGACCACAAAGTACCAACACAAATACGTGTAGGTCCTGGAAGGATGAGCACAAAGTACCAACACAAATAAAGGTGGGTCCTGGAAGGATGAGCACAAAGTACCAACACAAATAAAGGTGGGTCCTGGAAGGATGAGCACAAAGTACCAACACAAATACATGTAGGTCCTTGAAGGATGAGCACACAGTACCAACACAAATACATGTAGGTCCTGGAAGGATGAGCACAAAGTACCAACACAAATACAGGTAGGTCCTGGAAGGATGAGCACAAAGTACCAACACAAATAAAGGTGGGTCCTGGAAGGATGAGCACAAAGTACCAACACAAATACGTGTAGGTCCTGGAAGGATGAGCACAAAGTACCAACACAAATAAAGGTGGGTCCTGGAAGGATGAGCACAAAGTACCAACACAAATACATGTAGGTCCTTGAAGGATGAGCACAAAGTACCAACACAAATACATGTAGGTCCTGGAAGGATGAGCACAAAGTACCAACACAAATAAAGGTGGGTCCTGGAAGGATGAGCACAAAGTACCAACACAAATACAGGAAGGTCCTGGAAGGATGAGCACAAAGTACCAACACAAATACAGGTAGGTCCTGGAAGGATGAGCACAAAGTACCAACACAAATAAAGGTGGGTCCTGGAAGGATGAGCACAAAGTACCAACACAAATACGTGTAGGTCCTGGAAGGATGAGCACAAAGTACCAACACAAATAAAGGTGGGTCCTGGAAGGATGAACACAAAGTACCGACACAAATAAAGGTGGGTCCTGGAAGGATGAGCACAAAGTACCAACACAAATACGTGTAGGTCCTGGAAGGATGAGCACAAAGTACCAACACAAATAAAGGTGGGTCCTGGAAGGATGAGCACAAAGTACCAACACAAATACGTGTAGGTCCTGGAAGGATGAGCACAAAGTAACAACACAAATACAGGTAGGTCCTTGAAGGATGAGCACAAAGTACCAACACAAATACGTGTAGGTCCTGGAAGGATGAGCACAAAGTACCAACACAAATACGTGTAGGTCCTGGAAGGATGAGCACAAAGTACCAACACAAATAAAGGTGGGTCCTGGAAGGATGAGCACAAAGTACCAACACAAATAAAGGTGGGTCCTGGAAGGATGAGCACAAAGTACCAACACAGATACATGTAGGTCCTGGAAGGATGAACACAAAGTACCAACACAAATACGTGTAGGTCCTTGAAGGATGAGCACAAAGTACCAACACAAATAAAGGTGGGTCCTGGAAGGATGAGCACAAAGTACCAACACAAATACATGTAGGTCCTGGAAGGATGAGCACAAAGTACCGACACAAATAAAGGTGGGTCCTGGAAGGATGAGCACAAAGTACCAACACAAATACATGTAGGTCCTGGAAGGATGACCACAAAGTACCAACACAAATAAAGGTGGGTCCTGGAAGGATGAGCACAAAGTACCAACACAAATACGTGTAGGTCCTGGAAGGATGAGCACAAAGTACCAACACAAATAAAGGTGGGTCCTGGAAGGATGAGCACAAAGTACCAACACAGATACATGTAGGTCCTGGAAGGATGAACACAAAGTACCAACACAAATACGTGTAGGTCCTGGAAGGATGAGCACAAAGTACCAACACAAATAAAGGTGGGTCCTGGAAGGATGAGCACAAAGTACCAACACAAATAAAGGTGGGTCCTGGAAGGATGAGCACAAAGTACCAACACAAATACATGTAGGTCCTGGAAGGATGAGCACAAAGTACCGACACAAATAAAGGTGGGTCCTGGAAGGATGAGCACAAAGTACCAACACAAATACATGTAGGTCCTGGAAGGATGACCACAAAGTACCAACACAAATAAAGGTGGGTCCTGGAAGGATGAGCACAAAGTACCAACACAAATACGTGTAGGTCCTGGAAGGATGCACTACAAAAGTCAAAAAGTCTGAAAAGACCAGTTTTTGTCTGAATTTGCATGAATTTTTACTTGACATTCTTAATTTGTCTGCATAATTTTTGAAAATTCTTGACATAGTATTAGTTTGTCTAAAAAGGTTCTTGATTTTTCTTGACAAGTGTCTTGACAGTATTAACATTGTCTTAAAATTTCTCGACACTTCCTGTATCATCTGATAAGAGTCTGGATTAGTCTCGACCAATTCTTGACTGTCTTAAATTTGTCTCGATCTGTCTTGACATATTCTTGACATTCTTAATAATGTCTGAATTTGTCTTGACATATTCTTGACATTCTTAATAATGTCTGAATATGTCTTGACGCATTCTTGACAGTATTAAAACTGTCTTGACACTATCTCAACAGTATAAATTTCGCCTGAACGGTTTATGAAATCTTTTGGGTTTGAGTGGCTAAAAATAGAGGAGGGGGGCTTTCGTGTTGGTCAAAGAATTTGTTCTCGTCTTGATTCAAACTCTATATTTTTAGAACAACCCCAAAACATTTTTGTTTTATATTTGGGTGTTGAGTTTTATAATTTTTGATCAACAAAAATTTGTGATTACGGGCTCCTTCCTGAAAAGAACAAACATGTTTAGATCTATATTATGTATGTTTGTTTGAGACCAATGAAATTATTGATTAAAAATTATAAAATTCAACACTCAAAATTTGAATAGTAAATAGAAATCATTGATGGGACCCATTATGAATACTTTTTTTATTATTATTCCTGGAATTAGATAATAATTTTCTTTAAATCTTTGGAATGTTTATGGCAGGTCAACTGATAAGTTGTATGGCTGATTACAGGTAAATCAGTAATTTCTATTTGACAGTTGCGTGTATTCTGGGGTGTGTTATAACTTAATTTCATGGGGAACATCCTGTCCATGTATAATACTTAATATATATTCCAACAGATGACATTACATAATTTTTTCTTCTGTTAAATGATTTTATATCATCAAAATTTGCTATTTATATAAACTACATTTTTGTACAATAATTATTTACCATATTAACATTGGATATTATGAATGTAGAGTGAAATATGTCTACCATATGATTGGTTTTAATAATTTAATTAATAATTAAGATTAAGGAATCAAAATTTGTATTTTTTACAAACAAAAACAACCTTTAAATTGTTTTATATCAACACACTCTCATTTAAATTATTTATACATTATTAGATTCCATAGCCATATTTGCATTTGTGAAACTATTTAAATACCCAAATTTTCAATTGTTTTACATGCCCAACATTCTATTTGTTGTAAGGAATGTAACTTAAAAACAACAGTATATTATGTAAAAAGAAATAAAGATTAAAGTTATATTATGAATATTGGTCATTATTTGTAAAACTCAGAACTGTCAAGTAAATTTAAGACACAATTCAAAATGTTCAGAATATGTCAAGCCAAACTGAGAAAGAATAAGAATGTCGAGAAATTTCAAGACAGTATTCAAATGTCAAGAATTTGTCAAGAAATTTTAAGACAATATTCAGAACGTCAAGATTATGTCGAGTAAATTTCATATAAATTTGATATAAATGAGAATTTGTCAAGAAAAATTAAGACACGAGTCATACTTTTGGAGAATGTCAAGTAAAAGTTCATGCAAATCAAGACAAAAACTGGTCTTTTCAGACTTTTTGACTTTTGTAGTGATGAGCACAAAGTACCGACACAAATAAAGGTGGGTCCTGGAAGGATGAGCACAAAGTACCAACACAAATACATGTAGGTCCTTGAAGGATGAGCACAAAGTACCAACACAAATACATGTAGGTCCTGGAAGGATGAGCACAAAGTACCAACACAAATAAAGGTGGGTCCTGGAAGGATGAGCACAAAGTACCAACACAAATACAGGAAGGTCCTGGAAGGATGAGCACAAAGTACCAACACAAATACAGGTAGGTCCTGGAAGGATGAGCACAAAGTACCAACACAAATAAAGGTGGGTCCTGGAAGGATGAGCACAAAGTACCAACACAAATACGTGTAGGTCCTGGAAGGATGAGCACAAAGTACCAACACAAATAAAGGTGGGTCCTGGAAGGATGAACACAAAGTACCGACACAAATAAAGGTGGGTCCTGGAAGGATGAGCACAAAGTACCAACACAAATACATGTAGGTCCTGGAAGGATGACCACAAAGTACCAACACAAATACGTGTAGGTCCTTGAAGGATGAGCACAAAGTACCAACACAAATAAAGGTGGGTCCTGGAAGGATGAGCACAAAGTACCAACACAAATACATGTAGGTCCTGGAAGGATGAGCACAAAGTACCGACACAAATAAAGGTGGGTCCTGGAAGGATGAGCACAAAGTACCAACACAAATACATGTAGGTCCTGGAAGGATGACCACAAAGTACCAACACAAATAAAGGTGGGTCCTGGAAGGATGAGCACAAAGTACCAACACAAATACGTGTAGGTCCTGGAAGGATGAGCACAAAGTACCAACACAAATAAAGGTGGGTCCTGGAAGGATGAGCACAAAGTACCAACACAGATACATGTAGGTCCTGGAAGGATGAACACAAAGTACCAACACAAATACGTGTAGGTCCTGGAAGGATGAGCACAAAGTACCAACACAAATAAAGGTGGGTCCTGGAAGGATGAGCACAAAGTACCAACACAAATAAAGGTGGGTCCTGGAAGGATGAGCACAAAGAACCAACACAAATACATGTAGGTCCTGGAAGGATGAGCACAAAGTACCGACACAAATAAAGGTGGGTCCTGGAAGGATGAGCACAAAGTACCAACACAAATACATGTAGGTCCTGGAAGGATGACCACAAAGTACCAACACAAATAAAGGTGGGTCCTGGAAGGATGAGCACAAAGTACCAACACAAATACGTGTAGGTCCTGGAAGGATGAGCACAAAGTACCGACACAAATAAAGGTGGGTCCTGGAAGGATGAGCACAAAGTACCAACACAAATACATGTAGGTCCTTGAAGGATGAGCACAAAGTACCAACACAAATAAAGGTGGGTCCTGGAAGGATGAGCACAAAGTACCGACACAAATAAAGGTGGGTCCTGGAAGGATGAGCACAAAGTACCAACACAAATACATGTAGGTCCTGGAAGGATGAGCACAAAGTACCAACACAAATACGTGTAGGTCCTTGAAGGATGAGCACAAAGTACCAACACAAATACATGTAGGTCCTTGAAGGATGAGCACAAAGTACCAACACAAATACATGTAGGTCCTGGAAGGATGAGCACAAAGTACCAACACAAATAAAGGTGGGTCCTGGAAGGATGAGCACAAAGTACCAACACAAATACAGGAAGGTCCTGGAAGGATGAGCACAAAGTACCAACACAAATACAGGTAGGTCCTGGAAGGATGAGCACAAAGTACCAACACAAATAAAGGTGGGTCCTGGAAGGATGAGCACAAAGTACCAACACAAATACGTGTAGGTCCTGGAAGGATGAGCACAAAGTACCAACACAAATAAAGGTGGGTCCTGGAAGGATGAACACAAAGTACCGACACAAATAAAGGTGGGTCCTGGAAGGATGAGCACAAAGTACCAACACAAATACATGTAGGTCCTGGAAGGATGACCACAAAGTACCAACACAAATACGTGTAGGTCCTTGAAGGATGAGCACAAAGTACCAACACAAATAAAGGTGGGTCCTGGAAGGATGAGCACAAAGTACCAACACAAATACATGTAGGTCCTGGAAGGATGAGCACAAAGTACCGACACAAATAAAGGTGGGTCCTGGAAGGATGAGCACAAAGTACCAACACAAATACATGTAGGTCCTGGAAGGATGACCACAAAGTACCAACACAAATAAAGGTGGGTCCTGGAAGGATGAGCACAAAGTACCAACACAAATACGTGTAGGTCCTGGAAGGATGAGCACAAAGTACCAACACAAATAAAGGTGGGTCCTGGAAGGATGAGCACAAAGTACCAACACAGATACATGTAGGTCCTGGAAGGATGAACACAAAGTACCAACACAAATACGTGTAGGTCCTGGAAGGATGAGCACAAAGTACCAACACAAATAAAGGTGGGTCCTGGAAGGATGAGCACAAAGTACCAACACAAATAAAGGTGGGTCCTGGAAGGATGAGCACAAAGTACCAACACAAATACATGTAGGTCCTGGAAGGATGAGCACAAAGTACCGACACAAATAAAGGTGGGTCCTGGAAGGATGAGCACAAAGTACCAACACAAATACATGTAGGTCCTGGAAGGATGACCACAAAGTACCAACACAAATAAAGGTGGGTCCTGGAAGGATGAGCACAAAGTACCAACACAAATACGTGTAGGTCCTGGAAGGATGAGCACAAAGTACCGACACAAATAAAGGTGGGTCCTGGAAGGATGAGCACAAAGTACCAACACAAATACATGTAGGTCCTTGAAGGATGAGCACAAAGTACCAACACAAATAAAGGTGGGTCCTGGAAGGATGAGCACAAAGTACCGACACAAATAAAGGTGGGTCCTGGAAGGATGAGCACAAAGTACCAACACAAATACATGTAGGTCCTGGAAGGATGAGCACAAAGTACCAACACAAATACGTGTAGGTCCTTGAAGGATGAGCACAAAGTACCAACACAAATACATGTAGGTCCTGGAAGGATGAGCACAAAGTAACAACACAAATAAAGGTGGGTCCTGGAAGGATGAGCACACAGTACCAACACAAATACGTGTAGGTCCTGGAAGGATGAGCACAAAGTACCAACACAAATACATGTAGGTCCTGGAAGGATGAGCACAAAGTACCAACACAAATACGTGTAGGTCCTTGAAGGATGAGCACAAAGTACCAACACAAATACATGTAGGTCCTGGAAGGATGAGCACAAAGTAACAACACAAATAAAGGTGGGTCCTGGAAGGATGAGCACACAGTACCAACACAAATACGTGTAGGTCCTGGAAGGATGAGCACAAAGTACCAACACAAATACATGTAGGTCCTGGAAGGATGAGCACAAAGTACCAACACAAATAAAGGTGGGTCCTGGAAGGATGATGAGCACAAAGTACCGACACAAATACAGGTAGGTCCTGGAAGGATGAGCACAAAGTACCAACACAAATACGTGTAGGTCCTGGAAGGATGAGCACAAAGTACCAACACAAATAAAGGTGGGTCCTGGAAGGATGAGCACAAAGTACCATCACAAATACGTGTAGGTCCTTGAAGGATGAGCACAAAGTACCAACACAAATACAGGTAGGTCCTGGAAGGATGAGCACAAAGTACCAACACAAATAAAGGTGGGTCCTGGAAGGATGAGCACAAAGTACCAACACAAATACATGTAGGTCCTGGAAGGATGAGCACAAAGTACAAACACAAATACATGTAGGTCCTTGAAGGATGAGCACACAGTACCAACACAAATACGTGTAGGTCCTGGAAGGATGAGCACAAAGTACCAACACAAATAAAGGTGGGTCCTGGAAGGATGAGCACAAAGTACCAACACAAATACATGTAGGTCCTGGAAGGATGAGCACAAAGTACCAACACAAATACAGGTAGGTCCTGGAAGGATGAGCACAAAGTACCAACACAAATAAAGGTGGGTCCTGGAAGGATGAGCACAAAGTACCGACACAAATACAGGTAGGTCCTGGAAGGATGAGCACAAAGTACCGACACAAATACAGGTAGGTCCTGGAAGGATGAGCACAAAGTACCAACACAAATAAAGGTGAGTCCTGGAAGGATGAGCACAAAGTACCGACACAAATACAGGTAGGTCCTGGAAGGATGAGCACAAAGTACCAACACAAATAAAGGTGAGTCCTGGAAGGATGAGCACAAAGTACCAACACAAATACGTGTAGGTCCTGGAAGGATGAGCACAAAGTACCAACACAAATACATGTAGGTCCTGGGAGGATGAGCACAAAGTACCAACACAAATACGTGTAGGTCCTTGAAGGATGAGCACAAAGTACCAACACAAATACATGTAGGTCCTGGAAGGATGAGCACAAAGTACCAACACAAATAAAGGTGGGTCCTGGAAGGATGAGCACAAAGTACCAACACAAATACGTGTAGGTCCTGGAAGGATGAGCACAAAGTACCAACACAAATACAGGTAGGTCCTGGAAGGATGAGCACAAAGTACCAACACAAATAAAGGTGGGTCCTGGAAGGATGAGCACAAAGTACCAACACAAATAAAGGTGGGTCCTGGAAGGATGAGCACAAAGTACCAACACAAATACGTGTAGGTCCTTGAAGGATGAGCACAAAGTACCAACACAAATACATGTAGGTCCTGGAAGGATGAGCACAAAGTACCAACACAAATAAAGGTGGGTCCTGGAAGGATGAGCACAAAGTACCAACACAAATACGTGTAGGTCCTTGAAGGATGAGCACAAAGTACCAACACAAATACATGTAGGTCCTTGAAGGATGAGCACAAAGTACCAACACAAATACATGTAGGTCCTGGAAGGATGAGCACAAAGTACCAACACAAATAAAGGTGGGTCCTGGAAGGATGAGCACAAAGTACCAACACAAATACAGGAAGGTCCTGGAAGGATGAGCACAAAGTACCAACACAAATACAGGTAGGTCCTGGAAGGATGAGCACAAAGTACCAACACAAATAAAGGTGGGTCCTGGAAGGATGAGCACAAAGTACCAACACAAATACGTGTAGGTCCTGGAAGGATGAGCACAAAGTACCAACACAAATAAAGGTGGGTCCTGGAAGGATGAACACAAAGTACCAACACAAATAAAGGTGGGTCCTGGAAGGATGAGCACAAAGTACCAACACAAATACATGTAGGTCCTGGAAGGATGACCACAAAGTACCAACACAAATACGTGTAGGTCCTTGAAGGATGAGCACAAAGTACCAACACAAATAAAGGTGGGTCCTGGAAGGATGAGCACAAAGTACCAACACAAATACATGTAGGTCCTGGAAGGATGAGCACAAAGTACCGACACAAATAAAGGTGGGTCCTGGAAGGATGAGCACAAAGTACCAACACAAATACATGTAGGTCCTGGAAGGATGAGCACAAAGTACCAACACAAATAAAGGTGGGTCCTGGAAGGATGAGCACAAAGTACCAACACAAATACGTGTAGGTCCTGGAAGGATGAGCACAAAGTACCAACACAAATAAAGGTGGGTCCTGGAAGGATGAGCACAAAGTACCAACACAGATACATGTAGGTCCTGGAAGGATGAACACAAAGTACCAACACAAATACGTGTAGGTCCTGGAAGGATGAGCACAAAGTACCAACACAAATAAAGGTGGGTCCTGGAAGGATGAGCACAAAGTACCAACACAAATAAAGGTGGGTCCTGGAAGGATGAGCACAAAGTACCAACACAAATACATGTAGGTCCTGGAAGGATGAGCACAAAGTACCGACACAAATAAAGGTGGGTCCTGGAAGGATGAGCACAAAGTACCAACACAAATACATGTAGGTCCTGGAAGGATGACCACAAAGTACCAACACAAATAAAGGTGGGTCCTGGAAGGATGAGCACAAAGTACCAACACAAATACGTGTAGGTCCTGGAAGGATGAGCACAAAGTACCGACACAAATAAAGGTGGGTCCTGGAAGGATGAGCACAAAGTACCAACACAAATACATGTAGGTCCTTGAAGGATGAGCACAAAGTACCAACACAAATAAAGGTGGGTCCTGGAAGGATGAGCACAAAGTACCGACACAAATAAAGGTGGGTCCTGGAAGGATGAGCACAAAGTACCAACACAAATACATGTAGGTCCTGGAAGGATGAGCACAAAGTACCAACACAAATACGTGTAGGTCCTTGAAGGATGAGCACAAAGTACCAACACAAATACATGTAGGTCCTGGAAGGATGAGCACAAAGTAACAACACAAATAAAGGTGGGTCCTGGAAGGATGAGCACACAGTACCAACACAAATACGTGTAGGTCCTGGAAGGATGAGCACAAAGTACCAACACAAATACATGTAGGTCCTGGAAGGATGAGCACAAAGTACCAACACAAATACGTGTAGGTCCTTGAAGGATGAGCACAAAGTACCAACACAAATACATGTAGGTCCTGGAAGGATGAGCACAAAGTAACAACACAAATAAAGGTGGGTCCTGGAAGGATGAGCACACAGTACCAACACAAATACGTGTAGGTCCTGGAAGGATGAGCACAAAGTACCAACACAAATACATGTAGGTCCTGGAAGGATGAGCACAAAGTACCAACACAAATAAAGGTGGGTCCTGGAAGGATGATGAGCACAAAGTACCGACACAAATACAGGTAGGTCCTGGAAGGATGAGCACAAAGTACCAACACAAATACGTGTAGGTCCTGGAAGGATGAGCACAAAGTACCAACACAAATAAAGGTGGGTCCTGGAAGGATGAGCACAAAGTACCATCACAAATACGTGTAGGTCCTTGAAGGATGAGCACAAAGTACCAACACAAATACAGGTAGGTCCTGGAAGGATGAGCACAAAGTACCAACACAAATAAAGGTGGGTCCTGGAAGGATGAGCACAAAGTACCAACACAAATACATGTAGGTCCTGGAAGGATGAGCACAAAGTACAAACACAAATACATGTAGGTCCTTGAAGGATGAGCACACAGTACCAACACAAATACGTGTAGGTCCTGGAAGGATGAGCACAAAGTACCAACACAAATAAAGGTGGGTCCTGGAAGGATGAGCACAAAGTACCAACACAAATACATGTAGGTCCTGGAAGGATGAGCACAAAGTACCAACACAAATACAGGTAGGTCCTGGAAGGATGAGCACAAAGTACCAACACAAATAAAGGTGGGTCCTGGAAGGATGAGCACAAAGTACCGACACAAATACAGGTAGGTCCTGGAAGGATGAGCACAAAGTACCGACACAAATACAGGTAGGTCCTGGAAGGATGAGCACAAAGTACCAACACAAATAAAGGTGAGTCCTGGAAGGATGAGCACAAAGTACCGACACAAATACAGGTAGGTCCTGGAAGGATGAGCACAAAGTACCAACACAAATAAAGGTGAGTCCTGGAAGGATGAGCACAAAGTACCAACACAAATACGTGTAGGTCCTGGAAGGATGAGCACAAAGTACCAACACAAATACATGTAGGTCCTGGGAGGATGAGCACAAAGTACCAACACAAATACGTGTAGGTCCTTGAAGGATGAGCACAAAGTACCAACACAAATACATGTAGGTCCTGGAAGGATGAGCACAAAGTACCAACACAAATAAAGGTGGGTCCTGGAAGGATGAGCACAAAGTACCAACACAAATACGTGTAGGTCCTGGAAGGATGAGCACAAAGTACCAACACAAATACAGGTAGGTCCTGGAAGGATGAGCACAAAGTACCAACACAAATAAAGGTGGGTCCTGGAAGGATGAGCACAAAGTACCAACACAAATAAAGGTGGGTCCTGGAAGGATGAGCACAAAGTACCAACACAAATACGTGTAGGTCCTTGAAGGATGAGCACAAAGTACCAACACAAATACATGTAGGTCCTGGAAGGATGAGCACAAAGTACCAACACAAATAAAGGTGGGTCCTGGAAGGATGAGCACAAAGTACCAACACAAATACGTGTAGGTCCTTGAAGGATGAGCACAAAGTACCAACACAAATACATGTAGGTCCTTGAAGGATGAGCACAAAGTACCAACACAAATACATGTAGGTCCTGGAAGGATGAGCACAAAGTACCAACACAAATAAAGGTGGGTCCTGGAAGGATGAGCACAAAGTACCAACACAAATACAGGAAGGTCCTGGAAGGATGAGCACAAAGTACCAACACAAATACAGGTAGGTCCTGGAAGGATGAGCACAAAGTACCAACACAAATAAAGGTGGGTCCTGGAAGGATGAGCACAAAGTACCAACACAAATACGTGTAGGTCCTGGAAGGATGAGCACAAAGTACCAACACAAATAAAGGTAGGTCCTGGAAGGATGAACACAAAGTACCAACACAAATAAAGGTGGGTCCTGGAAGGATGAGCACAAAGTACCAACACAAATACATGTAGGTCCTGGAAGGATGACCACAAAGTACCAACACAAATACGTGTAGGTCCTTGAAGGATGAGCACAAAGTACCAACACAAATAAAGGTGGGTCCTGGAAGGATGAGCACAAAGTACCAACACAAATACATGTAGGTCCTGGAAGGATGAGCACAAAGTACCGACACAAATAAAGGTGGGTCCTGGAAGGATGAGCACAAAGTACCAACACAAATACATGTAGGTCCTGGAAGGATGACCACAAAGTACCAACACAAATAAAGGTGGGTCCTGGAAGGATGAGCACAAAGTACCAACACAAATACGTGTAGGTCCTGGAAGGATGAGCACAAAGTACCAACACAAATAAAGGTGGGTCCTGGAAGGATGAGCACAAAGTACCAACACAGATACATGTAGGTCCTGGAAGGATGAACACAAAGTACCAACACAAATACGTGTAGGTCCTGGAAGGATGAGCACAAAGTACCAACACAAATAAAGGTGGGTCCTGGAAGGATGAGCACAAAGTACCAACACAAATAAAGGTGGGTCCTGGAAGGATGAGCACAAAGTACCAACACAAATACATGTAGGTCCTGGAAGGATGAGCACAAAGTACCGACACAAATAAAGGTGGGTCCTGGAAGGATGAGCACAAAGTACCAACACAAATACATGTAGGTCCTGGAAGGATGACCACAAAGTACCAACACAAATAAAGGTGGGTCCTGGAAGGATGAGCACAAAGTACCAACACAAATACGTGTAGGTCCTGGAAGGATGAGCACAAAGTACCGACACAAATAAAGGTGGGTCCTGGAAGGATGAGCACAAAGTACCAACACAAATACATGTAGGTCCTTGAAGGATGAGCACAAAGTACCAACACAAATAAAGGTGGGTCCTGGAAGGATGAGCACAAAGTACCGACACAAATAAAGGTGGGTCCTGGAAGGATGAGCACAAAGTACCAACACAAATACATGTAGGTCCTGGAAGGATGAGCACAAAGTACCAACACAAATACGTGTAGGTCCTTGAAGGATGAGCACAAAGTACCAACACAAATACATGTAGGTCCTGGAAGGATGAGCACAAAGTAACAACACAAATAAAGGTGGGTCCTGGAAGGATGAGCACACAGTACCAACACAAATACGTGTAGGTCCTGGAAGGATGAGCACAAAGTACCAACACAAATACATGTAGGTCCTGGAAGGATGAGCACAAAGTACCAACACAAATACGTGTAGGTCCTTGAAGGATGAGCACAAAGTACCAACACAAATACATGTAGGTCCTGGAAGGATGAGCACAAAGTAACAACACAAATAAAGGTGGGTCCTGGAAGGATGAGCACACAGTACCAACACAAATACGTGTAGGTCCTGGAAGGATGAGCACAAAGTACCAACACAAATACATGTAGGTCCTGGAAGGATGAGCACAAAGTACCAACACAAATAAAGGTGGGTCCTGGAAGGATGATGAGCACAAAGTACCGACACAAATACAGGTAGGTCCTGGAAGGATGAGCACAAAGTACCAACACAAATACGTGTAGGTCCTGGAAGGATGAGCACAAAGTACCAACACAAATAAAGGTGGGTCCTGGAAGGATGAGCACAAAGTACCATCACAAATACGTGTAGGTCCTTGAAGGATGAGCACAAAGTACCAACACAAATACAGGTAGGTCCTGGAAGGATGAGCACAAAGTACCAACACAAATAAAGGTGGGTCCTGGAAGGATGAGCACAAAGTACCAACACAAATACATGTAGGTCCTGGAAGGATGAGCACAAAGTACAAACACAAATACATGTAGGTCCTTGAAGGATGAGCACACAGTACCAACACAAATACGTGTAGGTCCTGGAAGGATGAGCACAAAGTACCAACACAAATAAAGGTGGGTCCTGGAAGGATGAGCACAAAGTACCAACACAAATACATGTAGGTCCTGGAAGGATGAGCACAAAGTACCAACACAAATACAGGTAGGTCCTGGAAGGATGAGCACAAAGTACCAACACAAATAAAGGTGGGTCCTGGAAGGATGAGCACAAAGTACCGACACAAATACAGGTAGGTCCTGGAAGGATGAGCACAAAGTACCGACACAAATACAGGTAGGTCCTGGAAGGATGAGCACAAAGTACCAACACAAATAAAGGTGAGTCCTGGAAGGATGAGCACAAAGTACCGACACAAATACAGGTAGGTCCTGGAAGGATGAGCACAAAGTACCAACACAAATAAAGGTGAGTCCTGGAAGGATGAGCACAAAGTACCAACACAAATACGTGTAGGTCCTGGAAGGATGAGCACAAAGTACCAACACAAATACATGTAGGTCCTGGGAGGATGAGCACAAAGTACCAACACAAATACGTGTAGGTCCTTGAAGGATGAGCACAAAGTACCAACACAAATACATGTAGGTCCTGGAAGGATGAGCACAAAGTACCAACACAAATAAAGGTGGGTCCTGGAAGGATGAGCACAAAGTACCAACACAAATACGTGTAGGTCCTGGAAGGATGAGCACAAAGTACCAACACAAATACAGGTAGGTCCTGGAAGGATGAGCACAAAGTACCAACACAAATAAAGGTGGGTCCTGGAAGGATGAGCACAAAGTACCAACACAAATAAAGGTGGGTCCTGGAAGGATGAGCACAAAGTACCAACACAAATACGTGTAGGTCCTTGAAGGATGAGCACAAAGTACCAACACAAATACATGTAGGTCCTGGAAGGATGAGCACAAAGTACCAACACAAATAAAGGTGGGTCCTGGAAGGATGAGCACAAAGTACCAACACAAATACGTGTAGGTCCTTGAAGGATGAGCACAAAGTACCAACACAAATAAAGGTGGGTCCTGGAAGGATGAGCACAAAGTACCAACACAAATAAAGGTGGGTCTTGGAAGGATGAGCACAAAGTACCAACACAAATAAAGGTGGGTCCTGGAAGGATGAGCACAAAGTACCAACACAAATACGTGTAGGTCCTTGAAGGATGAGCACAAAGTACCAACACAAATACATGTAGGTCCTGGAAGGATGAGCACAAAGTACCAACACAAATAAAGGTGGGTCCTGGAAGGATGAGCACAAAGTACCAACACAAATACGTGTAGGTCCTGGAAGGATGAGCACACAGTACCAACACAAATACATGTAGGTCCTGGAAGGATGAGCACAAAGTACCAACACAAATAAAGGTAGGTTCTTGAAGGATGAGCACAAAGTACCAACACAAATACATGTAGGTCCTGGAAGGATGAGCACAAAGTACCAACACAAATAAAGGTGGGTTCTGGAAGGATGAGCACAAAGTACCAACACAAATAAAGGTAGGTCCTGGAAGGATGAGCACAAAGTACCAACACAAATACAGGTAGGTCCTGGAAGGATGATCACAAAGTACCGACACAAATACATGTAGGTCCTGGAAGGATGAGCACAAAGTACCAACACAAATACATGTAGGTCCTGGAAGGATGAGCACACAGTACCAACACAAATACGTGTAGGTCCTGGAAGGATGAGCACACAGTACCAACACAAATACGTGTAGGTCCTTGAAGGATGAGCACAAAGTACCAACACAAATAAAGGTGGGTCCTGGAAGGATGAGCACAAAGTACCAACACAAATACATGTAGGTCCTGGAAGGATGAGCACAAAGTACCAACACAAATAAAGGTGGGTCCTGGAAGGATGAGCACAAAGTACCGACACAAATACATGTAGGTCCTGGAAGGATGAGCACACAGTACCAACACAAATACGTGTAGGTCCTGGAAGGATGAGCACACAGTACCAACACAAATACATGTAGGTCCTGGAAGGATGAGCACAAAGTACCAACACAAATAAAGGTAGGTCCTGGAAGGATGAGCACAAAGTACCAACACAAATACATGTAGGTCCTTGAAGGATGAGCACAAAGTACCAACACAAATACATGTAGGTCCTTGAAGGATGAGCACAAAGTACCAACACAAATACAGGTAGGTCCTGGAAGGATGAGCACAAAGTACCAACACAAAAAAAGGTGGGTCCTGGAAGGATGAGCACAAAGTACCAACACAAATACATGTAGGTCCTGGAAGGATGAGCACAAAGTACCAACACAAATACATGTAGGTCCTGGAAGGATGAGCACAAAGTACCAACACAAATAAAGGTGGGTCCTGGAAGGATGAGCACAAAGTACCAACACAAATACATGTAGGTCCTGGAAGGATGAGCACAAAGTACCAACACAAATACATGTAGGTCCTTGAAGGATGAGCACAAAGTACCAACACAAATACATGTAGGTCCTGGAAGGATGAGCACAAAGTACCAACACAAATACATGTAGGTCCTGGAAGGATGAGCACAAAGTACCAACACAAATACATGTAGGTCCTGGAAGGATAAGCACAAAGTACCAACACAAATACAGGTAGGTTCTTGAAGGGTGAGCACAAGAACCAACACAAATAAAGGTAGGTCCTGGAAGGATGCCCACCGGAATTACGTCGGGGAAGTTTGGACTGCCACTGTGTAAAATGAGGTATATTGGAAAAGTACAAAAATGTTGCCTTGCAACAGTGCATGTATGGGCGCCTCATAAAGTTTTTGCAAGGGTTCGTAAAGTGTCGAGAGCATGGTGCTCTCTCTACACGAGGCATAAGATCTAGTATTCCCATTCTGACTGAATTTGTCAGCGAACTTGTACATCCCACACAGTTAAACGGGCGTCCCACTTTGGCGAGGGTTTTAGTGCCGCTCGGAAAAAATCCAAGGTGACCGTAGCTATTTTTATAACGTCTTAAAATAAGTAATCATTAACCCGTTGGATATATATATACTGTCTGAAACTTAAGTCTTGAATAACATGATGTACCTTTTAGGCGTAATTGGCTTTGAAATAGCTATCATTTATTACAATTATTCTTATTTCGGTATTTTATGTGTGCGGCTGTTCTTGTGCCTTGTACCGATATTTTGAGTTATAACTGTATACTTTTTTCATCATGGTGTGCTGTTACACCAGTGTCCCAGGTTATGAAGAAGGTTGAGGGCTCATATGTTTAATCCCGCCGCATTTTTTATGTGCCCGTCCAACGCCAGGAGCATGTAGTACAATGGTAATATAGATTTGTCATATTTGTTTTTCGTTAATAAATAAGTAATTCAATAGTTATAAGTTAGGCCGTTAGTTTTTCTAGTTTTAATTTTTTCACATTTTTTTTATGTCGGGCCTTTTATACAATGAAGCTAACTTAAGGTATAGGTTTTCCCCATTGTTGAATGCCAACTGTTAGACTATAATTGTTAATACCCACTTCATTTAAACTTTGGCGGAAAGTTGTCTCATTGGCCATCATACCACATTTCCAAACTTTTGTATGTAAAAAAAAAAAATACCATTTGGAACGTCATCTAATACAATTGGCAAACAAAGTGCTCCTACATTTTTTGTCCTATGGCTGCTTTCGTTCAGGCGAAGTTTGGCCTACATCGGCATTTGGAGGAGCCTTAAATTGAGAAAAGTTAGAGTATTTGAAGTTTGATTGGCTGTTCTATATTTTTGAAACTTTATTTCATCTGGAATAAATTTATTAACATTTTTTTTTTATCCAAAATAACGTTGAACGTCTTAATTTTTAATAGAAATAATTCCCAAAGGTATGATGTACCCTGGTTAAAACATTGCATTGTGACTTTCGATGACGGATATGTTATGGTTAACTACTTCGACTAAGTTTACAGATATATATTTACAATTTAAAACAGAAAAGGGGTCGCCGATGCCATTCCGAATAACTTTTAAATAAAGGGATTTGTGAACCTCCTATACATTTATAGGAATATGATTGGTTAATAGCGACCTCGTGGAGACCGTGTATATTCAATATTATGTTAGTAGGGAGGCGGGGCTTATTTCAATACACGGTTAGTAGTGGATTTACAACTTGTTTGATTATTAAAAAGTATTGAAAGATCTGTTTAATATTGTTATATCAAGGTTGTTGATAATAGATATTTGTCGTTTACATTAGTTTTTTTTAGTGCAGACCAATTGAAGAAGGTTCTTAAAATTGAACACTTAAACACTTTTTATACAGAAATAAGAAGATGTGTTATGATAGCAAATAAGACAACTTTAGTCTAAATTCAACAAATAAAGACAGTCGGTAAGATAAATTCGTTACATAGTGTGTTAGTGACCTAATATGATATATCCAGGGTCGGTAAATTCCATATGGGGTTCGAGCGTTCGCTCTCACTCCATATGGAATTTACTGACCCTGTATATATCATATTAGGTCACTAACACACTATGTAACTAATAATACTCAAATAATTTCTAGAGAGGCATTCGAAATTGTTGTCATCCCAAATGTTATCCTGATATTGTTTCGAACGCGTCAACGTCTGGATTCATTTGTATTTGGGTTATACGGGGTGAAAGTAGGCATTGCTTTTATTATCGAATCGACATCTAGCGAACGTATATGGATTCTGCGTGTATATAATAATATGTACATTATTAACTCATTATTGCACTTACAGCACTTTTGATGTTGTCTGGCACGATGGTCCTCCCAGAAATAAATAAAGCTGACGTATGCGGCGACAATTCGCTTATTAGACTTGTATAAAGCTTAAGGCATAAACTCTATTATCAAATGGCAAGGACAAACTTCCAGAACATGCCTGGAGTTTGAAGGCGTCAAACGGGGTGGTGTCTGGTCCCCTATTGCTTACAAGATTTTTATAAATTCTCTTCTCACAACTCTCAAAATCGAATCGGCTCACATATTGGTTCTATCTACGTATGAGTGCCGATCGTAGCAGATAATGTTATATATATATATATATACTTAGTATCAAATTGCATGACCGTTCGAATTACAGACAATGTTAGATCTACAAACTTCTCAAGCAAATAAATTCAGTAGTAAAAAATCTTGCAAAAGGTCTCGCTTCATCTTATCCGTTGCTATGTGATTCCCAGGCTTTTATACGGACTTGAGTTCATACTGCGTTCAAAAACAGATATTAGTAATCTTACTAAATTAATTCTTAGATGCATGATTTTTTTTTATTAGTTGTTAGTGGCTTTGAACTAGCTGTCAGTAACTGCGAGTACTCGCAGATCTGTACTTAGTGTCTTTTGTTGTTGGGATATACAAGTACAAAGCCACGTCCCCTCTGTGTAGTATTTGTATTTGTATCCATCTGATGATTTAAGCCTTTGTAACTGATTTTTATACGACCTCAAAAAAAAGTTTCGGGTGTATATTATCACGTTATCGTCGTCGTCGACGTCAGCGTCGTCCGAAGACAAATGGTTTCCGGATAATAACTTTAGTATATGTAAATATAAATCTATGAAATTTTAACACAATGTTTTACCGTTTATAACCACAAAAGGAAGGTTGGGATTGATTTTGGGGATTATGGTCCCAACAGTTTAGGAATTAGGGCCCAAAATTGCCCCAATAAGCATTTTTGCAGTTTCAAGACACTAACTTGTGTTTAAGGGCATACGATACAGTTACAGGGAAGGTAATGACGTTGCTAACGTAATTTGTTATTTTTGCGACGTCAAACTGTGACATATCGGGAAAAGTTGGATTTTTCGACTGAATATTATCATTCAAACTGATTTAATTTGAAAACGAGTTCATGGACCCCTATTTTTCAAAACGGCATTTTGTTTCATTTTGCCGGGAGATTATGTGACCTAAATTTTATAAAACTGTAAATAGAGGATTTTTTTTAATTTTGATAAATATGCAGTAAAAAATGACGTTTTTTCCTCATTTCATGAACATTTGATAAATATGAGTTATTTCTGAATAAAAAATTGCGTATTTTTAAGAAAGAGAGTCATTTTGTAAGATAACCAAAGAATATACAAGCGAGTATAAAGTATGACAGAAAAAAATAAAATAATAATAAGCAATGTATAAAAAGGGGGTGTCCCAATTGCTTTTCGTTCATCTGGCCTGAAACCAATTGCGTATTTTTTATGATATTTATAAAGTACAGAAATAACCGATTATCTAACAGAAAACAATTTGTGTTTATCTTTTATAACAAAAAAGCTATGTCTTTCTTTCGAAAAAAAAATTACGGCCACAAATCTGAATTTTGAGCAAATATACCAAATTTTGACCACATTTTACTCAAAAAGTAGCACATGAAGGTATATTTTTTATTACATATTTGATTTAATCAGGTTAAACATAGCCTATATGCAAATTTTCATGAACTTGTAAATACAGGATCAAAACTGTATCGTATGCCCTTAAGTGTATGGATTTCTCTGAAATTATACCACAAGTTACCATACTACAAAGGGGTGGTTAGGATTGACTTTGGGGTGTTATGGCTCGAACTATTTAGGAATTAGGGGCAAGAAGGGGGAAACAAGGGGTTTTCTGGTTAAAGGACAATTAAGACAATTTAAAAGCAGTGTAAGGGAGGTAGTCCACATGAGGGCTCGCGGGTCTAAATCAATTTTATAGGATTTCGCTATATTTTTCTATAAATAAACTTAAAATCTTATACTAAATAGAAAAATGAAATAAAAAAATGGGGTCACCGTTTATTTACGCTCACAATCTGCCTTCGAAAGAAGCATACATTTTCGTTAATGTCCTTTTTTTCTGTTGAACTAATAGGAGAAATAGCGGTAATATCGAAATAAAAAAAGAACCAAATTACAGAAATCGCTTAATTTTACAATAATTTAGTTAATGTACAGCTTATTCGAAAACAACAATAAAAAATATAGGTCGCCGATGAGTTAAAAAAGACATTTCAATTTTAATGCCAAAAAATGGCATTTTTGCACCAAAGGGAGATAATTTGGAGATTTTTTCAATGATATCTTCATTTCAAAAGTCACCTGGGGCCAACACGAATTGATTTTTTGGAATGATTTTTGTACCATATGATAAAGTAACAACTACTTAAGGTGATAAGTAAAAATTGAAATGAAAAATAATTGTTTAATTTTTTTCTGAAAATCTTATACCCGCGAGCCTCCTTAAAGAACAATGTTGTATATACATGTATGATTGATTACCTCCCTTACACTGCATGTAAATCATGTATTAAGAAATGATGATTGTCTTGAGATTATTAGCTGTAAATTTATATTTAGTCAATATTAATTTATCCATGACTGTGTCATTTTATATTTTATGACTTTTATGATGTATTTCGATGGGTAGTTATGGTTGCAAACTCAATTAGAAATTTAGATTGAGATTATTATTGGAACAATGGAAAGGGAGAGGTGAAAAAATGGGGAGGGGGGGGGGGGGGGGTACAAATTTTGTCTCATTTCAGATATCAGAAATTAAAAAAATATATTTTCAAATATTTTTTTTTTTTTTTTTTTGGGGGGGGGGGGGGGGCAATTCGTTACAGCATAGTGTATTACACACAAGCAAACAATTGAATATAAATTCAAATCATATAATCAGTTATAAGTTCTTTGACTACAGGTATCCTGTGTCAGAAATCTATTATGTGTCAAATATTTAATTACAATCCTAATTGAGACTTGTATCAAGCGCGAATATTGTGTTTATTTTCTACACCATCATCAACTTTCTACGTTAATTTGTCAAACTTAACCAATACTCAACGCTTCCGGTGGGCGCAAGAAAGAGAGTCATTTTGTAAGATAACCAAAGAATATACAAGCGAGTATAAAGTATGACAGAAAAAAATAAAATAATAATAAGCAATGTATAAAAAGGGGGTGTCCCAATTGCTTTTCGTTCATCTGGCCTGAAACCAACCCGTCTTCCGTGGAGGTACCAGGGAAATAATCCCAGCCGGCACAGCTCCAGTTCATCATTTGACTTACTCGGCTCAGTAATGGGAGACTGAACAGACTAGATATACAGTGTTGAAAGCTCCCTCTTGAAAGATACCAAGGAGGGAGCCTCGGCTATAGTTGCTGGTAGTGAGTTCCAAACGGTCACTAGTACTGTTCTTGGGAAAAAAACTGTATTTGTAGCCATTAGTCTTGGTTGAATATTGCCGGAATTTCTTGGTATGTGATGATCTTGTTCTCGATGACATTGGTGTTAAGTAAATATCGCATGGTATATCCACAAGATCATTAACCACTTTGTAGAGTAATGTTAGCTGTAATTTTAGCCCCAACTTTTCAGGATTGGACATCTGTGGTCGTAGAAGCAATTCATTATATTTCGTTCTCATGGTGTACTGTTAACGTTACACCACTGTTCCCTGTTAGGGGGAGCTTTGGGATCCCGCTAACATGTTTAACACCGCAAAATGTTGTAATTATGTGCCTGTCCTAGGTCAGGAGACTGTAATTCAGTAGTTTTTGTTTGTTAATGTGTTACATATTTGATTTTTCGTTCATTTTTTGTACATATATTAGGCCGTTAGTTTTCTAGTTTGAATTGTTTTACATTGTCATTACGATCCCTTTTATTGCTGACTATAGGGTATGGGTTTTGCTCATTGTTGAAGGCCGTACTGTGACCTATAGTTGTTAATTAATGTGTCATTTGGCCTCTTAGTATGGAGATTTGTCTCATTGGCGATCATACCACATCTTCTTTTTATACCCCCGTCCAAATTTTGACGGGACGTTTTATGGTATACAAAAAAGTAAATGCACAAAAATACTGAACTCCGAGGAAAATTCAAAACTGAAAGTCCCTAAATGGCAGAATCGAAAGATTACACACCACACCAAACAAATGGACAACAACTGTCATATTCCTGACATGGTACAGGCATTTTATTATGTAGAAAATGGTGGATTGAACCTGGTTTTATAGCGCTAAACCTCTCACATGTATGTCAGTTGTATCCAATTCCAATCAAATGTCCGGCGTCCGTCTATCCGTCGTAAACATGTTGCACCGTTACTTCATTCATCTGTTTCTGTATTTCCTCTTTCAGGAGATTTAATGAACAACATAAGTTATGTTATCAGATTAAATAACAAAAGTTATAATTACAAATTAAACGATCACTAACGATAGTTCCTGTACTTGCACGCTACCGTATAATCGCTCTCGTTTCTCTGATATACTCAGCAACACATAGTGCAACGTTTACGTGACACAGATTGTGAAAACTGTCAGTGTCGATATTTACTGTTGTTATGTGCTTGCCCAAAAGAATGCAGTATAGTTGAATATAGTTCAACACATAATTGTAATGGGAAACTTTCAATTATAAAATCCCACCATATATCTCTGTTAAGAAAATGGTGGATTGAACCCGCTTTTATAGCGCTAAACCTCTCACTTGTATGACAGTCGCATCAAATTTAAACCAAATGTCCGGTGTCCGTCGTATCGTCTGTCCGTCGTTAACATGTCATCTTCCTATATCTACGCACCGTAACTTGAGAACAACTTATTCAAATTTCATGAAACTTAACAAAATACATAGTTGTTTCTTATGATGGTCAAATCTGTATACGTTTGGGTGAAAATAAGATTAAAAGTTTTTGAGTTACGGGACTTTGTAACTAAAACAGGGGTGTGATTTCAAATATTGCGCCATATCTCAAATACGATAAATTATGACAATAATAGTAGTTCTCCCGTTCTGGCCGATGACATTTCTCTCATTGCCACAAATCACGAATCCGTTCAGAAAATGGTATCAATATGTGATCAATACAGCGAATCATGGAGCCTCTCCTTTTCACCCGCAAAAAGCAAACTTCTTCAATTCGGCAAACAACTAACAGGTCCAGATATATTCCTATACAACGAACCTATTCTATCAGTTAAAAGTGCAACACATGTTGGTATTTCACTAGACACTTCGATGAAAACAATGGATCGTACATTAATAATATTAACAATATGAATTAAGTTAAAAGTTTTTTTCTCAATCCTAATTAACCATGTGAATTAAGTTTAAAGTACTTTCTTAATTTTTTTCTTTTGTGTGTTTTTTCTATTCAAATTTGTATATGTTGTGTTATGCATTAATATTGTATTGGTATCACTATCTCTCCTTAGGGAGGCTTATATTTTTTTTTATTTTTTTAGAGTAAAAAACAAAGAGGGGCACATGTTGCTCCGTATCTCAGAATGTATTTATGATTATTGCATAACACTTCACACACTTGTTAGTTATATAAGATCTGTATACTTTTTCGTGATGATGTTTTTTTTTAATTTTTGAGTTGCAACCCTCCCATCATATATTTATTGAAGGAATAGCCCTGGGAAAGAACCAATATGGGGAATTATTTTAGAGAAACATTATAACATGAAAACTGAAACATGTTGTAACAATTTTTGTTCTTCCTTTTATCAAATATCTGTTTAATTGAAATTTTCAATTTATTTATTGACATGCAAAATTAAAACAATTTACTGACAACAAATATTACAAACATGAACGACAACCCCTGAACTACAATCTCCTTAATGGGTCGAGGTTAATTATGTTTGAAGTCACCCGACCCTCCCACACATCTGGGACAGTTGTGTAAGGGGACAACATACAACATACATTTTACTAAAGAAATAGTCGGTTTTGACTTGGGACAGTGGTGTAACGGGACAACATACAACATACATTTTACTATAGAAATAGTCGATTTTGATTTATAATGGACACCAATGGGCCTCATGACAACTGATGCTGAGGTCGGAGTTTGCACACTGCTGTAGTGCCCTCTTGAAATATACATCTTCCGATAGAAGACGACAAACGCGGCACAGCAAAAGAACGCCTATATTTTGAGGTTTTATAATTTATGTATGACTTCAACCCATATGGATACAAATGTGCATTATATTCATTAAACTTATAATGAGAATTGTGAAGTCCTTTTTTACAATGACACACACACATACACACCTACACACGCATACACACACAGACCTATGCCCGGGACAACGATACGAACATCATGTTTTTATTCCCCGCTACTGGCCCTAGTTCCGCAAAAAGATATGTTGTTTATTTCCTAATAAACTCCACTTAACTTGAACTTCCTGCTAGGTTTTAAGCTCTTTTAAACTTATATACAATGTATATATAATAGTAATAGTTGTGATATATAGATATTAGTGCAATAAAGAATTTGTTAATTAAAAAAAAATGTTTAGGCTAGAAGATTTTTTTTTTGTGAACTTTAAAAGAAAAAAGGTAAGAAAGAGAATAGTTTTAATATGTACTTGCATATGCCTTCTTCTTCTTCTTCTTCTTCTTCTGGATGCCAACACTGCCTGAAGTACCCATCTTCAAGTTAAAAAAGACTAAATGCATATTTTTTTTTATATTTAATTGAAAAAAATATGTTTTCTTGTCGCTAAATAGCTTCTGGTCGCTTCTATTCGCCAGTAAAATTAATCTTCTTGTCGCTTTTTGACGCTACTTGTCGCTAATTAGTGAGACCCCAATTTGACTATTCGTACCCGCCTGCGGGTACGCGCAGACACTGCCAAAAATATCAATCGGAACAACTCGGCCTTTCTGGTTGCACGAAGAAATAACTATTGTACTGCGTAGCGAGAATGGCCGAGTAGTTACGATTGCTATTGTACTGCGTAGCGAGAATGGCCGAGTAGTTACGATTGCCAAAAATATAATAGCCTTTCAAGACGTCATAGACGTTATATATACGCACAGTATTGGTGCTACGTTTCTAACGTCAGAAAACGTTCATCGACGGAACGTTGAGAAAAAGTTATTGAAGCCTGTGTCAACGTTTGCATCTAAATCTTTTTTTCTTTTTTTTTTCTTTCGTGTCTACTGTGAGTCAATAAAAATTGCAGTTTACAAATTATAGATTTTGTATGCACGTGTTATTGTTTAAGTATATTAATTGTTGAAGGTTTGAAGTTTAATAAATATTTGAATGATTGAAAGGATAATTTCCATAATGGCGATCGACTAAAAAAGAAACATCATTTATAAATACATTTTATTCGTGGTCTAAGCACCGCAGAATTCGGTCATGCAGAGAATCATTTAAATTGATTAGACCATTATCATCAATATCAACATCTGAAAAAATGTATATAACTGAAAGTGCGGGAACGATTGCCGGAATTCGTTTTAATAACTTCAATTTGAATGGGTTATTATCAATAGTGTTAAAGTAATAACCATGTATAACTTTATTTCCCTGATGATACGAGGCGCCCCATTTGTCGGAATCTGTTTTTCTTAAAATTATTGGGTCTTTGCTTGCTCTTAAAATATAATATGGACAATCAGTGTCATCAGCCTTAACTGCAAAAATTGTTCCATTTGAAACAAAGTCACAAATGTTAGTCTCGTCATCAACCCCTTCGTCGTTATCGGAATCGGCATCAGAGTCATTATATGTTCCGATTCTTTCACCATTCTTATTTTATTATATGTTCCCAATTGTGCATCGTTCATACAGGTGCTATAATTTCCAACAATACAACTTTGACAAGAATAACAAGATAATTTTCTTACAAAAATCTCTCCGTCATCGAATGATCGAACTTGGTGAATTTTTCGGTTTTCTTTAACGGGAAGAAAATTCATCGAGAACATTTAGAAGAGTCTGCCGTAGAGGACAAATTACTCTGCGCGTAATGAAATAGGTCGCTTGAACTTTGCATGTATCACATGTGTACCACGAATAACTGCTAGATCAGCTTGTTTCTTTATAACCCCGCCTGTTGCATCTTGTGGACCACGCGCATGAGATGTTTCGAAATAGTTTCGAAGAATCTTTGCATATCCAAAATCGGAGCAGGAATAACTTACATCTCCCATACAATGTCGACTTTTATATTGTGAGCTACACCCGTCAGTAAACTCATGCATTACCGATATTTCACAGTTAATAGATTTCAAATATTCCGAGACCAAGTTTTGCACACAATGTGTATAATGATGATCATGTTTTTGGTCTGGGCTTATCACAAAAAACTGTTCAGTGACAATATTTGGTTCTTCCGCGGTGCTATCTTCATATTCGAGAACTGAATGTCTATGTAATATTGTAACATGTAGTGAAACCTCTGAATGTCTATGTAATATTGTAACATGTAGTGAAACCTCTGAATGTCTATGTAATATTGTAACATGTAGTGAAACCTCTGAATGTCTATGTAATATTGTAACATGTAGTGAAACCTCTGAATGTCTATGTAATATTGTAACATGTAGTGAAACCTCTGAATGTCTATGTAATATTGTAACATGTAGTGAAACCTCTAAATGTCTATGTAATATTGTAACATGTAGTGAAACCTCTGAATGTCTATGTAATATTGTAACATGTAGTGAAACCTCTGAATGTCTATGTAATATTGTAACATGTAGTGAAACCTCTGAATGTCTATGTAATACTGTAACATGTAGTGAAACCTCTGAATGTCTATGTAATATTGTAACATGTAGTGAAACCTCTGAATGTCTATGTAATATTGTAACATGTAGTGAAACCTCTGAATGTCTATGTAATATTGTAACATGTAGTGAAACCTCTGAATGTCTATGTAATATTGTAACATGTAGTGAAACCTCTGAATGTCTATGTAATATTGTAACATGTAGTGAAACCTCTAATTTCTGAAAATAAGAGGATTGAATGTCATTCTGTTCAGTACACTTATAATTCGTGAACTGTCACACAATGACCTATCGGAAGATTTTCAACCAATGATTTCATTTGCTTAGATTGCCAGAATTGATGTGCAGGAAATGTCTCTAAAAGTTTTTTTTAAGTATTGAAACATTTCAGCAGGGGAAGAACTTTTTCTCACAAGAACCAATTTCCTTATCATTATATCACCTTTAACTTTAACATGTTTGTATTCGTATCGTTCCCAAGAAATTTGAACATCACTTTCATCTAATTCTCCTAGCAACATTGAAAATTTACAGACGCCACAGCCTTTCTAAGCACGATATCTTATGTTGATGTGTATTTGCTGAACGAGTACATAAAGTATCATCTACAAGCTCACTCAAAGATTCATACAATTTTACCTCACTGCATGCTTCCTTCCCTGGACAGTAATCTTTTTACGAAATTGCATACATGATTCAAAAAGCGACCTCATCTCAACATGCTGTCGACAACAGCATGTAACTTTGTCCTTAAACTGTGCTGATCTTACAACATACGGCTTGCATTTTTCAAACGCCCTTTGTCCCATTTTTTGATCAGGATATTCATTCTTGAACTGAAGAAATACTTCGGTCTGTGTTTTTTCTATAATATAACACGAATGAGAGGAATATACATTGGACGAATGAGAGGAATATACCTTGGACGAATGAGAGGAATATACCTTGGACGAATGAGAGGAATATACCTTGGACGAATGAGAGGAATATACATTGGACGAATGAGAGGAATATACATTGGACGAATGAGAGGAATATACATTGGACGAATGAGAGGAATATACATTGGACGAATGAGAGGAATATACATTGGGGCTAATTCTTACTCGTTTGATGTCATGTTTGTTATTTGTTGTTCTGCTGATATTTGATTGAAGCCAGAAATCATGAACAATTCTTTTGGTTCTTTCTGTCAGGGCATCGGATCTGGTTTTCCGAGTCGTGTAAAGAAATGACGAGTGTTCTGAATGCTAGACTTTGGTTCTATTTTTTTTCCCTTTCTGTAAAGTTCTACTATTTACGCCTAATATATTTGCCAAACTTTTCGTTGCTCTATTCACCGCTCACAGACGAAGTTAGAATATTTAATGCAGCTATAGCTTCTCCATTTCTCTTGTGTTTTACCGACGTAATTACATCTTGTATATATATATTACGAATCGCCATTTTTTCTACGCTTTCTTCAAACGAATCATGAATTTTTTTAACTCCTGGTGATTTTAAAATTCGATTACAGTCAACGTATGCAGAAAGTACAGCCGCTCGTTTATATGGAGTTATTGGAAGTGCTTGTTTCAATTTTTTGATTGACCTGAAAAAAAAGAAGACAGGTCATTTCATTTGAATATAAACCCATGATGATTTTTACGAGACATGTACGAAGCTTTTTTGTATTTATAATTATAGAATGCATTGTGGGGGAGGGGGTTTGGGGGGGTTGGGGGGTTGGGGGGGAGGGGTTAAGATTTTAATTAATGTAGCCTGTACCTCTGTCGCAAGTTTGACTTCCGCTTAAATATGTTACAAAAAAGGAATGCTCGGTTTGTATGTGATCAGGATTATCCTTATATATAACCTTCAAAAACGAATCCTTGTGTCTATTGATAACAAAACTCTTCCCATGAAAAGGGGAACTATTTCTTCCCTGGTCTTAATCCACTAGTATTTGGACTAAATAATGCTTCTAGCTTCGATATACTAATTTTTTATACAAAAAACTATTTAAAGTTACTTTATTTTTATTGTTTTTTTTATTTCAAGAAATGGCATACTGTCAGATCCCCTTTAATGTTCGGGTTTGGTTTAAGATAGATTTCATCCATTTATTTGGTACATGTAGTTATTTTTATTTCATAAATCCTAATTCAAATAAATGCCGTTATAGATGTCTTAGTCCCACAGAATAGGGGTAAAAGAATGAGTATTAAGATTTTGAATATTTAATTGTTTAATTGTTAACAATTTGTTTTATGTCATTTTATTTTATTTTCAATTTTTTTACCTCGCTTTATCCATTTTGTTAGAAAATGGGATTCCCTCGTCACTCTTTGGTTTACTTGTTAAATCAGCACGTATTCTTTTTCTGTAATTATTCATGTAAAATTCCTTCTGTTCTCTTGTTATCTTTTTGCAGGTTTTGCTGTTTTCTTCTTTCATTATAAAGTCTTTGTTTAATTGCGCTCTTTGTTTCACTTAAGTGCTATAGTCTTTGATAATTTATTTTTTTTGTAACGGTTTTTGAGGCCCCTCATGGGGGGTCCTAGTAATCACATAATCACCATTTTTTTGCCAATATAATCACATAATCATTAAATATTTGCTTATCTTTAGTAATCAAATAATCATAAACTAAAAATACAGTCCAGACTCCTAGGTAATCAAATAATCATGAAATATTTGGCTTAATAATCAAATAATCATTAAAAAAACGGCCAAGTAATCACATAATCAAACACCCCCATGAGAGCCCTCGTTTTTTTGTAGCATCCCACTTTTTGTTTTCTTCTTTTTTCCTTTCTTTCTTTCTTTCTTTCTTTAATCTTATTCTTTCAGTGGTGGTTAAATTTGTTTTGGCCTACAAGAACGTAGTTTATGCATAAAAAATTAAAATGACAAAATAAACGTTACGTTGAAAATCACGGAAAAACGTTAGATCTACAAGATTGCACGGTAACAAATCAGACTAGACCTTTCGGTTCACCAATACTGAACGGGTCGTTGTCGACCTGGGTACTCCATCAACGTACCCTGGGTACTTTTACTTTCAATGATGGTACCCTGGGTACAGTGTTTTGTCATACACGTACCCTCGTTTGAAATAAAATGCGTCATGGTACCGCGGAGTATTAAACGTACCCTACTCTCGTCTTAAAACCACGTGATTGCTATCGGAACATTGCTAAAATACACACAAAAGGGAACTACATATATATTATCGACCCTGTGCTCTGAAAACTATTTACTTTAGACTTTTGATAGCTTGGATGAATGTTTTACATTATTATAAATAAAATATGAGAATTTGACCAAGTCAATTTCCTTCAACAACTGATGACTTGTCAAACTGTTTAAAAGACATGCATGGATTATAGGGGTAGTTGTATTTAAACTCGCAAAACATTGTTTTCCTATTTGTTTCTATTTAAGACAAGAGTCTATCGAAGAGTACGAATGACTTTATACATGTATTTATAGAGGAACATATTTGAAAACATTAATATATATTTTATTCTTATTCTATATTAAAGCGGGTCGTAAACTGCTTTATTTATAAAATGAAAGTATTAGTATTGCTTCCCCATAAACCATATGTAATTTAAAGAGTTCGTCGATTGGAATGTTTTAATAACATGAACGTGTGCCGGTTGTAATCCACACCTTGTATTGCTATTAGGTGATAATTGGATCATTAGTCTAAATAAACATTTCACTTTAATCTTTTAATTGGATTATCACTATATCTTGTTACACGAACTAAACATTGCTCTTTCACCAATTATAGGTTAGACAATACTTGGTCATGTTTTATAAAATTTTATACTAATATATCTTGAGATTTTTTTATTTTAAAAAGCAACACAATGTTATATAAATCCCCTTTTTGAATTTTGATTTTTTTCATATATATAAAACTCTGTATAAGCATTTAGATTCAGACCATTCAACGTTAAATGCTTACTTTTTTATTGATAACTTTATATGTATCGTGTTTCTCCGTAAAAAAAAATCCTTTGCTTTTAATATATATCAGCAGTCGAAATTGTTTTCTTGAAAGAAAAAATATATCCCTCAAATGCCCGGTTTATAATAAATAAATATTATTTTACCTAGATCCTTACCCCCATTGTTTTTATTTATTCTATATATGTGTACCATTAGAAAATTTATGAAAATTTGCAAAATTCATCATAATTTGTTTTAATCTTTGCTCTTTCATCTTAAATCAGTAGGCTTTTTCCAAGGGAAAATGCCTCAGGTGATTGTACACTTCATTAGTACAGTTATTAAGAGTTCACTTTCATAATTAACTGACAATGAAAAGTCATTCATGTATAGCATTTCATAGTGCATAGAAAACCATGTACTATGAAAATTAGAGGACGAAAAACTGACATTTCATTGGACGAGAAGGGTTGAGTATGTTCTAATTCAAGTATAAAGTTTACAAATTAAAAATATAAGCATATATCAAATAATCAGTGAATTCAGAATCTTTGAATTGTTTTTAGTCAGAATAAAAATATTTAACAAAGTGCGTAGTTTTCAACGTTATTATATATCAACATGTCTCTTGCATTGCCATTACCTTTGCTAACTGAACACACCTGACTAACACCATACCGAGACACTTTGCAGACACAAGACCAAAACGCTTTGCAGGTAATATTTTAAAGTCATACATATATATTGTTTATCAAACAGCATGTATTCATTTCAGATTTGTATGCCCCACCTACGATAGTAGAGGGGCATTATGTTTTCTGGTCTGTGGCTCTATTCGTCCGTCCGTCCGTCGTACCGTTCGTTCGTTCGTCCCGCTTCAGGTTAAAGTTTTTGGTCAAGGTAGTTTTTGATGAAACGGTTATATATATATCCAGGTTCATTCAGGACTTCATTTTTCATTCACAAAGTGCAGGTTCCAGACTTGGGACACCACAAAAATTGTGACGGGGTTATCGTAGTTTACAGACACCAAACCTTTTTCTGAATTATTTATTTCTATGGTATATTATGTCTCTTTGACTTATAAGTTTTGACATCCGAGTTTTGATTATTCTTTGGTATCTTCCGTCTTTCAGTTTTACTTGTATCAGTTTTGCGTATCATATTAGTATCTTCCGCCAATAAAAATTAGAGAGATGTGGTGTGATACCAATGAGACAGATTTCTACAAGAGACCAAATGACATCGAACATGAAAAGTTATCAACCATATTTTTCGTCTATGTTTATTATTTTCGTTTAAAAAAAAATGTGGAATTTTAGGCTCATTCAGATTTTGAATTTTCCGTTCAGGTCCGAGTTTTGACACCCCAACAATATTTTTTTTTTATATTATCATTATATTGAACTTTTTGTGTCACAAAATCAAAAGTTGAAAGATATCCATTTAATATTAAAAAAGTTATTGTAGTTAGAATTAGTCCGACATAGATTTTCAGGTCCCTTCAGGTCTTTTCATTTCTCCGTTCAGGTCCAACATTTGGCATCAAAAAATTGTTTTTGATTTAAAAAAAAATAAATTTTAATGAAATATAAATATTTACAATTAATAAAATTCCAACTTGAAGAAATTCCATCCAATTATAAAAAAGTCATTGCAATTTGAATAATTTTAGTCGTATATTTTCAGGTCTTTTCAGGTCTTTTCAGGTCCACTTTCAGGTCTTTAGTGTAACCCTTTTCTAACTCATTGCCACCAACAGCAACATGGAAGGTTCGGAGAAATTGATCATGTTCGTTCTCATCTGATTCTGTTTCTGAATCATTGTAACCCCGAATCAAATCCATCGTCCATTTGTTGTTTACAAGTGTAGAATTAGGAGATAACTGTATTGTATTTTAAGCTTGGCCTTCGTAAAACGTAGATTTATAAAAATGCCATAAATGAAAAAGTCCGCGAAACTGTTGCATCGTCTTTAGCATCACAACAATGTGACGTCATATGTATACTCTGGATGTCAAACATGAATACTAAACGTATTTTTACTTTTCGTACGCTTCAGAATGGTTTCAATATAGACAAAAAGAAGATTTTGAGGCTCAAAATGTGACAATCTTGTTTATTTTTTGAGAAAATATATACCCCAAAAAAATCGGAATTCAAAATGGTGGCTTTCTTAGTTACGGACTGGTAGAACGTGGAATCTAACCCCTCAAAATATTTGTCAAAGTCCAATGAAAATTATCGTTACAAACTAATTGCATTAGAATACATGATAATTAAAAATCAACCCACGGGCTAACCACCAACATCCGACTATTCGGAACTCCTAAGAAATCTCGCGATAAATTTCAAGACTCAAATCGGTACGAAGCTGGGTACGATTATCGACGGAAACGTACCCTATTGGTACCATTCATCCAAAACACGGTACCCAGGGTACCATCATTGAAAGTAAAAGTACCCAGGGTACGTTGATGGAGTACCCAGGTCGACAACGACCCGTTCAGCCACAGGCTAATACTGTGCGTACAGTGATCTACAGTCATAACTATTTGGGCTACCCCATCCTGAGTTAGGAAACAGTAGATCTTGTGGTCTTGTAGGTATTTTTAATAATCCTTGTGATATTTTATGACAAGTTCAGTGGCGGATCCAGAAATTTTCATAAGTGGGGGCCCACTGACTGACCTAAGAGGGGGCCAGTCACGCATCAGTGATTCCCTATATAAAGCAACTATTTTTTTCCGAAAAAGGGGGGGCCCGGGCCCCCTGACCCCCACCCCCCTAAATCCGCCTCTGAAGTTGCTGACCAAAGACGCATTATTTAAAGTTTACATCCCATTTGAATTATTGCGCGGAAAGAACTCGCACGTGTTTTAATTAAATAAGTTATTTCCCCTTAGTACCGCGAGAAGCTACGTAATGTCTTCCTGGTAAGATTCCTCTTCAAACTTCCAGATAATTTCTTTGCTCTGCGGAAAACATTTATTATGTGAACTTTAAAAGAAACAAGGTAAGAAAGAGATTATTTACAATCACTTTTTCACTACGTCTTAAAAAAACAAATCAAATCAGTCAAATCAACACTATGGTTGTCACGGAATATTTTAAAGTTCCAAAAGGAAAAATATTCTGGAATATTATTTCCACGGGAATACATATTACAGTATATGTTCCTAACGGAATAAATAGTATAGAATATTTGTTCCAAGGTATTCTGACATTGTTTATAACAAAGTTTCCAGTGGAACTTCTGTTAGGCGGAACAAATATACGTTGACATGGTCACCATTTCAGTTTATAAACATGATTAACCTGTCCTGGATACCAACAGGACACCATCATTTTAAACAGTTTTTATCCATGCACAACTTGCCACAATATTTTACATGTAGAATGTGGGCAGAATAAGGAAGAAGAAGACAATGACATATATCTAAGACGCTTAGAAATAATAATCATTGGACAACTTTCGTTTCTGTGCACACTTGTGCACTTTCTTCTTTATGTAAATCCCTCCATTGTTGGAGCACATATAGCTGAATGTGTTACAGAGGAAAAGCATGTATGCATATATATTAAATTAATCCATAATATTAAACATTAAAATGCAGCATAAATTAAAAGCTTTATTATTTTACCTTACACCATCAAAATAGAAATTTATGTAAAATTGAGATTGGAAATGGGAAATATGTCAAAGAGACAACAACCCGACTAAAGAGCAGAAAACAGCCCAAGGCCACCAATGGTCTTTAACACAGTGAGAAAATCCAGCATCCAGAGGGAAGAATGAGTATCAGTATATATAAGGCAGCAACCAATTGAATTTTTTTGGGGGGGGCTATGGTTTTTTTTCTTGACAATTAAGTCAATTTTTTTTTTCGCCTGCGGTGAAAAACAATCTATTTTTTTTCGCGACAAGTCGAAAACATTTTTTTTCTTTTGATTTTAGCATTACATATAGTCGCAGCTGAGGGTGAAACAAACAATTTTTTTTCTCAGAATCAAAAATAAATTATTTTTTTCTCCAAAAACTGGAAACAAACTTTTTTTAGCCATAGCCCCCCCCCCCCCCCCCCCCCCCAGAAAATCAAATGGTTGCTGCCTAAGAGCAAATCATTAATTTACAAGAATACCCAACGCACTGAAAGGGGTTTCTTTGGGCATGTTGGGGACAAATATGAAAAAAAGGGGCATGGAACTTTATTTTTGGGGAAATAATGAAAATGTATTTAAATTTTGATATACTGAGGGGGAAGAACAAACTCCCCCAGCAAAATTTAAGTTGTATATCATAGCTCACTTAAAACGGAATTAGTTGCATTATCATGCAAATTTAGTATTCATAGTATCCTCAAGAGAGGGAAGAATACCCCCTCCTCATGTGGGTCTTTGCATCAATTCTCCAAATGAAACTTTGTGACTGGTTGATAAGTTCCGTTGGAACTTTTGGGCTAGTTTGTTAGTTCCTGTTTTGACTTATTTGGCAAAAAGAAACTTTCTTACTAGTTGATATGTTCAGTTGGAACTTTTCAACTAGTCACTTTGTTCCGGTGGAACTTTTAAACCAGAGGAAGAACAAAGTAACTAGTTAATAAGTTACTCCGGAACTTTTCGGGTAGTTAGTTCTTTCCGCCCGGAACTTTCCAACGTCGGAACAAAAGAGCATTTACATTGACACACTTTAAAGAGATCATCAGTCAATTTTATAAAGCATGATTGAGAATTGTCGAAAGAAAGCTTGAAGAACAACTTTTTTAGCACACCTGACCTAAAAGGTCAAGTGAGCTTTTCTCAGCACTTGGCGTCCGGCGTCCGTAAACTTTAAAAAAAATCTTCTCCTCTGAAACTACTCAGCCAAATTTAACCAAACTTGGCCACAATCATCATTAGGGTATCTTGTTTAAAATATGTGTCCGGTTACCTGGCCAACCAACCAAGATGGCCGCCATGGCTAAAAATAGAATATTGGAGTTATATGCAGTTTTTGGCTTATATCTCAAAATCAAAGCATTTAGAACAAATCTCACATGGAGTAAAATTGTTTATCTGGTCAAGATCTATCTGCAATTAAATTTTCAGATGAATCAGACAACCTGTTTTTAGGTTGCTGCCCCTGAATTAGTAATTTTAAGGACATTTTTCTGTTTTTGGTTATTATCTTGAATATTATTATAGATAAAGATAAACTGTAAACAGCAATAATGTTCAGCAAAGTAAGATTTACAAATAGGTCAACATGACCAAAATGGTCAATTGACCCCCTAAGGAGTTATTGCCCTTTATAGTAAATTTTTAACAAATTTCATAAAATTTGTAAATTTTTACTAACATTTTCCACTGTAACTACTGGGCCAAGTTCATTATAGATAGAGATAATTGTAAGCAGCAATAATGTTCAGTAAAGTAAGATCTACAAACACATCACCATCACCAAAACACAATTTTGTCATGAATCCATCTGTGTCCTTTGTTTAATATTCACATAGTCAAAGGTGAGCGACACAGGCTCTTTAGAGCCTCTAGTTTTATTTCATCTGCAAAAATCAGAAAAAAGAATAGACGGGGAAGAGTAAAATCAGACCTGCCATCAAAAGATAGAAGAAATGTATCAGATAAATGTGAATTTCATGAGATATAATAGTATTATATCTGCTATACATCAAGCATCAAAATCATTTGTGGGAAAAAATCACAAATTAGAACTACCTTTAATTCCATCTGCTATTAAAAGACTTGTTAAAAGTTCAAAAGGATCTAAAGATATGTATATTGTTTTGAATAAAAATGGAAGTGTTCCCACTAGTCAGTTAAGATGGACTGAAATTTTTGGCTTTGATCAAAATCATTGGAAAAAAATTTATAAACTGCCATTTGTTGTCACAAATAATACTAAGTTACAGTGGCTACAGTTTAGATTCAATCATCGAATCTTAGCTACAAACAAATTTCTTCATAAAATTAAGATTTATGATAATCCAAATTGTACATTTTGTAATAGAGAAATTGAAACATTAGAACATTTATTTTGGGAATGTGAACATACACAATTATTATTAGAACAGATTGAAAATTGGTTTCTAACCAATGGAATTAGTGTACTTTTTAAAAAAGAAGTTTTTTTGTTTGGTAACACTGCAAAAATATCAAAAGGCAATGCCGAAAATACTATTTTTCTTACCATAAAGCAATATATTTATAATTCCAGATGTTTTAAAAAACAACTGACAATAAACTCAGTAAAAGAAAAGATAAAATATGTGTATGCAATGGACAAAAATATTGCTATGAAAAACAAATGTGAACATCAGTTTCTCAGAGAATGGAATGCTTTTGATATATTACTTAGCATGCTTAGTTAAGTACAAAAATGTATATACATGTTATAAATGAAAATGCTGTATTTACTATACTAAAATAGAATTCAATTTCTAGATGAATTATATTGAAAACTCACCACACTATTCTCTCTCGCTCTCTTTCTCTTTCTATCTCTCTCTCTCCGGTGTTCAAACTGCTTTACTCTTTATCTTATATTTGTATATTTAAAAAAAAAATAAAAAAAAAATTGCTTCCTAATAGAAAGATGTATTGATTAGATAATATCTATAGATTTATATATTATATATTGCTATTATATTTGTGTATATTATGTTGTAAATTGGAAGTTATAAATAATAAAAATAAAAAAAATAAAAAAATCAGACCTGCCAGGGGAATAAAAAATAATTTTTGCATGGCCTCATATAGTTTTTATCAAAAATCAAAAATTGGTCCTTGTAAGAGGAGTCACAAATGAGGGGGGATAGGACCTTTATCGGGACTCCGGGATCAGATGTTTTAAAGCTCCGGATTTCGGGATTGACCCTTTCCAGATCCAGGGATTCTTTTTTGGATTTCGGGACCTCGGGATTTCATATTTTTAAGCCCAGGATTTCGGGATTTCGTGTTTTTTAAACCCGGGATTTCGGGATCAGGACCCCTCCTACCCCCCCTCACAAATAAAGTTTATGGGTTAGTATAAAAAAAATAAGAAGATCTGGTAATAAATAATACAGTCACCTATTCATTCAATTATTCATAATATATATCGCTCACTCTTGGACATTAAAACTGGAATGTTATTGTAATGAATATATTAGTAATAAACTGACCTTATTGTTATAGCTGACTTTTGGGGTTCATATAAAACTAAAGTCACTTTACTAGGGTTCAGGATATTAATAATCAGTAACGTAAAACACCCTGTAATAACAATGATAAAGTCATTCTAATTTTACAGATCAAATAAGGCCATAAAAAAGAATAGGTTTGTTTGCCCAAACCCTACCTACCCAGAAAAAAGCTTCCTACTTAAAATCTTTTATTGTTCTGATTTGAAGAAGGTTTTTTTTTAATCAGATAGGCATGAAGAATAATAAACACGTCCCAATACTTCAATTTCTTTTTCTGAAAAAAAAAAGAAAACGCCTACCTACCTACCCACTTTTATATTTTAGAAGGTGGAAGACCTGGATGCTTCATACTTTGTATATAGATGCCTCATGTTACGAAGTTTCCGTCAGTCACATGTCAAATGTCCTTGACCTCATTTTCATGGTTCAGTGACCACTTGAAAAAAAAGTTTACATTTTTTGTAATGTTGAATTCTCTCTTATTATAAGTAATAGAATTATTATATTTGGTATGTGCGTACCTTGCAAGGTCCTTATGCCCGTCAGACAGTTTTCACTTGACCTCAACCTCATTTCATGGATCAGTGAACAAGGTTAAGTTTTGGTGGTCAAGTCCATATCTCAGATACTTTAAGCAATAGGGCTAGTATATTCGGTGTATGGAAGGACTGTAAGGTGTACATGTCCAACTGGCAGGTGTCATCTGACCTTGACCTCATTTTCATGGTTCAGTGGTTATAGTTAAGTTTTTGTGTTTTGGTCTGTTTTTCTCATACTTTATGCAATAGATCTACTATATTTGTTGTATGGAATGATTGTAAGGTGTTCATGTCTAGCGGGCAGATGTCATCTGACCTTGACCTCATTTTCATGGTTGAGTGGTTAAGTTAAGTTTTTGAGTTTTGGTCTTTTTATCTAATACTATATGCCATAGGTCAACTATATTTGGTGTATGGAAATATTCTATGATCTATATGTCAGTCGTGCAGGTTTTATTTGACCTTGACCTCATTTTCACGGTTCATTTCTCAGTGTTAAGTTTTTGTGTATTGGTCTATTTTTCTTAAACTATAAGTAATAGGTCAACTATATTTGTTGTATGGAAGCATTGTTAGCTGTACATGTCTGCCTGGCATGGTTCATCTGACCTTGATCTCATTTTCAAGGTTCATTGGTCTTTGTTTAGTTATCTTGTTTAATGTTAAGTTTATGTGACAGTTTTTAATAAAGCTTTATACTTAGGACTAGCAACATAATATCAATGATAAGTGAAGAAGGCGAGACATTTCAGCGTGTGCACTCTTGTTAAGATTCTAGGTTATGTCACAAAGACTTGATATTTGGGAAAATAGATAAATAAGCTTTATTATGTAAAGTAAATATATTGAGCATTAATGTTATGTAAATTGTATAATGAAAAACAATATGTATATTAGTTGACCATGTAGTAAGGAACAGTCACGTATTGGACTTGTATTCTGACACTTGTAGTTACACTTGTGTTTTAGACTTGGATTTATATTAGACATGCATGCTGTTTTATTATGTCTCATGAACTTATGTGAGGCCATAATAAATAATAGGTTTGTTTGCCCAAACGCTACCTACCCAGAAAAAAGCTGCCTACTCAAATTCTTTAATTGTCCTGATTTGAAGAAGTTTTTTTTTAATCAAATAGGCATGAAGACTTATAAACATGATCTGATACTTTAATTTCTTTTTTTGAAAAAAAAAGGAAATGCCTACCTACGTAACCCACTGTCTCAACCTTTGGGTAGGGTTTGGGCAAAACAAAATATTTTTAAGTGTGGCCTGATTATTGTGATTATTGTGATTGATAAACTATACTGAATGCTGATTTAATAAACATTACATATTGAACTTTGAATCTGTTTGACATGTATTCATATAAAAGCTACCAGCTAGTTCCCCCAACCTAGCAAGATGAGTAACCAGGTCAGGAACGTGCATAGTACTGGCTTCCATAATTAATTCAACCTTTTTAAACAAAATACTTTATAATTCTAATACCATATCAGTGGCGGATCCAGGGGGAGGGTTCCCGGGGTTGGAACCCCCCCCCCCCCCTTTTTTTGAAACGATCAATGCATTTGAATGGGGACATACAGTTGGAACCCCCCATTTGTCCTGGGTTGAGAACCCCCCTTTTTAAAATGGCTGGATCCACCCCTGCATATTACAAATCCTTATCAACTTTTGGAGCAAGGTAGTTACTGTTGTGGCACAAACCAATTCAAACATACATACTGTTATATCACACAGTGATATATATATGACAGCTTACAAATTCTGTGAACCAAAATTGCAATGTTAAATAACGATTTTAATGAAACCGTATTTAAACAACATACAATATGAATAATGTCCTTGAGTATAAAATAAAACATAACTCTAACAATACTTTAAATATGTGCAGAAACGTAGTTCGCTATCTAATACAACTTTGTTTAGGTTTTCGTTTTATAATCAATCAACAATGTTATTGTGTATGGACTAATTCAAACAAGTAATACACGGTGGTATTTGAAATTTACTCAAAGTCAAAGTCGAATACACCTCAAAGTATCGATCAGAATGTGTGTGCTTTCTAAACTGATTTACATATAGCTCTAACGAATGACTACCAGTACTTTATATAATAAAATAAGTGTATAATATATGCATTTTATGTAGCGATAATACTTTTCGGAATCATAGAGAAAAATAACCATTCATACCAAAAATCATTAAATCTATGAAAATATATTAGAAATAGTAATAAAGAAGTAGATAAAGAAAACTCACGTCAAAAATCCTGATACCTTTGATAACTATTTACACCACTGGGTCGATGCCACTGCTGGTGGACGTTTTGTCCTGAGGGTATCACCAGCCCAGTAGTCAACACTTAAGCGATTAGGTGTTGACATGAATATCAATAATGTGGTCATTGATAAATTTCCTGTTTACAAAACTTTGAACTTTTCGAAAAAAAACTAAGGATTGTTCATCCCAGGCATAGATTACCTTAGCCATATTTGGCACCACTGTTTGGAGTTTTGGATCCTCAATGCTCTTCAACTTCGTAATTGTTTGGCTTTATAACTATTTTGATATGAGCGTCACTGATGTATGAGTCTTATGTAGACGAAACGCGCGTCTGGTGTACTGAATTATAATCCTGGTACCTTTGATAAAAGTTCTATAAACATAGAACATAGGGGTAAAATGTAGATATTGGCTTATAACTCTGAAACCAAAGCATTTAGAACAAATCTGATAAGGGGTAATATTGTTTAACAAGTCAAGATCTATCTACCCTGAAATTTTCAGATGAATCGGACAAGGGGTTGTTTGGTTGCCACCCCTAAATTGGTAATTTTCAGGAAATTTTGCCGTTTTATTTTTTAACCTTATTTTACATAATTTCCAAATCATCAGAAAATTCAGGTGAGCGACACAGGCTCTAAACTAGTTAATATTCAGTGGTGTTAAGCTTTTTGTGGTGTATTTCTCAGATATCTAAACTTGGGAACAGCAATAGGTTACAGCAGATTCCAACAAGTACGAAGCTACTTGTAGATTCTTTGGTTAGCTTCCTTGCTAGCTCATCCATGAAATCTTTATTATGTAAGGTAAACAAGCCTTTGGGTGGAGTCAGTAGTTTAACAGAGAACCAATCAGAACTTAGTGACAGAATATAAACATTAACTAGTTTTACAAGTCAGTTTAAAAATAAGTTTTCTATCTAAATTTAAAATTTATTGATAACTATAATCTTATTCACAAGCATGCTATAGGTGTGTTTGATTTGCTAATTTTATTTCAATAAATTCCTCAGTTCATTTATAAATTCAGTTATTATATGTGTATGTATTTTACAATGGTACAATCACGGCGTAAATATAAGGTTTATGACCCTTCTGTAGCTTTGAATTACAATTTTTTCAAACTGCAATAGTATAAAAACAGCAAAGATAATGAATAATAGAGATGGGCCATTTTGTACATATTCAAAGGGAAAACTTTGAGCAAGCATTATTATTTATTGTTTCATTGCATTTAAAATGGTAGACAGGATTTTGTGACAAATAAGATTTTTGTAAAAAATCCAGATATTTTTGTTATAAAATTTTAAGCATAGATTACTCACTTGGTTTTCTATATGATGTGCTAGCGTTTATTGTTTACAAAAAGTCCTAAACAATCTTCATTTTTAGCCAGGTGAGCTTTTCTCATCACTTGGCGTCCGTCGTCGTTAACAATTTTTCAAACATCTTCTCCTCTGAAACTACTGAATGGATTTGAATGAAACTTAACATGATTGTTCCATGTTATTATTGTCAAAAAACATGGCAGCCGTTACTTAAAATAGAACATAGGGGTCAAATGCAGTTTTTGGCTTATATCTCAAAAACGAAAGCATTTAGAGCAAATCTGACAGGGGTAAAAATGTTCATTAGGTCAAGATCTATCAGCCCTGAAATTTTCAGATGAATCAAACAAACCATTGTTGGGTTGCTGCCACTTAATTGGTAATTTTAAGGAAATTTTGCAGTTTTTGGTCATTATCTTGAATATTATTATAGATAAAGATAAACTGTAAACAGCAAAAAGGATCAACAAAGTAAGATCTACAAATAAGTTAATATGATCAAAATTGTCAATTGACCCCTTAAGGGGTTATTGTCCTTTAATGACAATTTTTCACAATTTGTTCATCATATTTGCTAACTTTAAAAATCTTCTCCTCTGAAACTACTTAATGGATTTGGATGAAACTTAGCATGATTGTTCCTTAGATTATTCTGCACAAAGTGTGTGCTTGATTTTTGATCCGTCAAAAAAAAGGGCCGCCGTTACTTAAAATATAACATAGGGGTCAAATGCAGTTTTTGGCTTATATCTCAAAAATGAAAGCATTTAGAGCAAATCTGAGATGGGGTTAACATGTTCATTAGGTCAATATCTATCAGCCCTGAAATTTTCAGATGAATCAAACAACCCATTGTTGGGTTGCTGCCACTTTTATTTGGTAATTTTAAGGAAATTTTGCAGTTTTTGGTCATTATCTTGAATATCTATAATACTAAAATTACGAAGTCCAATTTTTCAGCCGTCATCACGTAAAAACGACGAATCAAAGAATTCAACTATATATATCACTAATATAGTACAAAGGTGTAGATTGAAAATTACACCACTCCAGGCCCTTTTGTTTTCCACGTAATTAATATTGCCAATAATTAAGAAGTTCCGGGTCGAGTCCGATACCGATACCAATAGTATATTCACCTGTTACCTATTACCTAATCTGTACGTTCCACATCTGGTAGGCGCACCACCAAACGGTGTATTCAGGGTTAATATGCTATATACACGGGTCATAATCACAGGGTTGACACTACTTAATTGTGAAATAGCTACTTATTGTAGTATTTTAATCAGTAAGACTTTCTAAGATAACAAGGCTAAAAATGAGGAACAGTTTTCAATTTGTTAGTGGGCATACATGACGTAAAACAGCGAATCAAAGAATTCATCTTTATTTATAACTAATATAGGACAATGTTGTTGATTAAAAAATACTCCAGTCCAGAACCTTTTGTTTTCCAAATAATTAATATTACCAATAATTGATAAGTTCCAGTTCGACGGGTTCAAACAGAAAGATTTGAAAGCAGAGAAAAACTGTGTATCTTATAATCGGCATGACTTTATCAGATGACAATACTAATATTAAAATAAGGCTTGCGCATAGTTATATACCTTAATTCAGTCATGGACCCGCGATATCACGGGTGTGTTCTAGTTATTATAGATAAAGATAAACTGTAAACAGCAAAAATGATCAGCAAAGTAAGATCTACAAATAAGTTAATATGACCAAAATTGTCAATTGACCCCTTAAGGGGTTATTGTCCTTTAATGACAATTTTTCACAATTTGTTCCTCATATTTGTTAACTTTAAAAAATCTTCTCCTCTAAAACTACTCAACCAAATTCAACCAAACTTCAACTGAATGATCAGTAGGGTGTATAAAATAAAGTTTGTGCTTTATTTTTTATTTCGTCAAAAAACATGGCCGTCATGGCTAAAAATAGAACACAGGGTAAAATGCAGTTTTTGGCTTATATCTCAAAAACTCCAGCATTTGGAGCAAATAAGACAAGAAGTTAAAGTATTTATTAGGTTGAGGTCTACCTGTCCTGAAATTTTCAGCGGAATTGGGTAACTGGTTTTTCAGGTATAATGCCTCTGAATTGATGATTTTAAAGAAATTTTGCAGTTTTTGGTTATTATCTTGAATATTATTAAAGATACAGATAAACTGTTAATAGCAAAAATGTTAAGCAAAGTAAGATCTACAAATAAGTCAATTTGACCAAAATTGTCAATTGACCCCTTAAGGAGTTATTGCCCTTTATAGACTGTTTTTCACAATTTGTTCATCATGTTGACTTAGTTTAAAAAATCTTCTCCTTTGAAACTGCTGTATCAATTTGTTTTTAAACAATATTTGATAGAGAGAAACTGAAATAAAGAAATAAAAATCATCAGGACAAGATCTACAAAAAAGATAAAATGATTGTTTGTACAGGTCAGAAGTAAAATCACAAAAATACTGAACTCAGAGGAAAATCAATTTGGAAAGTCCATAATCACATGGCAAAATCAAAAAACAAAACGCATCAAAAACGAATGGACAAGAACTGTCATATTCCTGACTTGGTACAGGCATTTTCAAATGTAGAAAATGGTGGATTAAACCTGGTTCTATAGCGCTAACCCTCTCACTTTAATAACAGTCTCATCAAATTCTGTTACATTTACATGATGCGTTAAATAAACAGTCACAATCAATAAAATAGTCAAAATATGGGAACATCAGTCATCATCATATAACAATTTAACAGGACACAACAACATCTATCTACGAACACATGGATTGATTTGAGTGTCTGACGTCAGAAAAATTATATACGTCACATAAATTTGTCGTTCAATGTGCATACAATAGTTATCAAAAGTACCTGGATTATAAACAATTTTAAATTTTACATAGGCAATGAGCGCAGACAGGGTTAAAAAATCAAAAGTATGTAAGAATAAATTACAGAAATCGAACTAGTCCAAAAGTTATACATAGAATTTATGAGAATCCAAAACTTTTAAAAGGAACAATTTAACAGGACACAAAAACCTATCCACGAACACATGGATCTACTTGAGTGTCCGACGTCAGAAAAATTATATACGTAACATAAATTTGTCGTTCAATGTGCATACAAACAATTTTAAAATTTACATAGGCAATGTACGCATACAGGGTTAAAAAATCAAAAGTATGTAAGAATAAATTACAGGAATAAACCGAGATTCAAACTAGTCCAAAAATTATACATAGAATATATGAGAATCCAAAACTTTTTAAAGGGAACAATTTAACAGGACACAATAACATCTACTGTCTAAGAACACATGGATTGATTTGAGTGTCTGACGTTAGAAAAATTATATACGTCACATAAATTTGTTGTTCAATGTGCATACAAACAATTTAAAATTTTTTTTTCATAGGCAATGTACGCATACAGAGTTAAAAAATCAAAAGTACGCAAGAATAAATTACAGAAATAGACCGAGATTCAAACTAGTTCAAAAGTTATACATAGAATTTATGAGAATCCAAAAATTGTCAATTCCACTACGCCATTGATTGATTTTGACGTTTGTGGTTCAACGTATACAAGTAATTCATAATAGAAATATATCATAATGACATATTATAGACAAATATCATACTGACGGGATCTTTTAAAGTACAGAGTCACGTTATAAGCACAAAAGAAATACAAAGAGTCACATATACAAAACAAATCACCAAAAAATGAAAGCCAATACAAACACATTGACGAGATGTATAAGTACCGAGCCACGTCAAACGGATATCACATAAAACCATTCAACAGTAAAAGTAATCTTAATAATAGAACAAAAACAAATAAAAGAACAATAAAACATAGTGTTAAGATGATACACAACATCAGTACGCAGAATCTATACATCAAGACCATCGTGTATTATTTGAGAAGTTGATACGGAATATTTATCAACAAGGTCTTGGTACCTTCCGATGAACTTTTTTAGAAAAAGGACGAGACGTTCTTTGACATACCCCTGGTTCATCAACTTTCTACTCAGACACTGATGACGTTTTACAAAGTCTGAGTAGGAGCTGCAAGCTCTTGAATATCGAATAAGTTGGGAAATATATATCCCATATGCAGGTGAAGTTGGTATATTGCTACTAAGGTGGGGGAAATTTATAATTTCAAAATTAAAATCGTCTCGTTTGTCATAGATTCTGGTACTGAGATGACTGTGTAAGTCAAATTCGAGATATAAGTCTAAAAATGAGGCGGAGGAAGCCGTGTCTGTTGTTTCTTTAATCTCGAGTTCTGGGGGATATATTAATGGAACCCAATCAGAAAAGTTCGGATTGTTTAAGGAAAGAACATCATCAATATATCTGAAAGTGAAATTAAATAATCTGACAAGAGTTATCTTTCTTTGCACTTGTGTTTATAGGGGTAAATTCAGTAAAAAATCTCCCATTGACTTTAATGCTAATCTATGTGTGGAAATAAATTAATACCTGATTTACCTTTAGAAATTAAAATCATTCATGAAAGTACAAATGTAGCCCTATCTTTTGCAACAATAAAAACATAGGGTCATGCGGCATTTTTGGGCATTCACATGGCCTTGTTTACAAACAATGTAGATTCCCACTGAATTCCTATACTGACCCCATAATACTTTTCAACCCTGTAGGAAATAAAATTAGTACACACAGCATTTATTTTTTTATTTTTTTCAACTCTAGTTTTGATCCATCTACCAAAAACTATTTATTACAAACATTATCTACCAATCAGAAGAGCACATACATGACTTCAGTTTTAGACAGAAATCTCTCCTCCAAATGGGCGGTCCCTGATGACGTATATTTATTTACTGAATTACCCCTATAAGGGACTTTTTTACTTCTTTTCCCATTTTTTTTGTAATGAACATGTAATGTATCCAATTTTCAAGTTCCAGTTTCAATACAACCTTCATAAATGCTGAATTTGTAAAGATAGAGCAAAATTTATACTACAGCCCATACTGCGGCCAATGTATATTTGGTATATACAGTTGTGCATTGACTGTTTTTAAAAGAATGGTGTAAAATACTATTTAATAAATATGAATTGTTTTCTGTGTTTGCTTTGACCAGTATTGCAAGTACATCTAGAAACTAATGTCTTGGTGTACTCTTAGTTAAATTTTTCCTTTATGGAAGTTTTTGATTAAATACCATGAAAAGACCACAAAAAGATTTTTTAAAGGCTTTTTTAAGCAGTTTCATACCAAATAAAACAACAATTATGTTTCATTATACTAAATCTGTGTTTTAATTACTTGTAAAATTCACAAAATGTCATTGACAATCACTCTGCAGAAATTTCTGTTACCCCAACATCAGGATGGGTTCTTCGCCAAAACTAGACAGCCAGAACTGAAGTAGAAAAAAGTGCCAAATATGAAAAAATAGGATTAGGTATGACCAAACTTTGCATTTGGAAGATTAAAGTAACAATTTAGAATATTAAAAAGCAATTATTTAACATAAAAATCCAATTACAAACATTTCAACACTAGTTTCATAGATGAAGGACATGTAATCATGAAAACTTGTCTAGTATATTTTTTAAATAAGGAAACGCAATGCGTTATGTAAAAATAAAAGAATACCTTCATGCGGTCAGATTATTCGAGTGTCAAAATACTAGAAAAGTGCTTATTTACCACTTGTTCTACAACTTAACATGGGAACACAGCTAAAAAAAAAAACCACTACGTCAAAGGGAGGTAATCCATTTTGTTCATATGATTTTATACATTATGAGGAGAAATATGTGCAAAATGTGATGTAAATGGGGAGAATATTTATGCCTTACATTTTTATCATAACTCTCAAGTGTAATTTCTATTGTTTCTTTCAATCTGGACACAAAAACTGATTTTTAGCTCACCTGTTCCGAAGGGACAAGTGAGCTTATGCCATCACTTGGCGTCCATCGTCGTCCGTCGTCCGTCGTCTGTCGTCCGTCGTCTGTCGTCGTCTGTCGTCGTAAACTATTTCAAGAATCTTCTCCTCTGAAACTACTAGGCCAAATACTTTCAAACTTTAACTGAATGTTCCTTAGGGTATCTAATTTATAAATTGTATCCAAAGTTTTGATCTATCAACAAACATGGTCGCCATTGCTAAAAATAGAACATAGGGGTCAAATGCAGTTTTTGGCTTATAACTCAAAAACCAAAGCATTTAGAGCAAATCTGACATGGGGTAATATTGTTTATCAGGTCAAGATCTATCTGCCCTGAAATTTTCAGATGAATCAGACAACCTGTTGTTGGGTTGCTGCCCCTGAATTGGTAATTTTAAGAAAATTTTGCTGTTTTTGGTTATTATCTTGAATATTATTATAGATAGAGATAAACTTTAAACAGGAATAATGTTCAGCAAAGTAAGATTTACAAATAAGTCAACATGACTGAAATGGTCAGTTGACCCCTTTAGGAGTTATTGCCCTTTATAGTAAATTTTTAACCATTTTTCGTAAATCTTAGTAATCTTTTACAAAAATCTTCTCCTCTGAAACTACTGGGCAAAATACTTCCAAACTTTAACTGAATGTTCCTTAGGGTATCTAGTTTGTAAATTGTATCCGAAGTTATGATCTATCAACAAACATGGTCGCCATTGCTAAAAATAGAACATAGGGGTCAAATGCAGTTTTTGGCTTATAACTCAAAAACCAAATCATTTAGAGCAAATATGACCGGGGCTATATTGTTTATCAGGTCAAGATCTACAATGTATCTGCCCTGAAATTTTCAGATGAATCAGACAACCTGTTGTTGGGTTGCTGCCCCTGAATTGATCATTTTAAGGAAATTTTGCTGTTTTTGGTTATTATCTTGAATATTATTATAGATAGAGATAAACTGTAAACAGCAATAATGTTCAGCAAAGTAAGATTAACAAATAAGTCAAATGACGGAAATGGTCAGTTGACCCCTTTAGGAGTTATTGCCCTTTATAGTCAATTTTTAACCATTTTTCGTAAATCTTAAAAATCTTTTACAAAATTCTTCTCCTCTGAAACTAATCTACTGGGCCAAATACTTCCAAATTTTAACTGAATGTTCCTTAGGGTATCTAGTTTGTAAATTGTATCCGAAGTTATGATCTATCAACAAACATGGTCGCCATTGCTAAAAATAGAACATAGGGGTCAAATGCAGTTTTTGGCTTATAACTCAAAAACCAAAGCATTTAGAGCAAATCTGACCTGGGGTTAAATATAAATCAGGTCAAGATCTACAATGTATCTGCCCTGAAATTTTCAGATGAATCAGACAACCTGTTGTTGGGTTGCTGCCCCTGAATTGATAATTTTAAGGAAATTTTGCTGTTTTTGTTTATTATCTTGAATATAATTATAGAAAGAAATAAACTGTAAACAGCAATGATGTTCAGCAAAGTAAGATCTTCAATTAAGTCAATTTGACCAAAATTGTCAATTGACCCCTTAAGGAGTTATTGCCCTTTAAGGACATTTTTTCGCAATTTGTTCATCATGTTGACTTACTTTAAAAAAACTTCTCCTTTGAAACTGCTGTATCAATTTCAGCCAAACTTAGGCTAAATTAGTTTCAGAGTATTTAGTATAAATCTTATATTTTATTTCCTTGTATGTCAAGAAACATAGCTACTATTGCTAAAATAGAACATAGGAGAAAATGATTATTTTTTTTTGGCTTTTGAAGAAAATAGGACGATCCAAAAAACATTTAAATAAATTGAAAAGCCAAAATAATCATTGATGAGAGATTTAACCAAAAGAATTAAGGTTAGCGATTCAGGCTCTTGAGAGCCTCTTGTTACCATATACTCCATGCTTCTCTCACAGTACACTCAGTGCATCCTGGATAGCCGCAGTTAAAGATAGAAATTTGTGTAAAAAACAACTTCAAATGGTTCCAAAATCCTTCCATTACATAAAAATTTACAGGAAATGAGTTTTGTGATTATTGTGTGGCCTTGGACAAGTACAGTGAAAGAGTGCATATTTTCCTATAGGGGTAAATTCAGTAAAAAATCTCCTATTGACTTTAATGCTAATCTATGTGTGGAAATAAATTTATACCTGATTTACCTTTAGAAATTAAAAACTTTCATATATCATTCATGAAAGTACAAATGTAGCCCTATCTTTTGCAACAATAAAAACATAGGGTCATGCAGCATTTTTGGGCATTCACATGGCCTTGTTTACAAACAATGTAGATTCGCACTGAATTCCTATACTGACCCCCATTACTTTCAACCCTGTAGGAAATAAAATTAGTACACACAGCATTTATTTTTTTTATTTTTTTCAACTCTAGTTTTGATCCATCTACCAAAAACTATTTATTACAAACATTATCTACCAATCAGAAGAGCACATGACTTCAGTTTTAGACAGAAAGCTCTCCCCCAAATGGGCCGTCCCTGATGACGTATATTTATTTACTGAATTTACCCCTATAGTATTTATGATTGTGTTTTGTATGGTCTTTATATGAGACAAAGTTATTTTGATGATGTCACCTTAAACCTTTAATAAAGAATCTACATATCTTTACAACTGAGTGGTTGTTATACTCATGCCTATTTCATGTATTTCCACCTGGTTTCATATCAACATCATTGGAGCCTCTATTTACTATCGCCATATCATTTTCATGTTTCAGTGACATCTTTTATTTTTTGCAGGAACACTTGAACCATTAAGTAACAATGGTATAGGTTTCTATTGTAAAGCCAATCTGAAATCATGGCGTCTCTATCTGAAGAAGAGGAGAATTATGTCCGGTTAGCTTTGTTATTGAAAGGAGTGACACCTAGAGCAGTCCGTACTTATTTTGACGTAAAATTTCCACCTACTTCTCTACCCTCAACACTAAGTACAAGCCACAACACTCTTTTGGACTTAAAAGTAAAGAGAATCATAAATCAGGCTCAGTGGAAACTTTTGAGAAATGGTAGGTCTTTATGTGACATTAGAAATTTTGTTAATTAAGATTTCATTAACATGTGGTTAACATTTTTTTTTCTGGTGATGGCTACTAAACAAAAAAAATCTTATTTATGAAATAACATCTTCAATATTCTTTTTTTTACATACTTGTAACTTAGTCATGTTAGTTGTTGGTTAATTAAGTTCACATTTAAAGATCTAATTACAGAGTTGAATTGGTAACTTAAAGTTTATTTTCCTTTTTTGTCATAATTCCATAAGGTTTTATTTTGAACCATTTTGGATAAGCTGTTTCATTCTTAAATACATAACGATCCCGTCCTAATGATAAAGACTTTAAATATAAAATAAATTACCACGAACAATTTGAAATTTTCTTGTTTCATAGGTTGTACGAAAATTGTTCATCCATTTAGATATCAAAAGTGGGGTTAACTGGCAAAAAAGACGAAACCATTATCTCGTCTTTCACATTGGATGGGCCTGCTTCCCGAGTGGTATTTAAAACTGTATTTTTTGTGCAATATGTTTATTTTTCGCTCATCCTGTAATGACCATTTATGTTCTGATTGTAAATGAGCTTAATCCCCCTCCCCTTTTACAAACTTATATGAGGATGACATGCCTTGTATGTTTAAAACATCTGAGAATATATGATTGTCCCCATAACATAAAGAATGATGACAAAAAAGGGAGAGCATAAATAATTGTAATAAAGCTGAAGTACACTAATTCTATACATATTTATGTCTAAAAAATCCTACTGACTGACTCTAATCTTTCACACAAAAATTCTGTAAACAGGCTACTAACTAAAAAACCTTGTCCTCTTATACATGTAAATGAAATTATTAATTATTTCATAGATATTATATTTTTTGTCAGTATTTTTAAAGTAATATTTTATCTGTAATTAGTTTTACGTAATATTTAAAATGGTGAGTGAAATACTCCAACATAACACCTTTTATATATAAAAAAAAAGATGTGGTATGATTGCCAATGAGATGACTATCCACAAAAGACCAAAATGACACAGACATTAACAACTATAGGTCACTGTACGGCCTTCAACAATCAGCAAAGCCCATACCGCATATAAAATCTATAAAAGGCCCCGATAAGACAATGTAAAACAATTCAAACGAGAAAACTAAAGGCCTTATTTATGTAAAAAAATGAATTTAGGACTATAAGTGAAACCTTTCTGTTGCTTTTGATGTTACAGGTATTCCTGATTCCAAAACATTTGATGTAACGTTGATGATCTGTTTAATCAGAAACTTGACATCTATCAATCCTCCAATCAATGGATTTGACAGTCTACCACCACCAGGGGAGATAACTCCAGGTTCTGATCTAGCCAGGATAAAATGTTACAGGAATAAACTAGCTCATCATGATAGTAATACAAGAGATACTACTTATTTCAATACAGCATGGAGAGAGATATCAGATGTAAGTATCTCCACATTTATACTTGGATTTATATTTAACATGTTGGACTATTATCATGATGATCCCATTGTCAATACATAGCTCAAGTAAAATAATATTTCAATTAAGTAATCAATAAACTTTTCTTACCACCTTGCCTCTGAAGGGATCTTTGGGACTGAGGAAGGATGCCATAAACTTCCACATTGCACCATACACCATTCTGCATTCCACATCATATGCTACACTATTCCACATTGCACGTATACACCATTCTGCATTCCACATCAAACACTACACCATTCCACATTGCACTATGCACCATTCCAATTGCACCATACACCATTTCACATTGCACCATAAACCATTCCACATCAAACACTACACCATTCCACATTGCACATTGCACTATGCACCATTCCGATTGCACCATACACCATTTCACATCAGAAACTACACCATTCCCATTTGCACAATGCAGCATTCCAATTGGCCTTTTCAGAATCTAAAGGACTATGGGTAATCTCATTGTTCATGTTAAAAAAAATCATCTGCTCTGAAACTAGGTGAATTGCTACCAAATTGTACCTGCATGTTTCTTAGGGTGTTATGCTTCTAAATTGTATCTTGGGATTTAATATATTAATAAACCTGGATGATGTTGCTAAATATAGAGCAAGTTAAAGGTGGTGAAATGCAGTTTTTGGGATACGATTGCTGAAGACTTTTACCACTGACTCCTTTCCAAGGTCTTCCAAGGCCTGTCACATCAACCGTTTTGTGCTTTACATTAAAGAACAACTTAGATTCTTAAGATTGTCTTGTTATAAAAGGTAAAAACAAACAAACAGATTGAATTGAAACAACTTTCCTATAATTTTCACCTCATAATCACCATGTTTTGATATCTCCCTTTTTATATGCGTTTATTTTTCAATACGGAAACTCAGAATTAAGCAGTATTTATATTTAGGGTTTCATATATTTAGAAGGGGCAGCCCTGATGTTCCGACACCTAACTAGTCCGACACCCCATTAGTCCAACGCCCCATCGGTCCGACACATCAATAGTCTGACATTACAATTAATCCCGACCTTTACTATAATGTAAATGTTTATCTTTACGGAGAACAACATAAGATATTAAACTTGCATACCGAAACTTTGAACACACACTTTCCACATCAATTAACTATTCAATTAAACTGATATCTGAACGTAATTGTTTACCCCTCATCCCTCCAATGCGGGGGATGCAATAAACAGTATTCATCTTCAACATGTTCAACTCATTTATTGGTAAATGAATTGATCCAATATTGTTGATTAAAGATATACATGCATTGGTTAGTTTAACCGTGACCGAAAACTGTGAGTTATTTCTGTACTATTTATTTGATTGTTTATTGTCTGTCCTATTATATAGATCTATTGTATTTAAAAATGTTCAAGTAAAACAATCCCTTTACATTTTTGTTTAGGGGCCAGCTGAAACACGCCTCCGGGTACGGTAGTTTCTCGCTGCATTGAAGACACATAAGTGGCCTTCGGCTGTTGTCTGGTCTTTGGTGGGATTGTTGTCTCTTGGACACATTCCCAATTTCAATGCTCAACTTGACTATTAAGAAAAAAAGTTGTTCAAAACAAAAACTCGCACTCACAATCTGAAATGTAACTAGGTGATCTGGAAGGATATAAACAACACCACAAAGAAAGTCTCACCAGAAGATCGGTATATTCTTACTTGTTACCAGTATTCGAATGTGCAGTAGTAGTCTCACGGAACCAAGACACAAAAAACCATGTACATATATATTATTACAAAAAACATCTAGCTAGGCAAGGTATAAATTATTACAAAAAGCATCTAGCTAGGCAAGGTATATATTATTACAAAAAGCATCTAGCTAGGCAAGGTATATATTATTACAAAAAGCATCTAGCTAGGCAAGGTATCAAAATATCAATGAAATAAATGCAGTTTCAAATATTGGAAGTAATGTTATGGCAGTTTTGTTTTTGTTTTTATACGCCTGTAAAATTTTTAACTGGACGTATTATGGTATGCAAAATGTCCATCTGTCCATCTGTCTGTCTGGCGTAAACATGTCGCACCGTAACTTGAGAACGACTCATCCAAATTTCATGAAACTTAACATAGTTGTTTCATATGATCGTCAAACGATCTGTATACTTTTTGATGAAATTAAGTTTAAAACTTTTTGAGTTACTGGACTTTGTAACTAAATTAAGGGTGTATTTTTTTCACATGTCGCGCCGTATCTCAAAGGCCATTTACGGTTATTGCTTATAACTTTACACACTTCTTAGTTATATTAATGTAAAGATATGTATACTTTTTGGTGATGATTCAAAATTTTATTTTAGAGTTGATTTTTTTTGTAAAAAAAGGGGGGTTCTCACATGTCGCGCCATGTCAGAAACTATAATTTATGATTATTGCATAAAAATTCACACACAACACGACGGGCGTATCATGCGCTCATGGCGCAACTGTTCATTAAACAAGTATTGCTGCGCATATATCTACATACACTGACTACAGGGCACCGAACGGGACTCTTGTGGTTTTGTACTCGAAATTCAATTTTTACGGACAAAAGTGAGTTTTGTTCAACAAAAATGAGTTCAGTTTTACAAAATTTTTAGTATACTACAAATTTAAATTTTGTATTTCAAAATTATTTTTTTTGTATTCACAGACTTGACTTTTGTTACCTAGTTTGGATTCTATGAATTAATTTGCATACAAAATTGTTGTGAGACAAAATTGACTTTTGTGAGACGAAACTTACTTTTGTGAGACAAAATTAACAAAACAATGCAAAAGTCAATTTTGTCTCACAAAATTGAATCTTGTCTCACACAATTGACTTTTGTTTTTAATAGTTTCCATATCAGGTAACAAAAGTAAATTTTGTATGCAAATAATTTTATATTTTTGAAATTTGTACAAAACCACAAGAGTCCATTCATCGCCCCGTACTGACGTCATTGAATGCAAAATGGGGTTCTTTATCGCTTTATATACCGTATTCCGGGTTGTTTTGCGGGTGTAAATTTTCGTTGATAGAATAAAATCTCCAAATAAATTCCACAAGTTTACTTGCATTTAGGTATTGATAAAAGTTATGAATCCGTCAAAATAATAACCACCAAAATATTTTAGCATGTATACCTTATTCAATGAAAATCACGAAATTTTTACACCCGCGAAAATAACCCGCTTAACGGTATATTATTATAACCAATTTCCAGAGCATATTTGTTTCAATAAAATGAAAATGAAAATGGGGAATATGTCAAAGAGGCAACCACCCAACCAAAGAAGATACAAAATGTTCTAACGTCTTGAGAAATATTTATCAGTCTTATCCTCCATAATGCACACAAATGTATTACAAGAATTGTATACAAGTTCCTTAATAACAACATATTACGGACGTACATGTACTTATACAGACATCTTCCTTTTGAAAACTATCACCAGTTGTGTTTATACCTCATCGATCAATCAGGTTTCACTTCTCCATGTTCTCATCAATATAACTTGCAAGTAAGGGTTGGTGCTTTGCTTTTTCGACGATTAGCATTTTAAATTAATTTACACGTCAAAATAATCTTTTCCTCAAACCCTATTTCATTCGCACAAAAAATTAAACATTTCATCTTCACCAATATTACAGGTTAGTGCATATGAATAATAGATTTAATTACACGAAACTTTTAATAATGACCTCAAAACACAGTTGTAGTTGCATAATAAAACTTAATCAGAAATCAGTCAATATAAAAGCATATTTCAAGCACTGTACACTATAAGGCTGTTCTATATGCTGCAGTAAAACTATAAGTTTGTTCTGGCATAAAACTTGGGCCATTCATTGAATAGTCATCCAAGCTGCATAAGGACATCGTACCGTACCGTGTGGGACCACTTACACTATTTACATTTACAAGTATTGCAATTAAATTATTGTGTATGCATATCAGTTGTATATACTTATTTCGTATTTGCCACAAACTTATTGTTTTAAGTTAATATGGCAATAAATATTTGAATTTGACACTTATTTAAATTTGTTTGTCTATAATCTTAATTCAGTTTCCAAGAGTTGTAATATATCACGACGACTAGTTTCAGTGATATATATGTATCACTGAGATTACTGGTAGTTTAAAACGTACATAGACAATATATACTCTCATCTCATGACTGTACATAATTCAACATAATTCAACTAGAGGCTCTCTAGGATCTAGATCTCTGTATTTACTGATGCTTTGATAATCGTGTAATCAAGTAAAATAAGGTTAAAATCATAATTAATAGTAGTATAATTAAATATTATTAATGATAACAAAAAAATCTAAAAAGTCCGTAAATTTGCAAACTCAGGGGCAGCAACCTAACAACGGGTTGTCGGATTCGTTTAAAAATTTCAGGGCAGATAAATCTAAATCAAATAAACATTTTTGCCACCTGACAAATTTCCTCTTAATGCTTTAGTTTCAGAGATATAAATCCAAAACTTCATTTTAACCCTATGTTCTATGAGGTGGGTCTTTAGATACATTTTTAGCTCACCTGGCCTAAAAGGCCAATTGAGCTTTTCCCATCACTTTGCGTCCGGCGTCGTCCGGCTTTAACTTTTACAAAAATCTTCTCCTCTGAAACTACTGGGCCAAATTTAACCAAACTTGGCCACAATCATCATTGGGGTATCTAGTTTAAAAAATGTGTCCGTTGACCCGGTCAACCAACCAAGATGGCCGCCATGGCTAAAAATAGAACATAGGGGTAAAATGCAGTTTTTGGCTTATAACTCAAAAACCAAAGCATTTAAAGCAAATCTGACAGGGGGTAAATATGTTCATCAGGTCAAGATCTATCTGCCCTGAAATTTTCAGATGAATTGGACAATCGGTTGTCGGGTTGCTGCCCCTGAATTGGTAATTTTATGGAAATTTTACTGTTTTGGTTTATTATCTTGAATATTATTATAGATAGAGATAAACTGTAAACAGCAATATTGTTCAGCAAGTAAGATTTACAAATAAGTCAACATGACTGAAATGGTCAATTGACCCCCTAAGGAGTCATAGTCCTTTATAGACAATTTTTAACAATTTCAAACCTATGATTGCGTTGGATAAAAACCGCAATTTTTATACGTGTGCATGTAGAACAAATTTCGTTGTAGAAGGGTCTAAAAACAGCTCAAACAACATTTTCCTAAAGACCAAAAAAGTGAAAAAGTATATTTAAACAAAACGCATTTGTCTAACAGGTCGAACAACTGATGTTCTTTAACCCTGCTGACTGCCATTGGCGATTGCCAAATAAAATTGATCACAAGATGTAACAAAATGGATCTTAATATAAATTAAAAACTAAACAGAAACAAAAAATTTTAACTTGTGGCCACGATGTTATACCACAAACATACGGAGTCAAAATTTTTTTAATACACCAGATCCGGATTTCGACAATAAATGTCTCTTCAGTGATGTTAGATATATCTAAAAAAAAAAGATGTGGTATGATTGCCAATGAAACAACTCTGCACAAGAGACCAAAATGATAGAGACATTTACAACTATAGGTCACCGTACGGCCTGCAACAAGGAGCAACACCCATACCGCATAGTCAGCTATAAAAGGCCCCGAAATGACAATGTTAAACAATTCAAACTAGAAAAAAAACGGCCTTTTCTATATAGTAAAGAAAATGAACAAAAACCAAATATGTAACAAATAAACAAACGACAACCATGCACTGAATTACAGTCTGCTAACTTGGGACAGGAACACAAATACATAATGTGGCGGGATTAAACATGTTAGCGGGATCTCAGCCCTCCCCTTAGGACAAACTATACAAATCAGTTGAAAACTAATCAGATGGACAAGTGGACGTGGCCGGGTACTTGTACATCCCAACAACTAATAGACAGTAGGACATATTTGTAAGCATGTTTTTGAGTGTTCAAAATTTCATATATCTTTTAATGTACGAATGCAGTTTTTAAAGGCAGTGCTTTAAGGCCTGACTTTCAAGTCATGAGATTCATCTTTCCTTGCACTAATCTATGCTGGGGGTCATTTGGCAAGAAATAGATCCGGAAATGTTTAAATTTCTCCTCTTCTTTTTGTGGTATGGAATGGTGTTTGTTTCTATCATTTACATTGGGAAATAAAGAAACGATCAGTGTGTATTGTTCGTTTAAAAAAACTTTTATTAATGTATATTTTGCATTATAAGCAGTCAACCTGATTACAAACTATCATTATTTGAATTCCGTGTGGAAAGAGGTCGGGTCAATTTCGAGTACTATTTGCGATCTAAAGATATTTTAAAACCATTTCAGTCGTTAATATTACAATTAAAAGTCGACTGAACATGAATTATATTGCATATTATACAATTTAAAGTATTTATGTACGTGAAGCCGTATGACATTATAGTTATATCGGTCTCAGTTATATAAAGTGTGAAATTGTCGGTCCTGAATAGGTGGCGCCGATTTGGGTCTCACTAATTAGAGACAAGAAGCGACAATAAAATTAACTTAGCGATAAGAAGCAACAATAAAATCAATTAGCGATAAGAAGCGACAATAAAATTAATTTAGAGATAAGAAGCATCAAGAAGACTAATTAGCGACGATACATAGATATAAAAATATCATTACAACAACTTATTCCCTTTATTTATTTTTTTTTATTAAAGAGGCGGTTATAAAACCTTTTTTTATATATCATTGATAGATAAAAAAAAATAATAATAAAGAAGAAAGGGATTGTCTAGTTTTTATTAGAAATAAAGAATGTGTTTTATGCACAAGCTAAAAATTGGACATCAAATCAAACATTTTCCAACTTCCTTTTAAAGAATTTATTGAATCAAAACCTTGCAATATTATTTCCTTTCTAACATTGAAATTCTTTGTTTTTCATATGGACATATTTAATAGGTGTGGCTTCAAACTATCACACCAACTGAGAATAGCCTCGTGAGAGAATAGCGATTCGCTTGTCCCGTGTTTGTTATTGTCGCTTTGTCACTAAATTATTCTACTTGTCGCTGTTTGTCGCTAAATATCTTCTTGTCTCTTATAAGTGAGACTGGTCAGTTCCGTCCTAACTTCCGTTCTGCACTGCAAAACAACCACACGATAACCGATGCCTAGTCCTTGTTGTTGTGTACCTAAATGTCATTTAAGAGGAGGACATACATGTCCAAATGACTAAATAAGAAGGAAAAGTTGGATCAACACCATGGCTCATATGTAGATTGTCACGATGAAATCGTAGAGCCCATCTCAATCAGCTGTTGTTTGCAAGGCACACTTTTACCGAAAACGACTACGTTCAGGAAACTTTTCATTGTTAAACTTTATTTTCTTTACAGAATATATACTGTTATTTATATAATCGCCATGCAATTAAACTAAATCGATATAGGAAGATGTGGTGCGCGTGCCGATGAGACAACTCTCCATCCAAGTAACAATTTAAAAAGTAAACCTTTTATAGGTTAAAGTACGACCTGTTTGCAACCGCAATTATCGCTTTAGAATAAAAAGCGGGGGGGTTAATTCTAGACGTCATATTTTTGGGGATTACGATTCAACGTCATCTGTTTGACATTTTCTGGTGAATGCTACAATTATAAGGTTTTCCTACAAGAGATATATTATACTGATAATTATTTTAGCAGTAATTATGTTAATTTAGAATGTAATGACAGGAATTCATGAGTTATGCCTCAGGCATTCTTGAAAAAAACATCACTTGCTAGACAGAGCCATCCCTGGATGAATACCCAACTAAGACGCCTAAGCAAACAGAAGCAAAGAGCTTACTCTAAAGCTAAACTCATCAACTCAACAAAGGACTGGAAGCGGTATAAAAAACATGAAAGCTGAACTTCAAAGAGAGTCTAGACGAGCGCACACAAAATTCATGCAAAATATAGTCAGTGATGACTTATACAAGAACCCTAAAAGATTTTGGTCATACATAAAGAGTAGGAAACAGGAATCGTCAGGAATAACAACCCTAAAAAATAAAGATGGATACCTACACAGCGACACACCAACAAAAGCTGCTATACTAAACACTCAGTTCCACTCAGTATACACCCAAGAAGATCTAAACAACATGCCAGACAAAGGGCCGAGTCCATACCCAACCATGAGACCAATAAACATCAACCAGAATGGTGTCACTAAACTACTAAGAGGACTAAGACCGTTCAAGGCAACTGGCCCGGATGACATACCAGCCTTCATCCTAAAGAATACGGCTGATCAACTATCACCTTACCTGACCAGACTGTACCCACTGTCAATGGACCAGGGATCAGTACAAGAAGATTGGAGGACAGCCAACATAGTCCTAGTCTTTATGAAAGGGGAAAAGCATACAGCTGCAAACTACCGTCCAGTTTCCCTGACATCCATCTCATGTAAGCTGCTTGAACACATAGTACACAGCTCTATAATGGACCATTTTGATCGAAACAACATACTCTGCGATGAACAACATGGGTTTAGAACCAAACGGTCATGCGAGTCTCAGCTGGTGATAACTATACACGAAATAGCTAAGAACATGGAGGACGGCGACCAGACAGACATCATCCTGTTAGACTTCGCCAAGGCCTTTGATAAGGTACCACACGCCAGACTTCTTCGTAAAATGGATTATTACGGGGTAAGAGGTCCCCAGCTGGAATGGATTAAACAGTTTCTGTCTAACAGAACTCAGTCTTTAATCCTTGAAAACCATAAATCGGACCCTCTTGACGTGGTATCTGGAGTACCTCAGGACACTGTGATGGGCCCCTTACTCTTTCTGGCCTACATCAACGACCTCCCAGAAGCTACAACATCAAGTGCTAGACTGTTTGCTGATGACTGTCTACTCTTCCACCGCATTAGAATTACAGCAGATGCAGACTTGCTGCAAAAAGACCTAACCTCGCTGGAAAAATGGGAAAAGGAGTGGCAAATGTGTTTCCAACCGGAGAAATGTACAGTCATCCGTGTCTCAGGACGACGTCATCAACACCAGACGTCCTACACACTCCATGGACACACATTAGAGACAATAGACAGCGGGAAATACCTGGGGCTCACTATCAACAAAGACCTCACCTGGTCAAACCATACCAACCAGACCATAGGGAAAGCCTCAAAGACACTTGGCTTCTTACGGAGAAATCTTGGAAGGTGTACTTCAGCAACAAAAGCCACAGCCTACTCTACGCATGTAAGACCAACCCTGGAATATGCCTCCCCAGTATGGGATCCTCACCAAATCACCACCATACGTGACATAGAGCAGGTACAAAGACGAACAGCTCGCTTTGTTTATAGTTGCTACCAGGACAACTCTCCTGGATGTGTAACTAAGCTACTGGACCAACTTCAATGGGAATCACTACAACACAGACGATGGAAACAGAGTCTTGTGCTGTGTTACAAGACTCAACACCAGCTGATTGCCATTGATCCAGCCAAATACTACACCACAGGAGACAGTAGGACCAGGGCCCCCCCCGGGCAACCACAAACTTAGACAAACTAGAGTGAAGAGGGATGTATAATACCACTAATTCTTCCCACAAACAACTAGAGAATGGAAATGACTCCCCGAATCTGTAGTGGAGTCCGGATCCCTAGAGGACTTCAGGGCCAGTGTGAATATCATCCCCTGGACCCAGCCACATCTGAAATAGACAGCAGGATAACCAGTGTACATAGATGTAATTAATACCATATTTTAATGTAAATACTGTCCAGATTATTTCCTGGACTTTTACTTTTGGCCAGAGGAGTGGCCTACTGTCTGTTTGAGATGCGCCCGAGTCAATTACACTTTACTACAGAGTTCGACTCGTAACGGGAAGAAGAAGAAGGAGAAGAAGAGAAGAAAAATATAAATGACAATGTAAACAGGAACAAAACATTGACACGAATGATGCTCTCTTCTATATTATAGTTATTTAGGTATGTGTGTTGCACAAGTTTTTCACAAGTTTCAAAAAAGCTAATGTTATAAAACTTTTGTCAGGGCATAAACCCTCTTTAAAGAGACTTGTCTACTGCCATTACCATCCTATTTTCATGTACCATTATTTTGTTAGCAAAAGACTGAATGGTTTGCAAAATTAAAAATCAGGACAGTGTCCCGTTAAACTAAAAGAACTAAACTGGATGAATTATTGTAGGAGAAATCTAGAGGAAAGTTTTGATTTGTGATGGAATTACTTAAGCACCAATGCTGCACCATCAATGCCTAGGTTTTCAGCACAGATTTCTGTTTAGAGTCGTATACTAAATTTTATCTTTATATAAATAAATATATATTGTGTCAAATTAGAACTTATATTTTGCCAAAGGGTGCATAAATGAAAGTGGTGCAATTCATTTTGCTTTGATATATATATAGATTTGAATTACAATCGTTCATGTTATTGTAATGCATATAAAAATAAGGAGATGGGGTACAATAATGTATATAAATGATATTTAGCAAACTAAAGGGAATAAGAAATGGAAATACGCAGTTACAGGTACTATGTATACTGTACAATATCCAACAATGAGAAAAACTCATACCGTAAAATCGGTCCGTAAAGAGAATTTCATATTTACAAGTAAGTTTTGTTTTTGTGTTGAATAATTTTCTTCTATGGTCTTAATAGCAAATATGGGAAGTGGTTAAAATGCTAATGAGACAGCTATTATGGACAGCAGATGTCATTGTTACCTTGATTAAAAACTCCTCTTTGGCTCACCTGACCTGAAAGGTCATGTGAGCTTTTCTCATCACTTGCTGTCCATTTCCATAAACTTTAACAAAGTCTTCTCCTCTGAAACTACTGGGCCAAATTTAATCAAACTTAGCCACAATCATCATTGGGGTATATTATTTAAAAAATATGTGGTTTGACCCGGCCAACAAACCAAGATGGCCACCATGGCTAAAAATAGAACATACGGGTAAAACGTAGATTTTGGCTTATAAATCTGAAATCAAAGCATTTACAGCTAATCTAACATTTATAATTGTCTATTAGTTGAAGATCTATCTGCCCTAGAATTTTCAAACAAAGCTGACAACCCGTTGTTGGATTGCTGCCCCCAAATTAGTAATTTGTTGGAAATTTGGCAGATTTTGGTTATTATCTTTGTGAACTATTAGCAGTATGGGAGTCTCTGAATATGCGTATTTAATCAATAATTAAAAATAGTCTATTTATAATAAAAAGGAAAAGTTCTTATATGTCTTAAACATGCATTTCATGGCGAGGTACAGAAAATATACTGTAAACAGTATAGACTATAGATATAGGTGAACTAGGTACAAGAGAACTCTAAATCTTAAATACTGCAAACCACCTCTGTTTGATGGAAGGTAATCATATAACTGGACTAGAAATACACACAACCTTTAATTAACTGCCTTTACAGCGCATTCACGCTTTGATTAATTATGTTTTCGTCCGTTTAGAATGTCAAGCATTTGCATAGTTATATATAATGTCATAATCTATGTTAAAAGTGTTGGACTAATGGGGTGTCGGACTAGTGGGGTGTCGGACTAATGAGATGTCGGACTATTGGGGTGTCAGACCAATGGGGTGTCGGACTAACGGGGTGTTGGAATATTGGGGCGACCCCATTTATAAACATGTCAAAGAGGGAATTCCGCAGTTATGTTAAAATGCGAGTTCATCATCATCAGAAATGTTCCGATAAAACCTTTTCTGTCAGATAAGTACTGAAGTGAAGTTTTTCTTATATGTTACCGTGGTTACCATTATGAAACTGAAACTTTGATATTGAACTTCCATTAAGAATTCTAATGCAACAACGTTTGTAACGTTCATTTTGATTGGATAACGTCACTTTCTTACATGGCATCAATTGACAATTGATGTTATGGGACGTACACGCAAGCGCAGACGGCATTTGACAGATTTTAAATACATGTTTTAACGTTGTTTTCTGTCAGTTTCATTAGAATGGAGATAACAATATTGTATTTTAAGCTATGACAGCATCAATTTGGGATTTGATGGTCGCAAATACCCGTTTACTGTCTCCGCTAACGCGTCGCCAGTAAACTTAATTTGCGACCATCAAATCCCCAATTGATGCCGTCGGAGCTTAAAATACAATACAGTTATCTCCTAAATGGAGAACCATCTAAGACGTTTAACTAACATTTAATATATATACGTCCTTGCTACAATTGACCTAGATCAAATCATAATTCTAACGGTTTGTTTAGGTAATTTTGTGCATGCATATAGTTTTCTTGACCTCTAGGGGTATCAGACTAAATGGTTGATCTGGTTTCCCCATTCCATTGATTAATTTTAAACTCGAGAGACCCTTTCTGCTCTTTAGGGTTATTGTTGTTGCATGATTTTAAATCATGTGCAACATTTAAATAAAAAAATGTAGTCAACAATGTAATGGTAGAACTAGAACACTCCTTCAGCCAAAATGATAATAATAATAATTATAAAATTCTTTTTTTAAAGAGGGTAAACTCAGTTAGTTACAATAAACTAATCTTCCCTGAGGCCCTCACATACAAATTACAATACAATCAAAACAGATATTTACACAAATAATTTACAGTCATGTAGTTCAATGTATTGTTATTAACATAAGATATAAATGCTGTTTAAGATGTACATGTAGTCAAAAAATCAAATGAAAATAAAAAAAAATATACAAATACATTGTAGCAAACATTTCTTATCAGGATTGTGTTAGGTACTTCTTGATACTTTGCTTAAAAGTAAAAGTGTTTTTAGCTTTACGCATTTTGTGTGGTAGTCCATTCCATAACACTGATCCAGAATAAACAAAGGATTTCTTATATAGCATGTATAGAGAAATGGAGTCTTCCATATTATCAACATTAAAAACTTGTTGCTCATTGTTGATCAAAGATTTTTTTTAAAGTAAAATTTCTTTAGCATGTTAAAATTATATTAGTAAATTTCATATGTGTTTATTTGGTATTAATTATTCCTGTTTTGTTAAAATTTTGAGTAGATCAATAATGAACTTGGTCATTGATAGATTGTGAACAGCACGAGTTTATTTAAAATGATTTATACTTTATACTGTTATGGGTAACTCCCATACCTTATCATGTTGTTCATAACATCTGTACATTTAATGCAGGGAACCAGATTTAGAGTTGTCGCCCATTTAATACTTAGGTCAATTAAGAATCAAAATACCACGACACGACAAGTAAAATTGATCCGTTCTGTCAATAGATGTTGAATTATGTTAAAAGTGATGGCAATTTAAACAGAGGAATGTGTACGGAAAGGAGTCATGCCCACTGACCTGAAGGAAATTCGGTTCTGTAACTTTAGTTTGCCTCCACCAAATGTTATGAAACTTGCACACAATGCCTATTACTACAAAACACAGATCAAGTTTGAATTTTGGTGGCGTCACTTTTACCGTTCTAGAGTTATGCCCCTTTTCAAATGCAAAAATTGCTGAATTTTTCATTTCTGTTCTCTAACTTTAGTTTGCTCAACCAAATGTTATGAAACTTATACACAATGCTCATTACAATGCTCATTACCACAAAAAAAAAGGATCAAGTTTAAATTTTAGTGGTGTCACTTTTACAGTTTTAGTGTTATGCCCCTTTACAAATGGAAAAATTGCTGAATTTTTCATTTCTGTTCTCTAACTTTAGTTTGCTCAACCAAATGTTATGAAACTTATACACAATGCTCATTACCACAAAAAAAAAGATCAAGTTTGAATTTTAGTGGCGTCACTTTTACAGTTTTAGTGTTATGCCCCTTTACAAATGGAAAAAATGCTGAATTTTTCATTTCCATTCTCTAACTTTAGTTTGCTTCAACCAAATGTTATGAAACTTGTACACAATACTCATTACCCCAAAACACATATCAAGTTTGAATTTTGGTGGCGTCACTTTCACCGTTCTAGAGTTATGCCCCTTTACAAAAGGAAAATTTGCTGAATTTTTCGTTACTGTTTTTAAATTTAGTTTGCCTTAACCAAATGTTTTGAAACTTATACACAAGGCTTATTACCCAAAAACACAGATCAAGTTTGAATTTGGGTGGCATTACCTTTACAGTTCTAGAGTTATATATACCACTTTACAAATTTCCGTTCTCAAATTAGATATAAGAAGATGTGGTATGAGTGCCAATGAGACAACTCTCTATCCAAGTCAAAATTTATAAAAGTAAACCAATATAGGTCAAAGTACGGTCTTAAACATGGAGCCTTGGCTCACACCGAAAAGCAAGCTATAAGGGCCTCCAAATTACTAGTGTAAAACCATTCAAATGGGTAAACCAAGGGTCTAATCTATATAAAAAATGAGAAACGAGAAACACTTATGAACCACATCAACAAACAACAACTACTGGACATCAGATTCCTGACTTAGGACAGGTGCAAACAATTGCAGTGGGTTTAAAGTTTTAATGGTACCAAACCTTCAGCCTTATCTTAAATAATAGTGCAACATCACAACATAGAAAGACACACTATAAAATATCAATTGAAATGGCTTAACTCAATCAAAAGACATATTAACACCAGTGAACATATACTGGACAAATAAATATGATCTATGATACAATGTAAATACTAAATAAATAAACTAAGGGAAGAATAATTAAAATAACATGTTATACCTCTGTGAAATGTTAAACAATTTGCCTCAACCAAATGTTATGAAACGTAAACACAATGCTTATTACCACAAAAATCAGATCAAGTACAAATTTTGGTAGTCCACTTTTACAGTTCTTGAGTTGTGTCCCTTTTTAACAGTATATGCAAGCGGGGGCATCATCTGTGTCCCATGGACACATTCCCCAATTATTTTTTACTTATTTACCACAATGACACAATGTTTGGCCTATTGAATAGCAGCCCAAAATACACTATAATGTAATTTATGATCCTGTGGTACAACTGTATACTATACACACAATTTAATCATCATGTTTACAGCATTGCCTTGCAATCTTGATTTACAAGCACGGCTCGTTTAAATGAATTAAAAATGATTATTGTATCTATAGACATACATGATAATGAATGATGTTTTGAAGAATAAAAAAAATATCAAAAATTGAACTATTCATTTCTAGGCTGTAGGTCGATTGGGAGGTCAAACAATGTATCAAGAGTGTCAAGGGTTAAAGGTGAAAATCTTGGACCAGTCTAATCAGGAAATTATGTTGGAAATCAAACAATCACTGGAAGAGTTGAAAGAACTGAAACTAACAATGGAAATTTTGAAAGACCCAATACCATGGAACATTAAAGGTACATTATACTTATTGATACAGATAAAAGAAGACTATCAATTGACAGGGTAAATATTAACCAATTCTTCATTTTCTCATATATTTTGCAATGTTTTACTCCTATACGTCACGTATATTGATCGAAACAAATATCAACATTCCCTACAGAAATGTCTCGCCTGTGAAGGAAGTCGCAGTATGGGAGACTTGGGTATGCAAAACCTGTGGGATCTACGGCATAAACAATTTGTGTAAAGCTTTATATTTCAGAAGGAAGAAGACCTGGATGCTTCATACCTCATTTTCATGGTTGTGTGACTGCTTGAGAAAAAGAATTACAGTTTTCTTTTTAAGTGAAATACTCACTTATTATGAGTATCAGGATAACTATATTTGGTATATTGGTTCTTGCAACGTATACATGTCCGTCAGGTAGGGTTCCCCTGACCTCGACCTTATTCTATGGATCAAGGTCAAGGACAATGTACATATGACAGACAAAATCTTCGTAACATAAGGTATCCGCACACAAGGTATCAAGGTTAAAATTACATGGTAAAGTCCATATCTCGGATAATATAAGCGATAGGTCAACAATATTTGGTTTATGGAATGATTGAAATTTCATGGTCCATTGGGTAATGTTTAGTTTTTGTGGTTTGATCTGTTTTTCAGATACTATATAATCAATACGACCACTATATTTAGTGTATGGAATGACTGTCAGTTGTACATGTCTGTATGACAGGTTTTATCTAACCTTGACCTCATTTTCATGGTTCTTTAGACAATTTTAAGTTTGTGTGATTTGGTTTATTTCCCAGATATTATAAGCAATAGGTCAGTTATATTTAGTGAATAGAACAATCTTGAGGTGTACCTTATATCTGTCTGGTACGGTTCATATCACCTGATCTCATTTCCATGGTTCATTAGACAATTTTGTGTGGTTTGGTTTATTTCCCAGATATTATAAGCAATAGGTCAGTTATATTTAATGAATAGAACAATCTTGAGGTGTACCTTATATCTGTCTGGTACGGTTCATATCACCTGATCTCATAATAAGTCATTTTCATGGTTCTTTGGTCAATGATAAGTTTTCGTAATTATGTCAATTTATAAGATACTAAAAGCAAAGGGTCAACTGTTTTTGGGGTCTTCAATGATTGTAAGATGTACATGTCTGTCTGGCAGCTAGAGTTCATATGACCTTGACATCATTTTCATGATTCATTAGTCAATGTTAAATTTGTCTGGTTTGATCTGTTTCTCTGGTACTTTTAGCAATTAGACAACTAAATTTAGTGTATAGAATGATTGCAAGGTATGCATGTCTGTCTGGCATGGGTCATATGACCGTGACCTCATTTTCATAGTACATTGTTAATGGTAAGATGATCAGATACTTGTAGTAAACCCTTCATATTACAGACTTTCAACATGAGTTCAATGATAACGTAAAACAGGCGAGACATTTCAGTGTGTGCACTCTTGTTTCTATTATTAAGAGTAATAATATCATTCTATTTGGTATACATGTCCATGAGACAGGGTTTATCTCACCTTGACCTCATTTCCAAGTTTCATGTGTCAATGTTTAGTTTTCATGGTTAGGTTTGTGTCTCAGTTGTAATAAGCAATAGATCAACTAATGTGTGTATGGAATCATTTAAAGATGTCTGTCTGGCAGGATTCATCTGAACTTGACCTCATTTACATACATTCTTGATAATGTCATGTTTATGTGAATCTTGTAGTAAAGCCTTTATTTTAAAGACTTTCAGCACAATTTCAATGATGATCAGTTTAGCAGGCAAGACAGTTCATCCTTTTAACTCTTGTTATCATATTTTGGCTAGATTTTTTTTTCTTGTTTTTTCACCACACATGTGCAAATGTCTTAGCTTCGAAACAAGCCATCATACATATATATGCAAGTTTGCCAAATAGGCAGACGAACTGAGTAAAAATCTACCATTATCGCCTACCGGAAATGATTTGTGCAAATTGACAAAGTAGGCCAATAACACAGCTTTGTCCTCGTCAAAACTTTTTTTACACTTTGTATGAAGGTGTATAACTGTATCATTGTATGACCCTGTTGCGTTTGATCTTTATGTGACCTTGTCCTTTAACCTGATGGTCAAATTAGTTGATTTTTGGGGATATTTATTTATTTGGCGTTTCATATTTAGTATAAGGGTTCACCAATGAGTCCACACCATGATGAATGACATGACTATTCAAGTCAAGATCAAATACGTAAGCATGTTCAGAGGAACCCAAAATCATGTATTTTAATGATTTATTTTACAATTTGTTATAGTACTGATCCTTGGTTAAACAAGACAATATGTTAGTGTCTTACTAATAAGTATATTTTTTGAGGGGTTATTTTCAATTTCGATTGTATCAAAACAAGTAGATGTGATATGATGGCCAATGAGACAAATATTGACAAAAGGACAGGCAGGTATACAATCACTGGTCAGCATCCAGCCTTCAACAATGAGTACAACAGATATTGTATAGTAAGGAATGAAAGGTTTTGAGATAAATAAAATGTGAAACAACTTACACCATAGACTTATTTCACCATTTTATATCTGTTTTAAATGATTATAATTAATTCATAGGAATAGTAAGTTTTTAATGCCTAGCCATAGCGGAGTGGGGATTAAGTTTTACCCTTGTCCGTACGTACGTATGTAGTACCATCTGTAGATCCATACGTCCCAAAGTTGGTTTTCGTTCTCTAATTCTGCATGTTCTGGTTTGCGAAATGTTATAAAACTTTTACACAATGATTATTACCTAAAAACACAGATCAAGTTTGAATTTTGGAGGTGTCACTTAAACCGTTCTAGGGTTATGCCCTTCACAAATGGAAAAATTGCATTTTTTTTCGTTTCCGTTCACTAACTTTAGTTTGCCTCAACCAAATGTTTTGTAATTTATACACAATGCTAATTACTACAAAATACAGATCAAGTTTGAATTTTGGTGGTGTCACTGAAACCGTTCTAGAGTTGTGCCACTTACAAAAGGAAAAAATGCTGAATTTTTTGTTTAAGTTCTCTAACTTAGTTTGCCTCAACAAAATGTTACAAAACTTATACACAATACTTATTACTTCAAAAGTCATGGACACATTCCCCATTTATTTTATTTCTATTTAGCTACACTTAATATATTTTTCAGAGCTGTTAAAAAAACAAATAGAAGACTGGGAAAAGAAAGATAAGATGTTTGTGTCTACAAGAGCCAGTGATTATGTCATGGAACAGTTAGAGGACAACAGTTGCCTGACTATAACCGCTCCATCAGGAGTAGGAAAATCATTTATTGCAAGACACACAGCACTTGTTTTAAAGAAGGAAGGATACAATATAATACCAGTGTACTCACCAACAGACATTAGAGATTATTATCAGCCTGGTAAACAGACTGTCTTCATTGTAGATGATATTTGTGGAAATTTTAATGCCAATCAACAACAGATTGATAACTGGAAACAACTGTTACCTGTGATTAAAACAATAATGGCAGACAAATGTTGTAAGATTATTGTATCTTGTAGATTACAAGTCTATAAAGATGAAAAGTTTAATATATTATCACCTTTTAAATCCTGTGAATGTAATTTAATATCAGATAAGTTATGTCTTACATCTGTAGAGAAAACAAATATAGCAAAAACCTATATTGGTACAAGCATGACAGATATTGATGATTTATCTTCTAAATGTGATTTTTTCCCACTCTTATGTTCCTTATATCATGAAAAAGAAGATGTAGATGTCAAAGAGTATTTCAAAAATCCTTTTGATGTCTATAAACGTGAGCTAGACAGGTTAAGTCAGCATGGTGATGAAGGGAACTATAAAATATGTAGTCTGGCTTTATGTGTTCTCTTTAATAATCAGCTAAATGAGAAATGGTTCCAAGATAAAATGACAGATGAACAACGACAGATCATAAAAGACACATGTGAGGCTTGTGAGTTCAACAGTATACCAAAGGCAAAACTAAAGAAATCACTTGACACTCTAGATGGTACATTTATCTGTAAACAGAATGGTATTTATAGAACTCTACATGATAAACTGTTTGACTTTCTTGCTCATTACTTTGGTAAGAAAATGATAGAATGTTTAATACACCATGGTGATAGTGATTTAGTACATGAACGTTTTATCTGGCAGAAGTCACCAGATGACAAGAACAGTAATATAGACTTCATTATTGAAATACCAGATGACTATTTAGAATCATATTTAGAAAGGTTTATAAAGGACTGGTCAGAAGGAAAGGTGACATTCGTATTCAGTAACATTAATATGAACGTATCATCATTCAGACAAAAGTTAAAACAGTACTTACTACAACTAGATAAATCACAACAAGTAATATTAGCCAGTACCAAGGATACAGTGAGACCTAAAGAGGAGTATGGATCAGGTACTACTCCACTGATATGGAACTGTTATGATGGTTATACTGATATGGTACAGTGGATGTTACATAATGATGTGGATGTTGATCAGTGTAGAGATGATAGGATTACTGGACTGTTCATGGCAAGTCAGCAAGGACATACTGATATAGTAAAGTTACTGTTAGAGAAGAATCCTAATATTGATCTATGTAACAAGGATGGCTGTAGTCCTCTGTACAGGGCAAGTACTGAAGGACATACTGACATAGTAAAGTTACTGTTAGAGAAGAATCCTAATATTGATCTATGTAACAAGGATGGCTGTAGTCCTCTGTACAGGGCAAGTCGGGATGGTCATACTGACATAGTAAAGTTACTGTTAGAGAAGAATCCTAATGTTGATCTATGTAACAAGGATGGCTGGAGTCCTCTGTACTGGGCAAGTACTGGTGGACATACTGACATAGTCAAGTTACTGTTAGAGAAGAATCCTAATGTTGATCTATGTAACAAGAATGGCTGTAGTCCTCTGTACAAGGCAAGTCAGGTAGGACATACTGATATAGTAAAGTTACTGTTAGAGAGGAATCCTAATGTTGATCTATGTGACAAGGATGGCTGTAGTCCTCTGTACAATGCAAGTTATAATGGACATACTGATATAGTTAAGTTACTGTTAGAGAAGAATCCTAATGTTGATCTATGTGACAAGGATGGCTTTAGTCCTCTGCACAGGGCAAGTGGTAATGGACATACTGATATAGTAAAGTTACTGTTAGAGAAGAATCCTAATGTTAATCTATGTGACAAGAATGGCTGTAGTCCTCTGTTATGTGCAAGTAGTAATGGACATACTGAAATAGTAAAGTTACTGTTGGAGAAGAATCCCAATGTTGATCTATGTGACAAAGAAGGTTTTACACCACTGATCAGTTCATGTAGTAGAAATCACATCAGTATAATACAGCTATTAATGAAACATAAACCAGACATCAAAGCCCAGACGGATGATGGAGGTAATGCTTTATATTTCAGTGCACTGAACGGAAACCTAGAAATAACAAAGTTACTATTAGAGAACAATGCTGACTGTAATATCTGTATGCATAGTAAACAGTCTATAGCAGATACATATAATAACCGTCTGGATTACACCTTAGATAAAGAAAGACAGGAATGGTTTGACTTTCTCTTAAAAAAGGCTTCATCAAATATTCGAGATTACATCAGTGATATGTCAGTAGGTTATGGGTTTAATGTAGTAGTTAGTTCTTCTCCATTACATATAGCCTGTTTTATGGGTAGGACAGATGTAGTCAATTGTCTTCTCAAATACCATGTTAACATCAATATGACAAAAGAAGATGGAACAACTCCATTATTTTATGCATGTGAAGTAGGACATGAAGATATTGTACGTTTATTGTTAGATAAAGGAGCAGATACAAAGATATATAGACTAGATGGAAAATCCCCGTTAAACATCGCAACAGATAATGGACATACATCTATAGTAATGATGTTAAAAATCGCACAAAGAAAGAAGAAAGTTAAACTTTCTTCTTAACTCTTGTTCTTTTGTCATACAACATTTTACTGTATTATTGGTAGGATAGGTGTAGTCCGTTGTCTTCTGAACCACACTGCCAACATAAACATGACAAAAGAAGATGGAACAACTCCATTATGTTTTGCATGCGAAGTGGGACATGAGCATATTTTACGTTTATTGTAAGATAGTGCAGTTATATATAGCGGTATGGGCTTTGCTCATTGTTAAAGGTCGTATTGTGACCTATAGTTGTTAATTTCTGTGTCATTTGGTCTCTTGTGAAGAGTTGTTTCATTGTCAATCATACCACATTTTCTTTTTGTATGTATACAAATATAGTCTACCATTTTATTTGTATTGTTATGTAGAGTCGTGTTTTCTCTTGTATAACATTTTACTGATTGTACTTTTATGTACTGTATACAAATATAGCCTACCATTTTATTTGTATTGTTATAAATGTTTGTTCGTGTTTTCTCTTGTGTATGTATTCCTTTCTATATTTTTGCTAACATGACAAACCCCTATATTGTTTGTTTTGTTCGGATGTTTGGGAACTGTATAATAAAGAAATAATATTGTATCACAGCATGTCTGAAAGGCCATGTAAGATATTGGGTCCATTGTCTGTTTGTCTTTCCGTCTATTGCTTTTCAGCTTTTGAAAGATGATTTTATTTGAAACCTTGAATGAGTTTTTAAATAATGGTGTATGCATTTTTATGCGACCACAACAAAATTTGTGGTCGTATAATGGTATTACGTCGTCATGGTCTGATGAATTTTGAATTACCTCACTTACACTGCTGTTAAATTATGTATAAAGAATTTTTGTATTGTTTTGAGGTGATTAGCTGTCAATTCATTTTTAGAATATACTATTTTAATAAGTTAAAATTGCTGATTAAGGTAAATTAATTTTAGCTATGATTATGAATGTCATTTTCTATTTCAAGACTTTTATGATGTATTTAAATGGGTTTTTATGGTTGCAAACTTCATTGTAAATTTGAATTGAAATTATGACCATAACTGACGGAAAGAAGTTTATTTTTGATAAATTCAAATCATATAACCAATTCTAAGCTCTTTGACTACAGTTATTCTGTGTCAGAAACCTATTATGTGTCAAATATTGAATTACAATCCAAATTCAGATCTGTATCAAGCGCGAATATTGTGTCCATTTTTGCCCCAACTGTTCAGGGCTGGACCTCTGTGGTCGTATCCAGCTGCGCTCGGCAATTTATTTCTTCTGGTTTAAACATTCAAAATTTATATTCGTATGATTGATTTAAAGATGTTTATTCTTTTTTCTTAGGTAAGTTTAAGTTTTTATATTGGTGAAATAGTACTGACAAAGATAATACTAAATATATTGTTTTTGTTTCAAGTCTTATAACTAGCTTGGTATTAAACATGATTGAAACTCTCAAAAGGATCAGAGGCAAAATTGCACTAAAAATAATGAGTAAAGCAGGAAAGACTTTTTAGTGTGTGCACTCTTGTTTCAAATTCTTTGATCTCCCCTGGAAGTTATGAAAGTAATAGACTGAATGCTGTGTATAACCACTCTGCTTCAAAAAAAGTATGATACTTACTTGCTTTGCCAGTTTTTTTTACCATTTTGTAGTTACCTCATAAGGTTTTAATATGGCAGCTACACCATTTCTAAGTCACTATTTTATGTCCCTGTTTTTCAAAAATTGCAGCGGCTGGTTCAAAAAAACTTTACTGCAAGAATTGTTTGTACAATGTAAGTTATTTACTGAAATGTTCATGACTGAAGAGTATTTTTCTCTCTTTCGAATTTTTGTGAAATTGTTCCAAATTTTTAACATTGTAGAGTAATGCATCTGTAGAAAAACAAGTTTCAATATGACAGCTTCTGGTGCAGTAAAATATGTACCATTACTTTGACAGTTTTAGATAAATTCCCCTGGTAAAGAAATTTTCAACATCAAAGTTTTACTGTCTAGAGATGTCATGTAATTAATGCAGACTCAAGTTTATTATAGTTAATTAACTCCTTGTAAGTTACAGCAATATCAATCTATATATTGTCATAAGTCTCAAGTAATAGAATTAAGAATTTCCAGAAACAATTATTTTTACTATTTATTACTGTTTGAATTATACATTGTAATATAGAAATATATTTTGTTGATATAAAAATAATCATAATAAAATCATTTATCAGTATTTTATGTATTTTTATTCACTTAAATATATGTTAATTTGTTGACAAGACAACTGCTGATAGTTATTGTCTTCTACGTTTGAATTGGGTTTGAACAGTATTCAATGTGAATATGATAGATTTGGAGAATGCATTCATCATTTTGTCTTTGCAGTTTACATTTCATAATGAGAAATTGTGCAATTAACATGACTGAGTAGTGCAACCAACTTTTATACAAACAAAGCAAGTAGGCCAAACAAACCTTTTACTTGCTAGCTTTAGGATAACAGATGACGGAGTAGTGCAACCAACTTTTATACAAACAAAGCAAGAAGGCCAAACAAACCTTTTACTTGCTAGCATTAGGATAACAGCTTTAACTACAAAAGTCAACTTGGCTTTATTATAATCATATCATAAAAGATGTCTGGGAGTCAGCTTTATAGTTTTCTTAGGGACAGAATATTTCAATCCAAAATGATTATTTCACACAACTTGTTTTGATATTGCTCCGTTGGGAAAACTGTACTGATTTTAGGATTAATAGGTCATGTTACAGTGTCTGTAAATCTACTGAAAGTTTTGAGGCCTATATTGAGTTTTAGGTAACTAATATAAAGATATGGAGATGCCAATGAGACTATTATACCATAGAGACCAACATTATATGTCATCAGCTATAGGTCACCATAAAGCCTTCAACAGTTAGCAAAACCTATAACTGTCGTAAGCTGTATAAGGCTCAGACATAAAAAAAATGTTATATTTCAAACAAAAAAGAGTACACACGTTTTAATGTCTCGCCAGCTTTACTGATCATTGATTTTATGTTGAAAGTCTTAAAGATAAAGGTTTAACTAAAAAAATCACAGAAACTCAGGTCAAATAAATGCCGTCAAACAGACATATACACCCTACAATTTTGTTATACACAAAATAAAATTGACCTATTGCTTATGATAATTGAAAGACAGACAAAACAAAAAACACTTAACATTTACCAATGAACCATGAAAATGAGGGCCAGGTCAGATGATACCTGCCAGACAGACATATACACCTTACAACCATTTCATACACCAAATATAGTTGACCTATTGCTTATAGTACTGGAAAAACAGACCAAACCACAAAAACTTAACATTGGCCAATGAACCGTTAAAATGAAGAAAAGGTCAGATGATAACTGCCAGACAGACATGTACACCTTACAACGATTCCATACACCAAATATAGTTAACCTGTTGCTTATAGTACTTGCAAAAAACATATCAAAACACAAAAACTGCACATTAAAACAATGAACTATGACAATGAGGTTAAGGTCAGATGAAAACTGCCAGTCTGACATGTACCCATAACAGTCATTCCATACACCAAATATAGTTAACCTACCGATTATAGTATTTGAGAAACGGACCTAATCACGTAACTTTAACCTTGCTCACTGTTCCATGAAACAAGGTCGATGTCAGGTGAAAACTGTCTGACGGACATGTAGACGATGTAAGGAACCCATATACCAAATATGGTTATCCTATTACTTATAATAAGTGAAAAATGCACATGACAAAAAAACTCAAATTTGTTTTCAAGCAGTCGCTGAACCATGACAATGGGGGTCAAGGACATTAGACATATGACAGACAGGAACTCCGTAGCATAAGGTATCTACATAAAAGATATGTAGCATCCAGGTCTTGTTCCTTCTAAAATATCAAGCTTTACACATATAGTTTACACCGCCGGATAGTAATACATATGTCTCGCATACTGCGACGAATGTTGACGTCGAGATAAAAACTAAACGGCCTAATGTATGTACAAGTCCAAAGCCATAAGGCACAGCCGACTGAAATTGTGTCAATATTAATTGTTTCCTGATGCTATCTTTAAATAAAATGTCCTATCTTCATGAAAATTTGGGAAAGGTTTTGCTTCAGGACAATATATATTGAGTAATGAATAACCTATCTTTTTGAGAGATAAAAATCCCTAGTATTTTAAAGATCAAATGTTAATTTTACAGTGGTTATCAATAGACTTAAATTATTGGTGGTGTATTATTTTCCTGAAGGTCTCAGTTTAACTTTCAGATGAAGAACAACAAAAAAATCCAAATTTGTCTTTGTTTGTGTCGAGTGGACATGACATGTGATATAAGAAACACCTATTGTAGTCTAGTGGTAGTGTGCTTGCATTCAAGTGTGGGAGGACGTGAGGTCGAGCCAAAACAGGTTCAAAGACTTGAAATGTGCTGTTCTCGGCTATGCGTGGAGGATATAGAAGTAAGAGCTCTAATCAAGAACAATGTGTTCATGTAATATATGTTTCTGTGGACTATAACCATGTGAACTAGCATTGGTTTCTTACTCGATTTGTCTCTAATTTTCTGGGTCCTTTTAGTCGGACCTGTTGTCACGGAAGCGAAAAAGCGATCATAATCTCTGTCGTCAGCGTCATCAGTCTGTTGTTTAAATATAAAAAAAGAAGATGTATGATTTTCAATTAGACAACTATCCACCAGAAAACAAATGACGTATATGTTAGCAACAATAAGTCGCTGCACGGCTTCAACAATGAGTAAAACCCATACTGTACAGTAAGTTATAATGAGACAGCTATCCATTAGAGAACAGATGACGTAAATCTTAGCAACAATAAGTCGCTGTACGGCTTCAACAATGAGTAAAACCCATTCTGTATAGTAAGTTATAATTAGACAACTATCCATCAGAGAACAAATGACGTAAATCTTAGCGGTTCATTCAACCTATGCCAACATTTTGAAATTTAGGTATAAAATTGTATGAAAAATTGTTGGCATAGGTTGAATAATTTTTTACAGATTAAGTGTTATAAAAACATAAATTAATTAGGGGCTAATCAATCTACAACCAGTTTAAATCTAGCGTTAAAGTATACTCAATTATACCATTCCTTTTACAAGTACTATAGCTAGTGAAAATGTAAGTTAATGTGTGTGTGTTGAGGATCTCTATTTCATATAGGAATTAGTTTAAAATTAATATAATGAATTAATGGATAAAGAAAAGGATTTTATGATTTATTTTTTAAAGAAATAATAATCTAGTCATATTAAAGGTTTATGACTGTCATTCTCATGAATAAAGTAAAACATAAATAATAAAAATATTAGATTTTATTTAAAATACATTCTTTCAAATACAATGAAATACAACATTATTGAAACTCATGTATTTCATAAATACTGACTCATAGAAAATATCTATTATAAATGTTCACTATTAATTCCTGCACATACAGAGCATAAGATAAATTTCACTTAGATGATTGTTTCAAAAGTCATAGTATAAGCAGAGACATATAAAACAATTATTTTAGTTTATGTCTCTGATATAAGATATGATGCTGCATCTGTTCAATCAACTGATGTCGTTTTGTTTTTCTCTAGTCTCTGGGGCAAGTTTCACAAAACTATCTCAGGAGTAAGACATGTCTTAGGGTGGTTTTACGGTATTATATTCTAGTCCTTAGAGGGTTTCACAAAGTGGTCCTAAATTTGGACATCTTTAAGTGGTTCACAAAGTAATGACTACACAAGAGGATTCTTATGATGGTCTTAGGATAGTCACAAATGTGTTTATATAAATAAAATTACACTCATTTTTTATATACCTTTTTCAAATTATCTTCTAATTACATGTATCTAATTATCCATTCGGATGATAGAGTTCCAAGTTAGAGGCACAAACTGTCTATAATTCTCACAACCCAGTATAATGAATAAAAAAATACGGAATACTTTTCAAAAATAAAGTAAATAAAGGGTCACTGTCCCAATGGAAAGTCACTGCCTATAAATGAACTAAAAATCATTTTATTTGATATTTATCTTAAATTTCATATTGCAAAATTAAAGTGATTTAAAAAAGTTCCTGTTGAAGTAAAGTATATTTGTATATTTTGTTGCTTGTTGATCGCGAAGTATGTTTCATATAAAATACTTCAAAATTATGAACACAAATTATAAAAAAAAATGCACAAATGTTAGCTTTTTACTTATTTTTTTCTCAAGTACTAGTATTTTTATATTTAAGTGTTTAATTTTAAAAATGTAGTCAATTTTTTTCTTGTTGATTTAAAAATTGATTTCACAAATAGGTTCTTTTTTACAATTATGTTATTTTAGATTTTTTTGTATAATTCTATTTTTACTACAACATAATTTTGCAAATACTTCATTTTTGTTTCTGAATGTTAAAAGAGTTATATTAAATGCTTCAATATACTGACTGTATTTTACCTTTTATTAATTAATAATTGTTATAACAACACCTATTGTATTTTGTTTCTAGGCATAGGTTGAATATATTTTTATCAAATGTTGGCATAGGTTGAAGACACCATCTTAGCAACAATAAGTCGCTGTACGGCTTCAACAATGAGTAAAACCCATATACTGTATAATAAGTTATAATGAGACAACTATCCATCAGAGAACAAATGACGTAAATGTTAGCAACAATAAGTCGCCGTTCAGCTTCAATAATGAGTAAAACCTAAACCGTATAGTTAGTTATTATCAATGGCCCGATATAACAAAATGGTACAGTTCTAAGGAGAAAACTAAGGACATGATTTATGAACAAAACAATGAACTTAGACCGACTGCTTCTTCATGATCAATAGACGGTAGCCAGTACACAATTTTAATTTCTTTTTCATTCTTTCATATTTTACATTACAGTTTTGAATTTTCAAATATATTTATCTTGAGTACACGTGTACATGTATCACTGAGGAGACAATAATTGTCGAATTGCTGATATGCTGCATATAATTTGTACCATCAATGTGGTAATAGCAGGTTCAGAGTCATATTGTATAAACATATTATAGTCCGGATATTCATGTAATATTTGCCACTGGACGTTAAACATAAATTCCCCCTTCTGTCGGTCCAGGTAGAATACAGATCTCATTATTTTCTGCATCCGAAGTTATCTAAGAGATACCTCGATGTGCACCGTGGTTGTCTAAATATTACTCTTTTTTCTTCAATTCACAGTTGTGACGTGATCGTCAGTTTGCAAAGAATTCTGCTCAAATCAGAGCTAGGGGTGAGAGTATTTTTTCTACGTGCCGAAAGCCTCACTTTCACTTTGAGCAATAAGATCGCTAGTTCTGTTAATTTTGTGTTTTTTGCTGTGCATATACTAATTTTGTGTCATTGAAGGATACCCAATATCATTTCTTTTCTACTATTATTATGTGATATCCTTTATTTCAAGTTAAGGTTGATCGACGTGTTAAAAGGTCATGTTTGTTATATCACTCCACGGATCGAAATTAAAATGGATGATTGAGATTTCAAAAAAACTAGTTTTATCCCAATACATATCAGTCAGGATCCTACTTCGTCAAAATTATCTCCCCATTACGCCAGTTCATTTTCACAATCGTAGAAATGGAAGCCATTGTAGCGATGACGCGCTACCAATTTTGCTCTTGAAAACCGATAAATTTATCCACATTGCACCAATACGATCCTTATATGTCAGTTATATTTTAAAAGACAAATGTATCAACTAGCTAATGAGCATCAGCATATGATCTTGTTTGCATTGATTCAACTTAAAACTATTGTCTGATCGGTTGTCAGGTGGAATAACAATTTTCGAAAAATCATAAACATTTAAGAAAATTATAATTAAATATTTCGTGGAAGGGCAGACTAGATTTTTTTAGTGGTTGAGGACTATAAACCCTAGTTATCACACACAAAAAAATAGAATTTTTCGAAGATATGCATTTTCATCATCCAACTTGTAAGACTGTCGTCAAGTACTTTCAATAGAAAAATAGCTATTCGAACACACCTTCTCTGTTTTTGTGAATCATTAGAAAGGTATTTCACTTGACCCATATATATCATCTTTTAGTACTGTTATTTTTTTTTGTAATATAAAGTCAAACTGTAGCTTTAAAATATAAAATGATAAAATCTGAAGCGAGACGATGAATGAAATATTCTTATAGGCGAGCGCCAAAACAAGGATTCGGAGGTTTTTAATGCACCTACCTAACACACGGCTATATGATATATCATTTGAAAGGCCTTTTATCGTACATTCAGAATTGCCTGGTCGTCAAACTGGGAAATGGTCACATTTTTAAAAAAAACGGCAAAAAAGGAGGAAAAAATATAAGTCATAATTTGACGATATTGTTCGAAAAATGCAGTTGAAGAACAAATTCATCTGCAATATAATATGAAATATATCATTTGACAAACTAAAGTCTATCTAATTTTTGTTTCTGAAATAAATTTTTTTTTTAAAGTGTTTAAAATGAAAAAAATCTCGTATTTTTGTGAAAATCCTATTTTTTACGGATATTGACGCAAAACTCTCGGTAATATTTAATTTTGCATCTAAAAACACACAAATTCTATTGGTTTTATATTAGTAACATATATAACTATTTTTTTAAGTTCTAATGTCTCGCCTAGCTTGTTTTTATACCGACAAAATATTGATAAAACTATATTAAAATTTATCTTAAAACTGCTCTAAAGCGCATATTTACCATGTTTACAACACATTTAAAAATAAATGTTATTTTGGTCTCCTGTTAGTTCGACAGTTATAAATACAATATGATTTAATTGTCTAAAGCTAGCCAACCACGTCAAGGCCGAAGATCACTAGCAAGGTGTTGTTTTTTTGTTGTTTTTTTGTTTTGTTTAGATCACTTGCAAGGTGTTGTTTCTTTTTGGGTTTTTTCTTAACTACCACCATCATCGCATACGGAACTTAAGTACACAACCAGTTGGTAGAGTTATTACAAAACACAAAATTAATAATAATATACATATTTACATTGAATAACAGTGAGGCAACTTAAACTTTATATTGCCCCATTGCTCAAATGCTCTTTCGCTATTAGTCAATGGTATCGTTTTCATCTTCATCATCGTCAATCATTTGATCTTTTTTAGAGGTTGATGTTCTCTTTAGAATACATATTTTGGCAAGTATCACTGCCCTGACATGGACAAAGCTCCGTGCAAGACATTTGCTGCTCTCGGCAAATACATTTCTTGCTACGTATTTATTCCCTCTTGCAAGAACATACTAGATCTTACAGGAAATCGGACTTCATTATGCCTAAAAAGTAGAATGGATCTGGGCCATGTAAACTCTTTTCCATCCGTATTCATAAGTAGACAAAGGATTTGGATGATCAAGATGTGAGGACATCCAAATTGTCGTTTGTTGAAATGACCGCAAAATATGTTCTTTGAATGCAGGTTCAGTTGAGTCTTTGCATGTTACAAGTTTAACACGTAACTTGTTTAAGTCAACATGTGATGAAGCGAATTTTTCTTTTATGTCATACAAGCTTGAAATAAGCTCTATGGCAGCTGACAACGATGTGGAAAAAGCAATCTTGTCAAAGTTTTGGAGATTTGTAAACTTACTCGGAGATTTTCTTATCAAATTGAAAACAGTCTTTTTGCCAATCCCAATTATAGCAGAAGTGGAATCACAACCATTTCAAGCATGAACTACAGGGAGAATGTTAGCTAGTAAAGGTGAAAAAGATTTACTTAACTCATGTATTGGTATGTACCTTCTACAGTCCCTAAGACAATTAGTTGACCCCGTCAAAAACCACATTTGTTCAGTCGACACAAGAATCTTGAAATAATGAACACAGAGCACAAGAACATCTGTATCGGAACACTTGACTAAGATTGGTCGCCTTATATTCAACTGCTTAAAGATTTTATGAGAGTATAACATGAAGCAGGATTCTGGTCTCTGTGTCTTCATACGAACAGGACAGATCTGAAGATCGATTACATGCTCTCATTGAGTGTTGTCGCTCTATTCTGGATTGGAAAATGCGCCGTCAAGAACTAAACATTTGTTTTCATCCTGGAACATATCAGACAAATTGCTGCTCAGATAATCTCAAAGGAAAGTTATCAGAGCTTGCTTGTTTTTGTTGCTTGATAGACATGTTTTCCAGTCTGGAACAGTTCGGCCTTCAGCGATATGAAACTCTTTTGTAGTTGTTGCCGATCGTCTATGTCGCTCTGCTGATTTTATGGAATGTTCAGTACTAGTGTCATAGCGATCGAAGACATCAACAACCTTGTCTGTGAATCTGAAGCATGATTGTAAAAGATGGACGAAAGATACCAAAAGGGACAGTCAAACTCATAAATCAAAAATAAACTGACAACGCCATGGCTAAAAATGAGTGTCTGCATAACGTAAGATTTGGCCAAGTCTCCAATTGTGGACATCCTTTTAACATCAAATGACTGAAATCATGCCATTTCTTATTGGTACGGTAGCACTGTGATTGATTGGAGGAATGTTAGGGACTGATCCTACCTTAATTTTCAAATTCATGGGAAGATCAGACTTATTTGTCTTCCTCATAATTCCATCGTCATAATATATGCAGTGGGAATGGGACAAATTAGATAGGACGAAACAGTTTCCACAGAAACGGCATCTCTACATTTAGTTAGAGATAGTGCACGGGTAAACACAAGCTCGGGAATCAAATGACCTTTTACAACTTGCCCAGATTTGCATTTTAGTTGTACTTTGGGGTTCATATCCTCAAATGTCTTCAGTCCTGATCTTTGTTTGTTGATAGTGATGACTCAACAAATATCTTCCTTTTTGACGTTTTTGTTTTTCAAGTTTCAACTGATTTTAACAGTGAATCTTCAATGTCGTGACTTGCATGGAGACCAGTTGAAATGTTCATATGCTGACGAGAAAGATTATATACGTCAAATGGATTTGTCATATTTTCTGTTATATAAACAGTTAGATCGTCTAGAAATGTTTTATCCCTTTTCATTGCAGCTGGTTTTGCTTCATCGTGACATTGGTCACCAACCTGGACAAGACACGCACGTGCTCTCATTGCCGATGTTATCTGACTAAGAACATGCCTTGTAAGATTCCATCTTATCAATGAAGCCTTCCTCTTTGTTAAACCAACAATGCATCTAACAACCTTAACACATCATCATGTCTTTGTCTTAAGCTAACAGCATTCATTATGGTTGTGAAACCTCTATTAGTTGTCATACTAAGAGTCTCTTGTGTGATATTTTGACATATTATACAGCATTGCTAATTATGGACATGCGGCAGCGCTTCATTGGAAGTGGCGCACATTTCACAGGACTTGGACACTCATCAATGATGAGTAATTATAATAATATTCAAGAATATACTATTATACAAAAAAGTAAAAACACAAAAATACCGAACTCCGAACTATTATACAAAATGCAGTCTGCTGCTTACATAGCACATGCTAATATCATTAGTAATGGTTAAAATGGTCTTTTGGTAACACATATACGAATATTTATCTAGTAATATGTTGAAACACGACTTGTGTGTGTTACCTATGCATATTAGATACAAGATTTATATAAATGTTTAGCGTCTGGGATAAACACGATACAGATCCGGAATACCGTTTAATAATGCAGATTTTAGAAAAGTCGTCAAACGTTTATTATCCATCATTGAGCTTCGATATGTGTCGCAATCTTTTCAGGGTATATGGAATTTATAAAAACAAAACATATATTTTTTTTAATAAGTCGTTGACACTGACAATCTTAAAAAATATGGTATTTTTTTTACATTTTAGGGTTGGTCTTACAGATGCCTCAGAATCAACTTTTTTTTTCATAAAATCTTCTTTTTATTGGATTCCATGTCTTTTTAGAATGTATTCCAAGCTATCTTAGATAAAAACGAATAATATATTTACAACAATGCCGATATATGCAAAGTTAAGTATCACCGTATAATCCAAAGTAATTCGACATGTCTGTGTTCTCGTGAGATTTGCAAGAAACGTGACCATAGGGAACTTTGACGACCACCCAAATCGTATGCTCTAGAGGTTTTTCTTTCGATTGATACCAAAATTAGCTGTGTGTTCGATAGGTGCATTAAAAACCTTAACGAGAGGCTTTTTTCTCAAATCGGCGCTCACCTATTACTTTGTACGATATCAAGACAAAATACTCAACTCAAACACGCCCTAACATAAATAGGTGCACTCGATGTTCTCTTTAGTACCTATTTTTTGGAATTTTTTCTTCAGACACATAATGGAAGGGCAGACACGAAAATTACTGAACTAATAGATTGACATGTTTTCCGTCCGTGGTATTTTTTTTTTTTTAAATCGGAGGTTATGCATTTTCGTCATCCAACTTGAAAGATACCCATGTCGTCGACTTGATATCTAATTGTTCTGCTTAACTTTGTACTAGATAAATTGAAAACTTATGCAAATAGTGTTTTTGAAATAAAACACCTCGTTATTGAGAAGAAAATTGCAGTTTTGTTTGTTTCTATTAACTTTTAAAAAATTTGTCACTATAGTAAACAAAACAGTAAACATTTATCGCCTTCTCTAATAAAGAGCTTTTGTTCTATTTCAACCTGGTTTCCGACTGCATATTGCCTATCCTACCACAGGAAGTTGGTCAGTGGTTTCTTGTGTGATATATTTTAATGCGATTGCTTTGTGGTGTACTATATACTGACGTTAGATCTAATGCGTTTGATATTTGGTGTAGTAGGTTTTGATGGTTGTTATTTGGTGTAGTACACATTGACGGTTGTTATTTGGTGTAGTAGGTATTGATTATCAGATTATTACATTGCATTTTTCATATCGCATGTATTATCAGCCCTTGAGCCGCATGGCTGATTATACATGCGATATGAAAAATGACATGTTATGATCTTTTTATTATATGCTTCATCAGTAGAGAAAAATAACAGATTCATATATTGATCCTTTTACGTGGTTCCCGAAAAGAGGTTGAAAAAGTTAAATGTTCACGGATGTCGGACTAAAAATTTGAAACATTCAATATGAAATCTTTCTATCATATGCCTCAACGGAGAGAAAAACACATTTTAATATGGACAAAAAGGCAAAAAATAAATTCAACAATATACGTAATGAACATTGTTTGGAATAGTCAACTTTTTTAAAGTAACTTTCTAACTTTTATGTTTCAGAAAAACTTAAAAAATGCATTTATTTAATATTTGTTTTTTTAATTTGTTTTTTTAATTTAATCTTATTATTTTACACAATATACTTTCCAGTATTCAAATAATTGTTTTGCACACTTCTTTGTAATGTTTTTCACTGAAAACATAGCATTGAGGTGTAATTTCCGGAATTTGCCGAGTATCACCGGAATTCCATGTGATAATGTTACGGAAAGGCATGTGATAACAATCGAAGCATGTTATAAACTTTTCATATCAGCCCGCTAAGCACCAATTCGAAAAATATGGAAAAAACTTTAATTTAATACTATTATCATACGGTAAAAATCATATGTTATTTAGTCTAAGTATATGATAAAGGTTGTTATTTGGTGTAGTAGATATTGACGGTTGTTATTTGGTGTAGTAGATATTGACGGTTGTTATTTGGTGTACTTTGTATTGACGGTTGTCATCTGGTGTAGTAGGTATTGACGGTTGTCATCTGGTGTAGTAGGCATTGACGGTTGTCATTTGGTGTAGTTAGTAGGTATTGACTATTACTATTAGGTGTAGTAGGTATTGGCGGTTGTTATTTGGTGTAGTAGGTAGTGACGTTTATTATATACTAAGTAGTAAATACAGATAAATTGTATGTGTAATACAATCATTTGCAAGCGTGCTGTATCAGCCACCCGTGATGATATCGATATCAGCACGGTTGCAAATGCTTTATCACACCTTTAATCTGTATGACGTCACATCATCGATTGCAGTCACTGTTGCAAACCCCTTATATGACGTCATGTCAAACCTATAATCTGTATGACGTCATTTCACATAAAAAAATCTACGTGAGGTATATGTATATAATAAAGTGTATAATAAAGTGTATATGATATGGCTTTTTCAATATCACACACCGTATCAACCCTCAACCAGAGCTCTTGGGATTACATTGGTGTCTCAGGTTGATACGGATGTGATATTGAAAAAGCCATATGATATTCTCTATTTACTATAAGGCGTAGAAGGTTTAGACGTTTACTATAAGGTGTAGTAGGTTTTGGCGTTTACTATTAGGTGTAGTTGGTATTGACGTTTACTATTAGGTGTAATATATATTGGCGGTTGTTATTTGGTGTAGTAGGAATTGACAGTTGTTATTTTGTGTATTTGGTATTGAAGGTTGTTATTTTGTGTAGTAAGTATTGACGGTTGTTATTTTGTGTAATATATATTGGCGGTTGTTATTTGGTGTAGTAAGTATTGACGGTTGTTATTTTGTGTAATATATATTGGCGGTTGTTATTTGGTGTAGTAAGTATTGACGGTTGTTATTTTGTGTAATATATATTGGCGGTTGTTATTTGGTGTAGTAAGTATTGACGGTTGTTATTTTGTGTAATATATATTGGCGGTTGTTATTTGGTGTAGTAAGTATTGGCGGTTGTTATTTTGTGTAATATATATTTGCGGTTGTTATTTGGTGTAGTAGGTATTGACAGTTGTTATTTTGTGTATTTGGTATTGAAGGTTGTTATTTTGTGTAGTAAGTATTGACGGTTGTTATTTGGTGTAATATATATTGGCGGTTGTTATTTGGTGTAGTAAGTATTGACGGTTGTTATTTGGTGTAGTAGGAATTGACGGTTGTTTTTTGGTGTAGTAGGAATTGACGGTTGTTTTTTTGGTGTAGTAGGTATTGACGGTTTTTCATTTGATGCAGTATGTATTGATGGTTGTTATTTGGTGTAGAAGGAATTGACGGTTGTTATTTGGTGTATAAGGTATAGACGGTTGTTATTTGTTGTAGTAAGTATTAACAATTAGTATTTGGTGTAGTAGGTATTGACGGTTTGTCATTTGGTTTAGTAGGTATTGACGGTTGTGATTTTGTTTAGTAGGTATTGACGGTTATTATTTGGTGTAGTAGGAATTGACGATTGTTTTTTTGTGTAGTAGGAATTGACGGTTGTTTTTTTGGTGTAGTAGGTATTGACGGTTGTTATTTTGTTTAGTAGGTATTGACGGTTATTATTTGGTGTAGTAGGAATTGACGGTTGTTTTTTTGGTAAAGTAGGAATTGACGGTTGTTATTTGGTGTAGTAGGTATTGCCGGTTGTTTTTTGTTGTAGTTGGTATTGACGTAAATCGGTGTGTTGTAAGGGTACTTCACACTTAAACTTAACTATAGTACGTTCCCATTGATAAAAATCAATGTTTACATGTAGTTTATAAACAGGTGCAGTCGATAGTCAATGTAGACTGTTTCGGGGCCTTTTATAGCTGACTATGCGGTATGAGCTTTGCACATTGTTGAAGGCCGTATAATTGTTAATTTCTGCGTCATTTGTTTTTTTGTGAAGAGTTGTCTCATTGGCACTCATACCACATCTTCTTTTTTTTTTACATTTGTGGGTTAAGTGTACATGTGCATAACACTAGATGTTAAAAATTAAAGTAGATTCGATTATGAATATTTAAGGAAATTACATATATTGAATATAAATGATTATACTAGAGTAATGAATTAAGATATTTACCTATTTATATGACAAAAACCCAACAATTGCTCATTTTAAACTTGATGAGTACGGATAATTTAGCGCAAAAATTGTTTTCACGTTTTGTACACAACTCTTTCTTGCAAAGTCCTGCACACAACAATAATTCTGTATCGCTGTCATACAAGTGAGAGGTTTAGCTTGCTATAGAACCATGTTTAATCCACCATTTTCAACATAAGGAAATGTTTTTACCATGACAGGAATATGAGAGTTGTTTTCCATTCGTTTGATGTTTTTGAGCTTTTCATTTTGCCATTTGATAAAGGACATTCCGTTTTGAATTTTTCTTGGCCTTCTGGATTTCTGTTTTTCACTTTTTTTGGGGGAATATAAAAATGTTTACTTACGTTTTCTTCCGATCGACCATAAAATCCTCGCCAAAGTACAAGTACTCAGCCATATCTGGTTAAAATGGGGACATTGAATCCGATGCATCGTGATAAGAGTGTGCCACGCTCTCTGTATGTTAAGAACCATTGCAAGCATTCTTTGAAAGGTCTGGGGATGGTCTGTTGCAAGGCAACATTTCTGTCACTAACCAAAATATTGTGAGTATTTTCCTTTTGCCCCGATCTTCTTCCCCGACGGCCTTTATTATTGTTTTTAAAGGGAATTTGTTTTCGTCCTGAACATGTTTGTAACATTTGCCACTGGACATTAAACAACCGCCGATCGATCATTTTATTGAAATCATTTTCAAAATCCTGTTTTCGCCCATTGTTACATTTTAATGTAACAACATTCCAGCAGCGCTTAGCTGCATACGGAGTATATATCTCCTATTTGATACAATATTCCAGGGCTTGTATTTTCTATTATGAGTTTTTTGGTAGAGGGTTGCTGCTTACAATGAAGCTTTTAAACCAAGAGAACCGCAGTGGCGGATCCAGAAATTTTCATAAGGGAACGGGGGGGGGGGGGATTGACTGCCTAAGAGGAGGCCCGCTCCAGTCATGCCTCAGTGATTCTCTAGTACAGTTATTATGCTACAGGATAAAGTTAATGTCCTACAGGATAAAGTAAATATCCTACAGAATAAAGTTAATATCCTACAGGAAAAAGTCAATAATCTACATGGTTTAGTTAATATCCTACGTGATCAAGTCAATATCCTACATGATAAATTAAATATCATAAAGGGTAAAGTTAATATCCAATAGGATAAAGTTAATATCCTACAGGGTAATATCCAACATGGTAAAGGTAATATCATACAGGATAAAGTCAATAAACTACATTATAAACTTAGTTAATATCCTACGTGATAAAGTCAATATCCTAATTGATAAAGTTAATATCCTACAGGGTAAAGTTTATATCCTACATGATAAAGTCAATATCCTACATGGTAAAGTTAATATCCTACAGGGTAAAGTTTATATCCTACAGGATAAAGTAAATATCCTACATGATAAAGTTAATATCCTACAGGATAAAGTCATTATCCTACAGGGTAAAGTTTATATCCTACATGATAAATTCAATATCCTACATGATAAAGTTAATATTCTACTCAAAGTTCGTATGTTCTTTCACAAATGTATACATTGATTCAGTTTGGTTGACAACGTCTAATATAATTCCTGAATTTACATGAAATATTTGTCATTGATAATATCCTACAGGGTTAAGTTTATATCCTACATGATAAAGTCAATATCCTACATGGTAAAGTTAATATCCTAAAGGGTAAAGTTAATATCCTATAGGATAAAATTAATATCCTACAGGGTAATATCCTACATGGTAAAGTTAATATCCTACATGATAAAGTCAATATCCTACAGGGTAAAGTTAATATCATACATGATAAAGTCAATATCCTACTGTAAAGTAAGTTATAATGAGACAAATATCCACTAGAGAACAAAGGACGTACATGTAATCAACAATAGGTTACTGTACAGCTTCAACAATGAGTAAAACCCATACTGTATAGTAAGTTATAATGAGACAACTATCCACCAGAAAACAAATAATGTAGATGTTATAAACAATAGCTTACTGTTCAGCTTCAACAATGAGTAAAACCCATACTGTATAGTAAGTTATAATGAGACAACTATCCACCAGAGAACAAATGACGAAGATGTAATCAACAATAGGTTACTGTTCAGCTTCAACAATGAGTAAAACCCATACTGTATAGTAAGTTATAATGAGACAACTATCCACCAGCGAACAAATGACGTAAAATTGAGAATGGAAATGGGGAATGTGTCAAAGGGACAACAACCCGACCATAAAAAAAAAAACAACAGCAGAAGGTCACCAACAGGTCTTCAATGTAGCGAAAAATTCCCGCACCCGGAGGCGTCCTTCAGCTGGCCCCTCCACAAATGTATACTAGTTCAGTGATAATGAACGCCATACTAATTTCCAAATTGTACACAAGAAACTAAAATTAAAATAATACAAGACTAACAAAGGCCAGAGGCTCCTGACTTGGGACATGCGCAAAAATGCGGCGGGGTTAAACATGTTTGTGAGATCTCAACCCTCCCCCTATACTTCTAGCCAATGTAGAAAAGTAAACGAATAACAATACAAACATTAAAATTCAGTTCAAGAGAAGTTCGAGTCTGATGTCAGAAGATGTAACCAAAGAAAATAAATAAAATGACAATAATACATATTAAATAACAACAGACTACTAGCATATAACTGACATGCCAGCTCCAGACTTCAATTAAACTGACTGAAAGATTAAGATTTCATCATATGTACATCAGGCACAATCCTTCCCATTAGGGGTTTTAGTATCATACCATCATAACATATATGAGAAGAACATAACCCGTGTCATGCCAACAACTGTTTTTTGAATAAATGTGTTTAGTTCCAATGCAAAGACCCTATAAGTGAATCAATATTAACGCCAAAATATGCAATCTTTAATGACCTGACAACAGTATCGTAACTATATCCCTTCTTAATAAGAAGTAGATGTTAGCAACAATAGGTCACCATACAGCTTCAACAATGAGTAAAACCCATACTGTATAGTTAGTTATAATGAGACAACTATCCACCAGAGAACAAATGATGTAGATGTTATCAACAATAGTTCACCGTACGGCTTCAACAATGAGTAAAACCCATACTGTATAGTAAATTATAATGAGACAACTATCCACCGGAGAAACAATGACGTATATGTAAGCAACAATAGGTCACCGCACAGCTTCAACAATGAGTAAAACCCATACTGTATAGTAAGTTATAATGAGACAACTATCCACCAGAGAACAAATGATGTAGATGTTAGCAACAATAGGTCACTGTACAGCTTCAATAATGAGTAAAACCCAAACTGTGTAGTAAAATATAATGAGACAACTATCAACTAGAGAACAAATGACGTAGATGTGAGCAACACTAGGTCATCGTACAGCTTCAATAATGAGTAAAACCCATACTGTATAGTACAATGTAAGTTATAATGAGACAACTATCCACCGGCGAACAAATGACGTAATTGTTAGCAACAATAGGTCACCGTTCACTTCAACAATGAGTAAATCCCATACTGTATTGTAAGTTACAATGAGACAACTATCCACATGAAAAAAAATGACGAAGATGTAATCAACAATAGGTCACCGAACAGCTTCAACAATGAGTAAAACCCATACTGTTTAGTAAATGATAATGAGACAACTATCAACCAGAGAACAAATGATGTAGATGTAATGATTAATAGGTTTCTGTACAACTTCAACAATGAGTAAAACCCATACTGTATAGTAAGTTAATATTATGACACAACTATCCACCAGCGAACAAATGACGTAGATGTTTGCAGCAATAGGTCAACGTACAGCCTCAGCATAGAGTAAAACCCATACTGTATAGTAAGTTACAATGAGACAACTATCCACATGAAAACAAATAACAAAGATGTAATCAACAATATGTCACCGAACAGCTTCAACAATGAGTAAAACCAATTCTGTATAGTAAGTTATAATGAGACAACTATCCACCAACGAACAAATGACGTAGATGTTTCCAACAATAGGTCACCGTACAGCTTCAGCAATGAATAAAACCCATAATGTATAGGAAGTTATTATGAGACAACTATCCACAAACGAACAAATGACGTAGATGTTTCCAACAATAGGTCACCGTACAGCTTCAGCAATGAATAAAACCCATACTGTATAGTAAGTTATTATGAGACAACTATCCACCAACGAACAAATGACGTATATAGATGTTTCCAACAATAGGTCACCGTACAGCTTCAGCAATGAATAAAACCCATAATGTATAGGAAGTTATTATGAGACAACTATCCACCAGCGAACAAATGACGTAGATGTTAGCCACAATAGGTCACCGTACAGCTTCATCAATGAGTAAAACCCATACTGTATAGTAAGTTATAATGACAAAACTATCCACCAGAGAACAAATGACGTAGATGTTAGCCACAATAGGTCACCGTACAGCTTCATCAATGAGTAAAACTCATACTGTATAGTTTGCTATAATGAGACAACTATCCACCAGAGAACAAAAGAGGTAGATGTAAGCAACAATAGGTCAATGTACAGCTTCAATGAGTAAAACCCATACTGTATAGTAAGTTATAATGAAACAATCATCAACCAGAGAACAAATGACGTAGATGTTAGCAACAAGAGGTCACCGTACAGCTTCAACAATGAGTAAAACCCATACAGTATAGTAAGTTATAATGAGACAACTATCCACCAGAGAATGAACGACGTAGATGTTAGCAACAAAAGGTCACCGTACAGCTTCAACAATGAGTAAAACCTAAACTGTATAGTAAGTTATAATGAGACAACTATCCACCAGAGATCAAATGATGTAGATGTCAGCAAAACAAGAGGTCACCGTACAGCTTCAACAATGAGTAAAACCCATACAGTATAGTAAGTTATAATGAGACAACTATCCAGCAGAGAATGAATGACGTAGATGTTAGCAACAATAGGTCACCGTACAGCTTCAACAATGAGTAAAACATAAACTGTATAGTTAGTTATAATGAGACAACTATCCACCAGAGAATGAAAGACGTAGATGTTAGCAACAATAGGTCACCGTACAGCTTCAACAATGAGTAAAACCTAAACTGTATAGTAAGTTATAATAAGACAACTATCCACCAGAATTCAAATGATGTAGATGTTAGCAACAATAGGTCACTTACAGCTTCAACAATGAGTAAAACCCATACTGTATAGTAAGTTATAATAAGACAACTATCCACCGGAGAACAAATAATGTAGATGTTAGCTACAATAGGTCAATATACAACTTTAATAATGAGTAAATCCCATACTGTATAGTAAGTTATCATGAGACAACTATCCACCAGAGAACAAATGACGTAGATGTTAGCAACAATAGTTCACCGTACAGCTTCAGCAATGAGTAAAACCCATACTGTATAGTAAGTTCTTCTTTTCTTCTTCTTTAGTTTCAGAAAACCATCAACATACTGATGTTTACTTTCCGGTGCATGCCTGGTATAATTTTAATTTACAATTTATGTATTTATAAATATAGTTTAACATATATGTATTCCATATTTTTGTATATATTTGTTATATTTTTATTATCAATTTTTACAATTTTTTCTTTGTTTTTGTTATAATGAGACAACTATCCAGCGGAGAACAAATAATGTAGATGTTAGCAACAATAGGTCACTGTACAACTTTAATAATCAGTAAATCCCATATTGTATAGTAAGTTATAATGAAACAACTATCCACCAGAGAACAAATTACGTAGATGTTAGCAACAACAGGTCACCGCACAGCTTCAACAATGAGTTAAACCTAAACTGTATAGTAAGTTATAATGAGACAACTATCCACCAGAGATCAAATGATGTAGATATTAACAACAATCGGTCACCGTACAGCTTCAGCAATGAGTAAAACCCATACTGTATAGGAAGTTAATATTATGACATAACTATCCACCAGCGAACAAATGACGTAGATGTTTGCAACAATAGGTAATCGTACAGCTTCAGCAATGAGTAAAACCCATACTGTATAGGAAGTTAATATTATGACACAACTATCCACCAGCGAACAAATGACGTAGATGTTTGCAACAATAGGTCAACGTATAGCCTCAGCAATGAGTAAAACCCATACTGTATAGTAAGTTATAATGAGAAAACTATCCACAAGAGAACAAATGACGTAGATGTTAGCAACAATAGGTCACCACTAAGCTTCAGCAATAAGTAAAACCCATACTGTATAGTAAGTTACAATGAGACAACTATCAACCAGAGAACAAATGACGTAGATGTTAGCAACAATAGGTCACCGTTCAGCTTCAACAATGAGTAAATTCCATACTGTTTAGTAAGTTTTAATGAGACAACTATCCACCAGAGAACAAATAATGTAGATATTAGAAACAATAGGTCACTGTACAATTTTAATAATCAGTAAATCCCATACTGTATAGTAAGTTATAATGAAACGACTATCCACCAGAGAACAAATTACGTAGATGTTAGCAACAACAGGTCACCGCACAGCTTCAACAATGAGTTAAACCTAAACTGTATAGTAAGTTATAATGAGACAACTATCCACCAGAGATCAAATGATGTAGATATTAACAACAATAGGTCACCGTACAGCTTCAACAATTAGTAAAACCCATACTGTATAGTAAGTTATTATGAGACAACTATCCACCAGCGAACAAATGACGTAGATGTTTGCAACAATAGGTAATCGTACAGCTTTAGCAATGAGTAAAACCCATACTGTATAGGAAGTTAATATTATGACACAACTATCCACCAGCGAACAAATGACGTAGATGTTTGCAACAATAGGTCAACGTATAGCCTCAGCAATGAGTAAAACCCATACTGTATAGTAAGTTATAATGAGAAAACTATCCACAAGAGAACAAATGACGTAGATGTTAGCAACAATAGGTCACCACACAGCTTCTGCAATAAGTAAAACCCATACTGTATAGTAAGTTACAATGAGACAACTATCAACCAGAGAACAAATGACGTAGATGTTAGCAACAATAGGTCACCGTTCAGCTTCAACAATGAGTAAATTCCATACTGTTTAGTAAGTTTTAATGAGACAACTATCCACCAGAGAACAAATAATGTAGATATTAGAAACAATAGGTCACTGTAGAACTTTAATAATCAGTAAATCCCATACTGTATAGTAAGTTATAATGAAACGACTATCCACCAGAGAACAAATGACGTAGATGTTAGCAACAATAGATCACTGTACAACTTTAATAATGAGTAAATCCCATAGTGTATAGTTAGTTATAATGAAACAACTATCCATCAGAGAACAAATGAAGTAGATGTTAGCAACAATAGGTTATAGAACAGCTTCAACAATGAGTAAAACCCGTAATGTATAGTAAGTTATAATGAGACAACTATCCACCGGAGAATGAATGACGTCGATGTTACCAACAATAGGTCACCGTACAGCTTCAACAATGAGTAAATCCCATACTGTATAGTAAGTTTTAATGAGACAACTATCCACCAGAGAACAAACGACGAAGATGTAATCCACAATAGGTCACCGTACAGTTTCAACAATGAGTAAAACCCATACTGTATAGTAAGTTATAATGAGACAACTATCCACCAGAGAACAAATGACGTAGATGTTAGCCACAATAGGTCGCCGTACAGCTTCATCAATGAGTAAAACTCATACTGTATAGTTAGTTATAATGAGACAACTATCCACCGGAGAACAACTAATGTAGATGTTAGAAACAATAGATCACTGTACAACTTTAATAATCAGTAAATCCCATACTGTATAGTAAGTTATAATGAAACGACTATCCACCAGAGAACAAATTACGTAGATGTTAGCAACAATAGATCACTGTACAACTTTAATAATCAGTAAATCCCATACTGTATAGTAAGTTATAATGAAACGACTATCCACCAGAGAACAAATTACGTAGATGTTAGAAACAATAGGTCACTGTACAACTTTAATAATGAGTAAATCCCATAGTGTATAGTTAGTTATAATGAAACAACTATTCACCAGAGAACAAATAATGTAGATGTTAGCTACAATAGGTCACTGTACAACTTCAACAAAGAGTAAATCCCATACTGTATAGTAAAATATAATGAAACAGCTATCCACCATAGAACAAATGACGTATATTTTAGCTACAATAGGTCACCGCACAGCTTCAACAATGAGTAAAACCTAAACTATATAGTAAGTTATAATGAGACAACTATCCACCAGAGAACAAATGATGTAGATGTTAGCAAGAATAGGTCACTGTACAGCTTCAACAATGAGTAAAACCCATACTGTATAGTAAGTTATAATGAGACAACTATCCACCAGAGAACAAATGGCGTAGATGTTAGCCACAATAGGTCACGATACAGCTTCAACAATGAGTAAAACCTAAACTGTATAGTAAGTTATAATGAGACCACTATCCACCAGAGAACAAATGACGTAGATGTTAGCAACAAAAGGTCACTGTACAGCTTCAACAATGAGTAAAACCTAAACTGTATAGTAAGTTATAATGAGACAACTATCAACCATAGAACAAATGACGTAGATGTTAGCAACAATAGGTCACCGTTCAGCTTCAACAATGAGTAAATCCCATACTGTATAGTAAGTTTTAATGAGACAATTATCCACCAGAGAACAAACGACGAAGATGTAATCAACAATAGGTCACCGTACAGCTTCAACAATGAGTAAAACCCATACTGTATAGTAAGGTATAATGAGAAAACTATCCACCAGAGAACAAATGACGTAGATGTTAGCAACAATAGGTCACCGTACAGCTTCAACAATGAGTAAAACCTAAACTGTATACTAAGTTATAATGAGACAACTATCCACCAGAGAACAAATGACGTAGATGTTAGCAACAATAGGTCACTGTACAGCTTCAACAATGAGTAAAACCTAAACTGTATAGTAAGTTATAATGAGACAACTATCAACCAGAGAACAAATGACGTAGATGTTAGCAACAATAGGTCACCGTTCAGCTTCAACAATGAGTAAATCCCATACTGTATAGTAAGTTTTAATGAGACAATTATCCACCAGAGAACAAACGACGAAGATGTAATCAACAATAGGTCACCGTACAGCTTCAACAATGAGTAAAACCCATACTGTATAGTAAGGTATAATGAGAAAACTATCCACCAGAGAACAAATGACGTAGATGTTAGCAACAATAGGTCACCGTAGAGCTTCAGCAATAAGTAAAACCCATACTGTATAGTAAGTTATAATGAAACAACTATCAACCAGAGAACAAATGACGTAGATGTTAGCAACAATAGGTCACCGTTCAGCTTCAACAATGAGTAAATCCCATACTGTATAGTAAGTTTTAATGAGACAAATATCCACAAGAGAACACACGACAAAGATGTAATTAACAATAGGTCACCGTACAGCTTCAACAATGAGTAAAACCCATACTGTATAGTAAATTATAATGAGACAACTATCCACCGGAGAACAAATAATGTAGATGTTAGCAACAATAGGTCACTGTACAACTTTGATAAAGAGTAAATCCCATACTCTATAGTAAGTTATAATGAAACAACTGTCCACCAGAGAACAAATGACGTAGATGTTAGCAACAATAGGTCACCGCACAGCTTCAGCAATAAGTAAAACAGTATCCCATACTGTATAGTAAGTTATAATGAGACAATTATCCACCAGCGAACAAATGACGTAGATGTTTGCAACAATAGGTCACTGTACAGCTTCAGCAATAAGTAAAACCCATACTGTATAGTTATTTATAATGAGACAACTATCCACCAGAGAACACACGACGAAGATGTAATCAACAATAGGTCACCGTACAGCTTCAACAATGAGTAAAACCCATACTGTATAGTAAGTTATAATGAGAAAACTATCCACCAGAGAACAAACGACGTAGATGTAAGCCCCAATAGGTCACCGTACAGCTTCATCAATGAGTAAAACTCATACTGTATAGTTAGTTAAAATGAGACAACTATCCACCGGAGAACAAATAATGTAGATGTTAGCATCAATAGATCACTGTACAACTTTAATAATGAGTAAAACCCATACTATATAGTAAGTTATAATGAAACAACTATCCACCGGAGAACAAATGCCATAGATGTTAGCAACAATAGGTCACTGTACAGCTTCAACAATGAGTAAAACCTAAACTGTATAGTAAGTTATAATGAGACAACTATTAACCAGAGAACAAATGACGTAGATGTTAGCAACAATAGGTCACCGTTCAGCTTCAACAATGAGTAAATCCCATACTGCATAGTAAGTTTTAATGAGACAATTATCCACCAGAGAACAAACGACGAAGATGTAATCAACAATAGGTCACCGTACAGCTTCAACAATGAGTAAAACCCATACTGTATAGTAAGGTATAATGAGAAAACTATCCACCAGAGAACAAATGACGTAGATGTTAGCAACAATAGGTCACCGTACAGCTTCAGCAATAAGTAAAACCCATACTGTATAGTAAGTTATAATAAAACAACTATCAACCAGAGAACAAATGATGTAGATGTTAGCAACAATAGGTCACCGTTCAGCTTCAACAATGAGTAAATCCCATACTGTATAGTAAGTTTTAATGAGACAACTATCAACCAGAGAACACACGACGAAGATGTAATCAACAATAGGTCACCGTACAGCTTCAACAATGAGTAAAACCCATACTGTATAGTAAGTTATAATGAGAAAACTATCCACCAGAGAACAAACGACGTAGATGTAAGCCCCAATAGGTCACCGTACAGCTTCATCAATGAGTAAAACTCATACTGTATAGTTAGTTAAAATGAGACAACTATCCACCGGAGAACAAATAATGTAGATGTTAGCATCAATAGATCACTGTACAACTTTAATAATGAGTAAAACCCATACTATATAGTAAGTTATAATGAAACAACTATCCACCGGAGAACAAATGCCATAGATGTTAGCAACAATAGGTCACTGTACAGCTTCAACAATGAGTAAAACCTAAACTGTATAGTAAGTTATAATGAGACAACTATTAACCAGAGAACAAATGACGTAGATGTTAGCAACAATAGGTCACCGTTCAGCTTCAACAATGAGTAAATCCCATACTGTATAGTAAGTTTTAATGAGACAATTATCCACCAGAGAACAAACGACGAAGATGTAATCAACAATAGGTCACCGTACAGCTTCAACAATGAGTAAAACCCATACTGTATAGTAAGGTATAATGAGAAAACTATCCACCAGAGAACAAATGACGTAGATGTTAGCAACAATAGGTCACCGTAGAGCTTCAGCAATAAGTAAAACCCATACTGTATAGTAAGTTATAATGAAACAACTATCAACCAGAGAACAAATGACGTAGATGTTAGCAACAATAGGTCACCGTTCAGCTTCAACAATGAGTAAATCCCATACTGTATAGTAAGTTTTAATGAGACAAATATCCACCAGAGAACACACGACAAAGATGTAATTAACAATAGGTCACCGTACAGCTTCAACAATGAGTAAAACCCATACTGTATAGTAAATTATAATGAGACAACTATCCACCGGAGAACAAATAATGTAGATGTTAGCAACAATAGGTCACTGTACAACTTTGATAAAGAGTAAATCCCATACTCTATAGTAAGTTATAATGAAACAACTGTCCACCAGAGAACAAATGACGTAGATGTTAGCAACAATAGGTCACCGCACAGCTTCAGCAATAAGTAAAACAGTATCCCATACTGTATAGTAAGTTATAATGAGACAATTATCCACCAGCGAACAAATGACGTAGATGTTTGCAACAATAGGTCACTGTACAGCTTCAGCAATAAGTAAAACCCATACTGTATAGTTATTTATAATGAGACAACTATCCACCAGAGAACACACGACGAAGATGTAATCAACAATAGGTCACCGTACAGCTTCAACAATGAGTAAAACCCATACTGTATAGTAAGTTATAATGAGAAAACTATCCACCAGAGAACAAACGACGTAGATGTAAGCCCCAATAGGTCACCGTACAGCTTCATCAATGAGTAAAACTCATACTGTATAGTTAGTTAAAATGAGACAACTATCCACCGGAGAACAAATAATGTAGATGTTAGCATCAATAGATCACTGTACAACTTTAATAATGAGTAAAACCCATACTATATAGTAAGTTATAATGAAACAACTATCCACCGGAGAACAAATGCCATAGATGTTAGCAACAATAGGTCACTGTACAGCTTCAACAATGAGTAAAACCTAAACTGTATAGTAAGTTATAATGAGACAACTATTAACCAGAGAACAAATGACGTAGATGTTAGCAACAATAGGTCACCGTTCAGCTTCAACAATGAGTAAATCCCATACTGCATAGTAAGTTTTAATGAGACAATTATCCACCAGAGAACAAACGACGAAGATGTAATCAACAATAGGTCACCGTACAGCTTCAACAATGAGTAAAACCCATACTGTATAGTAAGGTATAATGAGAAAACTATCCACCAGAGAACAAATGACGTAGATGTTAGCAACAATAGGTCACCGTACAGCTTCAGCAATAAGTAAAACCCATACTGTATAGTAAGTTATAATAAAACAACTATCAACCAGAGAACAAATGATGTAGATGTTAGCAACAATAGGTCACCGTTCAGCTTCAACAATGAGTAAATCCCATACTGTATAGTAAGTTTTAATGAGACAACTATCAACCAGAGAACACACGACGAAGATGTAATCAACAATAGGTCACCGTACAGCTTCAACAATGAGTAAAACCCATACTGTATAGTAAGTTATAATGAGAAAACTATCCACCAGAGAACAAACGACGTAGATGTAAGCCCCAATAGGTCACCGTACAGCTTCATCAATGAGTAAAACTCATACTGTATAGTTAGTTAAAATGAGACAACTATCCACCGGAGAACAAATAATGTAGATGTTAGCATCAATAGATCACTGTACAACTTTAATAATGAGTAAAACCCATACTATATAGTAAGTTATAATGAAACAACTATCCACCGGAGAACAAATGCCATAGATGTTAGCAACAATAGGTCACTGTACAGCTTCAACAATGAGTAAAACCTAAACTGTATAGTAAGTTATAATGAGACAACTATTAACCAGAGAACAAATGACGTAGATGTTAGCAACAATAGGTCACCGTTCAGCTTCAACAATGAGTAAATCCCATACTGTATAGTAAGTTTTAATGAGACAATTATCCACCAGAGAACAAACGACGAAGATGTAATCAACAATAGGTCACCGTACAGCTTCAACAATGAGTAAAACCCATACTGTATAGTAAGGTATAATGAGAAAACTATCCACCAGAGAACAAATGACGTAGATGTTAGCAACAATAGGTCACCGTAGAGCTTCAGCAATAAGTAAAACCCATACTGTATAGTAAGTTATAATGAAACAACTATCAACCAGAGAACAAATGACGTAGATGTTAGCAACAATAGGTCACCGTTCAGCTTCAACAATGAGTAAATCCCATACTGTATAGTAAGTTTTAATGAGACAAATATCCACCAGAGAACACACGACAAAGATGTAATTAACAATAGGTCACCGTACAGCTTCAACAATGAGTGAAACCCATACTGTATAGTAAATTATAATGAGACAACTATCCACCGGAGAACAAATAATGTAGATGTTAGCAACAATAGGTCACTGTACAACTTTGATAATGAGTAAATCCCATACTCTATAGTAAGTTATAATGAAACAACTGTCCACCAGAGAACAAATGACGTAGATGTTAGCAACAATAGGTCACCGTACAGCTTCAACAATGAGTAAATCCCATACTGTATAGTAAGTTATAATGAGAAAACTATCCACCAGAGAACAAACGACGTAGATGTAAGCCCCAATAGGTCACCGTACAGCTTCATCAATGAGTAAAACTCATACTGTATAGTTAGTTAAAATGAGACAACTATCCACCGGAGAACAAATAATGTAGATGTTAGCATCAATAGATCACTGTACAACTTTAATAATGAGTAAAACCCATACTATATAGTAAGTTATAATGAAACAACTATCCACCGGAGAACAAATGCCATAGATGTTAGCAACAATAGGTCACTGTACAGCTTCAACAATGAGTAAAACCTAAACTGTATAGTAAGTTATAATGAGACAACTATTAACCAGAGAACAAATGACGTAGATGTTAGCAACAATAGGTCACCGTTCAGCTTCAACAATGAGTAAATCCCATACTGCATAGTAAGTTTTAATGAGACAATTATCCACCAGAGAACAAACGACGAAGATGTAATCAACAATAGGTCACCGTACAGCTTCAACAATGAGTAAAACCCATACTGTATAGTAAGGTATAATGAGAAACTATCCACCAGAGAACAAATGACGTAGATGTTAGCAACAATAGGTCACCGTACAGCTTCAGCAATAAGTAAAACCCATACTGTATAGTAAGTTATAATAAAACAACTATCAACCAGAGAACAAATGACGTAGATGTTAGCAACAATAGGTCACCGTTCAGCTTCAACAATGAGTAAATCCAATACTGTATAGTAAGTTTTAATGAGACAACTATCAACCAGAGAACACACGACGAAGATGTAATCAACAATAGGTCACCGTACAGCTTCAACAATGAGTAAAACCCATACTGTATAGTAAGTTATAATGAGAAAACTATCCACCAGAGAACAAACGACGTAGATGTAAGCCCCAATAGGTCACCGTACAGCTTCATCAATGAGTAAAACTCATACTGTATAGTTAGTTAAAATGAGACAACTATCCACCGGAGAACAAATAATGTAGATGTTAGCATCAATAGATCACTGTACAACTTTAATAATGAGTAAAACCCATACTATATAGTAAGTTATAATGAAACAACTATCCACCGGAGAACAAATGCCATAGATGTTAGCAACAATAGGTCACTGTACAGCTTCAACAATGAGTAAAACCTAAACTGTATAGTAAGTTATAATGAGACAACTATTAACCAGAGAACAAATGACGTAGATGTTAGCAACAATAGGTCACCGTTCAGCTTCAACAATGAGTAAATCCCATACTGTATAGTAAGTTTTAATGAGACAATTATCCACCAGAGAACAAACGACGAAGATGTAATCAACAATAGGTCACCGTACAGCTTCAACAATGAGTAAAACCCATACTGTATAGTAAGGTATAATGAGAAAACTATCCACCAGAGAACAAATGACGTAGATGTTAGTAACAATAGGTCACCGTAGAGCTTCAGCAATAAGTAAAACCCATACTGTATAGTAAGTTATAATGAAACAACTATCAACCAGAGAACAAATGACGTAGATGTTAGCAACAATAGGTCACCGTTCAGCTTCAACAATGAGTAAATCCCATACTGTATAGTAAGTTTTAATGAGACAAATATCCACAAGAGAACACACGACAAAGATGTAATTAACAATAGGTCACCGTACAGCTTCAACAATGAGTGAAACCCATACTGTATAGTAAATTATAATGAGACAACTATCCACCGGAGAACAAATAATGTAGATGTTAGCAACAATAGGTCACTGTACAACTTTGATAATGAGTAAATCCCATACTCTATAGTAAGTTATAATGAAACAACTGTCCACCAGAGAACAAATGACGTAGATGTTAGCAACAATAGGTCACCGCACAGCTTCAACAATAAGTAAAACCCATACTGTATAGTAAGTTATAATGAGACAACTATCCACCAGCGAACAAATGACGTAGATGTTTGCAACAATAAGTCACCGTACAGCTTCAGCAATAAGTAAAACCCATACTGTATAGTAAGTTATAATAAAACAACTATCAACCAGAGAACAAATGACGTAGATGTTAGCAACAATAGGTCACCGTTCAGCTTCAACAATGAGTAAATCCCATACTGTATAGTAAGTTTTAATGAGACAACTATCAACCAGAGAACACACGACGAAGATGTAATCAACAATAGGTCACCGTACAGCTTCAACAATGAGTAAAACCCATACTGTATAGTAAGTTATAATGAGAAAACTATCCACCAGAGAACAAACGACGTAGATGTAAGCCCCAATAGGTCACCGTACAGCTTCATCAATGAGTAAAACTCATACTGTATAGTTAGTTAAAATGAGACAACTATCCACCGGAGAACAAATAATGTAGATGTTAGCATCAATAGATCACTGTACAACTTTAATAATGAGTAAAACCCATACTATATAGTAAGTTATAATGAAACAACTATCCACCGGAGAACAAATGCCATAGATGTTAGCAACAATAGGTCACTGTACAGCTTCAACAATGAGTAAAACCTAAACTGTATAGTAAGTTATAATGAGACAACTATTAACCAGAGAACAAATGACGTAGATGTTAGCAACAATAGGTCACCGTTCAGCTTCAACAATGAGTAAATCCCATACTGTATAGTAAGTTTTAATGAGACAATTATCCACCAGAGAACAAACGACGAAGATGTAATCAACAATAGGTCACCGTACAGCTTCAACAATGAGTAAAACCCATACTGTATAGTAAGGTATAATGAGAAAACTATCCACCAGAGAACAAATGACGTAGATGTTAGCAACAATAGGTCACCGTAGAGCTTCAGCAATAAGTAAAACCCATACTGTATAGTAAGTTATAATGAAACAACTATCAACCAGAGAACAAATGACGTAGATGTTAGCAACAATAGGTCACCGTTCAGCTACAACAATGAGTAAATCCCATACTGTATAGTAAGTTTTAATGAGACAAATATCCACCAGAGAACACACGACAAAGATGTAATTAACAATAGGTCACCGTACAGCTTCAACAATGAGTGAAACCCATACTGTATAGTAAATTATAATGAGACAACTATCCACCGGAGAACAAATAATGTAGATGTTAGCAACAATAGGTCACTGTACAACTTTGATAATGAGTAAATCCAATACTCTATAGTAAGTTATAATGAAACAACTGTCCACCAGAGAACAAATGACGTAGATGTTAGCAACAATAGGTCACCGCACAGCTTCAACAATAAGTAAAACCCATACTGTATAGTAAGTTATAATGAGACAACTATCCACCAGCGAACAAATGACGTAGATGTTTGCAACAATAGGTCACTGTACAGCTTCAACAATAAGTAAAACCCATACTGTATAGTAAGTTATAATGAGACAACTATCCACCAGCGAACAAATGACGTACATGTTTGCAACAATAGGTCACCGCACAGCTTCAGCAATAAGTAAAACCCATACTGTATAGTTATTTATAATGAGACAACTATCCACCAGAGAACACACGACGAAGATGTAATCAACAATAGGTCACCGTACAGCTTCAACAATGAGTAAAACCCATACTGTATAGTAAGTTATAATGAGAAAACTATCCACCAGAGAACAAACGACGTAGATGTAAGCCCCAATAGGTCACCGTACAGCTTCATCAATGAGTAAAACTCATACTGTATAGTTAGTTAAAATGAGACAACTATTCACCGGAGAACAAATAATGTAGATGTTAGCATCAATAGATCACTGTACAACTTTAATAATGAGTAAAACCCATACTATATAGTAAGTTATAATGAAACAACTATCCACCGGAGAACAAATGCCATAGATGTTAGCAACAATAGGTCACTGTACAGCTTCAACAATGAGTAAAACCTAAACTGTATAGTAAGTTATAATGAGACAACTATTAACCAGAGAACAAATGACGTAGATGCATGTTAGCAACAATAGGTCACCGTTCAGCTTCAACAATGAGTAAATCCCATACTGTATAGTAAGTTTTAATGAGACAATTATCCACCAGAGAACAAACGACGAAGATGTAATCAACAATAGGTCACCGTACAGCTTCAACAATGAGTAAAACCCATACTGTATAGTAAGGTATAATGAGAAAACTATCCACCAGAGAACAAATGACGTAGATGTAAGCAACAATAGGTCACCGTACAGCTTCAGCAATAAGTAAAACCCATACTGTATAGTAAGTTATAATAAAACAACTATCAACCAGAGAACAAATGATGTAGATGTTAGCAACAATAGGTCACCATTCAGCTTCAACAATGAGTAAATCCCATACTGTATAGTAAGTTTTAATGAGACAACTATCCACCAGAGAACACACGACGAAGATGTAATCAACAATAGGTCACCGTACAGCTTCAACAATGAGTAAAACCCATACTGTATAGTAAGTTATAATGAGAAAACTATCCACCAGAGAACAAACGACGTAGATGTAAGCCCCAATAGGTCACCGTACAGCTTCATCAATGAGTAAAACTCATACTGTATAGTTAGTTAAAATGAGACAACTATCCACCGGAGAACAAATAATGTAGATGTTAGCATCAATAGATCACTGTACAACTTTAATAATGAGTAAAACCCATACTATATAGTAAGTTATAATGAAACAACTATCCACCGGAGAACAAATGCCATAGATGTTAGCAACAATAGGTCACTGTACAGCTTCAACAATGAGTAAAACCTAAACTGTATAGTAAGTTATAATGAGACAACTATTAACCAGAGAACAAATGACGTAGATGCATGTTAGCAACAATAGGTCACCGTTCAGCTTCAACAATGAGTAAATCCCATACTGTATAGTAAGTTTTAATGAGACAATTATCCACCAGAGAACAAACGACGAAGATGTAATCAACAATAGGTCACCGTACAGCTTCAACAATGAGTAAAACCCATACTGTATAGTAAGGTATAATGAGAAAACTATCCACCAGAGAACAAATGACGTAGATGTAAGCAACAATAGGTCACCGTACAGCTTCAGCAATAAGTAAAACCCATACTGTATAGTAAGTTATAATAAAACAACTATCAACCAGAGAACAAATGACGTAGATGTTAGCAACAATAGGTCACCGTTCAGCTTCAACAATGAGTAAATCCCATACTGTATAGTAAGTTTTAATGAGACAACTATCCACCAGAGAACACACGACGAAGATGTAATCAACAATAGGTCACCGTACAGCTTCAACAATGAGTAAAACCCATACTGTATAGTAAGTTATAATGAGAAAACTATCCACCAGAGAACAAACGACGTAGATGTAAGCCCCAATAGGTCACCGTACAGCTTCATCAATGAGTAAAACTCATACTGTATAGTTAGTTAAAATGAGACAACTATCCACCGGAGAACAAATAATGTAGATGTTAGCATCAATAGATCACTGTACAACTTTAATAATGAGTAAAACCCATACTATATAGTAAGTTATAATGAAACAACTATCCACCGGAGAACAAATGCCATAGATGTTAGCAACAATAGGTCACTGTACAGCTTCAACAATGAGTAAAACCTAAACTGTATAGTAAGTTATAATGAGACAACTATTAACCAGAGAACAAATGACGTAGATGCATGTTAGCAACAATAGGTCACCGTTCAGCTTCAACAATGAGTAAATCCCATACTGTATAGTAAGTTTTAATGAGACAATTATCCACCAGAGAACAAACGACGAAGATGTAATCAACAATAGGTCACCGTACAGCTTCAACAATGAGTAAAACCCATACTGTATAGTAAGGTATAATGAGAAAACTATCCACCAGAGAACAAATGACGTAGATGTAAGCAACAATAGGTCACCGTACAGCTTCAGCAATAAGTAAAACCCATACTGTATAGTAAGTTATAATAAAACAACTATCAACCAGAGAACAAATGACGTAGATGTTAGCAACAATAGGTCACCGTTCAGCTTCAACAATGAGTAAATCCCATACTGTATAGTAAGTTTTAATGAGACAACTATCCACCAGAGAACACACGACGAAGATGTAATCAACAATAGGTCACCGTACAGCTTCAACAATGAGTAAAACCCATACTGTATAGTAAGTTATAATGAGAAAACTATCCACCAGAGAACAAACGACGTAGATGTAAGCCCCAATAGGTCACCGTACAGCTTCATCAATGAGTAAAACTCATACTGTATAGTTAGTTAAAATGAGACAACTATCCACCGGAGAACAAATAATGTAGATGTTAGCATCAATAGATCACTGTACAACTTTAATAATGAGTAAAACCCATACTATATAGTAAGTTATAATGAAACAACTATCCACCGGAGAACAAATGCCATAGATGTTAGCAACAATAGGTCACTGTACAGCTTCAACAATGAGTAAAACCTAAACTGTATAGTAAGTTATAATGAGACAACTATTAACCAGAGAACAAATGACGTAGATGTTAGCAACAATAGGTCACCGTTCAGCTTCAACAATGAGTAAATCCCATACTGTATAGTAAGTTTTAATGAGACAATTATCCACCAGAGAACAAACGACGAAGATGTAATCAACAATAGGTCACCGTACAGCTTCAACAATGAGTAAAACCCATACTGTATAGTAAGGTATAATGAGAAAACTATCCACCAGAGAACAAATGACGTAGATGTTAGCAACAATAGGTCACCGTAGAGCTTCAGCAATAAGTAAAACCCATACTGTATAGTAAGTTATAATGAAACAACTATCAACCAGAGAACAAATGACGTAGATGTTAGCAACAATAGGTCACCGTTCAGCTTCAACAATGAGTAAATCCCATACTGTATAGTAAGTTTTAATGAGACAAATATCCACCAGAGAACACACGACAAAGATGTAATTAACAATAGGTCACCGTACAGCTTCAACAATGAGTAAAACCCATACTGTATAGTAAATTATAATGAGACAACTATCCACCGGAGAACAAATAATGTAGATGTTAGCAACAATAGGTCACTGTACAACTTTGATAATGAGTAAATCCCATTCTCTATAGTAATTTATAATGAAACAACTGTCCACCAGAGAACAAATGACGTAGATGTTAGCAACAATAGGTCACCGCACAGCTTCAGCAATAAGTAAAACCCATACTGTATAGTAAGTTATAATGAGACAACTATCCACCAGCGAACAAATGACGTAGATGTTTGCAACAATAGGTCACTGTACAGCTTCAGCAATAAGTAAAACCCATACTGTATAGTTATTTATAATGAGACAACTATCCACCAGAGAACACACGACGAAGATGTAATCAACAATAGGTCACCGTACAGCTTCAACAATGAGTAAAATCCATACTGTATAGTAAGTTATAATGAGAAAACTATCCACCAGAGAACAAACGACGTAGATGTAAGCCCCAATAGGTCACCGTACAGCTTCATCAATGAGTAAAACTCATACTGTATAGTTAGTTAAAATGAGACAACTATCCACCGGAGAACAAATAATGTAGATGTTAGCATCAATAGATCAATGTACAACTTTAATAATGAGTAAAACCCATACTATATAGTAAGTTATAATGAAACAACTATCCACCGGAGAACAAATGCCATAGATGTTTGCAACAATAGGTCCCTGTACAGCTTCAACAATGAGTAAAACCTAAACTGTATAGTAAGTTATAATGAGACAACTATTAACCAGAGAACAAATGACGTAGATGTTAGCAACAATAGGTCACCGTTCAGCTTCAACAATGAGTAAATCCCATACTGTATAGTAAGTTTTAATGAGACAATTATCCACCAGAGAACAAACGACGAAGATGTAATCAACAATAGGTCACCGTACAGCTTCAACAATGAGTAAAACCCATACTGTATAGTAAGGTATAATGAGAAAACTATCCACCAGAGAACAAATGACGTAGATGTTAGCAACAATAGGTCACCGTACAGTTTCAGCAATAAGTAAAACCCATACTGTATAGTAAGTTATAATAAAACAACTATCAACCAGAGAACAAATGACGTAGATGTTAGCAACAATAGGTCACCGTTCAGCTTCAACAATGAGTAAATCCCATACTGTATAGTAAGTTTTAATGAGACAACTATCCACCAGAGAACACACGACGAAGATGTAATCAACAATAGGTCACCGTACAGCTTCAACAATGAGTAAAACCCATACAGTTTAGTAAGTTATAATGACACAACTATCCACCAGAGGACAAATGATGTATACTTTAGCAACAATAGGTCACTGCACAGCTTCAACAATGAGTAAAACCCATATTGTATAGTAAGTTATAATGAGACAACTATCCACCAGAGAACAAATGACGTAGATGTTAGCAACAATTGGTCACCGTACAGCTTCAACAATGAGTAAAACCTAAACTGTATAGTAAGTTATAACGAGACAACTATCCACCAGAGATCAAATGATGTAGATGTTAACAACAATAGGTCGCCGTACAGCTTCAGCAATGAGTAAAACCGATACTGTATAGTAAGTTATAATGAGACAACTATCCACCGGAGAACAAATAATGTAGATGTTAGCAACAATAGGTCACTGTACAACTTTAATAATGAGTAAATCCCATACTGTATAGTAAGTTATTATGAGAAAACTATCCACCAGCGAAACAAATGACGTAGATGTTAGCAACAATAGGTTACCGTACTGCTTCAACAATGAGTAGAACATAAACTGTATAGTAAGTTATAATGAGACAACTATCCACCAGAGAATGAAAGACGTAGATGTTTGCAACAATAGGTCACCGTACAGCTTCAGCAATAAATAAAACCAATACTGTATAGTAAGTTATAATTAGACAACTTTCCACCAGAGAACAAACGATGTAGATGTTAGCAACAACAGGTCACTGCACAGCTTCAGCAATGAGTAAATCCCATACTGTTTAGTAAGTTACAATGAAACAACTATCCACCAGCGATCAAATAACGTAGATGTTAGCAACAATAGGTCACCGTACAGTTTCAACAATGAGTAAAACCCAAACTGTATGGTAAATTATAATGAGACAACTATCCACCAGAGATCAAATGATGTAGATGTTAGCAACAATAGGTCACTGTACTGATTCAACAATGAGTAAATCCCATACTGTATAGTAGGTTATAATGAGACAACTATCTACAAGAGAACAAATGAGGTAGATGATAGCAACAATAGGTCACCGTACAGCTTCAACAATGAGTAAAACCCAAACTGTATGGTAAATTATAATGAGACAACTATCCACCACAGATCAAATGATGTAGATGTTAGCAACAATAGGTCACTGTACTGCTTCAACAATGAGTAAATCCCATACTGTATAGTAAGTTATAATGAGACAACTATCTACAAGAGAACAAATGAGGTAGATGTTAGCAACAATAGGTCACCGTACAGTTTCAACAATGAGTAAAACCCAAACTGTACAGTAAATTATAATGCGACAACTATCCACTAGAGAACAAATGATGTAGATGAAAGCAACAATAGGTCACAGTACAGCTTCAACAATGAGTAAAACCCATACTGTATAGTAATTTATAATGAGACAACTATCCACCAGAGAACAAATGATGTACATGTTAGCAACAATAGGTCACCGTACAGCTTCAACAATGAGTAAAACCCAAACTGTATGGTAAATTATAATGAGACAACTATCCACCAGAGATCAAATGATGTAGATGTTAGCAACAATAGGTCACTGTACTGCTTCAACAATGAGTAATTCCCATACTGTATAGTAAGTTATAATGAGACAACTATCTACAAGAGAACAAATGACGTAGATGTTAGCAACAATAGGTCACTGTACAACTTTGATAATGAGTAAATCCCATTCTCTATAGTAATTTATAATGAAACAACTGTCCACCAGAGAACAAATGACGTAGATGTTAGCAACAATAGGTCACCGCACAGCTTCAGCAATAAGTAAAACCCATACTGTATAGTAAGTTATAATGAGACAAGTATCCACCAGCGAACAAATGACGTAGATGTTTGCAACAATAGGTCACTGTACAGCTTCAGCAATAAGTAAAACCCATACTGTATAGTTATTTATAATGAGACAACTATCCACCAGAGAACACACGACGAAGATGTAATCAACAATAGGTCACCGTACAGCTTCAACAATGAGTAAAATCCATACTGTATAGTAAGTTATAATGAGAAAACTATCCACCAGAGAACAAACGACGTAGATGTAAGCCCCAATAGGTCACCGTACAGCTTCATCAATGAGTAAAACTCATACTGTATAGTTAGTTAAAATGAGACAACTATCCACCGGAGAACAAATAATGTAGATGTTAGCATCAATAGATCAATGTACAACTTTAATAATGAGTAAAACCCATACTATATAGTAAGTTATAATGAAACAACTATCCACCGGAGAACAAATGCCATAGATGTTTGCAACAATAGGTCCCTGTACAGCTTCAACAATGAGTAAAACCTAAACTGTATAGTAAGTTATAATGAGACAACTATTAACCAGAGAACAAATGACGTAGATGTTAGCAACAATAGGTCACCGTTCAGCTTCAACAATGAGTAAATCCCATACTGTATAGTAAGTTTTAATGAGACAATTATCCACCAGAGAACAAACGACGAAGATGTAATCAACAATAGGTCACCGTACAGCTTCAACAATGAGTAAAACCCATACTGTATAGTAAGGTATAATGAGAAAACTATCCACCAGAGAACAAATGACGTAGATGTTAGCAACAATAGGTCACCGTACAGTTTCAGCAATAAGTAAAACCCATACTGTATAGTAAGTTATAATAAAACAACTATCAACCAGAGAACAAATGACGTAGATGTTAGCAACAATAGGTCACCGTTCAGCTTCAACAATGAGTAAATCCCATACTGTATAGTAAGTTTTAATGAGACAACTATCCACCAGAGAACACACGACGAAGATGTAATCAACAATAGGTCACCGTACAGCTTCAACAATGAGTAAAACCCATACAGTTTAGTAAGTTATAATGACACAACTATCCACCAGAGGACAAATGATGTATACGTTAGCAACAATAGGTCACTGCACAGCTTCAACAATGAGTAAAACCCATATTGTATAGTAAGTTATAATGAGACAACTATCCACCAGAGAACAAATGACGTAGATGTTAGCAACAATTGGTCACCGTACAGCTTCAACAATGAGTAAAACCTAAACTGTATAGTAAGTTATAACGAGACAACTATCCACCAGAGATCAAATGATGTAGATGTTAACAACAATAGGTCGCCGTACAGCTTCAGCAATGAGTAAAACCGATACTGTATAGTAAGTTATAATGAGACAACTATCCACCGGAGAACAAATAATGTAGATGTTAGCAACAATAGGTCACTGTACAACTTTAATAATGAGTAAATCCCATACTGTATAGTAAGTTATTATGAGAAAACTATCCACCAGCGAAACAAATGACGTAGATGTTAGCAACAATAGGTTACCGTACTGCTTCAACAATGAGTAGAACATAAACTGTATAGTAAGTTATAATGAAACAACTATCCACCAGAGAATGAAAGACGTAGATGTTTGCAACAATAGGTCACCGTACAGCTTCAGCAATAAATAAAACCAATACTGTATAGTAAGTCATAATTAGACAACTTTCCACCAGAGAACAAACGATGTAGATGTTAGCAACAACAGGTCACTGCACAGCTTCAGCAATGAGTAAATCCCATACTGTTTAGTAAGTTACAATGAAACAACTATCCACCAGCGATCAAATAACGTAGATGTTAGCAACAATAGGTCACCGTACAGTTTCAACAATGAGTAAAACCCAAACTGTATGGTAAATTATAATGAGACAACTATCCACCAGAGATCAAATGATGTAGATGTTAGCAACAATAGGTCACTGTACTGATTCAACAATGAGTAAATCCCATACTGTATAGTAAGTTATAATGAGACAACTATCTACAAGAGAACAAATGAGGTAGATGATAGCAACAATAGGTCACCGTACAGCTTCAACAATGAGTAAAACCCAAACTGTATGGTAAATTATAATGAGACAACTATCCACCACAGATCAAATGATGTAGATGTTAGCAACAATAGGTCACTGTACTGCTTCAACAATGAGTAAATCCCATACTGTATAGTAAGTTATAATGAGACAACTATCTACAAGAGAACAAATGAGGTAGATGTTAGCAACAATAGGTCACCGTACAGTTTCAACAATGAGTAAAACCCAAACTGTACAGTAAATTATAATGCGACAACTATCCACTAGAGAACAAATGATGTAGATGAAAGCAACAATAGGTCACAGTACAGCTTCAACAATGAGTAAAACCCATACTGTATAGTAATTTATAATGAGACAACTATCCACCAGAGAACAAATGATGTACATGTTAGCAACAATAGGTCACCGTACAGCTTCAACAATGAGTAAAACCCAAACTGTATGGTAAATTATAATGAGACAACTATCCACCAGAGATCAAATGATGTAGATGTTAGCAACAATAGGTCACTGTACTGCTTCAACAATGAGTAATTCCCATACTGTATAGTAAGTTATAATGAGACAACTATCTACAAGAGAACAAATGACGTAGATGTAATCAACAAGAGGTTTCTGTACAGCTTCAACAATGAGTAAAACGCATATTGTATAGTAAGTCATAATGAGACAACTATCCACAAGAGAAAAAATGATGTAGATGTTAGCAACAATAGGTTACCGTACTGCTTCAACAATGAGTAAAACCCATACTGTATAGTTAGTTAAAATGAGACAACTATCCACCAGAGAAAAAATGATGTAGATGTTAGCAACAATAGGTCACCGTACAGCTTCAACAATGAGTAAAACCCAAACTGTATAGTAAGTTATAATGAGACAACTATCCACCAGAGAAAAAATGATGTAGATGTTAGCAACAATATGTCACCGTACAGCTTCAACAATGAGTAAAACGCATATTGTATAGTTAGTTATAATGAGACAACTATCCACAAGAGAACAAATGAGGTAGATGTAAGCAACAATAGGTCACCATACAGCTTCAACAGTGAGTAAAACCCATACTGTATAGTAAGTTATAATGAGATAACTATCTACAAGAGAACAAATGAGGTAGATGTTAGCAACAATAGGTCACCGTACAGTTTCAACAATGAGTAAAACCCAAACTGTACAGTAAATTATAATGAGACAACTATCCACTAGAGACCAAATGATGTAGATGAAAGCAACAATAGGTCACCGTACAGCTTCAACAATGAGTAAAACCCATAATGTATAGTTAGTTATAATGAGACAACTATCCACCAGAGAACAAATGATGTACATGTTAGCAACAATAGGTCACCGTACAGCTTCAACAATGAGTAAAACGCATATTGTATAGTTAGTTATAATGAGACAACTATCCACAAGAGAACAAATGAGGTAGATGTAAGCAACAATAGGTCACCATACAGCTTCAACAGTGAGTAAAACCCATACTGTATAGTAAGTTATAATGAGACAACTATCCACCAGAGAACAAATGATAAAGATGTTAGCAACAATAGGTTACCGTACAGCTTCAACAATGAGTAAAACCCATACTGTATAGTAAGCTATAATGAGACAACTATATACCAGAGAACACATGATGTAGATGTTAGCAACAATAGATTACCGTACAGCTTCAACTATGAGTAAAACGCATATTGTATATTAAGTTATAATGAGACAATTATCCACAAGAGAACAAATGAGGTAGATGTAAGCAACAATAGGTCACCATACAGCTTCAACAGTGAGTAAAACCCATACTGTATAGTAAGTTATAATGAGACAACTATCTACAAGAGAACAAATGAGGTAGATGTTAGCAACAATAGGTCACCGTACAGTTTCAACAATGAGTAAAACCCAAACTGTACAGTAAATTATAATGAGACAACTATCCACTAGAGACCAAATGATGTAGATGAAAGCAACGATAGGTCACCGTACAGTTTCAACAATGAGTAAAACCCAAACTGTACAGTAAATTATAATGAGACAACTATCCACTAGAGACCAAATGATGTAGATGAAAGCAACAATAGGTCACCGTACAGTTTCAACAATGAGTAAAACCTAAACTGTATAGTAAATTATAATGAGACAACTATCCACCAGAGAACAAATGACGTAGATGTTAGCAACAATAGGTCACCGTACAGCTTCAACAATAAGTAAAACCCATACTGTATAGTAAATTATAATGAGACAACTATCCACTAGAGACCAAATGATGTAGATGTTAGCAACAATAGGTCACCGTACAGCTTCAACAATAAGTAAAACCCATACTGTATAGTAAATTATAATGAGACAACTATCCACTAGAGACCAAATGATGTAGATGTTAGCAACAATAGGTCACCGTACAGCTTCAACAATAAGTAAAACCCATACTGTATAGTAAGTTATAATGAGACAACTATCCACCAGAGATCAAATGATGTAGATGTTAGCAACAATAGGTCACCGTACAGCTTCAACAATAAGTAAAACCTTTATTGTATAGTTAGTTATAATGAGACAACTATCCACCAGAGATCAAATGATGTAGATGTTAGCAACAATAGGTCACCGTACAGCTTCAACAATAAGTAAAACCCATACTGTATAGTAAATTATAATGAGACAACTATCCACTAGAGACCAAATGATGTAGATGTTAGCAACAATAGGTCACCGTACAGCTTCAACAATAAGTAAAACCCATACTGTATAGTAAGTTATAATGAGACAACTATCCACCAGAGATCAAATGATGTAGATGTTAGCAACAATAGGTCACTGTACTGCTTCAACAATGAGTAATTCCCATACTGTATAGTAAGTTATAATGAGACAACTATCTACAAGAGAACAAATGACGTAGATGTAATCAACAAGAGGTTTTTGTACAGCTTCAACAATGAGTAAAACGCATATTGTATAGTAAGTTATAATGAGACAACTATCCACAAGAGAAAAAATGATGTAGATGTTAGCAACAATAGGTCACCGTACAGCTTCAACAATGAGTAAAACCCATACTGTATAGTAAGTTATAATGAGACAACTATCCATCAGCGAACAAATGATGTAGATGTTAGCAACAATAGGTCACCGTACAGCTTCAACAATGAGTAAAACCCAAACTGTATAGTAAGTTATAATGAGACAACTATCCACCAGAGAACAAATGATGTAGATGTAAGCAACAATAGGTCACCGTACGGCTTCAACAATGAGTAAAACCTAAACTGTATAGTAAATTATAATGAGACAACTATCCACCAGAGAACCAATGACGTAGATGTAAGCAACAATAGGTCACTGTACAGCTTCAACAATGAGTAAAACGCATACTGTATAGTAAGTTATAATGAGACAACTATCCACCAGAGAACAAATGATAAAGATGTTAGCAACAATAGGTTACCGTACAGCTTCAACAATAAGTAAAACCCAAACTGTATAGTAAATTATAATGAGACAACTATCCACCAGAGAACAAATGATGTAGATATTAGCAACAATAGGTCACCGTACAGCTTCAATAATGAGTAAAACCCATACTGTATAGTAAGTTATAATGAGACAACTATCCATCAGAGAACAAATGATGTAGATGTTAGCAACAATAGGTCACCGTACAGCTTCAACAATGAGTAAAACCCAAACTGTATAGTAAGTTATAATGAGACAACTATCCACCAGAGAAAAAATGATGTAGATGTTAGCAACAATAGGTCACCGTACAGCTTCAACAATGAGTAAAATGCATATTGTATAGTTAGTTATAATGAGACAACTATCCACAAGAGAACAAATGAGGTAGATGTAAGCAACAATAGGTCACCATACAGCTTCAACAATGAGTAAAACCCATACTGTATAGTAAGTTATAATGAGACAACTATCCACCAGAGAACAAATGATAAAGATGTTAGCAACAATAGGTTACCGTACAGCTTCAACAATGAGTAAAACCCATACTGTATAGTAAGTTATAATGAGACAACTATCCACCAGAGAACACATGATGTAGATGTTAGCAACAATAGATTACCGTACAGCTTCAACAATGAGTAAAACCCATACTGTCTAGTAAATTATAATGAGACAACTATCCACAAGAGTACAAATGACGTAGATGTAATCAACAATAGGTTACTGTACAGCTTCAACAATGAGTAAAACCCATACTGTATAGTAAGTTATAATGAGACAACTATCCATCAGCGAACAAATGATGTAGATGTTAGCAACAATAGGTCACCGTACAGCTTCAACAATGAGTAAAACCCATACTGTATAGTAAGTTATAATGAGACAACTATCCATCAGCGAACAAATGATGTAGATGTTAGCAACAATAGGTCACCGTACAGCTTCAACAATGAGTAAAACCCAAACTGTATAGTAAGTTATAATGAGACAACTATCCACCAGAGAACAAATGATGTAGATGTAAGCAACAATAGGTCACCGTACAGCTTCAACAATGAGTAAAACCTAAACTGTATAGTAAATTATAATGAGACATCTATCCACCAGAGAACCAATGACGTAGATGTAAGCAACAATAGGTCACTGTACAGCTTCAACAATGAGTAAAACCCATACTGTATAGTAAGTTATAATGAGACAACTATCCACCAGAGAACAAATGATAAAGATGTTAGCAACAATAGGTTACCGTACAGCTTCAACAATGAGTAAAACCCATACTGTATAGTAAGTTATAATGAGACAACTATCCACCAGCGAACAAATGACGTACATGTAATCAACAATAGGTTACTGTACAGCTTCAACAATGAGTAAAACCCATACTGTATAGTAAGTAATAATGAGACAACTATCCATCAGCTAACAAATGATGTAGATGTTAGCAACAATAGGTCACCGTACAGCTTCAACAATGAGTAAATCCCATACTGTATAGTTAGTTATAATGAGACAACTATCCACAAGAGAACAAATGATGTAGATGTAAGCAACAATAGGTCACTGTACAGTTTCAACAATGAGTAAAACCCATACTGTATAGTAAGTTATAATGAGACAACTATCCATCAGCGAACAAATGATGTAGATGTTAGCAACAATAGGTCACCGTACAGCTTCAACAATGAGTAAAACCCATACTGTATAGTAAGTTATAATGAGACAACTATCCATCAGCGAACAAATGATGTAGATGTTAGCAACAATAGGTTACCGTACTGCTTCAACAATGAGTAAAACCATTCTGTATAGTAAATTATAATGAGACAACTATCCACCAGAGAACAAATGATGTAGATGTTAGCAACAATAGGTTACCGTACTGCTTCAACAATGAGTAAAACCATACTGTATAGTAAGTTATAATGAGACAACTATCCACCAGAGAACAAATGACGTAGATGTAAGCAACAATAGGTCACCGTACAGCTTCAAAGATGAGTAAAACCCATACTGAATAGTAAGTTATAATGAGACAACTATCCACCATAGAACCAATGACGTAGATGTAAGCAACAATAGGTCACCGTACAGCTTCAACAATGAGTAAAACATATACTGTATAGTAAATTATAATGAGACAACTATCCACCAGAGAACAAATGAGGTAGATGTTAGCAACAATAGGTCACCGTACTGCTTCAACAATGAGTAAAACCCAAACTGTATAGTAAATTATAATGAGACAACTATCCACCAGAGAACAAATGATGTAGATGTAAGCAGCAATAGGTCACCGTACAGCTTCAACAATGAGTAAAACCCATACTGTATAGTAAGTTATAATGAGACAACTATCAACCAGAGAACAAATGACGTAGATGTAAGCAACAATAGGTCACCGTACAGCTTCAAAGATGAGTAAAACCCATACTGAATAGTAAGTTATAATGAGACAACTATCCACCATAGAACCAATGACGTAGATGTAAGCAACAATAGGTCACCGTACAGCTTCAACAATGAGTAAAACATATACTGTATAGTAAATTATAATGAGACAACTATCCACCAGAGAACAAATTACGTAGATGTTAGCAACAATAGGTTACCGTACTGCTTCAACAATGAGTAAAACCATTCTGTATAGTAAATTATAATGAGACAACTATCCACCAGAGAACAAATGAGGTAGATGTTAGCAACAATAGGTCACCGTACAGCTTCAACAATGAGTAAAACCCATACTGTATAGTAAGTTATAATGAGACAACTTTCCACCAGAGAACAAATGAGGTAGATGTAATCAACAATAGGTCGCCGTTCAGCTTCAACAAGGAGTAAAACCCATACTGTATAGTAAATTATAATGAGACAACTATCCACCAGAGAACAAATGATGTAGATGTAAGCAACAATAGGTCACCGTACAGCTTCAACAATGAGTAAAACCATACTGTATAGTAAATTATAATGAGACAACTATCAACCAGAGAACAAATGATGTAGATGTTATCAACAATAGTTCACCGTACGGCTTCAACAATGAGTAAATCCCATACTGTATTGTAGATTATAAAAGGCCCCGACATAACCAGTTATAACAAACGAGAAAACAATGACGTGATTCATTTTCATAGCAATGAATGAAAAACAAATATAGACAAATATAGACAGCAACCAATTGAATCGCAGTCACCTGACTCTGGACATACAGGATGTGGTGGATTTATACATGTTTAGGTGATATCAACCCTTTCCCTAAATTGGGATAGTGGTGTAACAGCACAACATAAGAAATAAAGGGATGCTTTAAGTGGATTTATATGATCAACTGGAAATACTGTGAGCACTCTTCGTTAATGTGATGAATGTCACATCAACATGTCCTTGTCCTGATATTTATGTAATATTTGCCACTGGACGTTAACACAAATCGTCACCATCTTCAATACATGCACTTATCCTTTCTTGTCCATTACAAAATCAATAATCATTACTTAAACAAGGTTTTTCAAATTTGATACTACTGACATTTTGTAAGCTTTGGAAGACAGTGTTATTAACTGTTACTGAGATTCAGAGAAATATATTTACTCCATATGTATGTGCTTTATAATAATAAAAAAAAAAAGAGAAGTTATTATGACGGACGTATTAATTATGTTAAAAAATATGTGATTCATTTAAAAGTATAGGATTTCTTATGGATTGTTCTATCTCTCCATTAGTCTCCAAATCTATAACAAAAGATAAAGCATCCAGGAGCTTTATTTCCTTGTCAATACAGCCTTGAGCAAAACATCTTTCTTTTTTCTTGTAAACAATCTAAATGTGGGTTTAATTCTTACCGAAGCTAAAGTTATTATTTATATGTAAGTATGACTTAAAAGCATGCTTCATTTGCTATAACAGACCACTGTATAGAAACAAACATCAATCTTAAAATCTAGAATACATTTTTGAAAACAAAAGACATCTTTAACATATGATTTATAAGAGTTATGAAATGTATTTATATAAAATATCATTATGTTTTAGAAATATAAAAAAGACATGTGGCATGACTGCAAATGAGACAACTATCCACCAGAGTCAAAATTACTTTATATAAGCAAATACATAAGGTCACCATACGGCCTTCAACAATAAGAATAACCCATTACGTATATTCAACTCGTAGATCTAGGACAACAAAAATCTAAAACGAATATAACAGAGAGCAAACTACTGAGTTGCCTTCTCCGAGATTATGGACATCCACATAGAAACTAAGACGGTGTTAAACGTGTCTGATAGCCGTCAGTTCTAACCTGTGCTATTATACATTTATTTCCCCAGCCGTAAATAGGTCCGAGACCACAATTATTTCGTAGTGCATTTCTTTTAGAACATAAATGAAAATTAAAAAAATCCCACCTGCGCTTTCTCAAAGAAATTTTTACAGTGTGTTGTACTTCTTTTGGTACAAATTATATCAAAATTATAGAAAACTTCATCGTCTCTAACTCAAAATATGGACAATTTTATGTTTAGGGCGTCTTGAAATCTTTTGAAAGCTTCCGAAGTAGTAATTTTTAACCTTTTTCAGCTGGACCAAATCACTACTTTCCTTTAAAATTTTGGACCCAAATTTTTTTCCAGTGTAATTTCACCCCCCTTCTTGCAATTTGAGGCATTAAACATGGAGAAATAAATTTGGAAGGGGTATACAAATTAATGGCAAGTAACCCACTGTCAACACTAGGGACTATATTCGTGAAAATCAAGGGACGATAATTGTGGTCTCGGACCGATTAGATATACAAAATTTGTTATATCAAGAACATTCATATTTCCCGGTGGCATCACCAGATTGATATGACTTTTTGAGGGGGGACATTTTTTTATACATCGTTAAACCAAAGTAAATGTATATTGTATTCCACTGTTTATTTTATTTTTTTTCTTACTCAGAAATAACATGTGCATTCATATGCATTGTTCATTTCAACTTGCATTTATAAATTTCATGACATAACCAATACATCAATAATTAATAGTTTATTAAATGTCACGTGTTTTGTTTTCATGTTTACGTCTGACACACGATGTCTACCATTCTATCGCTTTAAATGGAAAAGGAATCGCGATATTCAGAATATAATTCTCAGAGGGGAATGTGAGGATTTGTTCATGTCACGTGGGATATTCTCAACCAATCAAACACATTGATCTAGCTATCATCAGACATGATCAGTGGAATAATATATTTAAGCTTTACTGTATCTTTGCATTTGCTCTTTTGCTTTGTTTTTAATTTGTTTTTAATAGTTTAACTGATTGCCATAAAATTTATTCTGATCTTCAAACGAAGTTCAATTTTATTTATACTGCTAAATTAATAAGAAAATTTAGAACAAAACAAAGAAAAGTTCATTGTATTATGTCATTTGCTGCATTCAAAATTATGTTATCAAAGGGAAATGAACAAATTTCGCTTACTCTGACTGAAGCTTACGGCACAATTCCATAGATATCAATTCTACTTGAATGCCCCCTCTTGAAAATGAATTTAAATTAAAATTTAAGGTTTGCAAAACTAAACTGTTGTTATATTAACTTATTAGAAAAATAATTGCTCAAGGATTAAAATCCAACATTAAAGTTCTCACTTTCAAGAAGGAACAATAACCGGAAAGATTAAAAACAAATTTCGATTTTCAGTTACATAAATGCTATCTATCCTGCAATTGACCCTTCTACTATACTAATACAGGGTGATAGATAACATAAACCAAACACTTATACTAGACGTTTATAGTCTCCTGGCATCTTCTTCTATTGAGAGCAAACGGTTCAAACTTATGTTTACGTAACAATTCAAGGTGGGGTGCTCATATCGGTACGCGTTTAAGTCGTGTCGATTTCATTCAACAACGATGGAGAAAAACTAAACGTAAGCTCAATGTTAAACTGCAGGATAAAAACAATATTCGTACAGTGTAGGTAAATATAAAATGTATTTGTACTCGTTACGAAACAGAAGAAAAGCTCACCGAGCCTGACATCACTCGATCTCTGTTTTTAAAGCTCGTCAAATACATTTTATAATTTCCTACACTACTAATATTTATATGTATACAATAAAATTGAGAATGGAAATGGGGAATGTATCAAAGAGACAACAACACGACCATAGAAAAAACAACAGCGGAAGGTCACCAACAGGTCTTCAATGTAACGAGAAATTCCCGCATCCAGAGGTGTCCTTCAGCTGGCCCCTAAACAAATATATACTATTTCAGTGATAATGAACGCCATACTAATTTCCAAATTGTACACAAGAAACTAAAATTAAAATAATACAAGACTAACAAAGACCAGAGGCTCCTGACTTGGGACAGGCGCAAAAATGCGGCGGGGTTATACATGTTTATGAGATCTCAACCAACGTTGTTCTTGTTTTTAGTTCCAAAACAGGACAATTCAGATTCATAAAATGCTATACCTTATAGTTTACAACGGAACATTATTACTTAAGAGTTTAAATGAAAAAATTGTTGAATTCTTAACAAGATGTCTTTTCCGGCTTATTTGTATTTTGCATTTACTGTTTTATGTATTCAAGATCCGTGAGAGAGTGATAACCGAGATCGTATTTACTTTTATAATAGGCCAAAAACATGTAACATTTTGGATTAAATACTTATTTAATATAATTAATTTAAATTTAAATATTCAGAAATAATGAATCTGCAAATAAGTTGGAATAGTTTGTATACGCCCGACTTATTCGGGACGTTTAATGACATGCAGTAGTACTTCCGTGCTTAATTCTGTCCGTTTGTGACGATTAAAAAAAACCCAACGAAACACATCTACAGTATAGTCTATATGTAAAAGTTAGGCAGTGATATCTTTCATTTGTATTAAACAAGAGAGACGAAAGATACCGAACAGACATTCAAACTCAAAAGTCGAAAATAAACTGACCGCCATGGCTTGAAATGAAAAAGACATACAGAATAAACAAAACATCAAACACAACATACATTTGTAGAAAACTCAGTCAGGGTTCTACTTCGTTTAAAATTTTCTCCCCTTTACGCCACTTAATTTCTTTAATTGTGAAAATGGACGCCATTGTAAGGATGACGCGATGTCAATTTAGTTGTTGAAAGCCAATAAATATACCCACAAAGCCTTATTACGAATCTTACATGACAGTTGTATTTTAACAGACAAATGTATCTACTAGCTGTTACGCAACATTTCATGTACTTTAAGGCTTTTTGTCAACAATTATCTGATAAATTGTCCGGGTGAAATCATGACTGACAGACTTCAACACCGATAACAATGTATGGTGCCATGTACAGCTCATTATGAGGGACAGACTTCAACACCAGTAACAATGTACTGTACCATGTAGAGTTCATCATGACGGACATACTTCAACATGAGCAACAATGTCTAGTGCCATGTAGACTTCATCATGACGGACAACTACAACACCAGTAAGACTGTATGGTGCTATTTAGACTTAATCATGACGGACATATTTCAACACCAGTAAGACTGTATGGTGCCCTGTAGACTTCATCATGACGGACATATTTCAACACCAGTAACACTGTATTGTGCCATGTAGACTTCATCATGACGGACATATTTCAACACCAGTAACACTGTATTGTGCCATGTAGACTTCATCATGACGGACATATTTCAACACCAGTAACACTGTATGGTGCCATGTAGACTTCATCATGACGGACACATTTCAACACCAGTATTAAGACTGTATGGTGCCATGTAGACTTCATCATGACGGACATATTTCAACACCAGTAAGACTGTATGGTGCCATGTAGACTTCATCATGACGGACATATATCAACACCAGTAAGACTGTATGGTGCCATGTAGACTTCATCATGACGGACATATTTAAACACCAGTAAGACTGTATGGTGCCATGTAGACTTCATCATGACGGACAACTACAACACCAGTAAGACTGTAAGGTGCCATGTAGACTTCATCATGACGGACAACTACAACACCAGTAAGAGTATGGTGCCATGTAGACTTCATCATGACGGACATATATCAACACCAGTAAGACTGTATGGTGCCATGTAGACTTCATCATGACGGACATATTTAAACACCAGTAAGACTGTATGGTGCCATGTAGACTTCATCATGACGGACAACTACAACACCAGTAAGACTGTATGGTGCCATGTAGACTTCATCATGACGGACATATTTCAACACCAGTAAGACTGTATTGTGCCATGTAGACTTCATCATGACTGACACATTTCAACACCAGTATTAAGACTGTATGGTGCCATGTAGACTTCATCATGACGGACATATTTCAACACCAGTAAGACTGTATGGTGCCATGTAGACTTCATCATGACGGACAACTACAACACCAGTAAGACTGTAAGGTGCCATGTAGACTTCATCATGACGGACATATATCAACACCAGTAAGACTGTATGGTGCCATGTAGACTTCATCATGACGGACATATATCAACACCAGTAAACTGTATGGTGCCATGTAGAGTTCATCATGACGGACATATTTCAACACCAGTAAGACTGTATGGTGCCATGTAGACTTCATCATGACGGACAACTACAACACCAGTAAGACTGTATGGTGTCATGTACAGCTCATTATGATGGACAACTACAACACCAGTTACATTTTATGGTGCCATGTACAGCTCATTATGACGGACAGACTTCAACACCAGTAACAATGAACGGTACCATGTAGAGTCCATCATGACGGACAACTACAATAAGAGCAACAATGTCTAGTGCCATGTAGAACTCATCATGAGGGACTTACTTCAACACAAGAAACATTGTATTGTGCCATGTACAGCTCATCCGGACAGATAGACTTCAACACCAGTAACAATGCATAGTGCCATGAAGAGTTCATCATGACGGACAACTACAACACCAGTAAGACTGTATTGTGCCATGTAGACTTCATCATGATGGACAACTACAACACCAGTAACACTGTATTGTGCCATGTAGACTTCATCATGATGGACAACTACAACACCAGTAACACTGTATTGTGCCATGTAGAGCTCTTCATGACGGACAGACTTCAACACCAGTAACACTGTATTGTGCCATGTAGACTTCATCATGACGGACATATTTCAACACCAGTAAGACTGTATGGTGCCATGTAGACTTCATCATGACGGACATATTTCAACACCAGTAAGACAGTAAACTGTGATGTAGAGCTCATCATGATGGACATATTTCAACATCAGTAAGACTGTATGGTGCCATGTAGACTTCATCATGACGGACATATTTCAACATCAGTAAGACTGTATGGTGCCATGTAGACTTCATCATGACGGACATATTTCAACATCAGTAAGACTGTATGGTGCCATGTAGACTTCATCATGACGGACATATTTCAACATCAGTAAGACTGTATGGTGCCATGTAGACTTCATCATGACGGACATATTTCAAAACCAGTAACACTATATAGTGCCATGTAGAGCTCTTCATGACGGACAACTACAACACCATTTACACTGTATGGTACCATGTATAGCTCATCATGACGGACAACTACAACACCAATCACACCAATAACAATATATAGTGTCATGTAGAGCTTAATATGATGATGAACAGACTTCAACACTAGTAATAAATTAATGTATGGTGCCATGTAAAGTTCATCATGACGGACATATTTCAACACCAGTAACACTGTATAGTGCTATGTAGACTTCATCATGACGGACATATATCAACACCAGTAACACTGTATAGTGCTATGTAGACTTCATCATGACGGACATATTTCAACACCAGTAACACTGTATAGTGCTATGTAGAGTTCATCATGACGGATAACTACATGTATTTACAGAGATGTCAACATTATCTAGAAAATATCCATCGAATGCAGATTTGTTTAGACTTACTTTACTATATAACTATATATAACTAAGCTTTTATTCGAATTATGTATGTTAACACATAAACTCTATCCAGTTGTTCTTCAACATTCAAACTAGATCCGACATTTCATAGATTTTATAAAGTCACTCCGTATATAAACCCCGATACAGATGAATCCGGACGTTGACGCGTTTCGAATCGAACACACCGTGAACCACTGTGAAGAATTTATACGTTTAAAGAAAATCCAATACCGGTATCTATTCTTCGGATATGTTGCTCCAATATATTCCTTGCTAGAATACTCATTTCTTACTACAAGGTTTTTCAAATATATGACATTTTTATAGGCAAAAACTTAAAAAAAAACGCAAAACAATGGCACCGATAAAAGAATGCTTGGTATTTTTAAATATTTAAAACATAATGCTTTCGTGTCTCATAGTTTTTAAATCATACGTTTTTGAAAATTCATTGTTTAAAATTAACAAACTTATAAAGATCGTAGGTTTATGTGGTATCTAGAAACAAAAAAAGTACACGTTTCAAAGTGTCTTTATTTTCATGCTGTACGTTCGTTATCATAACACTGTTAGTACTGTACGCTTCATTGCGACAATATTGTAGTCTTTCTACTGTGATGCCAAAATCCAACTGATTTGTCATTCTGGTCATTGTAAGCATCTTAACGTCTATACCAAACCATATGAATTTCATTCAAATTTTTCACGTATGTGTTTTACACTCTTAGCTTCATGAAAGACCACAAAAAGTACCAGTCTGAAGAAACAACGACTCTTTATAGACATAGAATCGGTACGGACCTTGTTCTCTAGCAGATGGATATCGAGAACTGCGACAAACTCAGTGTTTCTTGATTTTTGGTAGCCGGACTTGTTTAGTCCGAGTGAACTCTCATTCGAAAATAAAGTGACTGTGTGGTAGTATTTCTGGTGAAATACAAAATTCAAGGTCCAAAGGCAGTTACTACAAGTATTAAGAATCACAAAACAAAATTGTGATTTTTTTTTTTAACATTTGCCATATTTAAAATTGTCAGCACGATAGGAATATTAGCTTTAAATTACATGTATCAAGCTCAGGTTTCTGCATATTTTATTTCAACTTAAAACAAAGGATTGAAATGATAAATTCACGTGCAATATGATTGATAGTCGTTTTCCAATCGTCCTATGGTCAACATTTTGTGGATGTACATTATTAGTTACAAAACCTACCATATGAAGGTCGACTGATTATGGTTGATCTGGATGAGATGGTGGTGGTGGTGGGGATTGACTTATCATTATTCACTTACTGCCACATATGGCCCCTAAAGGAGTTGTTGCAATGGTCTTTAAAACAGACACCCATCACACCCAAACGGACACCCTTCAAATCGCCACATATGGGCTCCTCATGGCTGGTTGTTTTCTGGACCCCTATTTGTTAATGACAGTCACACTCGTACTTCATGGCTGGTTGTTTTCTGGACCCCTATTTGTTAATGACAGTCACACTCGTACTTCATGGCTGGTTGTTTTCTGGACCCCTATTTGTTAATGACAGTCACACTCGTACTTCATGACTGGTTGTTTTCTGGACCCCTATTTGTTAATGACAGTCACACTCGTACTTCATGGCTGGTTGTTTTCTTTACCCCTATTTGTTAATGACAGTCACACTCGTACTTCATGGCTGGTTGTTTTCTGGACCCCTATTTGTTAATGACAGTCACACTCGTACTTCATGGCTGGTTGTTTTCTGGACCCCTATTTGTTAATGACAGTCACACTCGTACTTCATGGCTGGTTGTTTTCTGGACCCCTATTTGTTAATGACAGTCACACTCGTACTTCATGGCTGGTTGTTTTCTGGACCCCTATTTGTTAATGACAGTCACACTCTTACTTCATGGCTGGTTGTTTTCTGGACCCCTATTTGTTAATGACAGTCACACTCGTACTTCATGGCTGGTTGTTTTCTGGACCCCTATTTGTTAATGACAGTCACACTTGTACTTCATGGCTGGTTGTTTTCTGGACCCCTATTTGTTAATGACAGTCACACTCGTACTTCATGGCTGGTTGTTTTCTGGACCCCTATTTGTTAATGACAGTCACACTCGTACTTCATGGCTGGTTGTTTTCTGGACCCCTATTTGTTAATGACAGTCACACTCGTACTTCATGGCTGGTTGTTTTCTGGACCCCTATTTGTTAATGACAGTCACACTCGTACTTCATGACTGGTTGTTTTCTGGACCCCTATTTGTTAATGACAGTCACACTCGTACTTCATGGCTGGTTGTTTTCTTTACCCCTATTTGTTAATGACAGTCACACTCGTACTTCATGGCTGGTTGTTTTCTGGACCCCTATTTGTTAATGACAGTCACACTCGTACTTCATGGCTGGCCCTGCCCCCCCTAAATCCGCCTCTGACCGGTACATAATGCGATTGCGTTTAACATGTTTGCAAGTCCATAATGTTCTTAAACTAAGACAATTGAGTAAATCACAAGATAAAAATAGATTTTACCAAATTCTCTCAATTGTAGACAAAAAAAATGTTTAAAAAAAAAGTTTTGCTCTACCTGTCGAATTTTACATTTAGGAAAATAGAAAACTGACAATAAAAACATACTTAGCAATGAAACATGCTAACATTCAGAAAGAAACAAAATCAAAATATGTATTTTATATTGACTTGATATTTCCTTAAAAATGTCCAATTCAGGGGCAGCAACCCAACAACTAGCTGTCGGATTCATCTGGAAATTTCAAGGCAGATATAGATGTGTACTTGCAAAACAATTTAACCCCCATGTTTGAATTACTCTTGATGCTTTGGTTTCAGAGTTATAAGCAAAAATAAACATTTTACCCCTATGATCTATTTTTAGCCATGGCGGACATCTTGGTTGATTGGCAGGGTCACGCCACACATTTTTAAAACTAGATACCCCAATGATGATTGTGGCCTAGTTGGTTTAATTTGGCCCAGTAGTTTCAGAAGAGAAGTTTTTTGTAAAAGCTAACGACGGACGACGACGACGTTGACGGAGGCCCAGTGATGAGAAAAGCTCACTTGGCTCTTAGGGCCAGGTGAGCTAAAAATATTAATTGTTTAGATAAAACAATACTATAAATTATTCTCGAATAGGAAACTTATAAATGTGATTATTTTTCTTTTTTTTCTTTCTGATTTGGTGATATTTAGATTTTCAGATTTTATATCAATTTGATTTTATCATAAAAATATATGCTTACATCAAAACAACATCTGATAAACAAATTTAATAATACTTTTAGATATTTGGATGATATTTTGGCTCTCAATAATGACGACTTCAGTATGTATATTAATGAAATTTATCCTGCTGAACTTACTTTAAATAAAGCTAATACTAATAATGACCACTGCCCTTTCCTCGATCTTGATATCTATATCACTAACGGAAAGCTGAATACTAAAATTTATGATAAAAGGGATGATTTTTCATTTCCTATCGTTAATTATCCGTTTTTAGATGGTGACGTTCCCTTGTCATCATCTTACGGTGTTTATATATCTCAACTTGTACGATTCGCTCGTGTTTGTAACAATGTTTTAGATTTTAACGAGAGAAATTTATGTATTACTGAAAAATTATTACACCAGGGTTTTCGATATCACAAACTAGTCAAAACTTTTACTAAATTTTATCATCGGTATAAAGACATCATTCGTAAGTATAGCTCAAACATGCAGACTTTTTATACGTTCAGGTATTTCACATCCAATTTTTTATGGAAATATTCTTTATAAAGCACAAAGGTGTCAGTATTCACCTCAGAAACTTACAAAACCTTTAAATAGACTGATTAAGAAGGGATATAATTACGATACTGTTGTCAAGTCATTAAAGATTGCATATTTTGGCGTTAATATTGAGTCACTGATAAGGTCTTTGCGTCGGAACTAAAGACATTTATTCTAAAAACAGTTGTTGGCATGACACGGGTTATGTTCTTCTCATATATGTTATGATGGTATGATACTAAACCCCTAACGGGAAGGATTGTGCCTGATGTTCATATGATGAAATCATAATCTTTCAGTCAGTTTAATTGAAGTCTGGAGCTGGCATGTCAGTTAACTGCTAGTAGTCTGTCGTTATTTATGTATTATTGTCATTTTGTTTATCTTCTTTGGTTACATCTTCTGACATCAGACTCGGACTTCTCTTGAACTGAATTTTAATGTGCGTATTGTTATGCGTTTATTTTTCTACATTGGTTAGAGGTATAGGGGGAGGGTTGAGATCTCACAAACATGTTTAACCCCGCCGCATTTTTGCGCCTGTCCCAAGTCAGGAGCCTCTGGCCTTTGTTAGTCTTGTATTATTTTTATATTAGTTTCTTGTGTACAATTTGGAAATTAGTATGGCGTTCATTATCACTGAACTAGTATATATTTGTTTAGGGGCCAGCTGAAGGACGCCTCCGGGTGCGGGAATTTCTCGCTACATTGAAGACCTGTTGGTAACCTTCTGCTGTTGTTTTTTATTTGGTCGGATTGTTGTCTCTTTGACACAGTCCCCATTTCCATTCTCATTTTTTTTTTTACTATATAAACTATATTGAAAATATAATTGTTAGATGACATTGAACAAGATAAAAATATGTATGCTTCAAAAAATATTTTCCATGTAAATGCTATTCCCATTTTCAGGATTTAACATGTTTAACAGGAACACATTTTTTTTTTAAATATTAAGATACAACCCCAAAAAATCACATTTTTGTATTTAGTTCAATATTTCCCTTGTAAAATGTGCAATTTTTGATCGATTTCATCCATTTTTAGTGGAAGAAGACGTCAAGTCTTCTGAAGACTTAAGGGGCTGACCATTGGCATTGAGTCTCCGTATGCCGCATTCATTTCGTGTATTACAATTTCAAAGCAACTTAAGATTCCTGACACCGATTTTAACACATGATTAGGCATCTGAATCATTTAATTTGTAAATTATGGTTGTAAAACAATCACTATCGTAAATATGACCCTTTTATTTATGTAAATTATTAGATTTCATCTCGTCCACATGAACGTTATTTGTTTACTTGTAACAGGATGTTTTAACTGTAGATATTTGTATTACGCATGCGTGAATTTGGTATCGGGACAACTCCCCTGTTTACAAGTTCGCCCTTGAAGTTACGAATTTGCAATCCTGCAGATAAGAAGATTTTGTTTTTATATAAATAAAAAGGATATATAAAGTGTTGTCTTTATTCATGGTTTTCCTTTGTCATGTGAATTAGATGCCCTTCGTAACATACATGTGAACCTCCCGACAGGAGTAATAAACTCCCGTTTTCAGGGGACTCCTCCCGTCCTCCCGTTTAGGAGAAAAAAAACTCCCGTGTATGAAATATTTCATGAATGAAAATTTTCAGACGCCATATTTGATCATTTCTTACTACTGTACGGGTGTAATTGACACCTGTGTTAAATTTTACCTGAACATCAAAGAAGATGTATAATTATATGGCTTCACTTGACAGCTTGGGTGTCAAACATACTGGTAATCAACGATGTTTACCTCCGGCTAACTGCCGTTGTGTTATCAAAACACTGTGTATTGGGAATGTTGAAATACTTTTTTGTTACTTCCCTTTGTTTTATCCTGTTTTCAGTTATTTTGCTTTTAAAAATGTAAATTGTAAAAAGACTATAAATGATTAATATTTTAATCAAATAATCATAAAAGGATGTTGATTAAATGAATTTTAATGATTTTGGACAAATAAAAAAAATTAAATTTATAAATTATTTAAGCAATCTACCCTCCTTTCAAGGATTAAATTGAAGTTTATATCATAAATTTGTTTATTATTGATTAGAAGCCAACATACAATATGTGCAACTAGACTAATAAAAGGTCTAGTAGTTAGATTAATTCCTAGTAAAATCTTGAAATATAAATTTGTAAATGTTAGTATGTATAAGATTTTATTGGGTAAGCAAGACATTTTACACTGTTTTTAAGTCTGTAAGCTTTCTACAAATATGACTTTCATAATGCTTAAAAGCCATGCAGTACTAGTGTTAGTGTATGTTATTTTTTTTAATTAATTTACGATGTTGCAAATATACATGTGGAGCTTATTTCTTTCTTATTTGTCTATACATTTACAAATGATAAGGAGATGGAGACATGAACAAAAGTATATACAGATAAGATATATAAATATAATGATTCATTTGCAAGCAGTGAACAATCATTGGTCAAAAACAAAACAAAACAAAACAAAAAACAGATTCTTCTTATTATTTTATTTTATTCAAATAGAGAGGCAATAAGGGAACTATAAACATTACAATTTGATGGAAATTTGAAGAAAAAACACAATTTCTACATCATTTGGTTACATTTACGACAAAATTTGTGTCGATAAAAAAACATGATGTTTTGATCATTCAGTACTTAATAGATGCATAGTTCTTGGGGAAAAGTTTCATCAATTAATATGAATATAAATGACTTTTTTTGTGCTCATTTTTTACAGTGGGTTGTGATGTGATGATCTTCCAGTTAGTTTACCCTCATTTGGAGTGTTGTTCCCAACCTGTTAAAGGTTCATTTTTGTGCATAATTCAAAATTGGATATTTCAACAAGCATCTAATATTCTTAATCTGGAAAATAAACCCTGGTCTGCTAGCTTCATGTATATTTTTTCTACCGATTTAATATGTAACTAGAATCATGCAAACAGACTTAATGAAAAGGCATGTAAGTTCATCATACAAATATGACACTTTTTCTAGACAATCCCCATCTTGCAAAATACATCGCTAAAAATTGTAACCTTTACAATTGTTGTTGTGCAGTAAAAACCCATATGGGAACTTTCAAAAGTTGGCGAGTATGTAACAAGTCTTACTATTTTTATGCTCCATTTATGGGCAATATGTTTTCTAGTCTGTCCGTCCGTCCTGCTTCTGGTTATAAAGTTTATGGTCGAGGTAGTTTTTGATGAAGTTGAAATCCAATCAACTTGACACTTAGTACACATGTGTTCCTCTTGATATGATCTTACTGCCAAATTAAAGATTTTACCTAATTTTCATAGTCAACTGAACATAGAAAATGATTGTACGGATGGGAAATCCATGTACTTATGTCCTTTTCTTGTTTGAAGAAAAAAAATACATTTTAACGATTATGGAACAAAGCAGCCTGGGTAAGTGGGGCTGCTTTTATGGTAATTCAAGTTACCTTTTATTCACCTTCTTCCACCTCAGAGCTATCAGCTCTTTTATTTTACCATTTTGTTTGTCTGTCCAGTGCGCTAAAAATATAGACATAATTTAACAACAGAAGAGACATAACTCGAGAAGACATTTAAGAAAATCTATTATGCTGTACTGATCAGTGGGTCTCATTGGGGTCTAAGCGTGACGCGGGATTGCCGATTTTTTATAAGCGTGACACGTGAAAATCAAATTATTGTGGCGTGAAAACGGGAAATGAGGTCTTGCGGGACCCGGGAAATGACAAAAAAATGAGAATTGCTTACGTCCATATAGGGGTAAATTCAGTAAATAAATATACGTCATCAGGGACCGCCCATTTAGGGGAGATCTTTCTGTATAACACTGAAGTTATATGGTCTTCTCATTGGCAGATAATGTTTGTTAAAATATTTTTTGGTAGATGGATCAAAACTCGAGTTGAAAAAAAAATAAAATAAATGCTGAATGTACTAATTTTTTTCCCTTCAGGGTTGAAAAGTAATGGGTGTCAGTATGGGAATTGTTTGTAAACAAGGCCATGTGAATGCCCAAAAATGCCGCATGACCCTATGTTTTTATTGTTGCAAAAGATAGGGCTACATTTGTACTTTCATGAATGATATATGAAAGATTTTAATTTCTAAAGGTAAATCAGGTATACATTTATTTCCACACATAAATTAGCATTAAAGTCAATGGGAGATTTTTTTCTGAATTTACCCCTATATAGTGTAAGCGGGATACGGGAATTTGACAAAACAGTAAACGGGATCCGGGATCGGAACCCCCCAACGAGAGCCCCTGATCGATGAGGTCAACAGATAAGAGATGTGGCTTGAGTTACTTGATTGAGTCGGGATATTATTTCTATGATTGACTACAACACACATAAAACATCAAAGACAATCAATTTGGTCATGGTTCTTTTTATCTAACAATAGAGAACAGTGGGGTCCTTTTTCAATAAGTACTGATGAAGTCAAAATGTCCCTCCCATAGACTTAATGTAAAAGAAATAAAGGTATAAAAAAAAAAAATCCAAACCTACCTACCCTATTCTTTTTCAAAGATGTATTAATAGGAAACACACAATGTCATATTTAAATTTGTTTGGCCTTACAGAAAACATTGTTTGTATGACATTTATAGGTCAATTGACCTCCGCTACAGTTTCTGTCGTGTGTATGTATATCAAGGGATGTACTAATTTTCCATGTGTGTAAATAGAGGTGGTGGTTAATGTGTATAAAGAAACAAATATAGTGAATTGGATTTATTGATTGTTTTGATTTAATGATATACACACTGAAAAGTGGATCGTCTGATTAAGGCGGAACAGTGAAAACTAAAGTAAAGTAAAATCTTCCAACAGTAGACACAAATAAGACACAGCAGTAACGCCTACATCTTGTGGTATTTATAATTAGGATTGTGAAGAGCATCTAATTCTTACAGTGATACACACACACACACACACACACACACACAACAGTGGCGGATACAGAGGGGGAGGGGGTTCGGGGGGGTTTGGACACCGCTTTTTTTTGTCGATCAATGCTTTTGAAATGGGACATATAGTTGTACCCCCTTTTATCTTGGTTTGGGACCCCCCTTTTTAAAAATGGCTGGATCCGTCCCTGCACATGGGACAACGGTCTTACCACGAGACGAACATCACATTATTACCACAGGGACTCGGTTAGCAGATTGAAATTTTGTAAATTAATGTTTTTTAATTTATTTTTTATTATTTCCTGTCTATTTGCATTACTTTATTAACGTAGTTAACGTTGCCATTTCTTTGTTTTCTAGCAATGTGCATAAACCCTGTCTTGTTCATAGGCACATGTCTAAAGAAAAATAATCCTATATATACCTTAATATACCTTGTGTAGCAATACATATTGTTTAAAATTGAGAATTGTGGCATCTTTATGAGTGGCCGTTCATGTCATTTGCGTGATTATATACGCGTATGTATACGCAGATATTACCTTCATATACGCGTATATTGTGGTTTTCAACGCGTATATTGTGGTTTAATATACGCGTTTATATGTATACAATCATTATATACGCGTTTATATACGCGTATGAAATCATTAAAGTCAACAAGCAACTACATTTAAGAATTGAATGCTTCTTTTTGTAAATTTATTGGGTGGTAAAAGCGTTGACCGAAGTAAATTTTGTATGAAGCGCGGAAGCGCTTCATTCTAAAAATGTACGCACGGTCAACGCTTTTACAACCCTATAAAGTTTCAAAAAGAAGTATTCAATACTTATAATTACATTTTTTAGCTAAAATCATGAAAACACGATTTTTATTCAGTTTTATTTAATTCACCTGTGCACTTTTTTGTGGGACCTCGTGTCATCATGCATGATAAATGTTATTGTCTGATGCAATTGTTTACGGAATAACATGTCATGCATGTTAGCGAATCAGAATAACGTATTATAATGAAACTTACATCTAATGTAATTATAAACAAATAAAACATACCTCAACAGAAACTTTTTTAAAATCAAATTTACTTTGCAATATTAAATTTGAAATAAATATAAAAACAAGTTGCTTTCTTTAAAAAAAAAAAGAAAAGCAATACATGAACCTAAGACCGCTGACTGACGGGTCATCAAAAGATTGTTGCTGAATGTGTGTTTGCGTTTGAATTGAAATAATTGACTGTGAATATAAGAAGCCAGTTGAAATAAAATTGAGAATGGAAATGAGGAATGTGTCAAAGAGACAACAACCCGACCAAATAAAAAAAAACAACAGAAGGTCACCAACAGGTCTTCAATGTAGCAAGAAATTTCCGCACCCGGAGGCGTCCTTCAGCTGGCCCCTAAACAAATATATACTAGTTCAGTGATAATGAACGCCATACTAATTTCCAAATTGTACACAAGAAACTAAAATTAAAATAATACAAGACTAACAAAGGCCAGAGGCTCCTGACTTGGGACAGGCGCAAAAATGCGGCGGGGTTAAACATGTTTGTGAGATCTCAACCCTCCCCCTAAACATCTAACCAATGTAGAAAAGTAAACGCATAACAATACTCACATTAAAATTCAGTTCAAGAGAAGTCCGAGTCTGATGTCAGAAGATGTAACCAAAGAAAATAAACAAAATGACAATAATACATAAATAACAACAGACTACTAGCAGTTAACTGACATGCCAGCTCCAGACTTCAATTAAACTGACTGAAAGATTATGATTTCATCATATGAACATCAGGCACAATCCTTCCCGTTAGGGGTTTAGTATCATACCATCATAACATATATGAGAAGAACATAACCCGTGTCATGCCAACAACTGTTTTTAGAATAAATGTGTTTAGTTCCGACGCAAAGACCTTATCAGTGACTCAATATTAACGCTAAAATATATTTACAGCTTCTATTTGAATAGTTATTTTAAAGCTCGACTATTTCATTTATTACTTGGGAATGTTCATAATTTTTCCGATGATAACCCTTTGGCAAATCGTAATTACTACTAACCGGATGACTTACGCAAATTGCACAAACCTACTTAGTTTGCTTTGTACATTTGTAACGTTGAATTCAGGATGCATTTATTTTATCTATCATATCTTTATATTTTGTTTCCTACATGAATGCCTGTATAGTCAACTCGTATTTAAAGCTGTCTTTACTCATGGAAGATGCTGTATGCGATGAAACCTGTGGCATGCAATTGATTGGGACCTCTTATGAAGAGACTTATTTTGGTCTCATTAAACATCTCAAATTTTAAGGATTTCATGATTTTACTTAAATCAATTCAAACATTCTACTGGGAAACTTAGTTTTGCCTTCTTAATTCAGAAGTTTATGAATACCTGTACACACTTTCAAAATAAGTTTTAACCAAATTATATAAAAGGTATGTATATATAAAAAGATACCAGAATTAAAATGATGTACGCCAGACACGAGTTCAGTAGATACAAAAAAGCATCAGTGACGCTCGAATGAAAAAAGTTAAAAGGCTAAATACATTACAAAGTTAAGGAATCTTTTCATTGGGTAGACAATCCTTAGCTTTTCGTAAAGGTCAAAGTTAATAAACAACTCGAGGTCAGAATACTGTTAGAAATGATGACCGTTTTGAAAGTCACATATGAAGGTCTTTCTGCCGTGTCCTGAATTTAGATAACAAAAAACGAAAATAAGCTATCACGAGTGAATTTAATACTATTTTATACTAAAACGGTATAAAATAATCAACATTATGATTGTATTTAAATTTTGTTGTGATTGTTGTAAAGTTGTGAGTTGCAAGGATTTAAAACCATGCTTTATGAATTGGAAACACACAAGTATTTTTATTCACGACTGTTTAAAATTTAAATATTTACTTTTATCTTATTTTCCGTTTTATGGATATATTACAATACAAATAAATAAATAATAATTACTCATAAAACCTAAATACTAAAATGGTATGAAATAATAAACGTCGAAATATAAAGATTAATTGTTTATAAAAAAAAATTTGTAGGTTGAAGAATTTATTTAGACTTAATTTTTATGTTTCCTTTACAAATGAATACTTAAAAATACCAAAGCAGAGTATCTTGTAATATAAAATACTTATTTCTTAATTGCAACTCTGAAAATATTATGATTTTAATCATGATTGTTAGTTTCCTCAGAAACATAAATACAGTATATATTTTGCATATATTGCTTTGATTCCGATTGAATTGAATACTTTTGATAAGAAGATCATCTTTCTGTTTTTCGATCAAATATCAATATGTTAACCAGATTCTTCTCTCCCGTAAGTCTATGATGAAATACACACTCAGTATCCCGTGGTTAAATCTTCAAACATAATCAATTCACATGTTATCGAGACAACAGACAATACCACGTTATAATTGACCCAGATACAAACAGTGTACAATGGTCGTTTTGAAACAAATATAATTGCGTCGTCATGGGTCATCAAGGGACCATATCAAAGACGTAGATAACAACCTGTTAAGACCTGTATAAATGACCGAAAACTTTTGAGACGTTCCGAGAATTTTATTCTGACTTCCGGCCGAGAGATATCGAGTGGCCCATAGACACATCCAATACTCACCAATATATAAACATGAACCCCTTAGGGGGTTCATGCAAAAAGATAGGCTTTAAGGATTAAGGCCAAAAATATTGAGGAAATTAGGGACTAAAAAGGGGGAAACTAAGTTTTGATTGTTTTTTTTGGGGGGGGGGGGGGGGGGGGGGGGGGAGAGTCAATTCTCAACAGCATAGTGTAAATGTACAAAAGCAAAAAAGGAGAGAATTTTTTTAAAAATTTCTTTAGAGGTTCAGTTCTCAGCAGCATGGTGTATTGCATAATGGCAAAAAAATGATTAAAAATTAAAATCATACTATTATAAGTTCTTTGACTTCAGTTATGCTGTATTAGAAACAGATCCTGTGTAAAATATTTAATTACAATCCAGATTAAATATTTTATAGTTAAATTTTGTGTCTTTTACTTGGAACTATTATTAAATATTTTAAATAAGTTCCTATGGAGAAAAAAACATCAAATTACACTGTCAATACAGAGATGACAGTTTTAAGGTCTTCACGGGTACAGTTAAACATCTTAAACAGGTTAAAAAATTATTTTACCTAGCGAAAAAATTACCATCTAAATACACATTTGAAGTGTCTAGTTCACAGGCATTTGTCTCTATCCATACGAAGGTCGACTATCCATATAGATATATATATAAGCTGTATATGGATAGTGGACCTTCGTATGGATGAAACAAGTGCCTGTGGTCTAGTTCTAGTATGACCTATCAAGATATCGAAGTGTATAAAGGTGAAAGATTCCATATAAAACAATAACATCCTTGATTTTAAATCACATATTAAAACAAGAGGCTGTCACAACGACAGTAAACAGTATCAACATATTAAAATTTGAAAAGCGTAGGTTGAATGGTTCATGTGTAAATGCAACAACGTGAATGGAAACGCCATTAATAACCGACATTTTTGTCACAAAAATCCGGTTAAAACCTGAAACGTATCAATATTTAACAATCACAAGTGCACATCCAAAACACAAATTCAGTCACAAGTATTACAGTGTCGGAATAAAATTGAGAAAGGAAATGGTGAATATGTCAAAGCGACAACAATCCGACCATAGAGCAAACAACAGCCGAAGGCAACCAATGGGTCTTCAATGTAGCGAGAATTCCCGCACCCGTAGGTGTCCTTCAGCTGGCCCCTAAAATATGCATAATAGTACAGTGATAATGGACGTCATACTAAACTCCGAATTATACACAAGAAACTAAAATTTAAGATCATACAAGACTAACAAAGGCCAGAGGCTCCTGACTTGGGACATGCGCAAACTTGCGGCGGGGTTAAACATGTTTATGAGATCTCAACCCTCCCCCTATACCTCTAGCCAATGTAGAAAAGTAAAAGAATAACAATACGCACATTAAAGTTCAGTTCAAGAGAAGTCCGAGTCCGATGTCAAAAGATGTAACAAAAGAAAATAATTAAATGACAATAATACATAAATAACAACAGACTACTAGCAGTTAACTGACATGCCAGCTCCAGACCTCAATTAAACTGATTGAAAGATTATGTCTTCATCATATGAATATCAGGTACAATCCCTCCCGTTAGGGGTTTAGTATCATACTATCATAAAATATATGAGAAGAACATAACCCGTGTCATGCCAACAACTGTTTTTTAGAAATAAAAGTGTTTAGTTCCGATGCAAAGACCCTATCTATACTTCATATTAGTGAAAGTATAGTGACATCAATGAGCTAGATAGACATTTAACTAACTTCCAAGATAAATTAGTTGAAAAAGATACCGTAGAAATAAAACGTTATTAGAAACGTAAAAAAAAAACCACAAGCAGAAAAACAATCTTATTAAAGGCAGATAGGACAAAGAATGTTCCACTCACTCTCATTACTAAATATAATCCAATCGAAAAAACCTTAGTAAGGTTATAGGAAAACATTGGAACATGCTGCAAAAAGACAAACAATGGAGTGGAATCTTCAACAAGGTGCCTATCATAGCGTATAAACGTATCAAAACGATAAAAAAAACTACCTTGCAAAATGAAGGACATACTTGGGAGACTTTAGAAAAGGGACCCATGCTTTAATAGTATAAGCAAAAAATCCCGAAACACTGTTAGTTATTATGTTAATTATAGGCAACAAACTTTCAAATAAATGAAATCACAGTTAAAAAAGTCTTGTGATTTATTACGTATATAAAAAAGATATATGTTGGTCGAAGGAACCGCATTTCATTGCAATTCTGATCAATTGTGATATATATTTACAAACTAGTTCAAGAACTCAGTTTTTATTGGTTAAAACAAAAAGACAAACGAGTGTTTATTAACGCGTATCTAATGATTTCATACACATATTAACGCGTATGTAATAATTGCATACGCGTATATAATGATTGCATACGCGTATATTAACGCGAATATTATTTACGTGTATATTATGATAAATAAATTGGAATAAAGTATAAACGTGTTTATTTTTACAATAAACGCGTATAAAACCACAATTTACGCGTATATGTAGATAATATACGCGTATATATACACGTATATAATGCCGCAAATGACATGAACGGCCACTCATACATCTTATGCTACATATATATAAAGTAGAATCCAAGTAAATACTACTATTTATTATACAAATCAAACGATCGAACTACAGTTACAGAATGATTATAATCCTATTAAATCCTATTTTTTGACAAATAAAAAAATGTTGTTGTTGTTGTTATTAAAAGCCTTATTAAACTATGAGCAGATAATGAACCCGTGTGTGGTCGAAATGATAGATACATAAAAACTGCCACAGTATCAATTATCAGCGGATGTAACTGTTTAAAGTTACTACACACCTCCATCCTTAGATTTCACATAACCTTAATGTTTATAGTTCATTTATCACTGAATGAATTAAAACACAATCAGCTGTTTTTAGTGGAAGAAGACGTCAAGTCGTCTGACGACTTAAGGGGCTGACCATTGGCATTGAGTCTCCGTATGCCGCATTCATTTCGTGTATTACAATTTCAAAACAACTTAAGATTCCTGACACCGATTTTTACACATGATTAGGCATCTGAATCATTTAATTTGTAAATTATGATTGTAAAACAATCACTATCGTAAATATGACCCTTTTATTTATGTAAATTATTAGATTTCATCTCATCCACATGAACGTTATTTGTTTACTTGTAAAAGGATGTTATAACTGTAGATATTTGTATTACGCATGCGTGAATTTGGTATCGGGACAACTCGCCCTGTTTACAAGTTCGCCCTTGAGGTTACGAATTTGCCATCCTGCAGACAAGAAGATTTTGTTTTTATATAAAAAATAAAGTGTTGTCTTTATTCATGGTTTTCCTTTGTCATGTGAATTAGATGCCCTTCGTTACATACATGTGAACCTCCCGACGGGAGTACAAAACTCCCGTTTCAGGGGTCTCCTCCCGTCCTCCCGTTTAGGAGAAAAAACTCCCGTGTATGAAATATTTCATGAATGAAAATTTTCAGACGCCATATTTGATAATTTCTTACTACTGTACGGGTGTAATTGACACCTGTGTTAAATTTTACCTGAACATCAAAGAAGATGTATAATTATATGGCTTCACTTGACAGCTTGGGTGTCAAACATACTGGTAATCAACGATGTTTACCTCCGGCTAACTGCCGTTGTGTTATCAAAACGATGTGTATTGGTAATATTGAAATACTTTTTTGTTACTTCCCTTTGTTTTATCCTGTTTTCAATTATTTTGCTTTTAAAAATGTAAATTGTAAAAAGACTATAAATGATTAATAATTTAATCAAATAATCAAAAAAGGATGTTGATTAAATGAATTTAAATGATTTTGGACAAATAAAAAAAAATAAAAATTATAAATTATTTTAGCAATCTAGACCTCCTTTCAAGGATTAAATTGAAGTTTATATCATAAATTTGTTTATTAATTATTAGAAGCCAACATACAATATGTGCAACTAGACTAATCAAAAGAGTGAATGTTATTTCCTCATTATTTATGTCAAGATTATGGTATTCTTTGTTTGTAACATCGATGCCAGATCAAGTTTTACGAGATATTAAAACTGCATGTGTTAGTTTTGTGTGGAATAATGGTGCACACTTAGTAAAATATAACACCATCATTGATCAAAAGTGTAATGGAGGATTACAGTTACCTGATATTGAATGAAAGATGTATGCATTTAGATTAAAATTTTTAGCCAGGTTTTTAGACAAGAATTATAAAGTGCTATGGAAGTCTACATTTAAGTATTTTATTTCAAAAATTTTAAATATGAACTTATCAGAAGAAATATTATTCATGTCTTTACCAGAAAACTTGAAGTGTATTCCTAATGTTTACAAAGAAATGTTTAAAGGTTTTGATCTCTTAAGAGATGATATTGAATTTGATCTTAGCACTGAAAATGTATATGATCAACCCTTATTTTGTAATCCAAATGTGTTGTTCGATGGAAAAACTGTTATATGGTATGATTTTATAAATGCTGGAATTGTTCAAGTAAAAGATATATGTTATGAAGTTATAGAGGGGTTCTTACCAGAAATGGCTATAGTTGAGATGATACAAAATGTAACTAATCATTGTGAAATTAACAGTATTGTAAAAAGATATAATACTTTAAAAGTTGTATTGCCTAAATAATGGACAGAAATTATTCATAAAAATATTCATAGGAGAAATGTTTCTCGCTTAATGTCATTTTCAAAGATAAATTGTCAGAGTTTTCTATGTGTTCGACAAAAGAACTGTATTTGTTACTTACGAGTAAACTATGTCAGCATCTTTTTGCTATAAAAAGTGGACGGAAGTTTTTGAGATTGAAGAGAATGATCTTTGTAAAGTATGGGAAAACGTTAATTTCAATTGGAAACCATCTATATTAATGGATCTAGATTTCAAAATAGCTCATTATTGTATTTTCACAAATTCTAAACTTATGACTATGAAACTTATAAATTACAATGTATGTGATGTTTGTGAAAAGGAAGTAGAAAATATCACTCATTTATTTCTATTATGTTCTGAATTAGTAGAATTTCATCTGTTTATGCAACAAAAGTTGTCAGTTTTATTTGATAATGTTGATTCTGACAAAATTGATAATTTAGTGTATGAAGAGGTATTTATGTTTGGTTTATTTGGATCTATCAAAGGCGTAAATGTACGTTTTGTCAATTTCATGTTATCTATAGCGAGATATTGTATCGTCAGAAGAAGGAATTTACTTAAAAATTTTAACAGTAATGTTGATCTTATTAGACTATTTAAATACACTGTAAAACATTATATAACTTACCTGTATGAATATTTGTAAGATGCAAGATGTATGAGAAATGTTTTTGAGAAACACTTTTTAAAGAATAATATTCTGGTACAAGAAACCGAAGGTGTAATAACATTTAATTTCTAAATATTTTGCTGATTATATATATGATTATACTTTAAAACATTGCCTTGTGATATTTGTGTGTAATATGTAATATATCTGTTGTATATATATGTTGAAGAATTGAATAAAGATAAAAAAAAAGAGACTAATCAAAGGTCTAGTAATATTAATTCCTAGTAAAATGTTGAAATTTAAATTTGTAAATGTTAGTATATATTAGATTTTATTGTGTAAGCTAAGAAATAGCAAGACATTTTACACTGTTTTTAAGTCTTTATAAGCTTTCTACAAATATGACTTTCATAATGCTTAAAAGCCATGCAGTACTAGTGTTAGTGTATGTTATTTTTTTAATTAATTTACGATGTTGCAAATATACATGTGGAGCTTATTTCTTTCTTATTTGTCTATACATTTACAATGATAAGGAGATGGAGACATGAACAAAAATATATACAGATAAGATATATAAATATAATGATTCATTTGCAAGCAGTGAACACTCATTTGTCAAAAACAAAACAAAACAAAACAAGAAACAGATTCTTCTTATTATTTTATTTTATTCAAATAGAGAGGCAATAAGGGAACTATAAACATTACAATTTGATGGAAATTTGTAGAAAAAACACAATTTCTACATCATTTGGTTACATTTACGACAAAATTTATGTCGATAAAAAAATATGATGTTTTGACCATTCAGTACTTAATAGATGCATAGTTCTTGGGGAAAAGTTTCATCAAATAATATGAATATAAATGACTTTTTTTGTGCTAATTTTTTTACAGTGGGTTGTGATGATCTTCCAGTTAGGTTACCCTCATTTGGAGTGTTGTTCCCAACCTGTTAAAGGTCCATCTTTGTGCATAATTCAAAATTGGAAATTTCAACAAGCTTCTTATATTATTAATCTGGAAAATAAACCATATTTTTTCTACCGATTTAATATATAACTAGAATCATGCAAACAGACTTAAGGAAAAGGCATGTAAGGTCATCATACAAATATGACACTTTTTCTAGACAATCCAGATCTTGCAAAATACGTCGCTAAAAATTGTAACCTTTAAAATTGTTGTTGTGCAGTAAAAACCCATATGGGAACTTTCAAAAGTTGGCGGGTATGCAACAAGTCTTACTATTTTTATGCTCCATTTATGGGCAATATGTTTTCTAGTCTGTCCGTCCATCCTGCTTCTGGTTATAAAGTTTATGGTCGAGATAGTTTTTGATGAAGTTGAAATCCAATCAACTTGAAACTTAGTACACATGTGTTCCTCTTGATATGATCTTCTTAATTTTACTGCCAAATTAAAGATTTTACCTAATTTTCATAGTCAACTGAACTTAGAAAATGATTGTACGGATGGGAAATCCATGTACTTATGACCTTTTCTTGTTTGAAGAAAAAAAAATACATTTTAACGATAATGGAACAAAGCAGCCTGGGTAAGTGGGGCTGCTTTTATGGTAATTCAAGTTACCTTTTATTCACCTTCTTCCACCTCAGAGCTATCAGCTCTGTGATTACTCTAAGTTTATGAATGAAATTCTGCACGCAAATTTATCTATAGAATTTTAAACTGAATGAACTTTTACAATTATAGTGTATTTCCAAAATCCTTCTACAAATTGAAAATAAGCAATATGTAAATCTATTTTTGCATGCAAAACAAAGAATAGGTAGACTGCCTTATTTCTTTGCATAAAATGGTAATAAGGTATTATTCTGCCCTTTAACATTTTAACCATTGCCTTAACCAAAGTTCGTTTAATTCTAATTATACACAAAATCTCCATATCTATTTGGCGGTTTCCGTGCTCTGATTCTCTAGAGTTCTGGTTAATCTCGGAGTCTCAACGGTAGGTTTAACAACAGATTTTGAATTTTCACTAGTGTCACTAGAATCAGTCGGTGTTTTTACGTCTACTTGATTGTCGGATATGACTGGAATCGGAATATCTGGAATCTTAGATATATTTGGTAATTTATTGTCACTATACTGATCATATTTGTGTCTGATCTGATTCTGATGTCGTTTAACAGTTCTGCCATCGGTTAATTCAATGACAAACGAAACTGGTCCTGTTCTTTTAATTAAAGTTCCTGTAATCCATTTAGCTTCACGGTTGTGACTCAAAATGTACACACTATTACGCCCAGGAGTAGATTACCTTAGCCGTATTTGACACAACTTTTTGGAATTTTGGGTCCTCAATGCTCTTCAACTTTGTATTTGTTTGGCTTTTTAATTGTTTTGATCTGAGCGCCACTGGTGAGTCTTATGTAGACGAAACGCGCGTCTGGCGTATTAAATTATAATCCTGGTACCTTTGATAACTATCTCCTACATTAAAATTTCTCACTTTAGCTGTGTTATCATGAGATTGTTTTTGTCTTTGTTGTTTCTGTTGAACACGACTGTTAATGTTCGGATATGTTAAGTCTAGCAACGATCTTGGTCTCCGTCCCATTAACATTTCAGCTGGAGCAATTGCGGTTGTGGCATCTGGTATTAGTCTATATGTAAATAAAATTTTCGCCATTCTTTTTTCTATACTTCCCTCGGTAACCTTCTTCAAACCCTCTTTAAATGTCTGAATGCACGCTCGGCCACCCCGTTTGTGCTAGGTTGATATGGTGAAGAACGAATGTGCTCAATTCCGTTTCTTTGAACAAAATCCTGGAATTCCTGACTAGCAAACGGTGCTTCATTATCACTCACGATGCTTTCTGGTAATCCATGAATTGCAAACATAGTGCGCAATTTCTCGATAGTGTTTGCACTGGTTGCAGAGTTCACTACATGTACATGCAAATATTTTGAGTGTGCATCAACACATACTAAGAACATTTTCCCATACAGTGGCCCTGCCTAATCCATATGTATCCTTGACCATGAGTTTGACGGCCATTCCCAAGGATGCATTGGAGCTTCTGGTGGAGCATGTCGATTGACTTGACACTTGTGACATGCACGAACTGTCTGTTCAATTTCTGCGTCCATATTTGGCCACAAGACATAACCTCTCGCAAGTACTTTCATACGTGAAATTCCTTGATGACCCTCGTGTAGTTCTTGAAGAATAATTTCCCTTCCATGGTTTGGAATAACAACTCTATTTCTCCACAAAAGGCAACTGTCAAATACACTTAACTCTGTTTTTCCACTAAAATATGGCTTCATTACATCATTTATATCTCTGTAATTTGGGCAACCTTTCAAAACATAGTTAGTTATTTGTCCCAATATCGGATCCTTGCGTGTCCATGCTTTAATTTGCTGGGCAGTAACCGGCGTAGAATCCATGTGATCCATAAGCATGATCATTTCTGCGGGCACTTCCGTTTTCCCTACTCGGTTTAATGGTAGACGGCTTAGTGCGTCAGCGATAGAATTCTTCTTTCCTTCTTTGTAAACTATCTTATATTCATATGCGGACAGTGTCAAAGCCCAACGCTGAATTCTTGCGGCTGACATTGGTGGAATACACTTATTTTCGTTAAATAATCCTATCAATGGCTTATGATCTGTATAAATGGTGAGTTTTCTATCAAACAAATATTGATGAAATTTCTTTAGTGCGAATATAACGGCTAATCCCTCCTTCTCAAGAAAACTATAATTCCTCTCGGCGGGTGCTAGCGTGCACGAAACATATTCAACCGGTCTGTCACATCCATCTTCCATTTTGTGCGACAGGACGGTTCCTATTCCATAAGTTGAAGCATCACACGATAGAAAAATGTCCTTGTTCGGGTCATAATGTACCAACACTTTAGAAGATTTTAGTAAAGTTTTTGATAGTTCAAAAGCCTCTTGTTGTGATTTGTCCCATTCCCATTGTTTTTCCTTTTTCAACAGTTCATGTATCGGTGCTAGTTTTGAAGATAAATCCGGCAAAAATCTGTTGTAGTAGTTAAGCATTCCTAAGTACGATTTTAACTCGGTAACATTTTTAGGTTCCGGTGCCTCTGTGATCGCCTTGAATTTGTTTTCAACAGGATATATTCCATATTGATCAATTCTTTGACTTAAATACACTACTTCAGGTGCTAGAAATACGCATTTGTCCTTGTTGAGTCTCATACCTGATTCCTGTATCTTGCGTAATACAGTTTCTAAATTGTTTAAATGTTCACTCTTTGAACTTCCAGTGATAATAATGTCGTCTACTCTCACAACAACTCTCGGGATTCCTTGCAACAAATTTTCCATTGTTCTTTGAAATATTCCCGGTGCGGATGAAACTCCAAACGGCAAACGATTATACTGATATAATCCGTTATGCGTGTTGATTGTTACATATTTACGTGACTCCTCGTCGAGTACAATTTGTTGATAGGCCTGGCTCAGATCTAGCTTGGAAAAAGCTTGTCCCCCACTTAATGTTGCATAAAGATCATCGGTTTTAGGGATCGGATAATTGTCAAGTTTAGACACTTGGTTAATAGTTACTTTGTAGTCCCCACACATCCTTACTGATTTGTCTGGTTTTACTATTGGCACTATGGACGCAGCCCATTCGGAAAATTCAACCTTTTCGATATTTCGCCCTTTTTGCAATCTATCGAGTTCTTTTTCAATTTTTTCTTTGAGTGCGTACGGCACTGGCCTTGCTTTGAAATATTTAGGTGTAGCGTCTTTATCTACATAAATCCTTGCTTTATTTCCTTTTAATGTGCCTAGTCCTTCTTTAAATACTTGAGGGTACTTTCTTAGCAAGTCTTGTAACTCATTGTCCTTTTCCGGTTCCTGATTGTGTGACAATTGCTCAATTTTTAATATTGATTTTCAGTTGAGTTGTAGTTTATGAAGCCAATCACGCCCCATCAAACTCGGTCCCGTTCCCTTAATTAACCACGGTCATCGGTAAATCCACACTTTTACTGTTCAGTTGTATATAACGGTAACATTCCGTTTTCCTAACACATCAATTTTCTCTCCTGTGTATGTACGCAAACTACACGGTGATTTTTCTAATGAATTGCCACTTCCAAATTCCTCATAAGTTTATATGTCTTTTTACCACAGGCACTTAAAAGAATTGCTCGTTGCTTTTCCATACTTTCAATGTTATTTGCAATACAATAATGGTTAAGTCTTTCAGTGTATTGTATCCAATCTTTTGAAATGTCATCAAATTCGTCAATACGTCCATAGTTTGTTGGAATTATTATAGGTGGTGCAGCTTCGTCTCCCATGGTTATCTTCACAATGTATTCACTAAATCGAAATAAGTTTTAAATCCTTGTCGCCAATTTATGTGGCATCTTATGCTACATATATATAAAGTAGATTCCAAATAATACTATTATTTATTATACAACCTCAAACGATCGAACTACAGTTACAGAATGATTATAATCCTATTAAAAGCCTTATTAAACTATGTGCAGATAATGAACCCGTGTGTGGTCGAAATGATAGATACATAGAAACTGTCACAGTATCAATTATCAGCGGATGTAACTGTTTATAAATTAATGTCACTACAAGAATGATCCTAGCTCACTTTTACAAAATATATAGATATTTTAAGGTTACCACTTTTACAAAATATATAAATATTTTAAGGTTACCTCAATTTACCATTAAAATACTGTAAATGGTCATGGTACCCTATGTCAGCTTTACAAAACTGATTTTTTCTAGGTTACTTAATGTCACCTTAGTATTACTGTTTGTCGTAAACCTACCTTATGTCACCATTACAATAATGTTTAGGGCTATGTTATCCAATGAAACTTTATAAAGCACAAATTTGTTCAGTCAGGCCATCACTGTATTACTAAATAACAATTTAAAAAGTAAACCGTTATAGGTTAAAGTACGGCCTTCAACACGGAGCCTTGGCTCACACCGAACAACAAGCTATAAAGGTCCCCAAAATGACTAGTGTAAAACCATTCAAACGGGAAAACCAACGGTCTAATCTATATAAACAAAAAATATATATTTGCATGATTAGGTTAACCAAGCTAACCTTCATCGAGTTATTTAGTTTACTTTTACTATTGACAAATACGATCACATTACCCACTACCATATTTACCGCATAACGATATATTCTGGTTGATTTTAATTTTTGTATCTATCTGTCTACCAAACGTCTTTGCACTTTGCTAAATCACATTTAACAATATATTATATTTACACATACAATTATGATATGTTCAACTAAATACTATAGTTAATGACCCGATACAAATAAGAAGAGATGTATTTTAATATTTTTGTGTTATTTTTCAGAAGTTCTGAATGTGATATAGACGTGTAGGAAAAGTCCAGATTCTGAAATAATAGGTACCACTAATGGTCACAGTTTGTGGTTCTGAAAACTCTGATACCAGAGACAGAACTAAATGACCAGGTTCGTTCTTAAGGATTTAAACATAAAATATTTCAATTGTATAGTGTCATTTAAGAATTAACATGAAACGGAATTTCTCGTTGTTGTAGGTACGATAACAATGTAAATTCACACAAAATGGTTGCATCTAGTTATTGGTTTCTGATTTTGAATTATCTCATCTACAACTTTTGTTTTAGCATGCCCATAGTCTTATATCATGCATGCATCCTGTTTTTCCAAGGTACCTCCCTTTAAAGCTTTTGATCCATACACACATTTTGTCTACATAAGACTAAAATTGACTATCAGGAAAAAGAATTACAAGCCAACCTAAAATAAAGTTAAAAAAAGTAAAATCACAAAAAAACTGAACTCCAAGGAAAATTAAAAAGTCACTAATGAAAAAATCAAATGATAAAACACAAAACGGATGGACAATAACTGTCATATTTAAGAGTGTTCCAATTTGCCTGTTAATAAAAATGTCAGAGTTATCTTTCTTTGCAGTTGTATATATTGCGTGCTGCAGGTCTGTATATATGAGACAAATTTATTTTGTTTATTTCGCCTTAGACCTTAGACCTATAATAAAGAATTAACATATTTTTTCGACCGAGTGCTTGTTATCCTTATACGAATTTCCATCCGGTTTCATATCAACATCATTGGAGCCTCTAGTTAATTTCACTATATAATTTTCATGTTTATAAGTGACATCTTTTGTTTTTACAGGAATCCATACATCATTAAGTTACAATGATGAATGTTTCTATCGTAAAACGAATCTAAAATCATGGCATCTCTTTCTGAAGAAGAGGAGAATTATGTCCGATTAGCATTGTTATTGAAAGGAGTGACACCTAGAGCAGTCCGTACTTATTTTGACAGAGAATTTCCACCAGCGTCTCTACCCTCAACACTGAGTAGAAGCTACAACAAACTTACTGACTTAAAAGTAAAGAGAATCATAAATCAGGCTCAGTGGAATCTTTTGATTCCAAGAAATGGTAGGTCTTTCTGTGACTGCAGACATTTTGTTAATTAAGATTTCATTAACATGTGGTTTACACATTTTTAGCTCACCTGGCCCAAGATTCTTCTCTTGAAACTACTGGGCCAAATTTAACCAAGCTTGGCCACACTCATCATTGGGGTATATAGTTTAAAAAAAAATTCTCATAATGCTTATGTTCCCGACTAGAAGGGCCTTTCTTCTTGGTGAAGAATTTTTTATGATGTGTTTCAAAGTACTCGTCCAACCATTTGGGCTTTGTGTCAGTTGTTTTCTTGTGTGTTATGCACGTTTTCGTACTGTATATATATTTGGAATCTGACACGGTCACAGGTCTGTTTTCATTTGAAAATAAGCTGTTTTGTTCAATTTTGAGTCCTTAATCAACCCAACTTCTTTTTGTATACCCTTCTCTTCTTTTTCTACTGTTTCTCTGCCTCTGCCTTTGTTTTTCTGTATATTGTTTATTAAATTTGGAATTCGAAGTTCTTCTTTCAATAAGCCTTTTTTAGCTTGGTTTTATAGTTTCTATTTTGTTTAATTAGATTGTCCAACTTCCTCTGATAATTTTTTTAATTTTAGATTCAGCCGGTAAATTCATGTCAGGAGTGTGACGGATTACATCTGAATGGTTAATCCTTGAAACTTCTTTAAATATACCATTTTAAATCAAACTGATTGTTCTATTTTGGACGAAACACATTTCCTCACTTTCCTATATGACATTATAGTTGTAGACCCTTATTTCCTTTGATAAATTTGCATTACTGTGCACAAAAAAATAGAAAAATGACTAATTAAAACTTATTGTGTCAAAACAGTCAAGATAAATACCACGTTTTAAAGGAAAATGGTAGGAATATAACTTGGTTTAAACATTTCTAACCTACAGAATCCTGGAAACGTGTCCTTGTAAAATTATGAATTGACAGAAAATGCCTTAAAAAAAGCGTCACACTCCTGACATATATAATGCACTCCCACATCTAGGATGTTCACATTTCACATTTGTCTACCCCCTCAGTTATGGTCTGTTGACTTTGAATCTTGTTCTTACTAGTTTATATGTATTAGTTTGTGATTAGGTCAGTTTAAGATGAGCCACTAATGTTAAGATAATGATATTTTGTACTCAAATGTATTGACATTTACTAGTTTTATTTCTATGGAGATTATTTAACCCACCACCCTCATTATAGTTCATTGAGATGAAACTATTACATAGTTTAAATATTTGTGTGTATGTTTGTTTAAAGGGAACGACTTATGAGATTGCAGTGGTTTATAATAATTTGGTTTGCAGTTGAATTAGCATTGGCACATCTCATTACCATGGAGATTGTTTAGCCATGTACCTTCAGTCATGGTTACTAGTAATTGATTTTGAATATTTACATTATTCACATATTAAATTATTGCAAGGCTATATATCTCTGTGGTAACAGTTTATTTTGTTAAGTGAAATACTCAATTATGAAACATGTTATAAGTCATATGATAACTTTATTTGTCTGTTACTTTTGATATTTTAAAGGGGTTCCGGATTCCAAAACATTTAATGTAACGTTGATGATCTGTTTAATCAGAAACTTGACATCTATCAATCCTCCAATCAATGGATTTGACAGTCTACCACTGCCAGGGGAGATAACTGCAGAATCTGATCTAGCCAGGATAAAATATTACAGGAATAAAATAGCTCATCATGATAGTAATACAATAGACACTACTTATTTCAATACAGCATGGAGAGATATATCAGAGGTAAGTTTGTTTCTATAATATTGATACTTTCATTATAATTGACATGTTGGACAATGATGTCATATTTAGGCAGTTAAGCTGCCTTATGCGAGCACCCTAGTTTTGTGTGCTACCCAATAAATGCTGAAATACGTGCCATTGTTATCATCTAGCTGGCTACTATATTATTTATAACTTATTGGACATTTTTTTCATACTTTTCATTCTTGATTACAAAAAAATATGACCAGAAAAACCTTAAATGATCGTCGATTTTCCCAAAAGTTTTGAAGTTGCACAAAGGAAGTAGAGCACATTAGGAATCCTTATGTAGTTTATTATCCCCTGAGCTTTTGGTTAATATGTCAAAGAACAAATGTATGAAATATTTAATCGCCGAAAATCCCTAAAGACAAGTAGTTAAGATTTCCCAAATTGCGAAAGTCGTAGGAATATTGTTTGTCGTCAATACGTAGTCAACTACGTATATATACGTCAGTATAAATTCAACTGATCACGCTGTTGGCGGCAATTTTGAATTAGAAGACGAAATTTTCGTATCTTTTCAATTTGGACGCAGGGGTTCAAATTAGCGGTGGTCCGAGGTCTGCGACCTTCCACTTTTGCATTCGGACTTTCTACTTGGTTACAAGCTATGCCCGACATTCCCGACGGACCTTGAAAGAAAAAAAAACAACTTTGCAAACATTTTAACCTAAGTTTCCTAATAAACGATCTCAATCTTATTTTCATTACTACTATTCATGACAGCAATATTCAATTTATTCAACCGCTAGCTTTATACAGAAAAGCGCCGATAAATAATGTGTAAATCAGAGCAAAATCGTATCTCACTATCTGTCAAAAACAACATTGAAAATAAAATGGCTGCCGCGAGAAGACAATACAATATCGAACCCGATTACGGAAGCGGATAAGGATAATCCCGGGTTTTGGCTTTCAACTAAAAAAATCCAGACAGGTGACAAAATACATCTATGCATGGTAAATAAATATAAACACTAGAATTGAAAACCAAAAGATAGAAAAAGCAGAAAATATTTTGTACACCAATTTTAATGTCAAAATCCAATACAATGTGACAGCTGGGAACAGTTTATCTATATATATATATATATATATATGTTCCTGGTAACAGTATAAATTTTCCTTATTAGTGATATATCTTGGTAATGCATGTTAAATGCTTTTCAAGTTAAACATATTTCTGCAATTTCAAGGGGTATTTTTTTCTTCTCAGTTTTGATAGGCCAGTTTAAATAGCTGGAAGTTTCTTATATAAAACAAAAGATGTGGTATGATTGCAAATGAGACAACTATCCACAAGAGACCAATATGACCAAAACTTGGTAACGGTCAAGATCCCCCACCTAAACCATATATATTCATATATTCATATATGGGACAATATAAAAAATCATATGAAATATAGGTGGAGGTCGTGGGAGAATTTATAACGATCGAGATCCACAATCTTAAACAATATATATTTATGTATGGGACAATATTACAAATCAAATGAATTATAAGGGGTCCCTATGGTCACTGTACACCCTCCTGTTTGAGAACTTGGAAAAATTCCAGATCATCACCCCTTGACCATATATACTCATGTATAAGACTACATAACAAATCAAATTAAATATAGGGGAAGTCCTTGTAGTCACCATACCCCTCATGTTTAAGAACTTTGAAACAGATGGGATCCCCAACTCTATATTAAATGAAATATAGAGAGAGTCCCTGCAGTCACCCTACCCCTCCTGGTTGAGAAATTGGAAACACTCGAGCTCCCACCTTTAAATTAAACCATATATATTCATGTATGAGAATTAATCAAATGAAATATAGGGAGAGTCCTTAGGGTCACCCTACCCACTCCTATTTGATAACTTAGAAACAGATGAGATCCCCACCCCTCAACCATATATATTTATGTATTGGACAATATAACAAATCAAATGAAATATAGGGGAAGTCACTGTCCCCCTCCTGTTTGAAAACTTGATAACGGTCGAGATCCCCACCCATAAACCATATATATTCATGTATGGGACAATATAAAAATTCAAATGAAAAATAGGGGTAATCCCTAGGGTCACCCCAAACCCTCTTGTGGGTGTTTTGAGAACTTGTAATAGATTGAGATACCAACGCCTAAACCATATTCATTCCTGTTTGTCATTTCAAAAAAGATTGAATGACATACAAGGTCAATCTCATAGGCGACACATATGCATATCACTTTGCTAGACCCTTACACCTGTCATTTTATTCCAAACTTAGACATTATGGACTTGAGGTGAAGGTTGGAGTCATTTACATTTACTATGGACAGGTCAGTCAGACCCCAACGTTGATCCCTGTAGAAGTAAACATTTGTCTGATTTCTGACTTTTGTACAGTACAACACAACTTAGTTTTCTTTCGAGGGAAGCAAGTCCATTCATACTTTTACAAGCTCGTACTAAAGTCAACTTGAACCACTTACAGTCAACTAATACGAACTATTACTATCAACCAGAAGAACTGCAATCATTGTAAATTTGTACCACTGCTGACTCATGAAAGACGCATGACCATATCATGGTCATGTGCGTTGCTATTGAAAACCTTGTTAAAATATGAATTATTTGCCTTAATGATTAATTCATTAAATGAACATAAATGTACAATTATATATGAATGTTTAATGTTTGTTCTTTTAAATCTTTAAAAAAAAGTTGAAGCAACATTGCCAGTTTTCATAATTATGTTTGCCTTGGTTTTTGTTTAACTGCCTACAGTGCCTACAGCGCTTTTATTTAGAACATTTAGTGTTTTTATACGACTGCAAAATTATTTGTTATCATATTCTGTTTACTATACTGTAACTGTCTGTATGTCGGTCAATCCATTCTTAAGACTCAGAGATCGTTTGACAGATAACTTGTATACTTGGTAGGATTAATTGTTATCATATTCTCTTGACCATACTGTACTGTCGATCTGTCCATCCATACACAATACACAGATAATGTTAAGGCAGATAGCTTGCATTACTTAGTAGGATTATTTGTTATTATATTCCCTTGACCATACTATACTGTATGTCCGTCCATCCATACACAATACACAGATAATGTTAAGGCAGATAGCTTGCATTACTTAGTAGGATTATTTGTTATTATATTCCCTTGACCATACTATACTGTATGTCCGTCCATCCATACACAATACACAGATAATGTTCAGGCAGGTAGCTTGCATTACTTAGTAGGATTAATTGTTATTATATTCCCTTGACCATAGTGTACTGTATGTTTGTCCGTCCATCCATTCACAATAATCAGAGACCGTTTGACAGATAGCTTGCATACCTGGTAGGATTATTTGTTAACATAAAGTAAAAACACAAAAATACCGAACTCCGAGGAAAATTCAAAAAGGAAAATCAAAAATCAAAAGGCAAAATCAAAAGTCCAAACACATCAAACCAATGGGTAACAACTGTCATATTCCTGACTTGGTACAGGCATTTTCTAATGTAGAAAATGGTGGATTGAACCTGGTTTTATAGCTAGCTAAACCTCTCACTTATATGATAGTCGCATCAAATTCCATTAAATTGTCAACGATGCATGAACAAAACAAACATACTCAAAGAGTAAAAATGTCAAAAATAGGGGTACAACAGTCAATATTGTGTTATCATCTTAATATCTCTACATAAACAACAAATGTAACAAAGAAGCACAAAAACATATTTCATTGACCATACTGTACTGTCTGTTTGATTTGATTTTTTATGTGAGTGTTGGGACCTGGACTTTGACCTTTTTAGACAACTGTAACACAATGACTCATGGTGAACAGTACTTCTCTGCGACTATTCAACACAAAGCTTTCATGCTTGGTAGGATTGTTTGCCGCTATGTGTAGTTGGCCATATTATACCGACATGTTGATTGGATGATTTTAATAGGAGTTATGGAATTTTGACCATTTTTATACGACCGCAAACAAATTTTGCCGTCGTATATTGGTATGACGTTTGCGTCGTCGTTGTCGTCGTCGTTGTAGTCGTCGTAGTCGTCCGAAGACACATTGTTTTTTTGCAATATAACTTAATAGATATAGGAAGATGTGGTGTGAGTGCCAATGAGACAACTCTCCATCTAAGTAACAATTTAAAAAGTAAACCATTATATGTACGGCCTTCAACACGGAGCCTTGGCTCACACCGAACAACAAGCTATAAAGGGCCCCAAAATTACTAGTGTAAAACCATTCAAACGGGAAAACCAACGGTCTAATCTATATAAACAAAACGAGAAACGAGAAACACGTATAAATTACATAAACAAACGACAACTACTGTACATCAGATTCCTGACTTTGGACAGGTGCAAACATTTGCTGCGGGATTAAACGTTTTAATGGATCCAAATCTTCTCCCTTTTTCTGAAACAATAGCATAACATCACAACATAGAAAAACACACGATAAAATATCAATTGGCAGACTTAACTCAATCAAAAAACGTATGATTACACAATGAAGTTTAACTGATGGATCTTTATGAAATTTTACCATAAGGTTCAATACCACAAAAGGAAGGTTGGGATTGATTTTGGGGGTTATGTTACCAAAAGTTAAGGAATTAGGGGCCAAAAGTAAGCATTTTTGTAACTTCAAGACAATATCTTGTGAGTTACAAACGTAGTGTATGGGTCCCTCTGACATTGTACCACAAGGTTCCATATCACAAAGTGAAAGCGGCGATGAACTTTAGGGGTAATTGCCTCAAAATTTTAAGAATTCGGGGCCAAAAAGGAAAAAAAACAAGCATTTTTCTAGTTTCAGGACAATAGTTTGTTTAAGTGTATGGATCTTTCTGAAAGTGTACTACAAGGTTCAATATCACAAAGGGATAGCTGGGTGTGTGTTTGGGGTAATTACCCTAAAGGTTTAGGAATTTGGGGCAAAAAAGGAGCCAAAAAGCAAGCATTTTTCTAGTTTCCAGACAATAACTTGTGTTCAAGTGTATGGATCTCTCTGAAATTGTACTGCAAGGTACCATACAACAAAGTAAAGGCTTGGATTGAGTTTGGGAGATGAATCATAAGGGGGTTCAACAAATTTTGGGGGGTTTCTCTTTTTCCTTTTTTTTTCCTATAAAATTTTCCATTTTAAGTTGGTTATTTCTGATTTATATATAAAAGCAAATAACGATATGGCAGGAGATACACACCACACAGGATGTGTAAATTATTATATAAAGTATTGTGTACTTTAGCAAGAAATCTTCAATTGCACAGTATTGCGCAATAGCAAAAAAATCTTCAATTGCACAGTATTGCGCAATAGCAAGAAATATCCAATAGCGCAATATTGCGCAATAACAAGAAATCTTCAATTTCACAGTAGTGCGCAATAGCAAAAAATATTGATTTGCACAGTATTGCGCAATTGCAAGAAATATTGAATTGCACAGTATTGCGCAATGGCAAGAAATCTTCTTTTGCACAGTATTACACCATACCAAGAAATCTCAATTGATTTTTTTCAAATTGGGGTCCAAAATTTTGTTTGATTTCATCAAAAATTGAATATATGGGGTTCTTTGATATGCTGAATCTAACCATGTATTGAGATTTTGGAAATAAGACCATACTAGCTAAATTAAAAAAAAATAAGTTCTTAGACCAATTTCATTCTGTGTCAGAAACCTATGCTGTGTCAAATAATAAATCGCTATCCAAATTCAGAGCTGTATCAAGCTTGAATGTTGTGTCCATACTTGCCCCATCTGTTCAGGTTTCGACCTCTGTGGTAGTATCAAGCTGCGCCCAGCGGAGCATTTTATCAGACTATTATTATACACTGACACCTTGTGTAGCCTATTGCTAATGACTGTAATTAATGCTACTCCTTTGATACAGTTTGACAGAAAGCTCTAAAACTTGGCAGGATTTGTAGGTCTTTATGTGTAGGTGGCCATAGTATACCGTCAGGTTGGTGCAACTCTCATTTATTGGGAATTATAGGACTTTGACTTTTTCTTTACATATATATAAATATATGTGTATACCAAAATGACACCATGTTTGACCCTTTGAATCACAGCTAAAAAAACTCTTTATAATGTAATCTATGATTCGTAGTACAGCTTTATACTTCAACACAGTTTAATCCTTATGTAAACAGCAATTCCTATCAAAACTGATGAACAAGGAAAGTCAAATTAAATGAAATAAAAATGATTATTGTACATAGACACGATAAAGAATAATGTTTTGAAGCATACAAAATTATCAGATATCGAACAATATTTTTCTAGGCTGTAAGTCGATTGGGAGGTCAAACAATGTATCAAGAGTGTCAAGGGTTAAAGGTGAAAATCTTGGACCAGTCTAATCAGGAAATTATGTTGGAAATCAAACAATCACTGGAAGAGATGAAAGAACTGAAACTTACAGTGGATAATTTGGGAATGGAACATTCTAGAGTGACAGACAATCTTAGAGAGTTACAGACTTCCCACACTACTTTACAGACTTCCCACAATACTTTACAAACAGAACACTCAAAAGTTATGGAAAATTTGAAAGACTCAATACCATGGAACATCAAAGGTACATTATACTTATTGATACAGATCTAGATAAAAGTAGACTATCAATTGACAGGGTAAATATTTACAAATTCTTCAATTTCTCATATATTTGGCAATGTGTTACTCCTATACGTCACGTATATTGATCGAAACATATATCAATATTCCCTACAGAAATTGAGGTAATGTGATTTTATAATAAAACGTTTTTCCCGAGATGGCATGGCCAACTGAAGTGACATGGATATAAACAATTTTGATAACACATAGGAACATAAACTGGACAATTCAAATCTTGTATACAGATGTATAATGGCCTCAAGTTTCCATCTTAATATATTGTTTGTTGTTCTTGATCTCATATTCTTTGTTAAGTGACTAAAACATAGACTATATTCTTCATTACAAACATAACTTAAATTTAAACCGACCACAAGCATGATACACACTTGGCTGATACACCCACACCTGATGTTTGTCTCACCTGTAAAGAAAGTCGCAGTATGGGAGACTTGGGTATGGAAATCCTGTGGGATCTACGGCATAAACTATAATAAAGCTTCATATTTCAGAATGTAGAAGACCTGGATGCTTCATACCTCATTTTCATGGTTGCGTGACTGCTTGAGAAAAAGAATTACAGTTTTCTTTTTAAGTGAAATACTCATTTATTATGAGTATTAGGATAACTATATTTGGTATATGGGTTCTTGCAACGTATACATGTCCGTCAGGTAGGGTTCCCCTGACCTCGACCTTATTTTATGGATTAAGGTCAAGGACAATGGACATATGACAGACAAAATCTTCGTAACATAAGGTATCCGCACACAAGGTTTCAAGGTTAAAATTACACGGGAAAGTCCATATCTCGGATATTATCAGCGATAGGTCAACAATTTTTGGTTTATGGAATGATTGCAATTTCATGGTTCATTGGGTAATGTTTAGTTTTTGTGGTTTGATCTGTTTTTCATGGTTCATTAGACAATTTTAAGTTTGTGTGGTTTGGTTTATTTATCAGATATTATTAGCAATAGGTCAGTAATATTTAGTGAATGGAACAATCTTGAGGTGTAGATATCTGTCTGGTACAGTTCATATGACCTGATCTCATTTTCATAGTACATTGTTAATGGTAAGATGATGAGATACTAGTAGTAAACCCTTCATATTCATGATATTACAGACTTTCAACATGAGTTCAATGATAAGTAAAATAGGCGAGACATTTCAGTGTATGCACTCTTGTTTCTATTATTTAGAGTAATAATATCATTATATTTAGGTATACATGTCCATGAGACAGGGTTTATCTCACCTTGACCTCAGATTTAACAGAATCTAGGCTAACCTATAAGGGACATGTAACCTTAGCATACACATGTAAAATTGTGTGCATAGTCATATCTCAGTAGGGTCATTATCATTTATTCACCTCAAATTGATGTACTCAAATATAGTAAGTAAATAAAAAAGTCTTTGCAGTGATATTGGATACGTTTCAATTTTTAACAAGTGACTGAGCTTAACCATTTGTCATGTTTGTGCTTATTCAAAGAGCAGAGCATCATTCAGTAAATTTGTAAAACCTATGGAGTTATTAAATGTATGCAAAGTATTGAATTTTAAAATAATTTATTCATTGTTATTCAAAAAAAGGATTTATTACCAACAGAAGCTGCATCACAAAGGAGCTTTTTAGGGTATGCTCAATTACTGAAACATAAATATCACTTTGGACCCCGAAAATGTCACCACACATGTGCAAATGTCTCAGCGAAATGTAACCAAATGTTATAAAACTTTTACACAATGATTATTACCTCAAGTTTGAATTTTGGAGGCGTCACTTTAACCGTTCTAGAGTTATGTCCTTTACAAATGGAAAAATTGGAAATGTTTTCGTTTCCGTTCACTAACTTTAGTTTGCCTCAACCAAATGTTATGCAATTTATACAAAATGCTTATTACTACAAAATACAGATCAAGTTTGAATTTTGGTGGTGTCACTAATAAACCGATCTAGAGTTGTGCCGCTTTAGCTTCCGTTCTCTAACTTAAGTTTGCCTCAACCAAATGTTATGAAACTTATACACAATGCTTATTACCACAAAATACAGATCAAGTGTGGTTTTTGGTGGTGTCACTTTTACTGTTCTAGAGTTATGCCACTTACAAAAGGAAAAATTGCTGAATTTTTCGTTTCAGTTCTCTAACTTAGTTTGCCTCAACGAAATGTTACGAAACTTATACACAATACTTATTACTACAAAAGTCAGATCAATAACAAATTTGGGTAGCATCACTTTTACCTTTCTTCAGTTATGTCCCTTTATAACTTTATATGATATGGGTAGCATCAATTTTACCGTTCTTCAGTTATGTCCCTTTATTACTTTATATGATATGGGTAGCATCACTTTTACCGTTCTTCAGTTATGTCCCTTTATAACTTTATATGATATGGGTAGCATCAATTTTACCGTTCTTCAGTTATGTCCCTTTATATCTTTATATGATATGGGTAGCATCACTTTTACCGTTCTTCAGTTATGTCCCTTTATAACTTTATATGATATGGGTAGCATCACATTTACCGTTCTTCAGTTATGTCCCTTTATAACTTTATATGATATGGGTAGCATCACTTTTACCGTTCTTCAGTTATGTCCCTTTATAACTTTATATGTTATGGGTAGCATCACTTTTACCGAACTTCAGTTATGTCCTTTTATAACTTTATATGATATGGGTAGCATCACTTTTACCGTTCTTCAGTTATGTCCCTTTATAACTTTATATGATATGGGTAGCATCACGTTTACCATTCTTCAGTTATGTCCCTTTATAACTTTATATGATATGGGTAGCATCACTTTTACCGTTCTTCAGTTATGTCCCTTTATAACTTTATATGATATGGGTAGCATCACTTTTACCGTTCTTCAGTTATGTCCCTTTATAACATTTATATGATATGGGTAGCATCACTTTTACCGTTCTTCAGTTATGTCCCTTTTTTAACTTTATATGATATGGGTAGCATCACTTTTAACGTTCTTCAGTTATGTCCCTTTATAACTTTATATGATATGGGTAGCATCACCTTTACCGTTCTTCAGTTATGTCCCTTTATAACTTTATATGATATGGGTAGCATCACTTTTACCGTTCTTCAGTTATGTCCCTTTATAACTTTATATGATATGGGTAGCATCACTTTTACCGTTCTTCAGTTATGTCCCTTTATAACTTTATATGATATGGGTAGCATCACTTTTAACGTTCTTCAGTTATTTCCCTTTATAACTTTATATGATATGGGTAGCATCACTTTTAACGTTCTTCAGTTATGTCCCTTTATAACTTTATATGATATGGGTAGCACCACTTTTACCGTTCTTCAGTTATGTCCCTTTATAACTTTATATGATATGGGTAGCATCACTTTTACCGTTCTTCAGTTATGTCCCTTTATAACTTGATATGATATGGGTAGCATCACTTTTACCGTTCTTCAGTTATGTCCCTTTATAACTTTATATGTTATGGGTAACATCACTTTTACCGTTCTTCAGTTATGTCCCTTTATAACTTTATATGATATGGGTAGCATCACTTTTAACGTTCTTTAGTTATGTCCCTTTATAACTTTATATGATATGGGTAGCATCACTTTTACCGTTCTTCAGTTATGTCCCTTTATAACTTTATATGATATGGGTAGCATCACTTTTACCGTTCTTCAGTTATGTCCCTTTATAACTTGATATGATATGGGTAGCATCACTTTTACCGTTCTTCAGTTATGTCCCTTTATAACTTGATATGATATGGGTAGCATCACTTTTACCGTTCTTCAGTTATGTCCCTTTATAAATTTATATGATATGGGTAGCATCACTTTTAACGTGCTTTAGTTATGTCCCTTTATAACTTTATATGATATGGGTAGCATCACTTTTACCGTTCTTCAGTTATGTCCCTTTATATGATATGGGTAGCATCACTTTTACCGTTCTTCAGTTATGTCCCTTTATAACTTTATATGTTATGGGTAGCATCACTTTTACCGTTCTTCAGTTATGTCCCTTTATAACTTTATATGATATGGGTAGCATCATTTTTACCGTTCTTTAGTTATGTCCCTTTATAACTTTATATGATATGGGTAGCATCACTTTTACCGTTCTTCAGTTATGTTCCTTTATAACTTTATATGATATGGGTAGCATCACGTTTACCGTTCTTCAGTTATGTCCCTTTATAACTTTATATGATATGGGTAGCATCACTTTTACCGTTCTTCAGTTATGTCCCTTTATAACTTTATATGATATGGGTAGCATCACTTTTACCGTTCTTCAGTTATGTCCCTTTATAACTTTATATGAAATGGGTAGCATCACTTTTACCGTTCTTCAGTTATGTCCCTTTATAACTTTATATGATATGGGTAGCATCACTTTTACCGAACTTCAGTTATGTCCTTTTATAACTTTATATGATATGGGTAGCATCACTTTTACCGTTCTTCAGTTATGTCCCTTTATAACTTTATATGATATGGGTAGCATCACTTTTACCGTTCTTCAGTTATGTCCCTTTATAACTTTATATGATATGGGTAGCATCACTTTTACCGAACTTCAGTTATGTCCCTTTTTTAACTTTATATGATATGGGTAGCATCACTTTTAACGTTCTTCAGTTATGTCCCTTTATAACTTTATATGATATGGGTAGCATCACTTTTACCGTTCTTCAGTTGTGTTACTTTATAACTTTATATGATATGGGTAGCATTACGTTTACCGTTCTTCAGTTATGTCCCTTTATAACTTTATATGATATGGGTAGCATTACTTTTACCGTTCTTCAGTTATGTCCCTTTATAACTTTATATGATGTGGGTAGCATCACTTTTACCGTTCTTCAGTTATGTCCTTTTATAACTTGATATGATATGGGTAGCATCACTTTTACCGTTCTTCAGTTATGTCCCTTTATATGATATGGGTAGCATCACTTTTACCGTTCTTCAGTTATGTCCCTTTATAACTTTATATGTTATGGGTAGCATCACTTTTACCGTTCTTCAGTTATGTCCCTTTATAACTTTATATGATATGGGTAGCATCATTTTTACCGTTCTTTAGTTATGTCCCTTTATAACTTTATATGATATGGGTAGCATCACTTTTACCGTTCTTCAGTTATGTTCCTTTATAACTTTATATGATATGGGTAGCATCACGTTTACCGTTCTTCAGTTATGTCCCTTTATAACTTTATATGATATGGGTAGCATCACTTTTACCGTTCTTCAGTTATGTCCCTTTATAACTTTATATGATATGGGTAGCATCACTTTTACCGTTCTTCAGTTATGTCCCTTTATAACTTTATATGAAATGGGTAGCATCACTTTTACCGTTCTTCAGTTATGTCCCTTTATAACTTTATATGATATGGGTAGCATCACTTTTACCGAACTTCAGTTATGTCCTTTTATAACTTTATATGATATGGGTAGCATCACTTTTACCGTTCTTCAGTTATGTCCCTTTATAACTTTATATGATATGGGTAGCATCACTTTTACCGTTCTTCAGTTATGTCCCTTTATAACTTTATATGATATGGGTAGCATCACTTTTACCGAACTTCAGTTATGTCCCTTTTTTAACTTTATATGATATGGGTAGCATCACTTTTAACGTTCTTCAGTTATGTCCCTTTATAACTTTATATGATATGGGTAGCATCACTTTTACCGTTCTTCAGTTGTGTTACTTTATAACTTTATATGATATGGGTAGCATTACGTTTACCGTTCTTCAGTTATGTCCCTTTATAACTTTATATGATATGGGTAGCATTACTTTTACCGTTCTTCAGTTATGTCCCTTTATAACTTTATATGATGTGGGTAGCATCACTTTTACCGTTCTTCAGTTATGTCCTTTTATAACTTGATATGATATGGGTAGCATCACTTTTACAGTTCTTCAGTTATGTCCCTTTATAACTTTATATGATATGGGTAGCATCACTTTTACCGTTCTTCAGTTATGTCCCTTATAACTTTATATGATATGGGTAGCATCACTTTTACCGTTCTTCAGTTATGTCCCTTTATAACTTTATATGATATGGGTAGCATCACTTTTAACGTGCTTCAGTTATGTCCCTTTATAACTTTATATGATATGGGTAGCATCACTTTTACCGTTCTTCAGTTATGTCCCTTTATAACTTTATATGATATGGGTAGCATCACTTTTACCGAACTTCAGTTATGTCCTTTTATAACTTTATATGATATGGGTAGCATCACTTTTACCGTTCTTCAGTTATGTCCCTTTATAACTTTATATGATATGGGTAGCATCACTTTTACCGTTCTTCAGTTATGTCCCTTTATAACTTCATATGATATGGGTAGCATCACTTTTACCGTTCTTCAGTTATGTCCCTTTTTTAACTTTATATGATATGGGTAGCATCACATTTACCGAACTTCAGTTATGTCCCTTTTTTAACTTTATATGATATGGGTAGCATCACTTTTAACGTTCTTCAGTTATGTCCCTTTATAACTTTATATGATATGGGTAGCATCACTTTTACCGTTCTTCAGTTATGTTACTTTATAACTTTATATGATATGGGTAGCATCACGTTTACCGTTCTTCATTTATGTCCCTTTATAACTTTATATGATATGGGTAGCATTACTTTTACCGTTCTTCAGTTATGTCCCTTTATAACTTTATATGATGTGGGTAGCATCACTTTTACCGTTCTTCAGTTATGTCCTTTTATAACTTGATATGATATGGGTAGCATCACTTTTACCGTTCTTCAGTTATGTCCCTTTATAACTTTATATGATATGGGTAGCATCACTTTTACCGTTCTTCAGTTATGTCCCTTTATAACTTTATATGATATGGGTAGCATCACTTTTAACGTGCTTCAGTTATGTCCCTTTATAACTTTATATGATATGGGTAGCATCACTTTTACCGTTCTTCAGTTATGTCCCTTTATAACTTTATATGATATGGGTAGCATCACTTTTACCGAACTTCAGTTATGTCCTTTTATAACTTTATATGATATGGGTAGCATCACTTTTACCGTTCTTCAGTTATGTCCCTTTATAACTTTATATGATATGGGTAGCATCACTTTTACCGTTCTTCAGTTATGTCCCTTTATAACTTCATATGATATGGGTAGCATCACTTTTACCGTTCTTCAGTTATGTCCCTTTTTTAACTTTATATGATATGGGTAGCATCACTTTTACCGTTCTTCAGTTATGTCCCTTTATAACTTTATATGATATGGGTAGCATCACTTTTACCGTTCTTCAGTTATGTCCCTTTATAACTTTATATGATATGGGTAGCATCACTTTTACCGTTCTTCAGTTATGTCCCTTTATAACTTTATATGATATGGGTAGCATCACTTTTAACGTTCTTCAGTTATGTCCCTTTATAACTTTATATGATATGGGTAGCATCACTTTTAACGTTCTTCAGTTATTTCCCTTTATAACTTTATATGATATGCAATCGGGGCATCATCTGTGTCCCATGGACACATTCCCCATTTATTTTATTTCTAATTAGCTACACTTAATATATTTTTCAGAGCTGTTAAAAAAACAAATAGAAGACTGGAAAAGAAAGATAAGATGTTCGTGTCTACAAGAGCTAGTGATTATGTCATGGAACAGTTACAGGACAACAGTTGTTTGACATTAACCGCCCCATCAGGAGTTGGAAAATCATTTATTGCAAGACACACAGCACTTCTTTTAAAGAAGGAAGGATACAATATAATACCAGTGTACACACCAACAGACATAAGAGATTATTATCAGCCTGGTAAACAGACCGTCTTCATTGTAGATGATATTTGTGGAAATTTCACTGCCAACCAACAACAGATTGATAACTGGAAGCAACTGTTACCTGTGATTAAAACAATAATGGCAGACAAATGTTGTAAGATTATTGTATCTTGTAGATTACAAGTCTATACAGATGATAAGTTTAATATGTTGTTACCTTTTAAATCCTGTGAATGTAATTTAATATCAGATAAGTTATGTCTTACATCTGTAGAGAAAACAAATATAGCAAAAACCTATATTGGTACAAGCATGACAGACATTGATGCTTTATCTTCTAAATGGGATTTCTTCCCACTCTTATGTTCCTTATATCATGAAAAAGAAGATGTAGATGTCAAAGAATATTTCAAAAATCCTTTTGATGTCTATAAAAGTGAGCTAGACAGGTTAAGTGAGCATGGTGATGAAGGAAACTATAAAATATGTAGTCTTGCTTTATGTGTTCTCTTTAATAATCAGCTAAATGAGAAATGGTTCCAAGATAAAATGACAGATGGACAACGACAGATTATTATTGACACATGTGAGGCTTGTGAGTTCAACAGTATACCAAAGGCAAAACTAAAAAAGGCACTTGACACTCTAGATGGTACATTTATCTGTAAACAGAATGGTATTTATAGAACTCTACATAATAAACTGTTTGACTTTCTTGCTCATTACTTTGGTCAGAAAATGATAGAATGTTTAATACATCATGGTGATAGTGATTTAGTACATGAACGTTTTATCTGGCAGAAGTCACCAGATGACAAGAACAGTAATATAGACTTCGTTATTGAAATACCAGATGATTATTTGGAATCATATTTAGAAAGGTTTATACAGGACTGGTCAGCAGGAAAGGTGAGAGTTATTTTCATGAACAACAATATGTCAGTATCATTATTTAGAAAACATTTATTACAGCACTTAAAACAAATGGAAAAATCACAGCAAGTAACATTAGCCAATACCAAGGATACAGTGTTACCAAAAGAGCATCATGGATCTGGTAGTACTCCACTTATACTTACTTGTTATGATGGTTATACTAATATGGTACAGTGGTTGTTACATAATGGTGTGGATGTGGATCATTGTAGAGATGATGGGATTACTGGACTGTTAATGGCAAGTCAGCAAGGACATACTAATATAGTAAAGTTACTGTTAGAGAAGGATCCTAATGTTGATCTATGTGACAATGATGGCTGGAGTCCTCTGAATACTGCAAGTAATGAAGGACATACTGAAATAGTAAAGTTACTCTTAGAGAAGGATCCTAATGTTGATCTATGTGACAAGGATGGCCGTAGTCCTCTGTACATTGCAAGTCAGGAAGGACATACTGATATAGTAAAGTTACTGTTAGAGAGGAATCCCAATGTTGACCTATGTGACACTAAGGGTGCAACGCCACTTATACTTTCCTGTTTAAATGACCACACCAGTATAGTCCAGCTATTAGTTAAACATAAACCAGACATTAATTTCCAGTTTTTTTTGGGTTTTAATGCTTTATTGTTAAGTGTACAGAATGAAAATGTAGAGGTAACAAAGTTACTGTTAGAGAACAATGCTGACTGTAATATCTGTGTCCAGAGTAAACAGTCTATAGCAGATGCATATACTAATCACCCACTGTACACCATGGACACATTAGACGAAATAAAACAAGACATGTTTGATGACTTTGTAGAGAATAAATCATCACATGTAACAGATTATGTCAATAAGAAGTCAGTAGATTATGCCTTTGATGTAGTAGCTGGTTCTTCTCCATTACACTTTGCATGTTTTGTGGGTAATATAGATATAGTCAGTTGTCTTCTGGACCACAATGCTGACATCAACATGACAAAAGAAGATGGAACCTCACCATTATTTTTTGCATGTGAAGTAGGACATGAAGATATTGTATGTTTATTGTTAGATAAAGGAGCAGATACACAGATTTGTAGACTAGATGGGGCATCTCCGTTAACCATTGCAACAGATAATGGACATACACCTATAGTAATGATGTTAACAGAACACACGAAGAAAGAAGAACGTTAAACTTAACTTTTGTTCTTTTGTCAGTGGTTCTTTGTGACATGTTAAAAAACCTGCAAGGGTTTTTAAATGTCTTTTTTTATTTAAACTCTTGTTCTTTAGTCGGTGGTTTGTTATAATATGTAACTATTATGCAGCAGATGACAAAAACACCCTTTTTATTTTCTTGTTGTTAGGTGTTTGTTTATGTTTGGTATTTACTGAAATTCATGCCATCATATTCTCTCTATTTCTACACATGCAGTTAAGCTTCACATTACGTGAATATATATCTTAATTGTATTACAAGGAATAGAAGAAACATTTTAGATTCAAATGCAGTAAAAACATTTTGTTGATGCCAATGAATAAAACTGTACCTCAATTAGTACACATATTGTATTTCTATTATTAATTAGTATTCTTTTTAATTACTTCATTGTTTTCTAAATTCACATTTCTTTCTGCCTGATTAGCCAGGTCATTTTTTGTCTTATTTAGTATAACAATATTCAATTCAGAAAACAAATAAATAAATACGTACATCAATACAATACAGGTATTGGAAAACAAGTAATAAGTCACTTGTAAAACTCTTTTTGAATGGCGAAATTAATTACAATGGACAGACAAATTTACAATCATATCATTGCCTAATTTGCTTCTCATGTTAAACATTCAACATTTTACTGTATTATTAGTAGGATAGGTGTAGTCCGTTGTCTTCTGAACCACACTGCTAACATCAACATGACAAAAGAAGATGGAACAACACCATTATTTTTTGCATGTGAAGTGGGACATGAGCATATTGTATATTTATTGTTAGATGGTGCAGTTATATATAGCGGTATGGGCTTTGCTCATTGTTGAAGGTTGTATTCTGACCGATAGTTGTTAATTTCTGTGTCATTTGGTCTCTTGTGAAGAGTTGTTTCATTGGCAATCATACCACATTTTCTTTTTGTATGTATACAAATATAGCCTACCATTTTATTTGTATTGTTATGTAGAGTCATGTTTTCTCTCATTTTACTGATTGTATGATGTTCTTTATTTACTGTATATAAATATAGACTAACATGTTATTTGTATTGTTACATTGGTTCGTGTTTTATATACTGTATACAAATTTAGAGCTACCATTTTATTTGTATTGTTACATTTGTTCGTGTTTTATGTACTGTATACAAATATAGAGCTACCATTTTATTTGTATTGTTAATATGAGGCAGGCATAACCTGTGAATGGGGACATAGTCTGTATGTATTATTTTCTTAATTTAATCATGTTGATAAAAGAAACCGAAATACCGTAGGTAAAGTTCCCGATTTTGGTTCTGTTGTTAGGGAATTAGCTGTGACGTTCTTTAAGTTATGACGTCATATTCGATGTAAACAAAAGAAACGCTTTCATCAGGTAACGTAACGTGGTTTTTTTTCATATCAAACAATTATTAAAATTGAATTTGTATTGAGATCCAATCTTATGTTTTACTAGACTGATAAATATAAAAAAAAAATCAAAGTCTCATGCAAACAAGACAGATTTCTGCGCAAATGCGGGAAAACCGGAACAGGAACTAGATCTGAAAAAAAAAGTTAACGATTTTGAGTTCATTAGTACAATGAAAAATTCAGGAAATTTTCCCAGATTTTTTTTTTTTTTTTTTTTTTCGATTTTTCTACCGTAATTGGGGACTTCGTCCCCATATAAATGTTTGTTCATGTTTTTTCTTGTGTATGTATTCCTTTCCATATTTTTGCCACTCTGATTTTTGCTTACATGACAAATCCCTATGTTGTTTGTTTTGTTTGGATGTTGGGGAACTGTATAATTGCAAGATAAATATGTTGTATTTAATCTGTTAATAGAACCAAGGAGGTTATATGAGAAGGAGAGTGAACACTCTGCTTGATACAAAATTAACATCCCCAGGATAGCAGTTCGATCAGAGAAAAATGATAAAATTCTAAAGAAACCGACATGTTTATCACCCACTTGACATGGTCCTCTTATGTACCGGGCTGTTACCGCCAGTAGTTCGGGCTATTAGATAAATCGCATATGTCACGTGATTGTTATCAGTGACTGGGTCATTCAAGTTCAGGTGTATTTTCGGTAACAATGCAGTGTCTAGGTGTTTATGATATGTAAAAAGATCGGACGCGCAATTTCAAAATCAATCGTCTGTCTACAGTGAAAAAAGATAAAGAAATGACAAAGTTATGAGGGTTTAAAGGAAAGTTAGTGAGCGATTTTTATTCAACACTACATTGCTTTAAACAAAGGTTTTCGCTTCACCTGTCAATTCTGCTTATGAGAATCTTATGTAGATTCTTAATTTTTGGCCCAGTTTTAAAATTGGTCTAAATTAAAGTGCAAAGGGTCCAAAATTAAACTTAGTTTGATTTTAACAAAAATTAAATTCTTGGGCCTCTTTGATATGCTGAATCTAAACATGTACTAAGATTTTTGATTATGGGCCCAGTTTTTAAGTTGGTCCAAATCAGGATCTAAAATTATTATATTAAGTATTGTGCAATAGCAAGTCTTTTCAATTGCACAGTATTGTGCAATGGCAAGAAATATCTAATTTCACAATATTGTGAAATAGCAAATTTTTTTTAATTAAGAGTTATCTTTCTTTGTCCAGTATAGTAAGCAAGAAATATCTGCAAGAATTTTTTTTAATTGGAGTTATCTTTCTTTGTCCAGAATCAACTTAAATCTTTGTTATATACAATATACAATGTATATTCACTTTTTACTACCAACTGATAAATTTAAATAATCTTTACCATTCAGTGATAACAAGCAGTGTTTTTACATCTTAATATTTTATGATGTATTTAAATGAGTAGTAATTGTTGCAAACTCCATTAGAATATTTTAATTGAAATTAGTTTTGGAATAAGGGAAAGGGGGATGTGAATAAAAAATTAGGTTCAATTTTTCTCATTTGAAATTTCATAAATAAAAAGAAAATTTCTTCAAACATTTTTTTGAGAGGATTAATATTCAACAGCATAGTGAATTGCTCTAAGAGAAAACAAAAATTTTAAGTTCATTTGAATACATTCATTCTGTGTCAGAAACCTATGCTGTGTCAACCTTTAATCACAATCCAAATTTAGAGCAGAATCCAGCTTGAATGTTGTGTCCATACTTGCCCCAACTGTTCAGGGTTCAACCTCTGCGGTCGTATAAAGCTACGCCCTGCGGAGCATCTGGTTAACATTGCTTGCAGAGTAATGCATCTGTAGAAAAAAAAGTTTCAATATGACAGCTTCTGGTGCAGTAAAATATGTACCATTACTGTGACAGTTTTAGATAAATTCCCCTGGTAAAGATATTTTCAACATCACAGTTTTACTGTCTAGAGATGCCATGTAATCAATGCAGACTCAAGTTAATTATAGTTAATTAACTCCTTGTAAGTTACAGCAAAATCAATCTATATAGTGTGATAAGTCTCAAGTAATAGAATTAAGAATTTTCAGTAACAATTATTTTTACCGTTTATTACTGTTTGAATAATATATTGTAATATAGAAATATAGTTTGATCAAATAAAAATAATTGTAATAAAATCATTTATCAGTATTTTATGTATTTTTATTCACTTAAATATATGTTAATTTGTTGACAAGACAACTGCTGATAGTTATTGTCTTCTACGTTTGGGTTTGAACAGTATTCAATGTGAATATGATAGATTTGGAGAATGCATTCATCATTTTGTCTTTTCAGTTTACATTTCATAATGACAAATTGTGTAGTTAACATGACGGAGTAGTGCAACCAACTTTTATACAAACAAAGCAAGTAGGCCAAACAAACCTTTTACTTGCCAGCTTTAGGATAACAGATGACGGAGTAGTGCAACCAACTTTTATACAAACAAAGCAAGTAGGCCAAACAAACCTTTTACTTGCTAGCTTTAGGATAACAGATGACGGAGTAGTGCAACCAACTTTTATACAAACAAAGGCCCATTAAAACGTTTAATCCCGCTGCAAATGTTTGCACCTGTCCTAAGTCAAGAATCTGATGTACAGTAGTTGTCGTTTGTTTATGTAATATATACGTGTTTCTCGTTTCTCGTTTTGTTTATATAGATAAGACCGTTGGTTTTCCCGTTTGAATGGTTTTACACTAGTAATTTTGGGGCCCTTTATAGCTTGTTGTTCGGTGTGAGCCAAGGCTCCGTGTTTAAGGCCGTACTTTAACCTATAATGGTTTAATTTCTAAATTGTTATTTGGATGGAGAGTTGTCTCATTGGCACTCACACCACGTCTTCCTATATCTAAAGCAAGTAGGCCAAACAAACCTTTTACATGCTAGCATTAGGATAACAGCTTTAACTACAAAAGTCAACTTGGCTTTATTATATTCATTTCATAAAAGATGTCTGGGAGTCAGCTTTCTAGTTTTCTTAGGGACAGAATATTTCAATCCAAAAAAATTATTTCACACAACTTGTTTTGATGTTGCTCCGTTGGAAAAACTGTACTGATTTTAGGATTAATAGGTCATGTTACAGTGTCTGTAAATCTACTGAAAGTTTTGAGGCCTATATTGAGTTTTAGGTAACTAATATAAAGATATGGAGATGTGATATGATTTCCAATGAGACTATTATACCATAGAGACCAAAATTATATGTCATCAGCTATAGGTCACCATAAGGCCTTCAACAATTAGCAAAACCTATAAATGTAGTAAGCTGTATAAGGCTCAGACATAAAAAAAAAACCTATGTTATATTTCAAACAAACAAGAGTACACACGTTTTAATGTCTCGCCAGCTTTACTGACCATTGATTTTATGTTGAAAGTCTTAAAGATAAAGGTTTAACTAAAAAAATCACAGAAACTCAGGTCAAATGAATGCCGTCAAACAGACATATACACTTTACAATTTTTGTATACACAAAATATAATTGACCTATTGTTTATGATAATTGAAAGACAGACAAAACAAAAAAAACACTTAACATTTACCAATGAACCTTGAACATGAGGGCAAGATCAGATGATACCTGCCAGACAGACATATACACCTTACAACCATTCCATACACCAAATAAAGTTGATCTATTGCTTATAGAACTGGAAAAACAGACCAAACCACAAAAGCTTAACATTGGCCAATGAACGGTTAAAATGAGGTCATGGTCAGATGATAATTGCCAGACAGACATGTATACCTTACAACGATTCCATACACCAAATATAGTTAACCTGTTGATTAGTACTTGCAAAACAGATCAAAACCCAAAAACTTAACATTAAACCAATGAACCATGACAATGAGGTCAAGGTCAGATGAAAACTGCCAGTCTTTGTATTTGAGAAACGGACCTAATCACGTCACTTTAACCTTGATCACTGATCCATGAAATAAGGTCGATGTCAGGTGAACCCTATCTGACGGACATGTAGACGTTGTAAGGAACCCATATACCAAATATGGTTATCCTATTACTAATAAAAGTGAAAAATTCACATGACAAAAAAAATCAAATTTGTTTTCAAGCAGTTGCTGAACCATGAAAATGGGGGTCAAGGACATTGAACATATGACAGACATGAACTACATATCATAAGGTATCTACATAAAAGATATGAAGCATCTAGGTCTTGTACCTTCTAAAATATAAAGCTTTACACAAAGTTTACACCGCCGGATAGTAATACATATGTCTCACATACTACGACGAATGTCGACGGCGAGACAAAATCTAAACGGCCTAATGTATGTACGAGTCCAAAGCCATAAGGCACAGCAGACTGAAATTGTGGCAATATTAATTGTTTCCTGATGCTATCTTTAAATCAAATGTCATATCTTCACGAAAATTTGGGAAAGGTTTTGCTTCAGGACAATATATATTGAGTAATGAATAACCTATCTGGGGTGTAAAATTTCTTTTTGAGAGATAAAAATCCCTAGTAATTTAAAGAATCAATTGTTAATTTTACAGTAGTTATCTATAGACTGAAATTATTGGTGGTGTATTATTTTCCTGAAGGTCTCAGTTTAACTTTCAGATGAAGAACAACAAAAAAATCCAAATTTGATTTTGTTTGTGTCGAGTGGACATGACATGTGATATTAGAACCACCTATTGTAGTCTAGTGGTAGTGTGCTTGCCTTCTAGTATGGAAGGACGTGAGGTCGAACCAAAACAGATTCAAAGGTGGTAGTGTGCTTGCCTTTGAGTGTGGGAGGACGTTAGGTCGAGCCAAAACAGGTTCAAAGACTTGAAATGTGCTCGGCTATGCGTGGAGCATATAGAAGTAAGAGCCCTAAACAAGAACAATGTGTTCATGTAATATATGTTTCTGTGGACTATAACCATGTGAACTAGCATTGGTTTCTTACTCGATTTGTCTCTAATTTTTCTGGGTCCTTTTTGTCGGACCTATTGTCACGGAAGCGAAAAAGTAATCGTACTTTCTGACGTCTGCGTCATCAGTCTGTTGTTTCAATATAAAAAAAGAAGATGAATGACAACTATCCACCAAAGAACAAATGACGTATATATTAGCAACAATAAGTCGCTGTACAGCTTCAACAATGAGTAAAACCGATACTGTATAGTAAGTTATAATGAGACAACTTTCCACCAGAGAACAAATGACGTAGATGTAATCAACAATAAGTGGCCGTTCAGCTTCAACAATGAGTAAAAACTTAACCGTATAGTGAGTTATTAATAATGGCCCCGATGGCACAAAATGGTACAATTCTAACGAGAAAACTAATGACATGATTTATGAACAAAACAATGAACTTAAACAGATGCTTCTTCATGATCAATAGACAGTAGCCAGTGCAAAATTTCAATTTCATTTTCATTCGTTCATATTTTACATTACAATTTTGAATTTTCAAATATATTTATCTACAGTTCACGTGTATCACTGAGGAGACAATGATTGTCGAATTGCTGATATGCTGCATATAATTTGTACATTAATGTGGTGTTAGCAGGGTCAGAGTCATATTGTATAAACATATGATATTCTTGATATTCGTGTAATACTTGCCACTGGATGTTAAACCTAAATCCCCTCTCCTGTCTGTCTACATAGAATACAGACTTCATTGTTTACTGCACCCGAAGTTATTTTACATTTATGTGCATCGTGGTTGTCTAGGTGTTTGTATCGTTTTGCCATGCTACAGTACGATTGTCGAGCTAAATTATGATGGTAAAAAATGTTTGACATTTGTCAGATTTATTTTTTTCATATCACTCTATGACTATTTTCTTTTTTTCAATTCACAGTTGTGACGTGATTGTCAGTTTGCAAAGAATTCTGCTCAAATCAGAGCTAGGGGTGAGAGTATTTTTTCTACGTGCCGAAACCCTCGCTATGACTTTGAGCAATAAGATCGCTAGTTCTGTGCATTTTGTGTTTTTGTTGTGCATGTACTGATTTTATGTCATTTACGGAAACACCGTATCCTTATTTCTACTAATAGTATGTGACATTATTTATATAAAGTTAAGGTTGATTGACGTGTTAAAAGGTTATATTTGTTATATCACTCAACGAATCGAAATTTAAAAAAAGAGGATTGAGATTTCAAAAAACTAGCTTTGACCCAATACATATTCATTTGCCCTTTCCACCACATGAAGTTAGTTAGTGGTTGTCTTATGTGATATATATTTTATTGCGATTACATTTTGGTATTGACGTTAGAACTTTAAGGGACTTATCATTATTTCTGGAAGGGTGGGCTGGTCAAAATACAGGGGGATCAATTTTGTTCTGTTTGTGGTTTTTTTTTTAGGTCTTATTCAATTGTGACAGTGACAGAATGTATAACTTCTAAAATTCAAACTGACCACACGCACTATACACGCACGGTGAATGCACGATACACGCACGGTACACGCACGATACACGATACACGCACGATGAGCGATGAGCGTTACACGGAGGATTAACGCAAAATGAATAATGAATGATGAACGCATAATACACGCACGATGCACGATGAATGATAAATACACGATACACGCACGCACGATACACGCATGTTCAATGATTCATTGACGACTGAACAACGAACGCTTTTTACACGATTCTCAAAGCTATTTTATTCAGAATAGAATTTAAAATTGATATGCATTTTCATTAAAGGCAATACTTGTAGCTGTTTTGCCGATAGCACCATAATAGATAATATGCTATTTTGCCAGCTCAGATTCAAATAACTTAATTAAAGTCGGCTATTTTATAGGCACCGGAAATATTTGTGAACTTGGACAGAAGCTCATAACAATCAAAATATAGTGTCTTGATTTTGTTCAGCCTCACCCTGAGAGTTCAAGTTTACGGCAAACGAAGGTGAGACATTGTGTTCCGCGAAACTATTACTAAGTTTATTTCATACGGTTAAAAATCGAGATTTTATTTTTATGCATACAATGTCCGACGCATTATATCTACAGAGAGTGACTGGTTCTAGAAATTATTTTAACTAACATGTTTGATATAATTGATTGCAATAAATGAATGATCTATGTATTTTTTCATGTTAGTTTTTTTCACTTTGACGGATACATTTTATAAACGATTATATATGTATATATCTAAAAATTATTGTAAGCTGTTTTCGTTTTCACTACAAGCATAGCATTCTTTTATGTCAACATTCACTGCAAATTTTTGTAGTTCTGTACATATATACTTATCAACAGGACATTTAGGTTATAATTTCACCAATAAATGAGTAGTTGAACAATCTTTAGAACGTGTCGGTTTTTCCTTGATATTGCCGAAAATCAGTGATCCGACTGACACAAGCGAACTGACATAACACCTGATTAAACAATCATAATTTTTTTTTTAAGTTACAAAGTTCCTTATATCAACCATTGTTATCAGAATCGTATGTGTTAATTGAGAGCAAAAGATATTATTTTGTCAGAAAAATTTGATTCGTACAAATTAATTAGAACTACCTAAGAAAACGACATTTACTAAATAATTAGAACATTTAAACATTTGTAATACCAAATACTTCATTATATACTTCTGAAACGACTTTTCGTCCTGAATATGCATGAAATTTTTGCCACTGAACGTTTAAACAACCACTGAATAATCAATTAATCAAATTTTGCTCTCAGTAAAAATGACTTCAACAATATAACCCACAATTGGTGTCTGTTGTTTATTTGTACAGTTAACATACTGAATGTGTTTATATTCGTTTCCAATTTCAAGTATGTAAGAAAATTCATACATATTTTCAAACATCTTAGCTGACATTTCAAATTTCTAGGAGGTGTGATTCACGGGGTTTTACCTAAAACTCTTTGGGAAAATGCAATTTTTAATTCCAATTTGAAACCTAACGGTACTAGATATCCCAAGGTTTTTTTTTAAATGCATGTCTAATTTGATAAGGAGATTTGAAAAATCTATCTCAATGGTAGTTGAAATTATTCAGTGCAATCATTTTGTGTCCGTCGTTGTCTTTCATACATATCAATGAATTGGTGTATCCACTGTTTGCTGTTTGTAATCTGTTGTGTATGGCATTCAGGCCTCGCGATTGATTCCAAAATTTAAGCTCCCACTTAGGTAAATTATTAACAAAGAATTGTTACACAAATGTAGGAAGAATCCAATTTTGTAACGAAGATATTCCTTATCTCTTTACCGAAATCTGCATATCTTTATATTTTGAAAAATAAAATGTTAAAGGTGTCTGCTCAAAGGACAGAAATGTCCAAGAAACCTAAATTTAGCACATGAAGATATAATTTTTAGCACATATACACATGTACAAATTGATTTTTAAAAAAAATCACTGTCGGTCTAAAACTGTATCGCATGGCCATATATGTCAGATCATGAGGGTCTGAATGGGGATTTAGTATTTCTGTATTCTATATTTTTAGGCAGTTTGTTTTATAATTCGTTTTACCTTTTGCCGATCATTCTTTATTCCATATATTCTAGTACCTCATCATTTTCTTTTCTCTTTGTCTGGTTATTTTTTGTATTCTTTATTTTTTTGTCTATAATTTCCTTCTATAAACCCCCATTCACACCCTCATGTATAATGGAAGACGATAAACATGTTGGTATACATACCACCCGTTGTCACTTTCACCTGACATACAAATCACATATTGTTATTACGGCCCGTTTTTTCCACCTGGACACAGGACTTATATAATATATATATATATTACGTAATAATAACGGATATAGTAAATTCAGTAGAATATAACATGTATCAACGCACTGACTTCTTAAATGTATTTTGAACTGACAATTGTAAATACTATTTTTAGTTATTTTTAAACTAAGAATGAAAATCGGGAATGTATCAAAGAGACAACAACCCGAAAAGAACAATTGACAGCCGAAGGCCACCAGTTATAGTTGCTAAGGGTTTTGTTTCGAATAAGGCAAGGCCATTGTATTTTCAGAAAATCTCTAAACGGGTAATGCGAGTGTAGCGACCTTGACTTGCTAACAGTCCTAGCACTGTCTTTCTACATTGTCGAAATTAAGAGCCTATACCAATTAAGGGATATGCTACCTAGCTTTTAGAGTTTACAAAAATATACATTTCAGAACCAAATTTTGGCTTCTTTATATTTATACCAAAATTGAGTTCAAGGCAGTATTTTGTCGAAGAGAACTATTACCCAAAGTGCAACATGCGAGAAGAAGTTTCATTTCCCTTATTGTTTCTAGTGATGTGACTAATCTTTCGAGGTTACGTCCCTAAAAAACAAATTAAAAAAAAATGCTTTATATACAGACATTGAAACAAATATACTGCTCATAATAATTGCACATATGTAGACTTTAATTAAGATATCCCGCGTTTTATAAACCATCGCACTCCATTGCGCCAAAGTCGTCAGCTTGAGTTGTTCGTGGAGCGTTTTCACAAATTCTGGTATTAATACTTTGTTGTTTCCAGTAATTCGCCATTTTGAATACGTGTTTTAAATATTTGCAAATGATACTTGTCCACACATGAACATGTTGAAGCTGGTTACGAGGTTTCAATACATATTCGTACAATCGTTCTTAAAGTTTTTGAAAATACGTGTTAAAGTTTTGATAACATGAAAAAGATGTGGTATGATTGGGGATGAGACAACTCATCGCAAGAAATAAAATGACACAGAAGTTTTCACCATAATTCACCCACGGCCTTCAACAGTGAGTAATGAACACACCACAGTAATTATTTCATAATTAAACAGACAATTTGTTAAAAAAAAATGAGGAAATAAATCAATAAAATATTCCTGTTGATACTATCTTTTGATTGAAAAAAGCTTCTGTCCAAGTTTGATAAAAACCCAGGACAGTTTATGAATCTAATAAGTGTTTTAAAACTTCTTGATACTATCTTATGATTATTAACAAGCTTCTGTCCAAGTTTAATAGAAATCCAGGATAGTTTAAGAAACGGTCATTAAAATTTCAAAGAAGCCGACGGAATGTAGGATCGCTTAGTCTCGCTTTTTCGACTAAAGACAGATTTCTTTCTGACATACGGGCGCACTACGCTTTTTTATACGCCCGTCAACATTTTGACGGGACGTTTTATGGTATACAAATGTACGGCGTCCGTCCGTCCGCATGTCGCACTGTAACTTGAGAACCGCTTATCCATTTCATGAAACTTAACATAGTTGTTTCTTATGATGGTTTTCGGAATTTACTCATATTTTTAGTGAAACCATTTGCATTTACACGCATCTTTGTCGGAATTAAACTTAAAACAAAACACTTATAAATATATATATTCCTTTTGTCTCCGTATATCTTACAAAAGAAATGAAACAACAGCAAAATTATTTGTCCTTTTCATTATTTTAAATAAGAACAACACATTAATTAAATATTTGAAGCATAAATCTTTTCGATACAATTGTTTTAAATCACTTAAAATAAAAAAGATCGTCATTGTTTAATCAGTTGCTATATATATATGTTATTTGGCACGTGTCAAACGGTTCATTGATTTTCGGCATATCAGAGAAAAACCGGCACGTGTCTAAATAATGTTGAATATCTCGTTTATTTATGATTATTTTTCTGTAAAATTTGAAATTTATGCATTAAATATCAATCTCTAACATGATATATAAAAATAATACATATAACAGTACTCCTTCTATTCCTTAGTGGCATTGTATAGTCAAAGCCTTAGTGCACTAAGGATTCCTTAGCAGTGTTAAGACGTACCGAAAAAAAACCAACATCCGTCATTTTTTAATAATCATAGAAGGTTAACAACTAGTTTGTTTCCCGGTCATTATTGAAATTCTTGACAATACCTTAATATTTGTATGTCCCGAAGGCATACTGAATGTTTTACGGAGGGAACAACCTAGTCAGTGACAACGTACTATTGTGAATTATTTTTCGGATAATAATCTTTTAGACATACATTAAAAACGGTGTCATTGATAGGCAACCATGAACACAATGAAAAATGAATCCGTGAAAGTGTTCCATGTTTATTCCATTCAAGTAAAGACTTGTTATGATAATACCATATATTTAACTAATTATAAAAAAAAAAATCAAGATTATATCTTAAACTTGTAAATTCAATTTCAAGTTTTAAAAGTTCCTCAATTTAAAATAATGCATGATATATTTGCGTGATCTTATATTTGTTTAATTAAAATAATGCCTTCAAATACGTGTAATGTTTATTTTTATTCAATTTTCCACAAAACATTTTAGCTTAGTTTTAATGAAATTCAGAACAGAGAATTCAAACACTGTTGAAGAGAATATATATATTCGTGTTAATTCGCCTCAGTTTAATTTGTTAATAATTCATGTTTGACATTTAACATTTTAATCCGATATCCACATTTACCCGACAGTCTAGTATATTGTATTTTATCAATGAAATAACATAACGTGCATGTGACCATCAGAAACTAAGACAAAAATGATATTTATAATGGTATTTATCAAAACTTAAATATTTCAAAATATCTTAGTAGCATAGGAATTTGCCAAATAAGCGAAGAATTATAATCTAGCTAGGATTTACAACCAAGGATTTGTATAGTTTCTTTTCAATAAAATATTGTTGGTGTTTTTGGCGACTATAGCAGCAACATTGTCGTTATTAAATAAAAATATTAAATTTTCGCTATCTGATAATTATAACCGCGGGTTAAAATGTTCATTAAAATGTATAATGTTATACTATAATGGGCATTTTAGAATGACATGAGGTTCATCTTCAATAGTAGAACTACAACACATGTCATCTCGTGGACTTCTTTTTTTTTCATACTTTCCAGTTTCTGTTTTTTTAGTGGAGCTACCCCACATTTAAATTTTGCAAAAACACATTTGTTTTTAATTGACAGAATATTTTAAACAAATACCAGTTGGCCAACAGTATATTTTTAAGTCCATTTTCGCTCAGTTGAATATAAATTCCAATTTTAACACTTCTGTCGTAGAAATGTCAATATCATGTTATTGTTTGTACGTACAACATGTATCATTATATCAAAATGTGTCAGTCCCAGCCAAGATTCACAGAATAACCACAAAATCTTTACAGATGATAAAATATTTACACAAAAAGTCATGAATCTGTATGAACGTTATGTACGATGAAGTTAATTAAGAGTCTACAAGAAAGTAAGTATGACTGTAAATTTTATTTAAAGTCGGAACATACATATATATTATATATATATACATATACTTTAACCGCTCTATAACCGACTATCATATAAAAACCGCAATGTATGAACGTTACACAATTAGAGATGAACGTTTCACAAATGCACGTTATTTGATCTACACAATTATACACGATTGACGAACGCACGATACACAGTTAAGAATGAATGATTGATGAACGCACGATACACGCACGATACACGGTTAAGAATGAATGCTTGATGAGCGCACGATACACGATTAAGAATACACGATGCATGCACGTTACACGGAAAATACACGGAACGATGAATGATGAACGCACGATTGGTACACGCACGATACACGCACGATGCACGCACGCAACACGCACGATACACGATGAACGCACGGAATAATGGTCAGTTTGAATTTTAGAAGGTCTGTATATCCTTATCAAAGTACACATACATATATTTTTTTTTATCTCACTTGGCCTAAGTTATAAAGCAATATTAAATTGTGTCATTCTTCTTGGTCCATCTTTTTGGTCCATTGTCTCTCTTCTGCTTTTTACGTACTTTTAAAGTTTTTAAAGAATGATATAAAAAAAAAATAGACTCGAGGCACAATGTATTGATTGATTATGACCTACTTGTGTTGTCATATATTAAGATGTCAGCCTTTACTCTTTTGGAGTTATGTAACAACAGAATTTCAATTTTGTTTTTATATATATACAGAACAGTTTTCGTATGTCTAGGTAGGGAAAAAATTTAAATTGTCATTTTGTAGTAGTTCCCATATACGTATTTCTACATGGCAACCTCATCCCTTTTTGGAGTAATCTCCTGTGTAGCACACTATTTTAAAGTAGCAGCTTTTAATATTTTAGAGTAATTGCTCTGTAGGAAATTATTTTCATTGTACCAACTGTTTTGAGAATCGTCACTCTAGGAAATTATTTTTCAAAGTCATAGCTTTTAATATTTTTGAGAAACTCCTTATACCTAAACACTGATATATTCATTAAATTATTTGGGACACCAATGTTTGTTTTTTTTCAAATTTTAGGACCTTACTGTGTACTCTCAAGTATTACCCAATAACTATAGGGTTATAACCTTTAAAAAAATGTTAGGGTCTCTATAAGATTAGTTTAGGTACATATGTAGACCATATACAGTGAAAAATTGTCATGTGAGCAACTCAGGCTCTGGAGCTCATAGATGAATTCCTGGTACAGTAATCACACAATCAATTTACAACTATTATGATCAATGGATTGTGAAAGTTTTATGTAATGATTATATATGAATTGAGAACTTTCAGTGAAAATATATACTGATTGCTCCTATTTGTTATTGTTTTGAGTGATATATTGTTTATATTGTATCACATAATGTTTGTTGATATAATTATTAATAGAAGATCATTAGAATGAAATTATGTATTAGTGTTATAAGTATGTTTTTATTTCCTTCCTCCGTAAATTTATTTTCAATATCAAAATAAGAAGGTATTGTATGATTGCCAAAGAGACAATTATCCAACAGAGACCAAATGACAAGGATAAAAGAAAACTGTAGGTCAATTTGAGAGGATGTTTATAGGCTTTAGCCTGCTATCCAATAAATTTTAGTTATTTTCTGAATAAAATACAGTGATGGACTCAAGTGGGGAACGCCCCCTTTGATTGGGAAAATAAATGTTTTTCGCATTAAGTAAAAAAAAAATATGCCTATCTTTCGCTTAGACCTATTCCTACAACTTCAGGCAATTACTCCCCCATTCCCTTGCCTCGATTCCTGGATCCACTCTTGGAATATGTTAAAATTAACTATAGGTCACTTTAAGGCCTTCAACAATGAGCAATATCCATACTGTGCAGTAAGTTATAAAAGGTTCAGACATGACAGATCAACACAAAATTCCAAAAAGTATTTCAGAGTCATCTTTGATTGATTCGCCCATATTCCTTTGACATGGCAAATTGTGAGATAGCATTCATTATTTATCTTAACTACGGCTGTCAACTTGATGTTTTTTTGGGCTATATGCCAGAGGCGAATGCCACAGTACTTTCGAAAAAAGCCTGAAATTTTATGAAATCTGTTGTTTTGGGACAATATCTTTAGAGCCATACATGTGATTCAGATCTTTACCGATCTGTAGTATAATTCCAATCTTCCTTTGACAATACCTGGTCCATATATGAAAGCATTGGTCATTTTTGGGATTTTACGATTAGAAGTTAAACTAGACATTACAGTCTTTACTTCATCACAAAAGATGGGGGGGGGGGGGACAGTATCCACGAAAAAAAAGTTTCTTGTACGCAGTGTGACATATCCATAAAGATCACTACTTGATACATTTTTTAGATTTTACGATTAGAAGTTATACTAGACAATACAGTCTTCAGTTCATCACAAAAGAGGGAGAAGAAAAAAAGAACAGCACTCGAGACAAAAAAAAAACACTGTTTCTTGTACGACATATCCATAAAGATCACAACTTGGCTTTTTTCTCCTATGATGTATTGGTACTTTTTTTCCGAATAAATTTGGTTGGTAATTGTGAAGAGCTTTCCAGTTTATATTTAAATCAGTTATCAATGACAATGTCCTCGTATGACAGTTATCGTTTATAAAAGCAATGTTTACCGGACGAAGTTGATAAGGCAACAGGGAATTATGCAGATATATTACTAAGCAAAAGAACTCAACTTTAGATTAACTTTTAAAAGGCCCCATTGTGATCTAGAGATGAAGAACAGCAATACAATTGCTATTCGTTTCTATTGGGTTTTGGCAGGTGCATTTAGTGATGATTTTATTGCATATATGAGGCAAAGCGGTCTCAAGAGTAGTGGGTTCGTGTGGAATACGGGAGGTCAAGGGTTTGATCACTGGTCGGGTCAAACAAAAGACTGTAAAATTGACATTTGCTGCTTCTACATTAAGCACTCGGCATTTAGGAGTAAACGCAAACACTGGTCTGCTTGGAGTCAGAATAATGTGTCCAGCAATGGTGGAATTTTATCCTGCGTATACTCTTTCCTTATGATCTAGCACGTTAACAACCGGGATCAACTTGTCAAACTGAGACTTCTATAACACATGTGCTATAATGATCTCAGTGTCAAAGCAGTACAAAGTGGGGTTTATATTCATATCACATTAACACGTTCTTGTCCTGATATGAACGTAAAATTCGCCACTGAACGCTAAACACTAATTCGTAATCACGAATAAATACAAGTATATTCTTTAAACTGGGTGTAGCTCTTTTAACATCAAATAGCAAGGACTACGGGTATGTATATTTAAAGTCGGGATAGCTCATTCAACAGCAAGGAATACGGGTATGGTATATTCAAACTCGGATTAGCTCATTTAACATTCAACAACACGGACTATAGGAATTAAAATATTTAAACTCGAGGTTGCTCATGATCATTCAACATTCAACAACAAGGACAACGGGTATGGTATATTTAAACTCGTTATCACTTTTAACATTCAACAGCAATGACGGACATGGTATATTTGAACTCGAAGAGAAACGCCATGGTAAAAAAACGAAAAACGACGAATATATAAACAACACTACACTACATAGAAAACTAAAGACTGATCGAGTTAGTGGTCATCCCTTTGGCAGCAGCACTGTTCAGCTTTTTTATTATGTGCTTTTATTTTACAATATATGGATTATATAAGCATAGACGGCGATAAAGGGGGCGTTTTCTAGTTTTAGTAAGTGAAATTCTGAGTTGAAATTTCAGGTATCCTTACCTTACCTCTGTATCTTTACCCCCTTCAAAGGAGAACCACACAGTTTCTGTGTGTTGAACAGGTGCTTTGGGTGGCGGTGCGCATTATTTACATTGGTGCTGTGTCTGTGGGTCCCATCACCATAATATATCCATGAATTTTTTGGATCATCCTTCCACCATTATGTACATTATTTACATATATGAATATCACTAAAGATAATGTTTGCAATCCGCAACGACACCACCCAACATTTTAAAATTCATGTGTATTATGATTAAAAGTTCATGGCGATTTTTATCAATGTTAAAACAAGTCTATCCACACGGGGTTTTGTGTTTTATAAAAAACGGCATCTTATTAATCGTTTATAATCTAAAATCTAGAATGTCCTCACATACGGAATATATATATATATATAAAGAGAGAGCGGCTTTGCCTGGCTAAAATACGTATTAAAAGCTCTATGTTTTAAAAATGTTTGCTCTTAAAAATCTAAAAGTTCAGTGTTCATACGGAATTACTACATGTATATTGTGATAAAAGTATATGTACGGTAAAATCTAAAAGTATGTCCACTATGAATATGTAGGCAATCCGGTGCTTTAGGACCCAGAGTCAATGGTAACACTACCCCCCCCCCCCCCCCACCCGTCGTTGGTTGCTGTCTGCTACATTTATTTTATTTTTAGGATGTTGATTTTTTCGTTTGATTAGTTTCACAATTTTGTCTTTCCGGGACACTTCTTTAGCTTGCTCCGCGGTTTGGGTGTTGTTCATTGTTGAAGGCCTTATGGCGGACTTAAGTTGTGTAAATTCATGTCCGTTGGTCTCTATATAGCTAGCGGATAGTTGTCTCAATTGCAATCATATCACAAACACATGTGTCTGCAACACGTCAGCCTATCTTGTCAATGTGTTGTTCGTTGTTGTTTTTTTTCTTTTTTGTACGCCTATTTTTTGGAGGAGTCGAATGTTGGTGATTCCTATTAACTTCTTGTTTTACAGTATAAATGCAATTGCGTGCAGTATATGAGCCCCGTCCCCTTTTTCTCAGTCATGAGCAAGTGGTTTAAAATTATCCATATACAGTTTTCTGATTACGTGTTATTTTCAAGACATTAAGGTTTACCACGCCATTTGCGAATTTACGTTTTTTTGCAAGAAATTTAAAGAACTTTGAGTGCATTATAATGGCAATGACAAAAGATTATTCGTAGTATTAATGGGCACGGACAATTGTCAAATTTTAAACGCTGATCAATGAAAAACAACTGTTTTCATGAATGGCGGATTTGTGTTTCAGATACATGTATACGAATAAAGTTGCCACAATGTGAAAGGTGTAAAATAGTAAACAAAATGTAAAACAAATTATATATAGAACTGAAAACGTATTTCCTCCTTTTCCAGCAACCGGGAAAATGTTGACTGTTGGTAGCGTAACGTCCAGTGACAAATATGTTAGGCATAATCATTTCACAGTGAAAAACACGTGTAAAGCGAAAGAGACAATAGACACAGTTCAATGTGAGAAGCCATGCAGTGCAATTTAGAGTTCATCATGCCGGACAAACGTCAATGCGAGTAGCCTTGTATAGTGCCATGCAGAGGTCATCATGACGGACAAACGTCAACGCGCGTAGCCATGTAATGTAATGTAGAGCTCCCCATGACAGAAAAAACGTCTATTCGGGTAACCATGCAGTGCCATTTAGAGGACATCATGACGGACAAACTTAAACGCGCGTAGCCGTGTAATGTAATGTAGAGCTCCCCTTGACAGAAAAACTTCAATGCGAGAAACCATGCAGTGCCATTTAGATCTCACCATGACAGAGAGATGTCAATGCAAGAAGCCATGCAGTGCCATTTAGATCTCACCACGACAGAAAGATGTCAATGCAAGTAGCCATGCAGTGATAAGTAAAGTGTCCAGCAGTCATTTGACATGTTCGAGAGTCTGTATTTGTGTCCACTAGTCTATCTACATATTCACCAGTCTGTTAACGTTTCCGCAAGTATGTTTATGTGCCCACCGGTCAGATTACGTGTCCACCGGTTTGTTTACATGTCAACCAGTCTATTCACATGTCCACGAATATGTTTATGTATCCAGTAGTCTGTTTACGTATCCACCAGTCTGTATATGTGTCCACAAGTTTGTTAACGTGTCCACCAATCTGTCTACATTTCCACCGGTCTGTTTACGTGTCCGCCAGTCTATCTACATGTTCACAAGTTTGTCTACATGCTCAACAGTCTGCCTACGTGTCCACTTGTCGTTTTACATGTTCAAAGGTGAAACTATGTGTTCACAAGTCTGTCTACATGTCCACCAGTCTGTTTACGTGTCGATCAGCATGTCTACATGTCCAACAGTTTGTTTATGTGTCAACAAGTCTATCTACATGTTCGCCAGTCCGTTTACGTATCCACCAGTCATTCAACATGTTTACCAGTCTGTTAACGTGTCCACCAGTCTGTTCACATGTCCACCGGTCTGTTTACGTGTCCAACAGTCTATCTAAAGGTCCACGAGTTTTTTATGTGTCCATTAGTCTGTTTACGTGTCCGCCAGTGTGTATATGTGTCAACTAGTCTGTCTACATGTTCACCAGTTTGTCTACATGTCCACATATCTGTCTACATGTTCACCGGTGTGTCTACATGTCTACCTATCTTTTTAAGTGTCAACCAGTCTATCGACATGTTCACCAGTCTGTGTATGCGTCCAATAGGCTGTATTCTTATCCACCAGTCTGTTAACGTGTCCACCAGTATGTCTAGATTTCCACCGGTATGTTTGTGTATCCACTAGCATGTTTACGTGTCCACCAGTGTGGCTACGTGTCCACCAGTGTGTCTACGTGTACACCTTTCTGTTTACGTGTTTACCAGTCTGCATGGTTAGGTGTCCACTAGTCTGTCAACATGTCCAACGGTCTGTCATTGACGACGGTACTACATGGGGGGGGGGGGGGGGGGGGGGTGAGCTGCCCGTGCTTCTTGGTTGAAAATAGGCCTTACCTTGGCCCAATCATGTTAAGGGGGGATGCCCTTCCTTCTTTGCAGAACCTTCATATGGTACTTATCATCAATATGTTCTCATCAGTATTATCATGCTTAAAATATTTGCCACTGGACATTCAGCAAGCACCAAATAAACTTTTATTCTGTGCAATATATACAAAAGAACGTCATTTCTGGGCCTTTTAAAAGCTGAATATGCGGTATGGGTTTTGGTCATTGTTGAAAGCCGTACGGTAACCTATAGTTGTTAACTTATTTGTCATTTGGTTTCTGGTGGAGAGTTGTCTCATTGGCAATTAAACCACATCTTCCTATTTTTTATATTTCACACATCTGTCCAACCTTTGTAAGGTAAAATTTACTTTGATAAAGTTTGCCAAAGACAAACTATTCATTTCAAGGTGAACAGTTTTATTTGAGGGTCACCTTAGATCTTGAATATCGCAGTTGTCATCTCTGCAAGACCAACAAAATGTACCAAATTTGAAAATGGTAAAAGACAGATTAATTGGTGTTTTCAACCATGATAGCTGTGTTTGGTAAACTCAATTTAACAACACCAAATATGGAAATAAGTTTTCTTAAAAAATATAATGCTTACAAGCAAACGATGTGAACTATTAGGACTTTTTTCAATACTATCAAGAAGTATCAGGATATAGATAACATATTTTTCAAGTTTTTACCACATATTCCTACTAGATACATCTACATGTACGGCAGTCACTGTTTTCAACACATTTATGTGTGTTAACAAGAGTGCACAAGCTGAAATGTCTCACCTGCTTTACTAATCATCATTCTTTATTTATTTTATGTTGATATTCCTAACTACAAGTATCAGACAAACTTAATATTATCAATGATCATGAAAATGAGGCCAAGGTCAGATCAACCAAGCCAGCCTTACAATCATTCCATACACCAACTATTGTTGAACTATACCATATATAATATACCAGAAACAGACCAAACCATTAAAATGAGGTTAAGTTCAGAAAAACCATGCGAGACAGACATATTTGTTTTCCATTTATTATTTTGTCTATAAATCAGGCCATTAGTTTTCTTGTTTGAATTGTTTTATATTTGTCATGTCGAGGCCTTTTATAGCTGACTATGCGGTATAGGTTTTACTCATTTTTAAACGGCGTAGGATGACCTATAGTTGTTAATTTCTGTATAATTTGGTCTCTTGTGGATAGTTGTCTTATTGGAAAGCATGCCACATCTTTTTTGACAATTGGCGGACAATCCTTGTGTTGTTTTATGACAATTTGCTGACCAAAGCATTTTATTTAAAGTTTACATTCCATTTAAATTATGGCGCGGACAAAACTCGCTTGTTATTTCCCCTGGTTACCGCGAGAAGCCAGGTAAATTTCTTCCTGGTAAAATTTCTCTTCAAACTTCCTGATATTTTTTTTGCTCTGTGAACTATAAAAGAAACAAGGTAAGAAAGAGATTATTTACAATCTGTTTTTCCCTGTATGACAAATCATATTAAAACCTTTTGGCTAATTATATGGCCGTATTTACACCACAAATTTTACTCTGAGTACATGTGCAGCTAGTCCAAATAATTATGATGTATGTGAAGTTAGCAGCCGGTTTGTTATTCGTAATTCGATATTCAATATCAAACCGGCTGCTAGCAGTCAGTTCGATATTCAAAATGAAGTTGAAAATTATAAGAAAATTAAATACTTGATAACATTAAAAGCATGATTTTCGTAGTTAAAATGACTGAAGAGATAAGTAGGAAATCGTTAAATGACTTCTTCAAGCTGTCGCAATTCCCCGTTGTCCTCATTTAAAAGCCTAACCCTTTTCTAAGTAACATATGATTTGTCTTTATGTAATATAAATTTATGTCAATAAAACGACTTCAAAGATGTATATTATATTTCTGAAGACAAAAAAGAAAAACCGATAACTCTAGAAATATTCATATTTTATAAATAGAAATATACTAGTATACGGAAAGCCAAAAAAACAAATTTTCAGCCTAAAAATGACAAAACGTTAGGACAAAGGGCACAGGGTAATGTTGAGAGCCCCCTGATCCCTCAATCGTTCTAATGTTATGCAGATATTCAGTCAATAGGTCAATAGGTAGACACAAACGTGATAAAACCGAATTTGGGTACTCTTCCTGTCTTCCATGTTTACGAAGCGCCCAAAGTAAACGGACACAGTTATACAATATTCAAAATATATAGTGTAAACCTACCCGAGACCGCTTAAATGAGGTTGAGACCCCTGGTCTTTCAATGTCCATAAAATTCAATCAAATCATTGAAAGAGTATAAAGGTTGTAATAGAAGGATTTTTAAAAAAAAACCCGTCATCTTCAATATCTACGGAGGGCTTAGATTGTCACTTTTCAGCTAAAAAATTTCAAAATGTTAGGACAAAGGGCACAGGGTGATGGTGAGAGCCCGCTGATCTCTCAATCTTTCTAACATTATTTAGATATTTAGTCAATAGGTAGATACAAACGTGACAAACATGAATTTGGGTACACTTCCTGTCTTCCATATTTACGGAGCGCCCAAAGTACCAGTTTGATATTCAAAATATATAGTGTAAACCTATCCGAGACTGCTTAAATGAGGTTGAGACCCCCCTGGTCTTTCAAGGTCCACCAAATTCAACCAAACCATTGACTGTGTATATATAAAGGTTGTATTCGAAGGATTTTTCAGAAAAATGTCATCTTCAATATCTACGGAGGGCTTAGATTGTCACTTTTCAGCTAAAAAATGTCGAAATGTTAGAACAAAGGGCACAGGGTAATGGTGAGAGCCCCCTGTTCTTTCAATCTTTCTAATATTATGCAGATATTTAGTCAATATGTAGATACAAACGAGACAAAAATGAATTTGGGTACACTTTCTGTCTTCCATGTTTACGGAGCGCCCAAAGTGCCAGTTGGATATTCAAAATATATAGCGAAAACCTACTCGAGACCGCTTAAATGGGGTTGAGACCGCCCTTGTCTTTCAATGTCCATAAAATTTAATTAAATCATAGACTCTGTATATATATATAAAGGGGTAGTGCTTATTATCAGAGACATACCACTAGAACCTTTTTGCAGGAGCTTGTTGATCTTTTCAATCTGTCGCGTATTCACCTTGCAGGTTTGCTTGGGATAAATGAATGGTGAAATGGCTGCTCTCTGTAATTTATTAGCTTGAACTTTTATCAAGTTCAAACCGTATTTTGATAGACTATTCATTCATACCTCACGCAGATGAACGCGGATGGTGAGATGTTCACTGCGGAGATTGATATGATCGCCGTCTTGATCGGTGAGGTATGTCTGCATGCGATTGATGGTTGTCAAGGTCACGGGTAAGTACTCCATGTTTTTGTTGTGTTTGAATGATATTTACCCCGGGATCGATTGCGAGGGAAAAGCTGTAGAAAGTGGACTGCTGGGTGCAGTTTACGTAGCTTCCATTGGTGATGCCACTGTTCACCAGGATGCTGTTGATGCTTCTGATGCAAACAATGCATTAACCCTCTTTGTAACCGTTTGTTGCCCGATCAAATGTGTTGAGCTGTCGCTTAATTCCCAATATGGTGTTCTATTCCATAAATTGTAGTTGGGGAAGGGGGTGAACCGGGTAAGAATGTGACTATCGTTTCCAGAGACAAGGATGAAAACCATCTGTGTGGGTCTTTGTTGTCGATGATTTGCGGGAACAGTGCGGTGTCCATTTTGTTTTTATTAAAACAGGATGTTCACTCGGACTGATGACTTACATCGATGACGAACAGCGGCTGGTCCGAGAACACAATTAATTCGTAGTGCATTTCTTTTAGAACATAAATGAAAATTAAAAAAATCCCACCTGCGCTTTCTCAATGAAATTTTTACAGTGTGTTGTACTACTTTTGGGACAAATTATATAAAAAATATAGAAAACTTCATCGCCTCTAACTCAAAATATGGACAATTTTGTGTTTAGGGTGTCTTGAAATCTTTTGACAGCTTCCGAAGTGCTAATTTTTAACCTTTTTCAGCTGGACCAAATCACTACTTTCCTGTACAATTCTGGACCCAAATGTTTTTACAGTGTAGTTTTACCCCCCTACTTACAATTTGAGGCATTAAACATGGAGAAATAAATTTGGAAGGGGTATAAAAATTATTGGCAAGTAACCCACTGTTAACACTAGGGACTATATTCGTGAACAACGAAAATCAAGTGACGACAATTGTGGTCTCGGACCTAATAGGATAGAAAGAGTTGACAAATCTTAGAAAAACTTGGTATGACCAAAGCTTAATAAATTATAACACTGCTTGCAAAGTTTCATAACAATAGGATATATATTATAGACAATATGTTAAATTCTATACTCATCTTTGCATGTTAAATTTTGACGTTAAAATTGAATAATTTCAACTATCAACATTTTGGGCTTTGAAAATTAAAATATGGCAAAAAAATACTTTTTAAATGCCCTAATATATCATTTATTATGTACTAAAAGCAATAGAGTACTCATTTGATTTATGAGACTTAGCATAATTATTCAAAAGTCAAATTTATATCAGCCTAGGCCTAAAAATTGAGGTTTTTCAATGAAAGGGGGCTTTACATGAAGATGTAATATTTTCCAGCAATTTTAAATTTGTGAAGCTTTTTGGTTATAAATAATCCTTGCATATGTATTGAATGTACTTTAAATGGAAAGAAAAGTCACAAATAACATATCATATTAGTTTAAAAGGGTCTTTAGCCAAGTAAGACTGGAAAAAAATAGGGGTCAATTTAGGCCGTGCCACATATTCACATTAAAAAATGCATATTGAGGCTACAAGAAATAAAAAATTGTGTCTTTTTTATCATTTCTATACTCATGTGACATGATACAACAAATCTGAGCACAAAAAGGCTTTTGCAATTAACCTTTCTTACAGAAAGTATGGTCTGATATAAAGATTTTTGCCTTTTTAATGAAAAACTTGGATGCAATTTTAGTCTCAACATGCTTATATTCAAACCACTTGCTATCCTACAGAAGAAAAGAAAGATAGTATGTGAGATGGAACAGGTACAATAGACATTGTAAAGTGCTTTTGATACAAATTTAGTGAGGTCTTTATTGTGGACTTCAAATTTTATGTACCAAGAACCCCACTTTTGACTTCATCCAAACAGGGCGTTAGACAAGGGTCATTTATACAACACATTTTGTACATATTGTCTGAGATAATCTCCTTTTCTGTAGATTATGAGTTCATAAACTAGTGAAGGAACTAGATAAAGGCATAGAAACACAAGTATTGACACATAAAAACCTGTCAGATAAAAAGTCAGGATGCCATGTATGCATCAATATTGAAAAAGCCTTAAAATGCCTATTTTGACCATAAAATGCCAAAATTGGTCATTTTTGCAGAAATTCTATAAAATAAAAGTTTAAATCCTTTAGTTTCATGCTATTTGACAAATTGAAACCACCAAATCATTTAGGGAAGTTGCCAAAGTACAGATTCTATATTTACAGACTTCACCTCTTAGGATAGAAAGAGTTGACAAATCTTAGAAAAACTTGGTATGACCAAAGCTTAATAAATTATAACACTGCTTGCAAAGTTTCATAACAATAGGATATATATTATAGACAATATGTTAAATTCTATACTCATCTTTGCATGTTAAATTTTGACGTTAAAATTGAATAATTTCAACTATCAACATTTTGGGCTTTGAAAATTAAAATATGGCAAAAAAATACTTTTTAAATGCCCTAATATATCATTTATTATGTACTAAAAGCAATAGAGTTGATTTATGAGACTTAGCATAATTATTCAAAAGTCAAATTTATATCAGCCTAGGCCTAAAAATTGAGGTTTTTCAATGAAAGGGGGCTTTACATGAAGATGTAATATTTTCCAGCAATTTTAAATTTGTGAAGCTTTTTGGTTATAAATAATCCTTGCATATGTATTGAATGTACTTTAAATGGAAAGAAAAGTCACAAATAACATATCATATTAGTTTAAAAGGGTCTTTAGCCAAGTAAGACTGGAAAAAAATAGGGGTCAATTTAGGCCGTGCCACATATTCACATTAAAAAATGCATATTGAGGCTACAAGAAATAAAAAATTGTGTCTTTTTTATCATTTCTATACTCATGTGACATGATACAACAAATCTGAGCACAAAAAGGCTTTTGCAATTAACCTTTCTTACAGAAAGTATGGTCTGATATAAAGATTTTTGCCTTTTTAATGAAAAACTTGGATGCAATTTTAGTCTCAACAGGCTTATATTCAAACCACTTGCTATCCTACAGAAGAAAAGAAAGATAGTATGTGAGATGGAACAGGTACAATAGACATTGTAAAGTGCTTTTGATACAAATTTAGTGAGGTCTTTATTGTGGACTTCAAATTTTATGTACCAAGAACCCCACTTTTGACTTCATCCAAACAGGGCGTTAGACAAGGGTCATTTATACAACACATTTTGTACATATTGTCTGAGATAATCTCCTTTTCTGTAGATTCTGAGTTCATAAACTAGTGAAGGAACTAGATAAAGGCATAGAAACACAAGTATTGACACATAAAAACCTGTCAGATAAAAAGTCAGGATGCCATGTATGCATCAATATTGAAAAAGCCTTAAAATGCCTATTTTGACCATAAAATGCCAAAATTGGTCATTTTTGCAGAAATTCTATAAAATAAAAGTTTAAATCCTTTAGTTTCATGCTATTTGACAAATTGAAACCACCAAATCATTTAGGGAAGTTGCCAAAGTACAGATTCTATATTTACAGACTTCACCTCTTAGGATAGAAAGAGTTGACAAATCTTAGAAAAACATGGTATGACCAAAGCTTAATAAATTATAACACTGCTTGCAAAGTTTCATAACAATAGGATATATATTATAGACAATATGTTAAATTCTATACTCATCTTTGCATGTTAAATTTTGACGTTAAAATTGAATAATTTCAACTATCAACATTTTGGGCTTTGAAAATTAAAATATGGCAAAAAAATACTTTTTAAATGCCCTAATATATCATTTATTATGTACTAAAAGCAATAGAGTACTCATTTGATTTATGAGACTTAGCATAATTATTCAAAAGTCAAATTTATATCAGCCTAGGCCTAAAAATTGAGGTTTTTCAATGAAAGGGGGCTTTACATGAAGATGTAATATTTTCCAGCAATTTTAAATTTGTGAAGCTTTTTGGTTATAAATAATCCTTGCATATGTATTGAATGTACTTTAAATGGAAAGAAAAGTCACAAATAACATATCATATTAGTTTAAAAGGGTCTTTAGCCAAGTAAGACTGGAAAAAAATAGGGGTCAATTTAGGCCGTGCCACATATTCACATTAAAAAATGCATATTGAGGCTACAAGAAATAAAAAATTGTGTCTTTTTTATCATTTCTATACTCATGTGACATGATACAACAAATCTGAGCACAAAAAGGCTTTTGCAATTAACCTTTCTTACAGAAAGTATGGTCTGATATAAAGATTTTTGCCTTTTTAATGAAAAACTTGGATGCAATTTTAGTCTCAACAGGCTTATATTCAAACCACTTGCTATCCTACAGAAGAAAAGAAAGATAGTATGTGAGATGGAACAGGTACAATAGACATTGTAAAGTGCTTTTGATACAAATTTAGTGAGGTCTTTATTGTGGACTTCAAATTTTATGTACCAAGAACCCCACTTTTGACTTCATCCAAACAGGGCGTTAGACAAGGGTCATTTATACAACACATTTTGTACATATTGTCTGAGATAATCTCCTTTTCTGTAGATTCTGAGTTCATAAACTAGTGAAGGAACTAGATAAAGGCATAGAAACACAAGTATTGACACATAAAAACCTGTCAGATAAAAAGTCAGGATGCCATGTATGCATCAATATTGAAAAAGCCTTAAAATGCCTATTTTGACCATAAAATGCCAAAATTGGTCATTTTTGCAGAAATTCTATAAAATAAAAGTTTAAATCCTTTAGTTTCATGCTATTTGACAAATTGAAACCACCAAATCATTTAGGGAAGTTGCCAAAGTACAGATTCTATATTTACAGACTTCACCTCTTAGGATAGAAAGAGTTGACAAATCTTAGAAAAACTTGGTATGACCAAAGCTTAATAAATTATAACACTGCTTACAAAGTTTCATAACAATAGGATATATATTATAGACAATATGTTAAATTCTATACTCATCTTTGCATGTTAAATTTTGACGTTAAAATTGAATAATTTCAACTATCAACATTTTGGGCTTTGAAAATTAAAATATGGCAAAAAAATACTTTTTAAATGCCCTAATATATCATTTATTATGTACTAAAAGCAATAGAGTACTCATTTGATTTATGAGACTTAGCATAATTATTCAAAAGTCAAATTTATATCAGCCTAGGCCTAAAAATTGAGGTTTTTCAATGAAAGGGGGCTTTACATGAAGATGTAATATTTTCCAGCAATTTTAAATTTGTGAAGCTTTTTGGTTATAAATAATCCTTGCATATGTATTGAATGTACTTTAAATGGAAAGAAAAGTCACAAATAACATATCATATTAGTTTAAAAGGGTCTTTAGCCAAGTAAGACTGGAAAAAAATAGGGGTCAATTTAGGCCGTGCCACATATTCACATTAAAAAATGCATATTGAGGCTACAAGAAATAAAAAATTGTGTCTTTTTTATCATTTCTATACTCATGTGACATGATACAACAAATCTGAGCACAAAAAGGCTTTTGCAATTAACCTTTCTTACAGAAAGTATGGTCTGATATAAAGATTTTTGCCTTTTTAATGAAAAACTTGGATGCAATTTTAGTCTCAACAGGCTTATATTCAAACCACTTGCTATCCTACAGAAGAAAAGAAAGATAGTATGTGAGATGGAACAGGTACAATAGACATTGTAAAGTGCTTTTGATACAAATTTAGTGAGGTCTTTATTGTGGACTTCAAATTTTATGTACCAAGAACCCCACTTTTGACTTCATCCAAACAGGGCGTTAGACAAGGGTCATTTATACAACACATTTTGTACATATTGTCTGAGATAATCTCCTTTTCTGTAGATTCTGAGTTCATAAACTAGTGAAGGAACTAGATAAAGGCATAGAAACACAAGTATTGACACATAAAAACCTGTCAGATAAAAAGTCAGGATGCCATGTATGCATCAATATTGAAAAAGCCTTAAAATGCCTATTTTGACCATAAAATGCCAAAATTGGTCATTTTTGCAGAAATTCTATAAAATAAAAGTTTAAATCCTTTAGTTTCATGCTATTTGACAAATTGAAACCACCAAATCATTTAGGGAAGTTGCCAAAGTACAGATTCTATATTTACAGACTTCACCTCTTAGGATAGAAAGAGTTGACAAATCTTAGAAAAACTTGGTATGACCAAAGCTTAATAAATTATAACACTGCTTGCAAAGTTTCATAACAATAGGATATATATTATAGACAATATGTTAAATTCTATACTCATCTTTGCATGTTAAATTTTGACGTTAAAATTGAATAATTTCAACTATCAACATTTTGGGCTTTGAAAATTAAAATATGGCAAAAAAATACTTTTTAAATGCCCTAATATATCATTTATTATGTACTAAAAGCAATAGAGTACTCATTTGATTTATGAGACTTAGCATAATTATTCAAAAGTCAAATTTATATCAGCCTAGGCCTAAAAATTGAGGTTTTTCAATGAAAGGGGGCTTTACATGAAGATGTAATATTTTCCAGCAATTTTAAATTTGTGAAGCTTTTTGGTTATAAATAATCCTTGCATATGTATTGAATGTACTTTAAATGGAAAGAAAAGTCACAAATAACATATCATATTAGTTTAAAAGGGTCTTTAGCCAAGTAAGACTGGAAAAAAATAGGGGTCAATTTAGGCCGTGCCACATATTCACATTAAAAAATGCATATTGAGGCTACAAGAAATAAAAAATTGTGTCTTTTTAATCATTTCTATACTCATGTGACATGATACAACAAATCTGAGCACAAAAAGGCTTTTGCAATTAACCTTTCTTACAGAAAGTATGGTCTGATATAAAGATTTTTGCCTTTTTAATGAAAAACTTGGATGCAATTTTAGTCTCAACAGGCTTATATTCAAACCACTTGCTATCCTACAGAAGAAAAGAAAGATAGTATGTGAGATGGAACAGGTACAATAGACATTGTAAAGTGCTTTTGATACAAATTTAGTGAGGTCTTTATTGTGGACTTCAAATTTTATGTACCAAGAACCCCACTTTTGACTTCATCCAAACAGGGCGTTAGACAAGGGTCATTTATACAACACATTTTGTACATATTGTCTGAGATAATCTCCTTTTCTGTAGATTCTGAGTTCATAAACTAGTGAAGGAACTAGATAAAGGCATAGAAACACAAGTATTGACACATAAAAACCTGTCAGATAAAAAGTCAGGATGCCATGTATGCATCAATATTGAAAAAGCCTTAAAATGCCTATTTTGACCATAAAATGCCAAAATTGGTCATTTTTGCAGAAATTCTATAAAATAAAAGTTTAAATCCTTTAGTTTCATGCTATTTGACAAATTGAAACCACCAAATCATTTAGGGAAGTTGCCAAAGTACAGATTCTATATTTACAGACTTCACCTCTTAGGATAGAAAGAGTTGACAAATCTTAGAAAAACTTGGTATGACCAAAGCTTAATAAATTATAACACTGCTTGCAAAGTTTCATAACAATAGGATATATATTATAGACAATATGTTAAATTCTATACTCATCTTTGCATGTTAAATTTTGACGTTAAAATTGAATAATTTCAACTATCAACATTTTGGGCTTTGAAAATTAAAATATGGCAAAAAAATACTTTTTAAATGCCCTAATATATCATTTATTATGTACTAAAAGCAATAGAGTACTCATTTGATTTATGAGACTTAGCATAATTATTCAAAAGTCAAATTTATATCAGCCTAGGCCTAAAAATTGAGGTTTTTCAATGAAAGGGGGCTTTACATGAAGATGTAATATTTTCCAGCAATTTTAAATTTGTGAAGCTTTTTGGTTATAAATAATCCTTGCATATGTATTGAATGTACTTTAAATGGAAAGAAAAGTCACAAATAACATATCATATTAGTTTAAAAGGGTCTTTAGCCAAGTAAGACTGGAAAAAAATAGGGGTCAATTTAGGCCGTGCCACATATTCACATTAAAAAATGCATATTGAGGCTACAAGAAATAAAAAATTGTGTCTTTTTTATCATTTCTATACTCATGTGACATGATACAACAAATCTGAGCACAAAAAGGCTTTTGCAATTAACCTTTCTTACAGAAAGTATGGTCTGATATAAAGATTTTTGCCTTTTTAATGAAAAACTTGGATGCAATTTTAGTCTCAACAGGCTTATATTCAAACCACTTGCTATCCTACAGAAGAAAAGAAAGATAGTATGTGAGATGGAACAGGTACAATAGACATTGTAAAGTGCTTTTGATACAAATTTAGTGAGGTCTTTATTGTGGACTTCAAATTTTATGTACCAAGAACCCCACTTTTGACTTCATCCAAACAGGGCGTTAGACAAGGGTCATTTATACAACACATTTTGTACATATTGTCTGAGATAATCTCCTTTTCTGTAGATTCTGAGTTCATAAACTAGTGAAGGAACTAGATAAAGGCATAGAAACACAAGTATTGACACATAAAAACCTGTCAGATAAAAAGTCAGGATGCCATGTATGCATCAATATTGAAAAAGCCTTAAAATGCCTATTTTGACCATAAAATGCCAAAATTGGTCATTTTTGCAGAAATTCTATAAAATAAAAGTTTAAATCCTTTAGTTTCATGCTATTTGACAAATTGAAACCACCAAATCATTTAGGGAAGTTGCCAAAGTACAGATTCTATATTTACAGACTTCACCTAATAGGATAGAAAGAGTTGACAAATCTTAGAAAAACTTGGTATGACCAAAGCTTAATAAATTATAACACTGCTTGCAAAGTTTCATAACAATAGGATATATATTATAGACAATATGTTAAATTCTATACTCATCTTTGCATGTTAAATTTTGACGTTAAAATTGAATAATTTCAACTATCAACATTTTGGGCTTTGAAAATTAAAATATGGCAAAAAAATACTTTTTAAATGCCCTAATATATCATTTATTATGTACTAAAAGCAATAGAGTACTCATTTGATTTATGAGACTTAGCATAATTATTCAAAAGTCAAATTTATATCAGCCTAGGCCTAAAAATTGAGGTTTTTCAATGAAAGGGGGCTTTACATGAAGATGTAATATTTTCCAGCAATTTTAAATTTGTGAAGCTTTTTGGTTATAAATAATCCTTGCATATGTATTGAATGTACTTTAAATGGAAAGAAAAGTCACAAATAACATATCATATTAGTTTAAAAGGGTCTTTAGCCAAGTAAGACTGGAAAAAAATAGGGGTCAATTTAGGCCGTGCCACATATTCACATTAAAAAATGCATATTGAGGCTACAAGAAATAAAAAATTGTGTCTTTTTTATCATTTCTATACTCATGTGACATGATACAACAAATCTGAGCACAAAAAGGCTTTTGCAATTAACCTTTCTTACAGAAAGTATGGTCTGATATAAAGATTTTTGCCTTTTTAATGAAAAACTTGGATGCAATTTTAGTCTCAACAGGCTTATATTCAAACCACTTGCTATCCTACAGAAGAAAAGAAAGATAGTATGTGAGATGGAACAGGTACAATAGACATTGTAAAGTGCTTTTGATACAAATTTAGTGAGGTCTTTATTGTGGACTTCAAATTTTATGTACCAAGAACCCCACTTTTGACTTCATCCAAACAGGGCCTTAGACAAGGGTCATTTATACAACACATTTTGTACATATTGTCTGAGATAATCTCCTTTTCTGTAGATTCTGAGTTCATAAACTAGTGAAGGAACTAGATAAAGGCATAGAAACACAAGTATTGACACATAAAAACCTGTCAGATAAAAAGTCAGGATGCCATGTATGCATCAATATTGAAAAAGCCTTAAAATGCCTATTTTGACCATAAAATGCCAAAATTGGTCATTTTTGCAGAAATTCTATAAAATAAAAGTTTAAATCCTTTAGTTTCATGCTATTTGACAAATTGAAACCACCAAATCATTTAAGTACAGATTCTATATTTACAGACTTCACCTAATAGGATAGAAAGAGTTGACAAATCTTAGAAAAACTTGGTATGACCAAAGCTTAATAAATTATAACACTGCTTGCAAAGTTTCATAACAACAGGATATATATTATAGACAATATGTTAAATTCTATACTCATCTTTGCATGTTAAATTTTGACGTTAAAATTGAATAATTTCAACTATCAACATTTTGGGCTTTGAAAATTAAAATATGGCAAAAAAATACTTTTTAAATGCCCTAATATATCATTTATTATGTACTAAAAGCAATAGAGTACTCATTTGATTTATGAGACTTAGCATAATTATTCAAAAGTCAAATTTATATCAGCCTAGGCCTAAAAATTGAGGTTTTTCAATGAAAGGGGGCTTTACATGAAGATGTAATATTTTCCAGCAATTTTAAATTTGTGAAGCTTTTTGGTTATAAATAATCCTTGCATATGTATTGAATGTACTTTAAATGGAAAGAAAAGTCACAAATAACATATCATATTAGTTTAAAAGGGTCTTTAGCCAAGTAAGACTGGAAAAAAATAGGGGTCAATTTAGGCCGTGCCACATATTCACATTAAAAAAATGCATATTGAGGCTACAAGAAATAAAAAATTGTGTCTTTTTTATCATTTCTATACTCATGTGACATGATACAACAAATCTGAGCACAAAAAGGCTTTTGCAATTAACCTTTCTTACAGAAAGTATGGTCTGATATAAAGATTTTTGCCTTTTTAATGAAAAACTTGGATGCAATTTTAGTCTCAACAGGCTTATATTCAAACCACTTGCTATCCTACAGAAGAAAAGAAAGATAGTATGTGAGATGGAACAGGTACAATAGACATTGTAAAGTGCTTTTGATACAAATTTAGTGAGGTCTTTATTGTGGACTTCAAATTTTATGTACCAAGAACCCCACTTTTGACTTCATCCAAACAGGGCGTTAGACAAGGGTCATTTATACAACACATTTTGTACATATTGTCTGAGATAATCTCCTTTTCTGTAGATTCTGAGTTCATAAACTAGTGAAGGAACTAGATAAAGGCATAGAAACACAAGTATTGACACATAAAAACCTGTCAGATAAAAAGTCAGGATGCCATGTATGCATCAATATTGAAAAAGCCTTAAAATGCCTATTTTGACCATAAAATGCCAAAATTGGTCATTTTTGCAAAAATTCTATAAAATAAAAGTTTAAATCCTTTAGTTTCATGCTATTTGACAAATTGAAACCACCAAATCATTTAGGGAAGTTGCCAAAGTACAGATTCTATATTTACAGACTTCACCTCTTAGGATAGAAAGAGTTGACAAATCTTAGAAAAACTTGGTATGACCAAAGCTTAATAAATTATAACACTGCTTGCAAAGTTTCATAACAATAGGATATATATTATAGACAATATGTTAAATTCTATACTCATCTTTGCATGTTAAATTTTGACGTTAAAATTGAATAATTTCAACTATCAACATTTTGGGCTTTGAAAATTAAAATATGGCAAAAAAATACTTTTTAAATGCCCTAATATATCATTTATTATGTACTAAAAGCAATAGAGTTGATTTATGAGACTTAGCATAATTATTCAAAAGTCAAATTTATATCAGCCTAGGCCTAAAAATTGAGGTTTTTCAATGAAAGGGGGCTTTACATGAAGATGTAATATTTTCCAGCAATTTTAAATTTGTGAAGCTTTTTGGTTATAAATAATCCTTGCATATGTATTGAATGTACTTTAAATGGAAAGAAAAGTCACAAATAACATATCATATTAGTTTAAAAGGGTCTTTAGCCAAGTAAGACTGGAAAAAAATAGGGGTCAATTTAGGCCGTGCCACATATTCACATTAAAAAATGCATATTGAGGCTACAAGAAATAAAAAATTGTGTCTTTTTTATCATTTCTATACTCATGTGACATGATACAACAAATCTGAGCACAAAAAGGCTTTTGCAATTAACCTTTCTTACAGAAAGTATGGTCTGATATAAAGATTTTTGCCTTTTTAATGAAAAACTTGGATGCAATTTTAGTCTCAACAGGCTTATATTCAAACCACTTGCTATCCTACAGAAGAAAAGAAAGATAGTATGTGAGATGGAACAGGTACAATAGACATTGTAAAGTGCTTTTGATACAAATTTAGTGAGGTCTTTATTGTGGACTTCAAATTTTATGTACCAAGAACCCCACTTTTGACTTCATCCAAACAGGGCGTTAGACAAGGGTCATTTATACAACACATTTTGTACATATTGTCTGAGATAATCTCCTTTTCTGTAGATTCTGAGTTCATAAACTAGTGAAGGAACTAGATAAAGGCATAGAAACACAAGTATTGACACATAAAAACCTGTCAGATAAAAAGTCAGGATGCCATGTATGCATCAATATTGAAAAAGCCTTAAAATGCCTATTTTGACCATAAAATGCCAAAATTGGTCATTTTTGCAGAAATTCTATAAAATAAAAGTTTAAATCCTTTAGTTTCATGCTATTTGACAAATTGAAACCACCAAATCATTTAGGGAAGTTGCCAAAGTACAGATTCTATATTTACAGACTTCACCTCTTAGGATAGAAAGAGTTGACAAATCTTAGAAAAACATGGTATGACCAAAGCTTAATAAATTATAACACTGCTTGCAAAGTTTCATAACAATAGGATATATATTATAGACAATATGTTAAATTCTATACTCATCTTTGCATGTTAAATTTTGACGTTAAAATTGAATAATTTCAACTATCAACATTTTGGGCTTTGAAAATTAAAATATGGCAAAAAAATACTTTTTAAATGCCCTAATATATCATTTATTATGTACTAAAAGCAATAGAGTACTCATTTGATTTATGAGACTTAGCATAATTATTCAAAAGTCAAATTTATATCAGCCTAGGCCTAAAAATTGAGGTTTTTCAATGAAAGGGGGCTTTACATGAAGATGTAATATTTTCCAGCAATTTTAAATTTGTGAAGCTTTTTGGTTATAAATAATCCTTGCATATGTATTGAATGTACTTTAAATGGAAAGAAAAGTCACAAATAACATATCATATTAGTTTAAAAGGGTCTTTAGCCAAGTAAGACTGGAAAAAAATAGGGGTCAATTTAGGCCGTGCCACATATTCACATTAAAAAATGCATATTGAGGCTACAAGAAATAAAAAATTGTGTCTTTTTTATCATTTCTATACTCATGTGACATGATACAACAAATCTGAGCACAAAAAGGCTTTTGCAATTAACCTTTCTTACAGAAAGTATGGTCTGATATAAAGATTTTTGCCTTTTTAATGAAAAACTTGGATGCAATTTTAGTCTCAACAGGCTTATATTCAAACCACTTGCTATCCTACAGAAGAAAAGAAAGATAGTATGTGAGATGGAACAGGTACAATAGACATTGTAAAGTGCTTTTGATACAAATTTAGTGAGGTCTTTATTGTGGACTTCAAATTTTATGTACCAAGAACCCCACTTTTGACTTCATCCAAACAGGGCGTTAGACAAGGGTCATTTATACAACACATTTTGTACATATTGTCTGAGATAATCTCCTTTTCTGTAGATTCTGAGTTCATAAACTAGTGAAGGAACTAGATAAAGGCATAGAAACACAAGTATTGACACATAAAAACCTGTCAGATAAAAAGTCAGGATGCCATGTATGCATCAATATTGAAAAAGCCTTAAAATGCCTATTTTGACCATAAAATGCCAAAATTGGTCATTTTTGCAGAAATTCTATAAAATAAAAGTTTAAATCCTTTAGTTTCATGCTATTTGACAAATTGAAACCACCAAATCATTTAGGGAAGTTGCCAAAGTACAGATTCTATATTTACAGACTTCACCTCTTAGGATAGAAAGAGTTGACAAATCTTAGAAAAACTTGGTATGACCAAAGCTTAATAAATTATAACACTGCTTACAAAGTTTCATAACAATAGGATATATATTATAGACAATATGTTAAATTCTATACTCATCTTTGCATGTTAAATTTTGACGTTAAAATTGAATAATTTCAACTATCAACATTTTGGGCTTTGAAAATTAAAATATGGCAAAAAAATACTTTTTAAATGCCCTAATATATCATTTATTATGTACTAAAAGCAATAGAGTACTCATTTGATTTATGAGACTTAGCATAATTATTCAAAAGTCAAATTTATATCAGCCTAGGCCTAAAAATTGAGGTTTTTCAATGAAAGGGGGCTTTACATGAAGATGTAATATTTTCCAGCAATTTTAAATTTGTGAAGCTTTTTGGTTATAAATAATCCTTGCATATGTATTGAATGTACTTTAAATGGAAAGAAAAGTCACAAATAACATATCATATTAGTTTAAAAGGGTCTTTAGCCAAGTAAGACTGGAAAAAAATAGGGGTCAATTTAGGCCGTGCCACATATTCACATTAAAAAATGCATATTGAGGCTACAAGAAATAAAAAATTGTGTCTTTTTTATCATTTCTATACTCATGTGACATGATACAACAAATCTGAGCACAAAAAGGCTTTTGCAATTAACCTTTCTTACAGAAAGTATGGTCTGATATAAAGATTTTTGCCTTTTTAATGAAAAACTTGGATGCAATTTTAGTCTCAACAGGCTTATATTCAAACCACTTGCTATCCTACAGAAGAAAAGAAAGATAGTATGTGAGATGGAACAGGTACAATAGACATTGTAAAGTGCTTTTGATACAAATTTAGTGAGGTCTTTATTGTGGACTTCAAATTTTATGTACCAAGAACCCCACTTTTGACTTCATCCAAACAGGGCGTTAGACAAGGGTCATTTATACAACACATTTTGTACATATTGTCTGAGATAATCTCCTTTTCTGTAGATTCTGAGTTCATAAACTAGTGAAGGAACTAGATAAAGGCATAGAAACACAAGTATTGACACATAAAAACCTGTCAGATAAAAAGTCAGGATGCCATGTATGCATCAATATTGAAAAAGCCTTAAAATGCCTATTTTGACCATAAAATGCCAAAATTGGTCATTTTTGCAGAAATTCTATAAAATAAAAGTTTAAATCCTTTAGTTTCATGCTATTTGACAAATTGAAACCACCAAATCATTTAGGGAAGTTGCCAAAGTACAGATTCTATATTTACAGACTTCACCTCTTAGGATAGAAAGAGTTGACAAATCTTAGAAAAACTTGGTATGACCAAAGCTTAATAAATTATAACACTGCTTGCAAAGTTTCATAACAATAGGATATATATTATAGACAATATGTTAAATTCTATACTCATCTTTGCATGTTAAATTTTGACGTTAAAATTGAATAATTTCAACTATCAACATTTTGGGCTTTGAAAATTAAAATATGGCAAAAAAATACTTTTTAAATGCCCTAATATATCATTTATTATGTACTAAAAGCAATAGAGTACTCACTTGATTTATGAGACTTAGCATAATTATTCAAAAGTCAAATTTATATCAGCCTAGGCCTAAAAATTGAGGTTTTTCAATGAAAGGGGGCTTTACATGAAGATGTAATATTTTCCAGCAATTTTAAATTTGTGAAGCTTTTTGGTTATAAATAATCCTTGCATATGTATTGAATGTACTTTAAATGGAAAGAAAAGTCACAAATAACATATCATATTAGTTTAAAAGGGTCTTTAGCCAAGTAAGACTGGAAAAAAATAGGGGTCAATTTAGGCCGTGCCACATATTCACATTAAAAAATGCATATTGAGGCTACAAGAAATAAAAAATTGTGTCTTTTTTATCATTTCTATACTCATGTGACATGATACAACAAATCTGAGCACAAAAAGGCTTTTGCAATTAACCTTTCTTACAGAAAGTATGGTCTGATATAAAGATTTTTGCCTTTTTAATGAAAAACTTGGATGCAATTTTAGTCTCAACAGGCTTATATTCAAACCACTTGCTATCCTACAGAAGAAAAGAAAGATAGTATGTGAGATGGAACAGGTACAATAGACATTGTAAAGTGCTTTTGATACAAATTTAGTGAGGTCTTTATTGTGGACTTCAAATTTTATGTACCAAGAACCCCACTTTTGACTTCATCCAAACAGGGCGTTAGACAAGGGTCATTTATACAACACATTTTGTACATATTGTCTGAGATAATCTCCTTTTCTGTAGATTCTGAGTTCATAAACTAGTGAAGGAACTAGATAAAGGCATAGAAACACAAGTATTGACACATAAAAACCTGTCAGATAAAAAGTCAGGATGCCATGTATGCATCAATATTGAAAAAGCCTTAAAATGCCTATTTTGACCATAAAATGCCAAAATTGGTCATTTTTGCAGAAATTCTATAAAATAAAAGTTTAAATCCTTTAGTTTCATGCTATTTGACAAATTGAAACCACCAAATCATTTAGGGAAGTTGCCAAAGTACAGATTCTATATTTACAGACTTCACCTCTTAGGATAGAAAGAGTTGACAAATCTTAGAAAAACTTGGTATGACCAAAGCTTAATAAATTATAACACTGCTTGCAAAGTTTCATAACAATAGGATATATATTATAGACAATATGTTAAATTCTATACTCATCTTTGCATGTTAAATTTTGACGTTAAAATTGAATAATTTCAACTATCAACATTTTGGGCTTTGAAAATTAAAATATGGCAAAAAAATACTTTTTAAATGCCCTAATATATCATTTATTATGTACTAAAAGCAATAGAGTACTCATTTGATTTATGAGACTTAGCATAATTATTCAAAAGTCAAATTTATATCAGCCTAGGCCTAAAAATTGAGGTTTTTCAATGAAAGGGGGCTTTACATGAAGATGTAATATTTTCCAGCAATTTTAAATTTGTGAAGCTTTTTGGTTATAAATAATCCTTGCATATGTATTGAATGTACTTTAAATGGAAAGAAAAGTCACAAATAACATATCATATTAGTTTAAAAGGGTCTTTAGCCAAGTAAGACTGGAAAAAAATAGGGGTCAATTTAGGCCGTGCCACATATTCACATTAAAAAATGCATATTGAGGCTACAAGAAATAAAAAATTGTGTCTTTTTTATCATTTCTATACTCATGTGACATGATACAACAAATCTGAGCACAAAAAGGCTTTTGCAATTAACCTTTCTTACAGAAAGTATGGTCTGATATAAAGATTTTTGCCTTTTTAATGAAAAACTTGGATGCAATTTTAGTCTCAACAGGCTTATATTCAAACCACTTGCTATCCTACAGAAGAAAAGAAAGATAGTATGTGAGATGGAACAGGTACAATAGACATTGTAAAGTGCTTTTGATACAAATTTAGTGAGGTCTTTATTGTGGACTTCAAATTTTATGTACCAAGAACCCCACTTTTGACTTCATCCAAACAGGGCGTTAGACAAGGGTCATTTATACAACACATTTTGTACATATTGTCTGAGATAATCTCCTTTTCTGTAGATTCTGAGTTCATAAACTAGTGAAGGAACTAGATAAAGGCATAGAAACACAAGTATTGACACATAAAAACCTGTCAGATAAAAAGTCAGGATGCCATGTATGCATCAATATTGAAAAAGCCTTAAAATGCCTATTTTGACCATAAAATGCCAAAATTGGTCATTTTTGCAGAAATTCTATAAAATAAAAGTTTAAATCCTTTAGTTTCATGCTATTTGACAAATTGAAACCACCAAATCATTTAGGGAAGTTGCCAAAGTACAGATTCTATATTTACAGACTTCACCTAATAGGATAGAAAGAGTTGACAAATCTTAGAAAAACTTGGTATGACCAAAGCTTAATAAATTATAACACTGCTTGCAAAGTTTCATAACAATAGGATATATATTATAGACAATATGTTAAATTCTATACTCATCTTTGCATGTTAAATTTTGACGTTAAAATTGAATAATTTCAACTATCAACATTTTGGGCTTTGAAAATTAAAATATGGCAAAGAAATACTTTTTAAATGCCCTAATATATCATTTATTATGTACTAAAAGCAATAGAGTACTCATTTGATTTATGAGACTTAGCATAATTATTCAAAAGTCAAATTTATATCAGCCTAGGCCTAAAAATTGAGGTTTTTCAATGAAAGGGGGCTTTACATGAAGATGTAATATTTTCCAGCAATTTTAAATTTGTGAAGCTTTTTGGTTATAAATAATCCTTGCATATGTATTGAATGTACTTTAAATGGAAAGAAAAGTCACAAATAACATATCATATTAGTTTAAAAGGGTCTTTAGCCAAGTAAGACTGGAAAAAAATAGGGGTCAATTTAGGCCGTGCCACATATTCACATTAAAAAATGCATATTGAGGCTACAAGAAATAAAAAATTGTGTCTTTTTTATCATTTCTATACTCATGTGACATGATACAACAAATCTGAGCACAAAAAGGCTTTTGCAATTAACCTTTCTTACAGAAAGTATGGTCTGATATAAAGATTTTTGCCTTTTTAATGAAAAACTTGGATGCAATTTTAGTCTCAACAGGCTTATATTCAAACCACTTGCTATCCTACAGAAGAAAAGAAAGATAGTATGTGAGATGGAACAGGTACAATAGACATTGTAAAGTGCTTTTGATACAAATTTAGTGAGGTCTTTATTGTGGACTTCAAATTTTATGTACCAAGAACCCCACTTTTGACTTCATCCAAACAGGGCGTTAGACAAGGGTCATTTATACAACACATTTTGTACATATTGTCTGAGATAATCTCCTTTTCTGTAGATTCTGAGTTCATAAACTAGTGAAGGAACTAGATAAAGGCATAGAAACACAAGTATTGACACATAAAAACCTGTCAGATAAAAAGTCAGGATGCCATGTATGCATCAATATTGAAAAAGCCTTAAAATGCCTATTTTGACCATAAAATGCCAAAATTGGTCATTTTTGCAGAAATTCTATAAAATAAAAGTTTAAATCCTTTAGTTTCATGCTATTTGACAAATTGAAACCACCAAATCATTTAGGGAAGTTGCCAAAGTACAGATTCTATATTTACAGACTTCACCTCTTAGGATAGAAAGAGTTGACAAATCTTAGAAAAACTTGGTATGACCAAAGCTTAATAAATTATAACACTGCTTACAAAGTTTCATAACAATAGGATATATATTATAGACAATATGTTAAATTCTATACTCATCTTTGCATGTTAAATTTTGACGTTAAAATTGAATAATTTCAACTATCAACATTTTGGGCTTTGAAAATTAAAATATGGCAAAAAAATACTTTTTAAATGCCCTAATATATCATTTATTATGTACTAAAAGCAATAGAGTACTCATTTGATTTATGAGACTTAGCATAATTATTCAAAAGTCAAATTTATATCAGCCTAGGCCTAAAAATTGAGGTTTTTCAATGAAAGGGGGCTTTACATGAAGATGTAATATTTTCCAGCAATTTTAAATTTGTGAAGCTTTTTGGTTATAAATAATCCTTGCATATGTATTGAATGTACTTTAAATGGAAAGAAAAGTCACAAATAACATATCATATTAGTTTAAAAGGGTCTTTAGCCAAGTAAGACTGGAAAAAAATAGGGGTCAATTTAGGCCGTGCCACATATTCACATTAAAAAATGCATATTGAGGCTACAAGAAATAAAAAATTGTGTCTTTTTTATCATTTCTATACTCATGTGACATGATACAACAAATCTGAGCACAAAAAGGCTTTTGCAATTAACCTTTCTTACAGAAAGTATGGTCTGATATAAAGATTTTTGCCTTTTTAATGAAAAACTTGGATGCAATTTTAGTCTCAACAGGCTTATATTCAAACCACTTGCTATCCTACAGAAGAAAAGAAAGATAGTATGTGAGATGGAACAGGTACAATAGACATTGTAAAGTGCTTTTGATACAAATTTAGTGAGGTCTTTATTGTGGACTTCAAATTTTATGTACCAAGAACCCCACTTTTGACTTCATCCAAACAGGGCGTTAGACAAGGGTCATTTATACAACACATTTTGTACATATTGTCTGAGATAATCTCCTTTTCTGTAGATTCTGAGTTCATAAACTAGTGAAGGAACTAGATAAAGGCATAGAAACACAAGTATTGACACATAAAAACCTGTCAGATAAAAAGTCAGGATGCCATGTATGCATCAATATTGAAAAAGCCTTAAAATGCCTATTTTGACCATAAAATGCCAAAATTGGTCATTTTTGCAGAAATTCTATAAAATAAAAGTTTAAATCCTTTAGTTTCATGCTATTTGACAAATTGAAACCACCAAATCATTTAGGGAAGTTGCCAAAGTACAGATTCTATATTTACAGACTTCACCTCTTAGGATAGAAAGAGTTGACAAATCTTAGAAAAACTTGGTATGACCAAAGCTTAATAAATTATAACACTGCTTACAAAGTTTCATAACAATAGGATATATATTATAGACAATATGTTAAATTCTATACTCATCTTTGCATGTTAAATTTTGACGTTAAAATTGAATAATTTCAACTATCAACATTTTGGGCTTTGAAAATTAAAATATGGCAAAAAAATACTTTTTAAATGCCCTAATATATCATTTATTATGTACTAAAAGCAATAGAGTACTCATTTGATTTATGAGACTTAGCATAATTATTCAAAAGTCAAATTTATATCAGCCTAGGCCTAAAAATTGAGGTTTTTCAATGAAAGGGGGCTTTACATGAAGATGTAATATTTTCCAGCAATTTTAAATTTGTGAAGCTTTTTGGTTATAAATAATCCTTGCATATGTATTGAATGTACTTTAAATGGAAAGAAAAGTCACAAATAACATATCATATTAGTTTAAAAGGGTCTTTAGCCAAGTAAGACTGGAAAAAAATAGGGGTCAATTTAGGCCGTGCCACATATTCACATTAAAAAATGCATATTGAGGCTACAAGAAATAAAAAATTGTGTCTTTTTTATCATTTCTATACTCATGTGACATGATACAACAAATCTGAGCACAAAAAGGCTTTTGCAATTAACCTTTCTTACAGAAAGTATGGTCTGATATAAAGATTTTTGCCTTTTTAATGAAAAACTTGGATGCAATTTTAGTCTCAACAGGCTTATATTCAAACCACTTGCTATCCTACAGAAGAAAAGAAAGATAGTATGTGAGATGGAACAGGTACAATAGACATTGTAAAGTGCTTTTGATACAAATTTAGTGAGGTCTTTATTGTGGACTTCAAATTTTATGTACCAAGAACCCCACTTTTGACTTCATCCAAACAGGGCGTTAGACAAGGGTCATTTATACAACACATTTTGTACATATTGTCTGAGATAATCTCCTTTTCTGTAGATTCTGAGTTCATAAACTAGTGAAGGAACTAGATAAAGGCATAGAAACACAAGTATTGACACATAAAAACCTGTCAGATAAAAAGTCAGGATGCCATGTATGCATCAATATTGAAAAAGCCTTAAAATGCCTATTCTGACCATAAAATGCCAAAATTGGTCATTTTTGCAGAAATTCTATAAAATAAAAGTTTAAATCCTTTAGTTTCATGCTATTTGACAAATTGAAACCACCAAATCATTTAGGGAAGTTGCCAAAGTACAGATTCTATATTTACAGACTTCACCTCTTAGGATAGAAAGAGTTGACAAATCTTAGAAAAACTTGGTATGACCAAAGCTTAATAAATTATAACACTGCTTGCAAAGTTTCATAACAATAGGATATATATTATAGACAATATGTTAAATTCTATACTCATCTTTGCATGTTAAATTTTGACGTTAAAATTGAATAATTTCAACTATCAACATTTTGGGCTTTGAAAATTAAAATATGGCAAAAAAATACTTTTTAAATGCCCTAATATATCATTTATTATGTACTAAAAGCAATAGAGTACTCATTTGATTTATGAGACTTAGCATAATTATTCAAAAGTCAAATTTATATCAGCCTAGGCCTAAAAATTGAGGTTTTTCAATGAAAGGGGGCTTTACATGAAGATGTAATATTTTCCAGCAATTTTAAATTTGTGAAGCTTTTTGGTTATAAATAATCCTTGCATATGTATTGAATGTACTTTAAATGGAAAGAAAAGTCACAAATAACATATCATATTAGTTTAAAAGGGTCTTTAGCCAAGTAAGACTGGAAAAAAATAGGGGTCAATTTAGGCCGTGCCACATATTCACATTAAAAAATGCATATTGAGGCTACAAGAAATAAAAAATTGTGTCTTTTTTATCATTTCTATACTCATGTGACATGATACAACAAATCTGAGCACAAAAAGGCTTTTGCAATTAACCTTTCTTACAGAAAGTATGGTCTGATATAAAGATTTTTGCCTTTTTAATGAAAAACTTGGATGCAATTTTAGTCTCAACAGGCTTATATTCAAACCACTTGCTATCCTACAGAAGAAAAGAAAGATAGTATGTGAGATGGAACAGGTACAATAGACATTGTAAAGTGCTTTTGATACAAATTTAGTGAGGTCTTTATTGTGGACTTCAAATTTTATGTACCAAGAACCCCACTTTTGACTTCATCCAAACAGGGCGTTAGACAAGGGTCATTTATACAACACATTTTGTACATATTGTCTGAGATAATCTCCTTTTCTGTAGATTCTGAGTTCATAAACTAGTGAAGGAACTAGATAAAGGCATAGAAACACAAGTATTGACACATAAAAACCTGTCAGATAAAAAGTCAGGATGCCATGTATGCATCAATATTGAAAAAGCCTTAAAATGCCTATTTTGACCATAAAATGCCAAAATTGGTCATTTTTGCAGAAATTCTATAAAATAAAAGTTTAAATCCTTTAGTTTCATGCTATTTGACAAATTGAAACCACCAAATCATTTAGGGAAGTTGCCAAAGTACAGATTCTATATTTACAGACTTCACCTCTTAGGATAGAAAGAGTTGACAAATCTTAGAAAAACTTGGTATGACCAAAGCTTAATAAATTATAACACTGCTTGCAAAGTTTCATAACAATAGGATATATATTATAGACAATATGTTAAATTCTATACTCATCTTTGCATGTTAAATTTTGACGTTAAAATTGAATAATTTCAACTATCAACATTTTGGGCTTTGAAAATTAAAATATGGCAAAAAAATACTTTTTAAATGCCCTAATATATCATTTATTATGTACTAAAAGCAATAGAGTACTCATTTGATTTATGAGACTTAGCATAATTATTCAAAAGTCAAATTTATATCAGCCTAGGCCTAAAAATTGAGGTTTTTCAATGAAAGGGGGCTTTACATGAAGATGTAATATTTTCCAGCAATTTTAAATTTGTGAAGCTTTTTGGTTATAAATAATCCTTGCATATGTATTGAATGTACTTTAAATGGAAAGAAAAGTCACAAATAACATATCATATTAGTTTAAAAGGGTCTTTAGCCAAGTAAGACTGGAAAAAAATAGGGGTCAATTTAGGCCGTGCCACATATTCACATTAAAAAATGCATATTGAGGCTACAAGAAATAAAAAATTGTGTCTTTTTTATCATTTCTATACTCATGTGACATGATACAACAAATCTGAGCACAAAAAGGCTTTTGCAATTAACCTTTCTTACAGAAAGTATGGTCTGATATAAAGATTTTTGCCTTTTTAATGAAAAACTTGGATGCAATTTTAGTCTCAACAGGCTTATATTCAAACCACTTGCTATCCTACAGAAGAAAAGAAAGATAGTATGTGAGATGGAACAGGTACAATAGACATTGTAAAGTGCTTTTGATACAAATTTAGTGAGGTCTTTATTGTGGACTTCAAATTTTATGTACCAAGAACCCCACTTTTGACTTCATCCAAACAGGGCGTTAGACAAGGGTCATTTATACAACACATTTTGTACATATTGTCTGAGATAATCTCCTTTTCTGTAGATTCTGAGTTCATAAACTAGTGAAGGAACTAGATAAAGGCATAGAAACACAAGTATTGACACATAAAAACCTGTCAGATAAAAAGTCAGGATGCCATGTATGCATCAATATTGAAAAAGCCTTAAAATGCCTATTTTGACCATAAAATGCCAAAATTGGTCATTTTTGCAGAAATTCTATAAAATAAAAGTTTAAATCCTTTAGTTTCATGCTATTTGACAAATTGAAACCACCAAATCATTTAGGGAAGTTGCCAAAGTACAGATTCTATATTTACAGACTTCACCTCTTAGGATAGAAAGAGTTGACAAATCTTAGAAAAACTTGGTATGACCAAAGCTTAATAAATTATAACACTGCTTGCAAAGTTTCATAACAATAGGATATATATTACAGACAATATGTTAAATTCTATACTCATCTTTGCATGTTAAATTTTGACGTTAAAATTGAATAATTTCAACTATCAACATTTTGGGCTTTGAAAATTAAAATATGGCAAAAAAATACTTTTTAAATGCCCTAATATATCATTTATTATGTACTAAAAGCAATAGAGTACTCATTTGATTTATGAGACTTAGCATAATTATTCAAAAGTCAAATTTATATCAGCCTAGGCCTAAAAATTGAGGTTTTTCAATGAAAGGGGGCTTTACATGAAGATGTAATATTTTCCAGCAATTTTAAATTTGTGAAGCTTTTTGGTTATAAATAATCCTTGCATATGTATTGAATGTACTTTAAATGGAAAGAAAAGTCACAAATAACATATCATATTAGTTTAAAAGGGTCTTTAGCCAAGTAAGACTGGAAAAAAATAGGGGTCAATTTAGGCCGTGCCACATATTCACATTAAAAAATGCATATTGAGGCTACAAGAAATAAAAAATTGTGTCTTTTTTATCATTTCTATACTCATGTGACATGATACAACAAATCTGAGCACAAAAAGGCTTTTGCAATTAACCTTTCTTACAGAAAGTATGGTCTGATATAAAGATTTTTGCCTTTTTAATGAAAAACTTGGATGCAATTTTAGTCTCAACAGGCTTATATTCAAACCACTTGCTATCCTACAGAAGAAAAGAAAGATAGTATGTGAGATGGAACAGGTACAATAGACATTGTAAAGTGCTTTTGATACAAATTTAGTGAGGTCTTTATTGTGGACTTCAAATTTTATGTACCGAGAACCCCACTTTTGACTTCATCCAAACAGGGCGTTAGACAAGGGTCATTTATACAACACATTTTGTACATATTGTCTGAGATAATCTCCTTTTCTGTAGATTCTGAGTTCATAAACTAGTGAAGGAACTAGATAAAGGCATAGACACACAAGTATTGACACATAAAAACCTGTCAGATAAAAAGTCATGATGCCATGTATGCATCAATATTGAAAAAGCCTTAAAATGCCTAATTTGACCATAAAATGCCAAAATTGGTCATTTTTGCAGAAATTCTATAAAATAAAAGTTTAAATCCTTTAGTTTCATGCTATTTGACAAATTGAAACCACCAAATCATTTAGGGAAGTTGCCAAAGTACAGATTCTATATTTACAGACTTCACCTCTTAGGATAGAAAGAGTTGACAAATCTTAGAAAAACTTGGTATGACCAAAGCTTAATAAATTATAACACTGCTTGCAAAGTTTCATAACAATAGGATATATATTACAGACAATATGTTAAATTCTATACTCATCTTTGCATGTTAAATTTTGACGTTAAAATTGAATAATTTCAACTATCAACATTTTGGGCTTTGAAAATTAAAATATGGCAAAAAAATACTTTTTAAATGCCCTAATATATCATTTATTATGTACTAAAAGCAATAGAGTACTCATTTGATTTATGAGACTTAGCATAATTATTCAAAAGTCAAATTTATATCAGCCTAGGCCTAAAAATTGAGGTTTTTCAATGAAAGGGGGCTTTACATGAAGATGTAATATTTTCCAGCAATTTTAAATTTGTGAAGCTTTTTGGTTATAAATAATCCTTGCATATGTATTGAATGTACTTTAAATGGAAAGAAAAGTCACAAATAACATATCATATTAGTTTAAAATTGTCTTTAGCCAAGTAAGACTGGAAAAAAATAGGGGTCAATTTAGGCCGTGCCACATATTCACATTAAAAAATGCATATTGAGGCTACAAGAAATAAAAAATTGTGTCTTTTTTATCATTTCTATACTCATGTGACATGATACAACAAATCTGAGCACAAAAAGGCTTTTGCAATTAACCTTTCTTACAGAAAGTATGGTCTGATATAAAGATTTTTGCCTTTTTAATGAAAAACTTGGATGCAATTTTAGTCTCAACAGGCTTATATTCAAACCACTTGCTATCCTACAGAAGAAAAGAAAGATAGTATGTGAGATGGAACAGGTACAATAGACATTGTAAAGTGCTTTTGATACAAATTTAGTGAGGTCTTTATTGTGGACTTCAAATTTTATGTACCGAGAACCCCACTTTTGACTTCATCCAAACAGGGCGTTAGACAAGGGTCATTTATACAACACATTTTGTACATATTGTCTGAGATAATCTCCTTTTCTGTAGATTCTGAGTTCATAAACTAGTGAAGGAACTAGATAAAGGCATAGAAACACAAGTATTGACACATAAACACCTGTCAGATAAAAAGTCATTATGCCATGTATGCATCAATATTGAAAAAGCCTTAAAATGCCTAATTTGACCATAAAATGCCAAAATTGGTCATTTTTGCAGAAATTCTATAAAATAAAAGTTTAAATCCTTTAGTTTCATGCTATTTGACAAATTGAAACCACCAAATCATTTAGGGAAGTTGCCAAAGTACAGATTCTATATTTACAGACTTCACCTCTTAGGTCCGAGAACACAATTAATTCGTAGTGCATTTCTTTTAGAACATAAATGAAAATTAAAAAAATCCCACCTGCGCTTTCTCAATGAAATTTTTACAGTGTGTTGTACTACTTTTGGGACAAATTAAATCAAAAATATAGAAAACTTCATCGCCTCTAACTCAAAATATGGACAATGTTGTGTTTAGGGTGTCTTGAAATCTTTTGACAGCTTCCGAAGTGCTAATTTTTAACCTTTTTCAGCTGGACCAAACCACTACTTTCCTGTACAATTCTGGACCCAAATGTTTTTACAGTGTAGTTTTACCCCCCTACTTACAATTTGAGGCATTAAACATGGAGAAATAAATTTGGAAGGGGTATAAAAATTATTGGCAAGTAACCCACTGTTAACACTAGGGACTATATTCGTGAACAACGAAAATCAAGTGACGACAATTGTGGTCTCGGACCTAATAGGATAGAAAGAGTTGACAAATCTTAGAAAAACTTGGTATGACCAAAGCTTAATAAATTATAACACTGCTTGCAAAGTTTCATAACAATAGGATATATATTATAGACAATATGTTAAATTCTATACTCATCTTTGCATGTTAAATTTTGACGTTAAAATTGAATAATTTCAACTATCAACATTTTGGGCTTTGAAAATTAAAATATGGCAAAAAAATACTTTTTAAATGCCCTAATATATCATTTATTATGTACTAAAAGCAATAGAGTACTCATTTGATTTATGAGACTTAGCATAATTATTCAAAAGTCAAATTTATATCAGCCTAGGCCTAAAAATTGAGGTTTTTCAATGAAAGGGGGCTTTACATGAAGATGTAATATTTTCCAGCAATTTTAAATTTGTGAAGCTTTTTGGTTATAAATAATCCTTGCATATGTATTGAATGTACTTTAAATGGAAAGAAAAGTCACAAATAACATATCATATTAGTTTAAAAGGGTCTTTAGCCAAGTAAGACTGGAAAAAAATAGGGGTCAATTTAGGCCGTGCCACATATTCACATTAAAAAATGCATATTGAGGCTACAAGAAATAAAAAATTGTGTCTTTTTTATCATTTCTATACTCATGTGACATGATACAACAAATCTGAGCACAAAAAGGCTTTTGCAATTAACCTTTCTTACAGAAAGTATGGTCTGATATAAAGATTTTTGCCTTTTTAATGAAAAACTTGGATGCAATTTTAGTCTCAACAGGCTTATATTCAAACCACTTGCTATCCTACAGAAGAAAAGAAAGATAGTATGTGAGATGGAACAGGTACAATAGACATTGTAAAGTGCTTTTGATACAAATTTAGTGAGGTCTTTATTGTGGACTTCAAATTTTATGTACCAAGAACCCCACTTTTGACTTCATCCAAACAGGGCGTTAGACAAGGGTCATTTATACAACACATTTTGTACATATTGTCTGAGATAATCTCCTTTTCTGTAGATTCTGAGTTCATAAACTAGTGAAGGAACTAGATAAAGGCATAGAAACACAAGTATTGACACATAAAAACCTGTCAGATAAAAAGTCAGGATGCCATGTATGCATCAATATTGAAAAAGCCTTAAAATGCCTATTTTGACCATAAAATGCCAAAATTGGTCATTTTTGCAGAAATTCTATAAAATAAAAGTTTAAATCCTTTAGTTTCATGCTATTTGACAAATTGAAACCACCAAATCATTTAGGGAAGTTGCCAAAGTACAGATTCTATATTTACAGACTTCACCTCTTAGGATAGAAAGAGTTGACAAATCTTAGAAAAACTTGGTATGACCAAAGCTTAATAAATTATAACACTGCTTGCAAAGTTTCATAACAATAGGATATATATTACAGACAATATGTTAAATTCTATACTCATCTTTGCATGTTAAATTTTGACGTTAAAATTGAATAATTTCAACTATCAACATTTTGGGCTTTGAAAATTAAAATATGGCAAAAAAATACTTTTTAAATGCCCTAATATATCATTTATTATGTACTAAAAGCAATAGAGTACTCATTTGATTTATGAGACTTAGCATAATTATTCAAAAGTCAAATTTATATCAGCCTAGGCCTAAAAATTGAGGTTTTTCAATGAAAGGGGGCTTTACATGAAGATGTAATATTTTCCAGCAATTTTAAATTTGTGAAGCTTTTTGGTTATAAATAATCCTTGCATATGTATTGAATGTACTTTAAATGGAAAGAAAAGTCACAAATAACATATCATATTAGTTTAAAAGGGTCTTTAGCCAAGTAAGACTGGAAAAAAATAGGGGTCAATTTAGGCCGTGCCACATATTCACATTAAAAAATGCATATTGAGGCTACAAGAAATAAAAAATTGTGTCTTTTTTATCATTTCTATACTCATGTGACATGATACAACAAATCTGAGCACAAAAAGGCTTTTGCAATTAACCTTTCTTACAGAAAGTATGGTCTGATATAAAGATTTTTGCCTTTTTAATGAAAAACTTGGATGCAATTTTAGTCTCAACAGGCTTATATTCAAACCACTTGCTATCCTACAGAAGAAAAGAAAGATAGTATGTGAGATGGAACAGGTACAATAGACATTGTAAAGTGCTTTTGATACAAATTTAGTGAGGTCTTTATTGTGGACTTCAAATTTTATGTACCGAGAACCCCACTTTTGACTTCATCCAAACAGGGCGTTAGACAAGGGTCATTTATACAACACATTTTGTACATATTGTCTGAGATAATCTCCTTTTCTGTAGATTCTGAGTTCATAAACTAGTGAAGGAACTAGATAAAGGCATAGACACACAAGTATTGACACATAAAAACCTGTCAGATAAAAAGTCATGATGCCATGTATGCATCAATATTGAAAAAGCCTTAAAATGCCTAATTTGACCATAAAATGCCAAAATTGGTCATTTTTGCAGAAATTCTATAAAATAAAAGTTTAAATCCTTTAGTTTCATGCTATTTGACAAATTGAAACCACCAAATCATTTAGGGAAGTTGCCAAAGTACAGATTCTATATTTACAGACTTCACCTCTTAGGATAGAAAGAGTTGACAAATCTTAGAAAAACTTGGTATGACCAAAGCTTAATAAATTATAACACTGCTTGCAAAGTTTCATAACAATAGGATATATATTACAGACAATATGTTAAATTCTATACTCATCTTTGCATGTTAAATTTTGACGTTAAAATTGAATAATTTCAACTATCAACATTTTGGGCTTTGAAAATTAAAATATGGCAAAAAAATACTTTTTAAATGCCCTAATATATCATTTATTATGTACTAAAAGCAATAGAGTACTCATTTGATTTATGAGACTTAGCATAATTATTCAAAAGTCAAATTTATATCAGCCTAGGCCTAAAAATTGAGGTTTTTCAATGAAAGGGGGCTTTACATGAAGATGTAATATTTTCCAGCAATTTTAAATTTGTGAAGCTTTTTGGTTATAAATAATCCTTGCATATGTATTGAATGTACTTTAAATGGAAAGAAAAGTCACAAATAACATATCATATTAGTTTAAAATTGTCTTTAGCCAAGTAAGACTGGAAAAAAATAGGGGTCAATTTAGGCCGTGCCACATATTCACATTAAAAAATGCATATTGAGGCTACAAGAAATAAAAAATTGTGTCTTTTTTATCATTTCTATACTCATGTGACATGATACAACAAATCTGAGCACAAAAAGGCTTTTGCAATTAACCTTTCTTACAGAAAGTATGGTCTGATATAAAGATTTTTGCCTTTTTAATGAAAAACTTGGATGCAATTTTAGTCTCAACAGGCTTATATTCAAACCACTTGCTATCCTACAGAAGAAAAGAAAGATAGTATGTGAGATGGAACAGGTACAATAGACATTGTAAAGTGCTTTTGATACAAATTTAGTGAGGTCTTTATTGTGGACTTCAAATTTTATGTACCGAGAACCCCACTTTTGACTTCATCCAAACAGGGCGTTAGACAAGGGTCATTTATACAACACATTTTGTACATATTGTCTGAGATAATCTCCTTTTCTGTAGATTCTGAGTTCATAAACTAGTGAAGGAACTAGATAAAGGCATAGAAACACAAGTATTGACACATAAACACCTGTCAGATAAAAAGTCATTATGCCATGTATGCATCAATATTGAAAAAGCCTTAAAATGCCTAATTTGACCATAAAATGCCAAAATTGGTCATTTTTGCAGAAATTCTATAAAATAAAAGTTTAAATCCTTTAGTTTCATGCTATTTGACAAATTGAAACCACCAAATCATTTAGGGAAGTTGCCAAAGTACAGATTCTATATTTACAGACTTCACCTCTTAGGATAGAAAGAGTTGACAAATCTTAGAAAAACTTGGTATGACCAAAGCTTAATAAATTATAACACTGCTTGCAAAGTTTCATAACAATAGGATATATATTACAGACAATATGTTAAATTCTATACTCATCTTTGCATGTTAAATTTTGACGTTAAAATTGAATAATTTCAACTATCAACATTTTGGGCTTTGAAAATTAAAATATGGCAAAAAAATACTTTTTAAATGCCCTAATATATCATTTATTATGTACTAAAAGCAATAGAGTACTCATTTGATTTATGAGACTTAGCATAATTATTCAAAAGTCAAATTTATATCAGCCTAGGCCTAAAAATTGAGGTTTTTCAATGAAAGGGGGCTTTACATGAAGATGTAATATTTTCCAGCAATTTTAAATTTGTGAAGCTTTTTGGTTATAAATAATCCTTGCATATGTATTGAATGTACTTTAAATGGAAAGAAAAGTCACAAATAACATATCATATTAGTTTAAAATTGTCTTTAGCCAAGTAAGACTGGAAAAAAATAGGGGTCAATTTAGGCCGTGCCACATATTCACATTAAAAAATGCATATTGAGGCTACAAGAAATAAAAAATTGTGTCTTTTTTATCATTTCTATACTCATGTGACATGATACAACAAATCTGAGCACAAAAAGGCTTTTGCAATTAACCTTTCTTACAGAAAGTATGGTCTGATATAAAGATTTTTGCCTTTTTAATGAAAAACTTGGATGCAATTTTAGTCTCAACAGGCTTATATTCAAACCACTTGCTATCCTACAGAAGAAAAGAAAGATAGTATGTGAGATGGAACAGGTACAATAGACATTGTAAAGTGCTTTTGATACAAATTTAGTGAGGTCTTTATTGTGGACTTCAAATTTTATGTACCGAGAACCCCACTTTTGACTTCATCCAAACAGGGCGTTAGACAAGGGTCATTTATACAACACATTTTGTACATATTGTCTGAGATAATCTCCTTTTCTGTAGATTCTGAGTTCATAAACTAGTGAAGGAACTAGATAAAGGCATAGAAACACAAGTATTGACACATAAACACCTGTCAGATAAAAAGTCATTATGCCATGTATGCATCAATATTGAAAAAGCCTTAAAATGCCTAATTTGACCATAAAATGCCAAAATTGGTCATTTTTGCAGAAATTCTATAAAATAAAAGTTTAAATCCTTTAGTTTCATGCTATTTGACAAATTGAAACCACCAAATCATTTAGGGAAGTTGCCAAAGTACAGATTCTATATTTACAGACTTCACCTCTTAGGATAGAAAGAGTTGACAAATCTTAGAAAAACTTGGTATGACCAAAGCTTAATAAATTATAACACTGCTTGCAAAGTTTCATAACAATAGGATATATATTACAGACAATATGTTAAATTCTATACTCATCTTTGCATGTTAAATTTTGACGTTAAAATTGAATAATTTCAACTATCAACATTTTGGGCTTTGAAAATTAAAATATGGCAAAAAAATACTTTTTAAATGCCCTAATATATCATTTATTATGTACTAAAAGCAATAGAGTACTCATTTGATTTATGAGACTTAGCATAATTATTCAAAAGTCAAATTTATATCAGCCTAGGCCTAAAAATTGAGGTTTTTCAATGAAAGGGGGCTTTACATGAAGATGTAATATTTTCCAGCAATTTTAAATTTGTGAAGCTTTTTGGTTATAAATAATCCTTGCATATGTATTGAATGTACTTTAAATGGAAAGAAAAGTCACAAATAACATATCATATTAGTTTAAAATTGTCTTTAGCCAAGTAAGACTGGAAAAAAATAGGGGTCAATTTAGGCCGTGCCACATATTCACATTAAAAAATGCATATTGAGGCTACAAGAAATAAAAAATTGTGTCTTTTTTATCATTTCTATACTCATGTGACATGATACAACAAATCTGAGCACAAAAAGGCTTTTGCAATTAACCTTTCTTACAGAAAGTATGGTCTGATATAAAGATTTTTGCCTTTTTAATGAAAAACTTGGATGCAATTTTAGTCTCAACAGGCTTATATTCAAACCACTTGCTATCCTACAGAAGAAAAGAAAGATAGTATGTGAGATGGAACAGGTACAATAGACATTGTAAAGTGCTTTTGATACAAATTTAGTGAGGTCTTTATTGTGGACTTCAAATTTTATGTACCGAGAACCCCACTTTTGACTTCATCCAAACAGGGCGTTAGACAAGGGTCATTTATACAACACATTTTGTACATATTGTCTGAGATAATCTCCTTTTCTGTAGATTCTGAGTTCATAAACTAGTGAAGGAACTAGATAAAGGCATAGAAACACAAGTATTGACACATAAACACCTGTCAGATAAAAAGTCATTATGCCATGTATGCATCAATATTGAAAAAGCCTTAAAATGCCTAATTTGACCATAAAATGCCAAAATTGGTCATTTTTGCAGAAATTCTATAAAATAAAAGTTTAAATCCTTTAGTTTCATGCTATTTGACAAATTGAAACCACCAAATCATTTAGGGAAGTTGCCAAAGTACAGATTCTATATTTACAGACTTCACCTCTTAGGTCCGAGAACACAATTAATTCGTAGTGCATTTCTTTTAGAACATAAATGAAAATTAAAAAAATCCCACCTGCGCTTTCTCAATGAAATTTTTACAGTGTGTTGTACTACTTTTGGGACAAATTAAATCAAAAATATAGAAAACTTCATCGCCTCTAACTCAAAATATGGACAATGTTGTGTTTAGGGTGTCTTGAAATCTTTTGACAGCTTCCGAAGTGCTAATTTTTAACCTTTTTCAGCTGGACCAAACCACTACTTTCCTGTACAATTCTGGACCCAAATGTTTTTACAGTGTAGTTTTACCCCCCTACTTACAATTTGAGGCATTAAACATGGAGAAATAAATTTGGAAGGGGTATAAAAATTATTGGCAAGTAACCCACTGTTAACACTAGGGACTATATTCGTGAACAACGAAAATCAAGTGACGACAATTGTGGTCTCGGACCTAATAGGATAGAAAGAGTTGACAAATCTTAGAAAAACTTGGTATGACCAAAGCTTAATAAATTATAACACTGCTTGCAAAGTTTCATAACAATAGGATATATATTATAGACAATATGTTAAATTCTATACTCATCTTTGCATGTTAAATTTTGACGTTAAAATTGAATAATTTCAACTATCAACATTTTGGGCTTTGAAAATTAAAATATGGCAAAAAAATACTTTTTAAATGCCCTAATATATCATTTATTATGTACTAAAAGCAATAGAGTACTCATTTGATTTATGAGACTTAGCATAATTATTCAAAAGTCAAATTTATATCAGCCTAGGCCTAAAAATTGAGGTTTTTCAATGAAAGGGGGCTTTACATGAAGATGTAATATTTTCCAGCAATTTTAAATTTGTGAAGCTTTTTGGTTATAAATAATCCTTGCATATGTATTGAATGTACTTTAAATGGAAAGAAAAGTCACAAATAACATATCATATTAGTTTAAAAGGGTCTTTAGCCAAGTAAGACTGGAAAAAAATAGGGGTCAATTTAGGCCGTGCCACATATTCACATTAAAAAATGCATATTGAGGCTACAAGAAATAAAAAATTGTGTCTTTTTTATCATTTCTATACTCATGTGACATGATACAACAAATCTGAGCACAAAAAGGCTTTTGCAATTAACCTTTCTTACAGAAAGTATGGTCTGATATAAAGATTTTTGCCTTTTTAATGAAAAACTTGGATGCAATTTTAGTCTCAACAGGCTTATATTCAAACCACTTGCTATCCTACAGAAGAAAAGAAAGATAGTATGTGAGATGGAACAGGTACAATAGACATTGTAAAGTGCTTTTGATACAAATTTAGTGAGGTCTTTATTGTGGACTTCAAATTTTATGTACCAAGAACCCCACTTTTGACTTCATCCAAACAGGGCGTTAGACAAGGGTCATTTATACAACACATTTTGTACATATTGTCTGAGATAATCTCCTTTTCTGTAGATTCTGAGTTCATAAACTAGTGAAGGAACTAGATAAAGGCATAGAAACACAAGTATTGACACATAAAAACCTGTCAGATAAAAAGTCAGGATGCCATGTATGCATCAATATTGAAAAAGCCTTAAAATGCCTATTTTGACCATAAAATGCCAAAATTGGTCATTTTTGCAGAAATTCTATAAAATAAAAGTTTAAATCCTTTAGTTTCATGCTATTTGACAAATTGAAACCACCAAATCATTTAGGGAAGTTGCCAAAGTACAGATTCTATATTTACAGACTTCACCTCTTAGGATAGAAAGAGTTGACAAATCTTAGAAAAACTTGGTATGACCAAAGCTTAATAAATTATAACACTGCTTGCAAAGTTTCATAACAATAGGATATATATTACAGACAATATGTTAAATTCTATACTCATCTTTGCATGTTAAATTTTGACGTTAAAATTGAATAATTTCAACTATCAACATTTTGGGCTTTGAAAATTAAAATATGGCAAAAAAATACTTTTTAAATGCCCTAATATATCATTTATTATGTACTAAAAGCAATAGAGTACTCATTTGATTTATGAGACTTAGCATAATTATTCAAAAGTCAAATTTATATCAGCCTAGGCCTAAAAATTGAGGTTTTTCAATGAAAGGGGGCTTTACATGAAGATGTAATATTTTCCAGCAATTTTAAATTTGTGAAGCTTTTTGGTTATAAATAATCCTTGCATATGTATTGAATGTACTTTAAATGGAAAGAAAAGTCACAAATAACATATCATATTAGTTTAAAAGGGTCTTTAGCCAAGTAAGACTGGAAAAAAATAGGGGTCAATTTAGGCCGTGCCACATATTCACATTAAAAAATGCATATTGAGGCTACAAGAAATAAAAAATTGTGTCTTTTTTATCATTTCTATACTCATGTGACATGATACAACAAATCTGAGCACAAAAAGGCTTTTGCAATTAACCTTTCTTACAGAAAGTATGGTCTGATATAAAGATTTTTGCCTTTTTAATGAAAAACTTGGATGCAATTTTAGTCTCAACAGGCTTATATTCAAACCACTTGCTATCCTACAGAAGAAAAGAAAGATAGTATGTGAGATGGAACAGGTACAATAGACATTGTAAAGTGCTTTTGATACAAATTTAGTGAGGTCTTTATTGTGGACTTCAAATTTTATGTACCGAGAACCCCACTTTTGACTTCATCCAAACAGGGCGTTAGACAAGGGTCATTTATACAACACATTTTGTACATATTGTCTGAGATAATCTCCTTTTCTGTAGATTCTGAGTTCATAAACTAGTGAAGGAACTAGATAAAGGCATAGACACACAAGTATTGACACATAAAAACCTGTCAGATAAAAAGTCATGATGCCATGTATGCATCAATATTGAAAAAGCCTTAAAATGCCTAATTTGACCATAAAATGCCAAAATTGGTCATTTTTGCAGAAATTCTATAAAATAAAAGTTTAAATCCTTTAGTTTCATGCTATTTGACAAATTGAAACCACCAAATCATTTAGGGAAGTTGCCAAAGTACAGATTCTATATTTACAGACTTCACCTCTTAGGATAGAAAGAGTTGACAAATCTTAGAAAAACTTGGTATGACCAAAGCTTAATAAATTATAACACTGCTTGCAAAGTTTCATAACAATAGGATATATATTACAGACAATATGTTAAATTCTATACTCATCTTTGCATGTTAAATTTTGACGTTAAAATTGAATAATTTCAACTATCAACATTTTGGGCTTTGAAAATTAAAATATGGCAAAAAAATACTTTTTAAATGCCCTAATATATCATTTATTATGTACTAAAAGCAATAGAGTACTCATTTGATTTATGAGACTTAGCATAATTATTCAAAAGTCAAATTTATATCAGCCTAGGCCTAAAAATTGAGGTTTTTCAATGAAAGGGGGCTTTACATGAAGATGTAATATTTTCCAGCAATTTTAAATTTGTGAAGCTTTTTGGTTATAAATAATCCTTGCATATGTATTGAATGTACTTTAAATGGAAAGAAAAGTCACAAATAACATATCATATTAGTTTAAAATTGTCTTTAGCCAAGTAAGACTGGAAAAAAATAGGGGTCAATTTAGGCCGTGCCACATATTCACATTAAAAAATGCATATTGAGGCTACAAGAAATAAAAAATTGTGTCTTTTTTATCATTTCTATACTCATGTGACATGATACAACAAATCTGAGCACAAAAAGGCTTTTGCAATTAACCTTTCTTACAGAAAGTATGGTCTGATATAAAGATTTTTGCCTTTTTAATGAAAAACTTGGATGCAATTTTAGTCTCAACAGGCTTATATTCAAACCACTTGCTATCCTACAGAAGAAAAGAAAGATAGTATGTGAGATGGAACAGGTACAATAGACATTGTAAAGTGCTTTTGATACAAATTTAGTGAGGTCTTTATTGTGGACTTCAAATTTTATGTACCGAGAACCCCACTTTTGACTTCATCCAAACAGGGCGTTAGACAAGGGTCATTTATACAACACATTTTGTACATATTGTCTGAGATAATCTCCTTTTCTGTAGATTCTGAGTTCATAAACTAGTGAAGGAACTAGATAAAGGCATAGAAACACAAGTATTGACACATAAACACCTGTCAGATAAAAAGTCATTATGCCATGTATGCATCAATATTGAAAAAGCCTTAAAATGCCTAATTTGACCATAAAATGCCAAAATTGGTCATTTTTGCAGAAATTCTATAAAATAAAAGTTTAAATCCTTTAGTTTCATGCTATTTGACAAATTGAAACCACCAAATCATTTAGGGAAGTTGCCAAAGTACAGATTCTATATTTACAGACTTCACCTCTTAGGATAGAAAGAGTTGACAAATCTTAGAAAAACTTGGTATGACCAAAGCTTAATAAATTATAACACTGCTTGCAAAGTTTCATAACAATAGGATATATATTACAGACAATATGTTAAATTCTATACTCATCTTTGCATGTTAAATTTTGACGTTAAAATTGAATAATTTCAACTATCAACATTTTGGGCTTTGAAAATTAAAATATGGCAAAAAAATACTTTTTAAATGCCCTAATATATCATTTATTATGTACTAAAAGCAATAGAGTACTCATTTGATTTATGAGACTTAGCATAATTATTCAAAAGTCAAATTTATATCAGCCTAGGCCTAAAAATTGAGGTTTTTCAATGAAAGGGGGCTTTACATGAAGATGTAATATTTTCCAGCAATTTTAAATTTGTGAAGCTTTTTGGTTATAAATAATCCTTGCATATGTATTGAATGTACTTTAAATGGAAAGAAAAGTCACAAATAACATATCATATTAGTTTAAAATTGTCTTTAGCCAAGTAAGACTGGAAAAAAATAGGGGTCAATTTAGGCCGTGCCACATATTCACATTAAAAAATGCATATTGAGGCTACAAGAAATAAAAAATTGTGTCTTTTTTATCATTTCTATACTCATGTGACATGATACAACAAATCTGAGCACAAAAAGGCTTTTGCAATTAACCTTTCTTACAGAAAGTATGGTCTGATATAAAGATTTTTGCCTTTTTAATGAAAAACTTGGATGCAATTTTAGTCTCAACAGGCTTATATTCAAACCACTTGCTATCCTACAGAAGAAAAGAAAGATAGTATGTGAGATGGAACAGGTACAATAGACATTGTAAAGTGCTTTTGATACAAATTTAGTGAGGTCTTTATTGTGGACTTCAAATTTTATGTACCGAGAACCCCACTTTTGACTTCATCCAAACAGGGCGTTAGACAAGGGTCATTTATACAACACATTTTGTACATATTGTCTGAGATAATCTCCTTTTCTGTAGATTCTGAGTTCATAAACTAGTGAAGGAACTAGATAAAGGCATAGAAACACAAGTATTGACACATAAACACCTGTCAGATAAAAAGTCATTATGCCATGTATGCATCAATATTGAAAAAGCCTTAAAATGCCTAATTTGACCATAAAATGCCAAAATTGGTCATTTTTGCAGAAATTCTATAAAATAAAAGTTTAAATCCTTTAGTTTCATGCTATTTGACAAATTGAAACCACCAAATCATTTAGGGAAGTTGCCAAAGTACAGATTCTATATTTACAGACTTCACCTCTTAGGATAGAAAGAGTTGACAAATCTTAGAAAAACTTGGTATGACCAAAGCTTAATAAATTATAACACTGCTTGCAAAGTTTCATAACAATAGGATATATATTACAGACAATATGTTAAATTCTATACTCATCTTTGCATGTTAAATTTTGACGTTAAAATTGAATAATTTCAACTATCAACATTTTGGGCTTTGAAAATTAAAATATGGCAAAAAAATACTTTTTAAATGCCCTAATATATCATTTATTATGTACTAAAAGCAATAGAGTACTCATTTGATTTATGAGACTTAGCATAATTATTCAAAAGTCAAATTTATATCAGCCTAGGCCTAAAAATTGAGGTTTTTCAATGAAAGGGGGCTTTACATGAAGATGTAATATTTTCCAGCAATTTTAAATTTGTGAAGCTTTTTGGTTATAAATAATCCTTGCATATGTATTGAATGTACTTTAAATGGAAAGAAAAGTCACAAATAACATATCATATTAGTTTAAAATTGTCTTTAGCCAAGTAAGACTGGAAAAAAATAGGGGTCAATTTAGGCCGTGCCACATATTCACATTAAAAAATGCATATTGAGGCTACAAGAAATAAAAAATTGTGTCTTTTTTATCATTTCTATACTCATGTGACATGATACAACAAATCTGAGCACAAAAAGGCTTTTGCAATTAACCTTTCTTACAGAAAGTATGGTCTGATATAAAGATTTTTGCCTTTTTAATGAAAAACTTGGATGCAATTTTAGTCTCAACAGGCTTATATTCAAACCACTTGCTATCCTACAGAAGAAAAGAAAGATAGTATGTGAGATGGAACAGGTACAATAGACATTGTAAAGTGCTTTTGATACAAATTTAGTGAGGTCTTTATTGTGGACTTCAAATTTTATGTACCGAGAACCCCACTTTTGACTTCATCCAAACAGGGCGTTAGACAAGGGTCATTTATACAACACATTTTGTACATATTGTCTGAGATAATCTCCTTTTCTGTAGATTCTGAGTTCATAAACTAGTGAAGGAACTAGATAAAGGCATAGAAACACAAGTATTGACACATAAACACCTGTCAGATAAAAAGTCATTATGCCATGTATGCATCAATATTGAAAAAGCCTTAAAATGCCTAATTTGACCATAAAATGCCAAAATTGGTCATTTTTGCAGAAATTCTATAAAATAAAAGTTTAAATCCTTTAGTTTCATGCTATTTGACAAATTGAAACCACCAAATCATTTAGGGAAGTTGCCAAAGTACAGATTCTATATTTACAGACTTCACCTCTTAGGATAGAAAGAGTTGACAAATCTTAGAAAAACTTGGTATGACCAAAGCTTAATAAATTATAACACTGCTTGCAAAGTTTCATAACAATAGGATATATATTACAGACAATATGTTAAATTCTATACTCATCTTTGCATGTTAAATTTTGACGTTAAAATTGAATAATTTCAACTATCAACATTTTGGGCTTTGAAAATTAAAATATGGCAAAAAAATACTTTTTAAATGCCCTAATATATCATTTATTATGTACTAAAAGCAATAGAGTACTCATTTGATTTATGAGACTTAGCATAATTATTCAAAAGTCAAATTTATATCAGCCTAGGCCTAAAAATTGAGGTTTTTCAATGAAAGGGGGCTTTACATGAAGATGTAATATTTTCCAGCAATTTTAAATTTGTGAAGCTTTTTGGTTATAAATAATCCTTGCATATGTATTGAATGTACTTTAAATGGAAAGAAAAGTCACAAATAACATATCATATTAGTTTAAAATTGTCTTTAGCCAAGTAAGACTGGAAAAAAATAGGGGTCAATTTAGGCCGTGCCACATATTCACATTAAAAAATGCATATTGAGGCTACAAGAAATAAAAAATTGTGTCTTTTTTATCATTTCTATACTCATGTGACATGATACAACAAATCTGAGCACAAAAAGGCTTTTGCAATTAACCTTTCTTACAGAAAGTATGGTCTGATATAAAGATTTTTGCCTTTTTAATGAAAAACTTGGATGCAATTTTAGTCTCAACAGGCTTATATTCAAACCACTTGCTATCCTACAGAAGAAAAGAAAGATAGTATGTGAGATGGAACAGGTACAATAGACATTGTAAAGTGCTTTTGATACAAATTTAGTGAGGTCTTTATTGTGGACTTCAAATTTTATGTACCGAGAACCCCACTTTTGACTTCATCCAAACAGGGCGTTAGACAAGGGTCATTTATACAACACATTTTGTACATATTGTCTGAGATAATCTCCTTTTCTGTAGATTCTGAGTTCATAAACTAGTGAAGGAACTAGATAAAGGCATAGAAACACAAGTATTGACACATAAACACCTGTCAGATAAAAAGTCATTATGCCATGTATGCATCAATATTGAAAAAGCCTTAAAATGCCTAATTTGACCATAAAATGCCAAAATTGGTCATTTTTGCAGAAATTCTATAAAATAAAAGTTTAAATCCTTTAGTTTCATGCTATTTGACAAATTGAAACCACCAAATCATTTAGGGAAGTTGCCAAAGTACAGATTCTATATTTACAGACTTCACCTCTTAGGTCCGAGAACACAATTAATTCGTAGTGCATTTCTTTTAGAACATAAATGAAAATTAAAAAAATCCCACCTGCGCTTTCTCAATGAAATTTTTACAGTGTGTTGTACTACTTTTGGGACAAATTAAATCAAAAATATAGAAAACTTCATCGCCTCTAACTCAAAATATGGACAATGTTGTGTTTAGGGTGTCTTGAAATCTTTTGACAGCTTCCGAAGTGCTAATTTTTAACCTTTTTCAGCTGGACCAAACCACTACTTTCCTGTACAATTCTGGACCCAAATGTTTTTACAGTGTAGTTTTACCCCCCTACTTACAATTTGAGGCATTAAACATGGAGAAATAAATTTGGAAGGGGTATAAAAATTATTGGCAAGTAACCCACTGTTAACACTAGGGACTATATTCGTGAACAACGAAAATCAAGGGACGACAATTGTGGTCTCGGACCGGCTATAGGTCAATGAAATCAGAGGGGTTGAGACCTCCGTAACTGAGGAGAGTGTCAATATTGCAGAATTTTTTTCTGAAGTCTACAGCCTCCTTGAACACTCTGGCGACTTTGTTTTGGGAAAAACCGGCATTCAAGTCGACGGCTGAGTAGCGTTCAGCTTTGAGAGTACATTGATATTTTGCAATCGATAGTGATTGAACACGGTAGCATTGTATGTTTTATCATTATCACTGTCGGTTTAATTTGAAAGGTAACGATGATATATGTAGGCTTTTCATGACCACTATTGGCAGCTAGGCGGCAGTTAAACTGTTAGGCTTTGGGAATGGCTATGAAATCGCACTGTCTCATGCGAAATCCACAGTGGATCTTGGATTTATTCTTGATGGTTTTGTACAGTTGCATCTTGTTTTCGTCTGCAAGAGTGACGCGAGGGAGGAACAAAGAGATCTTAATCAGGATTATGTTTGCCACGTTATTGACGGTGGCTGCCCTAAGAATGGTATTTGCATCTGAATTGCGAACAAGTGGGAGTTCGTGCCTGAAACCATACACTATTTTGTTGTAATCATCCCAAAATACGTTTCAGGGGGCTGGCAAACGAGTACGATCTTTTTTTAGTGGGCTTGGTGATAATGTATCCATGGCAGGTTGCAAATCCAGTGTTCTCAGCCTCGGCATTGGTGGAAGAATCCTTATGCCACAGTTGATTGAGACACTACGATTTAGAGAAGTCTTCGGGGGGGGGGGGGGGGGGTAGGTTAACATTCCCAGCATAGTATTGGAGATGCCGGGGTGGTTAATGTGTTCAATCTGCTGGCCAGAAAGTCGATAACAGATAGTTTTGAAGAGATGCCATGATAAATGAGATTAACGTCTGCATAAGCAGTGCCGTCGTGCTTTTGAAGTCGCCCTTCTACCACGAGATAACGCTCGGTTGGGTAATGGAACAGGTCTTGCAATGTTGATTCGGATCTCCGCTCAAGAGTTGGTAAGTTAAGCGCCGGGTTAAGGTTCGAATTCTTGAACCTGATATTAATATTTTTGAAGACTTTCATCGAAGGTCAACCCTTCGGTGATTGTAAGGATGTCAGACATTATGTATTAATTTATAGCTTTGGAGGAAGTCGTGAATGGTAGCGATTCCTCGACCAGAGATGAGATTGTTTAACTGGGTTTGGTTGTAGGGCTTTCTGCGTTTAACACTGAGATGTCGATTGGGCATGCTGCGTTGGACACTGAGTTTTCGAGGGCGGTTCACTTTGTCAACGTCATGGTCGACGACTTTGGCTACAACCTTTTCAACTCATATCATGGCTGCATAGGTGGCAGCGCTCATAGCCTTACTTTCCAAGGTCTTGGATAGTGTCAAACAAAATTACCAGCAAAACATTTCTTAATTCTTAACAATTATTTACAGAATATTACGATGGAATTGCTTATATTCTTTGATGCTGATGTGTTCACCTTTCTTCATGGTATCGAGGATCGCCACAGTCTTGTTGCGCACACCATTGTTTTCAGCACAGTAGGCAGCGTTGCAGCGATAGATGAGTTGGTCAAAGTCGGAGGGTAGAGATACGGTTTGAAGTCCGCTACAATGTTTATCTTGCTTTAGATGTGCGACACAATATTCGTCAACTTGTAACTGTTTATCGCCTTCGGGTTTTCAAGAGGGTTAGTTAACTGGATACATGGCACCGGAACTGTTTAGGATCCATGCATAGTCGACAAGGTCTTAAAAACTTCGGGCTCGAACGATTCTGGTTTCTTTTTCACAATGAGTTCCCAGAGGTCAAGGGTTCCTTTGTACCTCACACCTTCCACGGAAATATCATCGCCGTCAGAAGTAACTGGTTATCTTCCGATGAAGATACCATCGGTTTTAGTTCGCGATCCAAAGGTGTGGTATGCGGAAGGATTGTTACTGAGCTGCAAACACTGCTGTGCTCGAGGTCCGAGGATGGTGTCTGTAGGTGGTGCAATGTGAAGGGGGTAGTCAAACGGTGGAGGAGGGAGGGCTTTCACTGCTGCAGGAAGGTATACTATCGTGTTGGTGATCGATGGAGCTGCCTCTCGCTGAGCATCAACCAAAGGCTTAACACATTGGAAAGGTCCCAGTTGAGTCCAATCTTCGGGAGGCGATGTTACTGGCTTGAATCTTCCGCTTGATCTTTTGCAACTCCCTTGCGAGCGCCTCACACTGTTTAGGGTCTGTAATCTTTATAAACGTCATTTATTTATAGCGTTGTCGTGAACTCCCCTGATCGATGGTTTGAACACCTCTAAGCGTTCGTTTGAACACCCCTAGGCGTTGGTTTGAACAGTGGTACTTTTTCCTGAAACCAGAGACATTACCCGGCCACGTCCACTTATATTTTGTCCAACTGATGAGTTAAGCCTTTTTCAACTGATGATGATAGTTCGTTCTTATGTTGTACTGTTATACCACTGTCCCATGTTAGGGGGGGGGGGGGTCCCGCTAACATGTTTAACCCCGCCACATTATTTATGTATGGTCTGTCCCAAGTCAGGAGCCTGTATTTCAGTGGTTGTCGTTTGTTTATGCGTTACATATTTGTTTTTCGTGAAATTTTTTACATAAATAAGGCCGTTAGTTTTCTCGTTTGAATAGTCTTACATTGTCTTATCGGGGCTTTTTATAGCTGACTATGCGGTATGGATTTTGCTCATTGTTGAATGCCGTACCTTGACCTATAGTTGCTAATGTTCGTGTCAATTTGGTCTTTTGTGGATAAAAAGAGTGCCACACTCTTTGCACGTTAAGAACCCATGCAACAACTCTTTGAGGGGTCCGTAGGTGGCCTGTTGCAAGGCAAAATTTCTGTCCCTATCCAACATACCCTCATTTTCCAGTGGCAGTCCAAATTTCCCCGACCATCATCCCAGATGGCCTCTATTGTATCATCCTACCTATTGTATTTATTGTGAACTTGTTCTCGTCCTGAAAATACATGAACTATTTGCCACTGGACGTAGAGCAACCAACAATCTATCACTCAATCTTGTTTATATATATCTATCAAAATGGGGAAAAACACTACAATAATTTATCGACCTATGGGTGTTACGGATAGGAAAATACGGACTGTCAAATAGATAAATGCCATATAAAACATGCTAAAACAATCTCAATGTTCATATTATCCCGTGAAGAAGGCTATATTATTCTTTCATTATCTAAAAATCTTTTTTATTGTACAAAAACTTTCATATTTAAAAAATTCGCCATGACCATAATGCGAAACTAAACTTCTAACTGTGTATTTCTACCTTATAGTGTTTGGGGTCAACCTTATCTGTAAAACAAGCGCTCAAAGTCCGCTTACACCACCAAAGGGACTCTGATCGAGTGGATGTTGTTGACAAAGGTCATCTGGTATGTCCCTTTTTTGGGCAGCTCGATCTTGACTGTCTTGTGGATGACGCAACACTCTTTGTTGGTGTCCAGGACTTCCTTGCTCTAATAGTGGACCAAGCACCTGCAGCCTTCGATCAGCAGTAAGTTTAGTTCTCTCTCCTGTTGTTCACCAACGTTTGAAATGCGCAGCGGGTATACTTCACTATCATCTTTCTAAAAACATTAACCGCAAGGATGGAATTGGCTTTCTCAAATTTATCAATATCCTTTAGGCTAACCAGATTGAGCTCTGTGTAACCCTGTCTGTTTGTTTTTGGTCTACCTCGTTAGGGTGCAAGGTCAAAAGTATGACCCACTTGAAACAACCTCGTCGTTATTTTTCACATTGATTACATCCTTCTTGGCTTTGATCCACGCCGGATAATTAATATACCCATCGGTCGGTGATTGTTAAGATTGACTTGAAGTTTTACAATTGCCTTCGATGTCCAGACACTTTTTTCAGAGGTCCACTGTGCAATCTTTTCTCCGATCTTTTCAATCATCTCCTCGAGTGTTTCAAGCAAATCCGTGCACGTGGTGGAAGTCAACATCTAGTTTCCCTAGTATAAAAATCCCACGTTCTCATCATCCATCTTACCTGTTGGGTTAATCTTCATAGTGCAGCAACACATTGACTTTCTATCCTTTCAATGCCCAATCGTCTATAATTTCCATCCTTGACATTCGAGAGACCTCAAGGAAGGTCTGCACCTCTGTAAATAAGTGGGGTAATCTTTCAGTTAGTAAATACATCAGTAAAGACTTTCTTCAGTGGATGTACCTCAATTTTATCCCCAATGGCTTTCCTGTCTTCTCTGATCTTTTCCTGTAACATCTCCAGTAGTCGATCTTTCGACATCATTTTAACCCCTCTCAACCCATGCTGTTTGGCCTGGGTGATAATATCCTTCCTCGTATAGGGTTGGGACAACGCTCAAATAATGTTGGTCTTCGTTCCGATCAACTGAACCAACTGATCTTTCCTCATCTGGGAGTACTATCGGAGGTGGTTCATTTTGATAATGCCTCTCAGGGCTTTGACGTTTTCAACAACTAATTCCAGCTAATTTTAGCTATTGGATCTATGTCTTTATCCTAACAATCAAAATTAAAATCAATTAAGATCACCCATAACCACTATCCACAATTCAATAGTTTTTAGACCCGGTTTTTTATCTTTCTATCCTATCGTCCATATAAAAAACTATAAAATTCGTGGTCATCATACCCGGTGCGCTTGGTTTTTTCATCCAATAGCTCATTATTTGCAGAGCTCAATTAGTCTCTCTAATTGCGCAGACTGTGGTCAGCTGCTTGTTTAATCTCTCTCAACCTCAAGTGGGGAAAGTTGCCCCTTCCAACATCAGGTTATAATTTTTGTCTACCTATTAACTAAATATTTGCTTAATATTAGAAAGACTGAGAGATTAGGGGGGTTTCACCATTGCCTTGTGCCCTTTGTCCTAAAATTTTGATAGCTGACTTTAGCTGATTATAATTTCATACGCCAGACGCGCGTTTCGTCTACATAAGACTCATCAGTGACGCTCAGATCAAAATAGGGAAAAAGCCAAAACATATACATGTACAAAGTTGAAGAGCATTGAAGACCAAAAATTCCAAAAAGTTGTGCCAAATACGGCTAAGATAATCTACTCCTGGGGAAAGAAAATCCTTAGTTTTTCGAAAGTTCAAAGTTTTGTAAACAGAAAATTTATAAAAATGACCATATAATTGATATTCATGTCAACACCGAAGTGCTGACTACTGGGCTGGTGATACCCTCGGGGACGAAACGTCCACCAGCAGTGGCATCGACCCAGTGGTGTAAATAGTTATCAAAAGTACCAGGATTATAATTTCATACGCCAGACGCGCGTAATGAAAGACATTCTAACATCATCATTTAAAGTTGGGATAATTCATCATTTGGCCTTAGCGAATAGTGTTAATCAAAGAGACATCAACAGAATCCCAATAAGAATAAAAATTGCAACTGGAACCTACATTCTACAGACGATTAGAGCAGCTTACAATCAAAACAACGTTGATCGAACATGTAAATTATGTAACCAGGCAGAAGAATCGCTATCACACTTTTTGCTGTGTTGTAGAGCACTAGATCGAATTCGTACACCAATATTGAAAAACATTATATGTAAATGTAGTGAGCTTCTTGCTTTGCCACATTATAATATCCAGCTAGACATTTTGCAACTGATTATTAATCCATTCCACTATGCTGGCAGTGTTGAGTCAGAAAATGATATAAGCTGTAGAATTGAACCTCTGTGTAGACAATTAATATATAATTTACACAGTAAGAGATACAAATGTATGAAATACTTTCAAAAATGGATTTAATAAGTAGTTGGAGGAAGATGAACTTAAAAGTCAGGTAGAAAGGTCAAATAGGGTTTTTGCTGATCGCCTAGGCTAAATATTATAAATAGAAGTTTTATATTCCTATTTTAATAGTATACAGACAATTTTTATCTTTTACATATAAAAGGATAAATAATATCGTAATTTGAACTGTGAACTGTGTACATAATGCTCATAGTGTAAATATTTTGATGGATTAAAAACTCTATACTAATGCTGTGGTGGAACTTCTTTTATTGTTTTACTCCATATACAGAGGTGTGCCTATATTGGCAGAAATTCATTGGATACATACATACATGGGTTATTTTGTAGGATTAAATATTGTCCGCCATGAAATTTTGTCCATCGGACACTTTTTCACAATAAATTGTGTCCCAAGGATATAATGTTGTTATAAAAAATTGTCTGGACGATAGTTACCTTTGAAATAACAGTCAAGGGTCTAACTTAAATTAGTTATTAGAGAAAAATAACATACACAAAGACAAACAAATATCTGCAGGACAAAGATTTACAAATAGGTCAACAAGACTTAAATTGCTCTTAAAACAACAATGGTTACCCATTTTTTTAAGTTCAATTTGTTTACAAACAATATTTGATAGAGAGAAACTGAAATAAAAAAATAAAGATCAACAGGACAAGATCTACAAATAAGATAAATTGATTGTTTGTACAGGTCAGAGTTATCTTTCTTTGCACGTGTGTTTATAGTATTTTATGATTGTGTTTTGTATGGTCTTTATATGAGACAAAGTTATTTTGATGATGTCACCTTAAACCTTTAATAAAGAATCTACATATCTTTACAACCGAGTGGTTGTTATACTCATGGCTTTTTCCACCCGGTTTCATATCAACATCATTGGAGCCTCTAGTTGCTATCACCATATCATTTTCATGTTTCAGTGACATCTTTTATTTTTTGTAGGAACACATGAACCATTAAGTAACAATGATGTAGGTTTCTATTGTAAAACCAATCTGAAATCATGGCTTCTCTTTCTGAAGAAGAGGAGAATTATGTCCGGTTAACCTTGTTATTGAAAGGAGTGACACCTAGAGCAGTCCGTACTTATTTTGACAGAGAATTTCCACCTACCTCTCTACCCTCAACATTAAGTTCAAGCCACAACACTCTTTTGGACTTAAAAATAAAGAGAATCATAAATCAGGCTCAGTGGAAACTTTTGATTCCAAGAAATGGTAGGTCTTTATGTGACTGCAGAAATTTTGTAAATTAAGATTTCATTAACATATGTGGTTCACAATTTTTTTTTCTGTTGATGGCTACTAAACAAAAAATATCTTATTTATGAAATAACATCTTCAATATTCTTTTTTTACATACTTGTAACTTAATTAAGTTCACATTTAAAGATCTAATTACAGAGTTGAATTGGTAACTTAAAGTTTATTTTCCTCTTTTGTCATAATTCCATAAGATTTTATTTTGAACCATTTTGGATAAGCTGTTTCATTCTTAAATACTTAACGATCCTGTCCTTATGATAAAGACTTTAAATATAAAATGAATTTTAAAGTGATCTTTCACACAAAAATTCTGTAAACAGGCTACAAACTAAAAAACCTTGTCCTCTTATACATGTAAATGAAATTATTAATTATTTCAAAGATATAATATTTTTTGTCAGTATTTTTAAAGTGATATTTTATCTGTAATTAGTTTTACGTAACATTTAAAATGGTGAGTGAAATACTCCAGCATAACACCTTTTATATATAAAAAAAAGATGTGGTATGATTGCCAATGAGATAACTATCCACAAAAGACCCAAATGACACAGACATTAACAACTATAGGTCACCGTACGGCCTTCAACAATCAGCAAAGCCCATACCGCATATAAAAGCTCTAAAAGGCCCAGATAAGACAATGTAAAACAATTCAAACGAGAAAACTAACGGCCTTATTTATGTCAATGTAAAAAAATGAATTTACGACTATAAGTGTTACATTTCTGTTGCTGTTGATGTTACAGGGGTTCCGGATTCCAAAACATTTGATGTAACGTTGATGATCTGTTTGATCAGAAACTTGACATCTATCAATCCTCCAATCAATGGATTTGACAGTCTACCACCACCAGGGGAAACAACTCCAGGATCTGATCTAGCCAGGATAAAATGTTACAGGAATAAACTAGCTCATCATGATAGTAATACAATAGACACTACTTATTTCAATACAGCTTGGAGGGAGATATCAGATGTAAGTATCTCTACATTTATACTTGGATTTATATTGAACATGTCGGACTATGATCCCATTGTCAATAAATAGCTCAAGTAAAATAATATTTGAATTCAGTAATCAATAAACTTTTCTTACCATCTTGCCTCTGAAGGGATCTTTGGGACTGAGGAAGGATGTCATAAACTTCCACATTGCACTATACACCATTCTGCATTCCACATCAAACACTACACTATTCCACATTGCACAATACACCATTCTGCAATTCACATCATACGCTACACTATTCCACATTGCACCTTATACACCATTCTGCATTCCACATCAAACACTACACCATTCCACAGTGCACATTGCACTATGCACCATTCCAATTGCACCATACACCATTCCACATTGCACCATAAACCATTCCACATCAGACACTACACCATTCCCATTTGCATTATGCAGCATTCCAATTCTCCTTTTCAGAATCTAAAACACTATGGGTAATCTCATTGTTCATGTTAAAAAAATCATCTGCTCTGAAACTAGGTGAATTGCTACCAAAATGTAACTGAACGCTTCATATGGTTTCTTGTTTCTAAATTGTATCTGGGGATTTAATATATTAATAAACCTGGATGATGTTGCTAAATGTAGAGCAAGTTAAAGGTCGTGAAATGCAGTTTTTGGGATACGATTGCTGAAGACTTTTACCATTGACTCCTTTCCAAGGCCCTCACGTCAACCGTTTTGCTTTACATTAAGGAACAACTCAGATTCTTAAGATTGTCTTGTTATAAAAGGTAAAAACAAACAAACAGATTGAATTTAAACAACTTCCCTATAATTTTCATCTCATAATCTTCATGTTTTATTTGGAAAATCAGAATTAATCAGTATATATATTTAGAAACACGTCAAAGAGGGAATTCCGCAGTTATGATAAAATCATCATCAGAGTTGTTCCTATAAAACTATTTCTGTCAGATAAGTACTGAACTGGAGTTTTTCTTATATGTAACCATGGTTACCGTTATGAAACTGAAACTTTGATATTGATGATAAGGTAGGAAGTGAGATACCTTCTCTCTATATAATATATCAGTGACCGCTGTTGATAGTAAACTTGGAATTGATAATACAAAAATAAAACACAATAATTAAATGAATTACATTGTTCATACACTTGCTGAATTTTTCGTTATTGTTTTTAACGTTAGTTTGCCTTAACCAAATGTTTAGAAATTTATTTACAAGGCTTATAACCCCAAAACACAGATCAAGTTTGAATTTGGGTGGCATCACCTTTACCGTTCTAGAGTTATGCCACTTTACAAATTTCTTTTCTCAAATTAGATATAAGAAGATGTGGTATGAGTGCCAATGTGACAACTCTCTATCCAAGTCAAAATTTATAAAAGTAAACCAATATAGGTCAAAGTACTGTCTTCAACATGGAGCCTTGACTCACACCGAAAAGCAAGCTATAAGGGCCCCCAAATTACTAGTGTAAAACCATTTAAACAGGTAAACCAAGGGTCTTATCTATATAAAACATGAGAAACGAGAAACACTTATGAACCACATCAACAAACAACAACTACTGAACATCAGATTCCTGACTTAGGACAGGTGCAAACAATTGAAGCGGGTTTAAAGTTTTAATGGTACCAAACATTCAGCCTTATCTGACATAAAAGTGCAACATCACAACATAGAAAGACACACTATAAAATATCAATTGAAATGGCTTAAATCAATCGAAAGACATATTAACACCAGTGAACATACACTGAACAAATAAATATGATCTATGATACAATGTAATTACTAAATAAATAGACTAAGGGAAGAATAATTAAAGTAACATGCTATACCGCTGTGAAATGTTAAACAATTTGCATCAACCAAATGTTATGAAACGTATACACAATGCTTATTACAACAAACATCAGATCAAGTACAAATTTTGGTAGCCCACTTTTACAGTTCTATAGTTGTGTTCCTTTTTAACAGTATATGCAAGCAGAGGCATCATCTGTGTCCCATGGACACATTCCCTAATTATTTTTTACTTATTTACCACAATGACACAATGTTTGGCCTATTGAATAGCAGCGCAAAATACACTTTATAATGTAATTTATGATCCTGTGGTACAACTGTATACTGTACACACAATTTAATCCTCATGTTTACAGCATTGCCTAGCAATCTTGATTTACAAGCAAGGCTCGTTTGAATGAATTGAAACTGATTAATTTATTGTATCTATAGACATACATGATAATGAATGATGTTTTGAAGGATAAAAAAAATATCAAAAATTGAACTATTCATTTCTAGGCTGTAGGTCGATTGGGAGATGAAACAATGTATCAAGAGTGTCAAGGGTTAAAGGTGAAAATCTTGGACCAGTCTAATCAGGAAATTATGTTGGAAATCAAACAATCACTGGAAGAGTTGAAAGAACTGAAACTAACAATGGAAATTTTCAAAGACCCAATACCATGGCACATCAAAGGTACATTATATACTTATTGATACAGATAAAAGTAGACTATCAATTGACAGGGTAAATATTTACCTATTCTTCATTTTCTCATATATTTTGCAATGTTTTACTCCTATACGTCACGTATATTGATCGAAACAAATATCAACATTCCCTACAGAAATGTCTCGCCTGTGAAGAAAGTCGCAGTATGGGAGACTTGGGTATGAAAATCCTGTGGGATCTACGGCATAACCAATTTGTTTAAAGCTTCATATTTCAGAAGGAAGAAGACCTGGATTTCTTCATACCTCATGTTCATGGTTGTGTGACTGCTTGAGAAAAAGAATTACAGTTTTCTTTTTAAGTGAAATACTCACTTATTATGAGTATCAGGATAACTATATTTGGTATATTGGTTCTTGCAACGTATACATGTCCGTCAGGTAGGGTTCCCCTGACCTCGACCTTATTCTATGGATCAAGGTCAAGGACAATGTACATATGACAGACACAATCTTTGTAACATAAGGTATCCGCACACAAGGTATCAAGGTTAAAATTACATGGTAAAGTCCATATCTCGGATAATATAAGCGATAGTTCAACAATTTTTGGTTTATGGAATGACTGTGTGCATGATTCATTGGGTAATGTTTAGTTTGTATCGTTTGATCTGTGTTTCAGATACTATATAATCAATACGACCACTATATTTGATGTATGGAATGACTGTCAGTTGCATACAAGTCTGTATGACAGGTTTCATTTATACTTGACCTCATTTCCATGGTTCATTAGACAATTTTGTGTGGTTTGATTTATTTCTCAGATACTATAAGCAATATGTCAGTTATATTTAGTGAATGGAACAATCTTGAGGTGTACATATCTGCCTGGTATGGTTCATATGACCGTGACTTCATTTTCATAGTACATTGTTAATGGTAAGATGATGAGTAAACCCTTCATATTCATGATATTACAGACTTTAAACATGAGTTCAATGATAAGTAAAATAGGCGAGACATTTCAGTTTCTATTATTTAGAGTAATACTATCATTCTATTTGGTATATACAATCCTTTTCAGGTATACATGTCCATGAGACAGGGTTTATATCACCTTGACCTCTGATTTAACAGAATCTAGGCTAACCTATAAGGGACATGTAACCTTGGAATACACATGTAAAAATGTGTGCATAGTCAGATCTCAGTAGGGTCATTATCCTTTATTCACCTCAAATTGATGAACTCAAATATATATAGTAGGTAAATAAAATGTCTTATTGGATACGTTTCAATTTTTAACAAGTGACTGAGCTTAACCATTTGTCATGTTTGTGCTTATTCAAAGAGCAGAGCATCATTCAATAAATTTGTAAAACCTATGGAGTTATTAAATGTATGCAAAGTACTAAATTTTAAAATAATTTATTCATTGTTATTGTGTGAAAAAAAAGGATTTATTACCAACAGAAGCTGCATTACAAGTTTTTTTTTAGGGTATGCTAAATTACTGAAAAATAAATATCACTTTGGACCCCGAAAATTTCACCTCACATGTGCAAATGTCTCAGCTTCGAAACAAGCCATCATACATATATAATTACATTAGATGTATGTTTCATTGAAATACTTTATTCTGATTGGCTAACTGCAAATCACGTGTTATTCCTTAAGCAATTGCATCACTCAATAAAACTTATCATTCATGATAACATGTGGTCCCACATTAAAGTGCACAGTAAAATTAAAATAAAAAAAAATTAAATTGGTGTTTTCCTGATCATAGCTAAAAGCTGTAATTATAAGTATTGAATGCTTCTTTTTGTATCTTCATAGGGTTGTAAAAGCGTTCACCATGCGCACATTTTTGTACTTCGGTCAACACTTTTACACCCTAATATATAAACTTCCAAAATCATGTATTTTAATGATTTATTTTACAATTTGTTATAATTTTAATAGAACTGATCCTTGGTTAACCAAGACAATATGTTAGTGTCTTACTAATAAGTATATTTTTTGAGGGGTTATTTTCCATTTCGATTGTATCAAGACAAGTAGATGTGATATGATGGCCAATGAGACAAATATCGACAAAAGGACAGGCAGGTATACAACCACTGGTCAGCATCCAGACATCAACAATGAGTACAACAGATATTGTATAGCAAATTGTATAGTAAGGTATGAAAGGTTTTGAGATAACAAAATGTGAAACAACTTACACCATGGACTTATTTCAACATTTTATATCTGTTTTAAATTATTATAATTAATTCATATGAATAGTAAGTTTTTTATGGCTCGCCATAATGGAGGAGGCATTAAGTTTTACCCTTGTCCGTACGTATGTATGTACGTCCGTCCGTACGTCCATACGTCCCAAAGTTGGTTTTCGTTCTTTAATTCTGGTTTGCCAAATGTTACCAAATGTTATAAAACTTTTACACAATGATTAATATGAGGAAGGCGCTACCTTAAATGCCAGCTTTATAATGTCCTAGATATTGATTGGTTGTTGGTGGTTTAACGTTCAGTGGCAAATATTTCATGCATGTTCAGAACGAATGTCCAAGGCTACAATAACGTTACGTTTTGTTTATATCTAAAATAAAATTATAAGTTCAGATGAAAAATGCTATTTTTCTTGAAAAAAATATTCTGATTCCCAAATTGATGAATAAAAAAGCATAGGACAAAAAAATATTTTGAATCCAGATCTTTGCCAAAAATGATTTTATCTTTCAGATATGCAAATTAAATTTAACTTTTATATATCAAAAAACATAAAAACTTCCCAAACCGCACATGTCAGTCTGTACACAGTATTTTTTAGGTGATAATAAGACTGTATTTGCCAATTTGTTATGATAAACCTTAATACTAGTGTTAAATTTTGACTAAATAATTTTAAATGATAGCGCTGAAGGGCTTCGGTAAAAAAAAATCTGACTCGAATAAAAACATTTGTATTTCTGATCATCTTCAGTTTGTGAGTTCTACATCAATATCTGACATGTACTATTTAATTCAGAGTCAGTTTTATGTCATTTCTTGCATATATTTTTTTTGTTACATGTACATAATGTAGCTTACTTTTCAAGTTCTTATATGATAGCAAAAAAAAATTGAGAATGGAAATGGGAAATACAAGCATGTTAAAAAAACACATTTGGTTTCAGACAATAACTTGAGTTAAGTAAATGGAATTCCATGAAATTTTACCAGGAGGTTCATACACAAAACTCAAAAGGAAGATAAGAATTGATTTTGGGGTTATAGTACATTATTGGAGGGTATTTTTATTTTTATATTTTGGGTTTTTCTTCCAAAAATTACCTTATTTACATCAATTATACTCATCTAGTACAGATTTGGCAGGAGATGCACTCAAAATATGGTGTTTTAAACATTTTATCTGTAGTCTGTGCATTTTCCTATGATGTACATGTACTTCTTGATAATGTTGATGTGAGTATCATGATAAAGAAAATATATTTGGTAACCGTAAGTATATATTCACAATTGACATGCACCAGAGCGAGAAAATGATCATCTTTCCCTTTAATTCCAAAAATTGAACATGATTTTTTTTCTCTCACAGAAACACATGAGTTATTTGGTAAATAAAACATTTGTCAATGTTTGAAACTTTCAGTAATAAAAATTAAGTTTAGCTTGTTTGAATGTTTCACTGATTGTGTGAAAATTTTAACAGCAATGTACAAAACACTTGAATAAATTTCATTATCTGCAGAATTATTGATAACTTTCCTCACAATAAATTCACAAGGACATAGAACTAACACATTGTCTATGCTATTCTGATCTGTGTTTTATACATACATATACTGGCATGGCTGTGCTGTTTCAAGTTGTCTTCTTTTTCTGTTTCCTAAGAAGTATTTGTTTAACCTGTTCAGTCACTATAAAGTGTTACAATTCTTATTTAGACGCAACACATAAATAGTGACCAAAAAGGTTCTGCTTTCACACGAGAGGAGCTAGAAAAAAATTAAATGTACACATTTTCAATAGTTAGTAGGACTTAATATCATATGGAATTAAGGAGATATGTACACGTAGTTCGAGACTTCTGCTGAATAGAAATGGTCTACCTGTGCCTGTTTTCAAATTAGTTCATATTGATCTAAAGGATCTAAAATTAAAATATGTTTGATTTCAACTGACATAAAAAAAAAAATGGTGTTATTTATATGCTCAATATTCATCTGCAGTCGTATCAGGCTGTGCATGGCAAAGCATTTTATTGCCTTTAGGTTTGCACTTTTTTTTTTGGTCATGAAAATAAATTTGCTAACATGAGAATACCCTAATTTTACCTAAATTGTCAGTTTTTTTTAACAAACTTTTTTTTATGTACCAGACAAAAGTTTATTCTGTGCTTATTTTGTAGACTTCCCTTGTTTACAATAGAGTTATACCAATTTAATTTTGAGTCCATGTACAGTCATTGAAAAATTAGTTTGAAATAACATCCAAACAATCCATGATCCTGTAATGAGACAGGAACCCAAATTCCATACATCTTTACATGTATGGTTAATTTCAAATCCTTTAAACTGGGATATAAAAAGAGATTTTGTTTTATTTCATGCTGTAACTATTATTTTTGGAAGAAAAGGATGTTCATGGTAACACATTTAATTTGCTCATTTTATTGGAACCCAATTGAACCTTTCCATAGATTCACCTGGTAGTTACCTGTCCATTTAAACTTTTTGCAGTTCTTTTGTCCCATTGAACAAATACAACAGGTATTGTTCTCTGTATAGTTTATAGTCACTCAGACCTTTAAATTTCTTCTAAGAGAAATCTATCACTTATTATTAATGTACCAGAGTAAAAAGATGATAATAAGATAATTCACATGGTGAAACAAAACTTGTAAGTTTTTTGCAGGTATTTTTTGTTGAATAGATGCAATTTGGTTACTGAGTACAATTTTTGTACTGTGATGTTATATCATAAGTGTGTATTGCTAAATAGGTTGAAATGTGAACCTGATAGTGATATAGTCATAAAGTACTTGGGTAGAGTGAAAATGTTTTGATCAGGGATAAACTGATGCATAAAATATGCAGGCGACTGCTGCAGCTTGAATTTTAAAGGATGTAGCCCACATTCTTCCAAGTACCATGCCCTATATACACATCATGGTTTATTCTCATGGGTTATCATAATAACTCCATCTTCCCATAAAATCCAATTTTGGACAATATTGAAGCATACAATATATACAGTACTCAGTTCTAAATGTACTACTCAGACTCAAGTCTCCTTTTATGATTAAACTTAGAGAGAGAAAACAAAACAGTTTCCATTTCCTGGGACTGTATAAGGTTTGACATAATCAATGAAAAGATGTCTTGAGAGTTTGCCATTTAGAAAGTACAGAATAAGAAGATTGTGAATTATTTGAATGTTTTAACTTTTGTTAAGTTTTGAATAAGTCTGTGGACTACCAAAGGATCCAGAGGGAGACCCTTTTCTTTAGGGAAAAAATGATGATTATATAGGGAATAACTGAAGCATGACTGGAGCGCACCGTCAGACCCCCCCTTTTTTTTATGAAAAATGCTGGATTCGCCATTGACTACATGAATAACCGTGATCACATTCAACTGTATAATTATCACTGTTCCTTTGTGTTGGGAATAATGATATGTGGCAGATGAACATAAGGAGTCATGGTCAACCAGTGCACCGGAGTTTACCCCGCATGCCCGACATGGTCAATTTGTAAAAAGAAATGCTTGCAGAGTTTTTTTTCTGTGTTCCCATGGCTGGACGGAACTTTTACGCTAAATATGTTTTCGTTAACTATGATTTTGTGACTTTTGAATGAAGTACCTGTGATTATTTAGGACAGTTAATTTGCTTTGACCTCACTGATAATGGAATGTTGAAGCAGACGAAACATGGCGTCGGATGTTGTTGTCATTACTTCGGTAATTTCCGTGGTACAATAAAATTTAAATAAGCTACACAAGTAGCCAACATTTCTGAATTCTTGTTTTTGCAAACAAATAAAAATTCATGTCGTATTTAACATCGAATTTGTTCCGTTCTGCCTGTTTTTACAAGATCGCGATTAAACGAGAATTTTGGCAGCCATTAATAAAAAATAATCGTACGAGATTTAACGAGAGTGACGATTCTTTTCAGATGGGTCGTCTAGCAAGAGTTATCGTTCTTTGTCCCAAAACGATGCTTCTACCATAAGTGCCAGCTAAAGCTGGCATATTACCTCAAAACACAGATCAAGTTTGAATTTTGGAGGCTTCATTTTAACCGTTCTAGAGTTATGCCCTTCACAAATGGAAAAATTGCAATTTTTTTCGTTTCCATTCACTTTCTTTAGTTTGCCTCAACCAAATGTTATCAAATTTATACACAATGCTTATTACTACAAAATACAGATCAAGTTTGAATTTTGGTGGAGTCACTTAAACCGTTCTAGAGTTGTGCTGCTTTAGTTTCTGCTCTCTAACTTAAGTTTGCCTCAACCAAATGTTATGAAACTTATACTCAATGCTTATAACCACAAAATACAGATCAAGTTTGGTTTTTGGTGGTGTAACTTTTACTGTTCTAGAGTTATGTCATTTACAAAAGGAAAAATTGCTGAATTTTTCGTTTCAGTTCTCTAACTTAGTTTGTCTCAACAAAATATTACGAAACTTATACATAATACTTATTACTACAAAACTCAGATCAATAACAAATTTGGGTAGCATCACTTTTACTGTTCTTCAGTTATGTCCCTTTATAATTTTATATGATATGCAAGCGGGGGCATCATCTGTGTCCCATGGACACATTCCCCATTTATTTTATTTCTAATTAGCTACACTTAATATATTTTCAGAGCTGATAAAAAAACAAATAGAAGACTGGGAAAAGAAAGATAAGATGTTCGTGTCTACAAGAGCCAGTGATTATGTCATGGAACAGTTACAGGACAACAGTTGTTTGACATTAACCGCCCCATCAGGAGTTGGAAAATCATTTATTGCAAGACACACAGCACTTCTTTTAAAGAAGGAAGGATACAATATAATACCAGTGTACTCACCAACAGACATTAGAGATTATTATCAGCCTGGTAAACAGACCGTCTTCATTGTAGATGATATTTGTGGAAATTTCACTGCCAACCAACAACAGATTGAGAACTGGAAACAACTGTTACCTGTGATTAAAACAATAATGGCAGACACATATTGTAAGATTATTGTATCTTGTAGATTACAAGTTTATAAAGATGATAAGTTTAATATATTATCACCTTTTAAATTCTGTGAATGTAATTTAATATCAGATAAGTTATGTCTTACATCTGTAGAGAAAACAAATATAGCAAAAATTTATATTGGCAGAAGCATGACAGATATTTATGATTTATCTTCTAAATGTGATTTTTTCCCACTCTTATGTTCTTTATATCACGAAAAAGAAGATGTAGATGTCAAAGAATATTTCAAAAATCCTTTTGATGTCTATAAAAGTGAGCTAGACAGGTTAAGTGAGCATGGTGATGAAGGAAACTATAAAATATGTAGTCTTGCTTTATGTGTTCTCTTTAATAATCAGCTAAATGAAACATGGTTCCAGGGTAAAATGACAGATGAACAACGACAGATCATACAAGACACATGTGAGGCTTGTGAGTTCAACAGTATACCAAAGGCAAAACTAAAAAAAGCACTTGAAACTCTAGATGGAACATTTATATGTAAACAGAATGGTATTTATAAAACTCTACATGATAAACTGTTTGACTTTCTTGCTCATTACTTTGGTCAGAAAATGATAGAATGTTTAATACACCATGGTGATAGTGATTTAGTACATGAACGTTTTATCTGGCAGAAGTCACCAGATGACAAGAACAGTAATATAGACTTCATTATAGAAATACCAGATGATTATTTAGAATCATATTTAGAAAGGTTTATAAAGGACTGGTCAGCAAGAAAGGTGTCAGCTGTATTAAGTAACAATAATATGAAAGTATCATCATTCAGACAAAAGTTAATACAATACTTACAACAACTAGATAAACCACAACAAGTAATATTAACCAGTACCAAGGATACAGTGAGACCTAAAGAGGAGTATGGATCAGGTAATACTCCACTGATATGTACTTGTTATGATGGTTATACTGATATAGTACAGTGGTTGTTACATAATGATGTGAATGTGGATCAGTGTAGAGATGATGGGGTTACTGGACTGTACATGGCAAGTCAGCAAGGACATACTGACATAGTAAAGTTACTGTTAGAGAAGGATCCTAATGTTGATCTATGTAACAAGGATAGCTGTAGTCCTCTGTACATGACAAGTCAGCAAGGACATACTGATATAGTAAAGTTACTGTTAGAGAAGAATCCTAATGTTGATCTATGTAACATTTATGGCTATAGTCCTCTGTACTGGGCAAGTCATAAAGGACATACTGATATAGTAGAGTTACTGTTAGAGAAGAATCCTAATGTTAATCTTTGTAACAATTATGGCTATAGTCCTCTGTTATTGGTAAGTCATGAAGGACATACTGACATAGTAAAGTTACTGTTAGAGAAGAATCCTAATGTTGATCTATGTGACACGGATGGCCGTAGTCCTCTGTACATGGCAAGTCAGCAAGGACATACTGATATAGTAAAGTTACTGTTAGAGAAAGATCCTAATGTTGATCTATGTCACAAGAATGGCTATAGTCCTCTGTACTGGGCAAGTTATAATGGAGATACTGATATAGTAAAGTTACTGTTAGAGAAGAATCCTAATGTTGATCTTTGTGACAAAGAAGGCTTTACACCACTGATCAGGTCATGTGTTGGTAACCACACCAGTATAGTACAGTTATTAATGAAGTATAAACCAAACATTAATGCCACGACCTATGATGGAGGTAATGCTTTATTATTCAGTGCAAGGAATGGAAACATAGAGATAACACAGTTACTGTTAGAGAACAATGCTGACTGTAATATATGTGGTCATAGTAAACAAAAAATAACAGATACATTAAATAATGATTCATACCCAACATTAGATGAATATAAACAAGAATTATTTGATAGCTTTTTAGAGAATATGCCATTAAATGTAAAAGATTATATCAGTAATAAGTCAGTAGATTATGTCTTTGACGTGGATGCTGGTTCTTCTCCATTACATATAGCCTGTTTTATGGGTAGGATAGGTGCAGTCCGTTGTCTTCTGGACCACAAAGCTAACATTAACATGACAAAAGAAGATGGAACATCACCATTATTTAATGCATGTGAAGTAGGACATAAGGATATTGTACGTTTATTGTTAGATGATAAAAGAGCAGATACACAGATATGTAGACTAGATGGGAAATCCCCTTTAAACATTGCAGCAGATAATGGACATACATCTTTAGTCAGGATGTTAACAAAACACGTGAATTAGGAAACAAACTTTCTTCGTAACTCTTGTTCTATAGTTTCTCTTTCTTTATGACATTTAAAAGGCATGCAATGATGTTGGAATGTTTTCTTTTAAATTCTTGTACTTCACTGTTCTTTAGTCAGTGGTTTGTTATGACATGAAAATCAATTTGCAGATGAGAAAAAAAACCCTTCTTTTTTATTTTCCTGTTGATTAGTCTTTGTTTTTTATGTTTTATATTCATTCCATTACTTTCTCTTCGTTTCTAATTTAGCTTTATATTGCATGAATATTTCTTAATTTTATGACCAGGAATAAAAGAAACATTTAAGATTTAAATGCTGTAGAATCATTATATTGATGCCAATAAATTAACCTGTACCACACTTAGTTAACATTGATATCATGACTTAATTGTTTCCAATTACTTCTTTCTTCTTGATAAGTCAGGTCATCAGCGATAAGTTTTTGTCTTAAATATTTGATTTTTAAGCCAAACATTCCATATTGTATGACTACTTTACCATGAACACAAATATACCATATCATGTTTACTGTTATGTTATTATTGATATTACATTTGTTGTGTCTAAATGCATAATGTAGCAGGTCTCTTTTTGTGTCATTTTATGATTTGTTTCATTTTAGTACATTGATTCCGGTTATTTTTTTTTACTGTACATCGATTACAAAATATGCATTAACAGACTGTATCATTTAGATATTCTGCCATACAGAAAATATCAATTCAATTTGTTAAACTTAACTTCAATGGGCCATTCCAGTTAATTACTGACAGGTGGGGATGGATGGGGAGATTTCACCCATAAGATGTAGAAATTTTACACCCCTCAGAAAGAACTATCCATCCCCCATTATCAGAATTCACTGGAATGGCCCAATGCAATTATCAAGAAATGATGTATTATGGGAGAGAAGCTTTCTAGTCTGTGTCAGCATAATTTGCTTGTAGTAAATTTTTATTCATTTTAGAAAAGATGGATATTTATGTTGTAGATCAACATATGTTCAAAACTTTTAATTTGCCAATATTTAAAATGGAATAGTTATTGAATTCTTAATATATTTTTAAAATTTGTTCATTTGTCATACTTTAATTACTATTTGTGTTTTTCAAGACATGTATTTTAAAGACATATTTTACATATTCTTGTGTTCTTTAATGTGTTCTCCTTGTGTTCTACATGTTGTAAATCATATTTATTTTTTATATATCATTTGTGTTTTATATTTGAAGGACAATTTACAAAAACTAATTTAAAGGTATTACATTACCATTTAACACTCAAAAAATATATTTATTTTACATTTTAAGTCTTATTCAATTAGGACAGTGACAGAATGTTTTACTTGTTTTGTTATAAATCCTTATCAAAGTACAGATAATATTTTGTTTTATCTCACTTAGTCTAAGTTTAAAAGCAATATTAGATTGTGTCATTATTCTGGGTCCATTGTCTCTTTTATGTTTTTCTTTACTTTTAGTCTTTTTAAAGAATGATATAAAAAAATGATTTTAGACTGGAGACCCAATGCATTGATTAAATATGACTAACTTGTGTTGTCATGTATTAAGATGTCTGTCTTTACTCTTCTGGAGTTATGTAACTACAGAATTTTAATTGTTTTTTTTTTATATACAGAATTGTTTCCGTATGTCTAAGTAGCTATATATGGGGAGATTTTTTAAATTGGCATTTTGTAGTAGTTCCCATACACTATTTCTACATGGCAAACTTATCCATTTTTGTAGTATTTCCCATAATATACGTATTTCTACATGGCAAACTTATCAATTTTTGTAGTAGTTCCCATTTACGTATTTCTACATGGCTAACTTATCCATTTTTGTAGTAGTTCCCATATACGTATTTCTACATGGCAAACTTATCCATTTGTGTAGTAGTTCCCATATACGTATTTCTACATGGCAAACTTATCCATTTTTGTAGTAGTTCCCATATACGTATTTCTACATGGCAAACTTATTAATTTTTGTTGTAGTTCCCATATACGTATTTCTACATGGCAAACTTATCAATTTTTGTAGTAGTTCCCATATACGTATTTCTACATGGCAAACTTATCAATTTTTGTAGTAGTTCCCATATACGTATTTCTACATAGCAAACTTATCCATTTTTGTAGTAGTTCCCATAAAAGTATTTCTACATGGCAAACTTATCAATTTTTGTAGTAGTTCCCATATACGTATTTCTACATGGCAAGCTTATCAATTTTTGGAGTAATCTCCTCTGTAGCACACTATTTCAAAGTAGCAGCTTTTAATATTTTAGAGTGATACATCTGTAGGAAATTATTTTCATTATGACAGGTTCAACTGTTTTGAGAATCCCAACTGTAGGAAATTAGTTTTCAAAATCATAGCTTTTAATATCTTTGAGAAACTCCTTATACCTAAGCATTGATATGTTCATTAAATTGTTTCTTTAATTTCATTTGAACACCAATGTTTGGTTTTTTTTTATTTAAGGACCTTACTGTGTACTATTAAGTATTATCTAATAAATATTAGGTTATAACCTTTAAAAAAATGTGGGTCTCTATATGATTAGTTTAGGTACACATGTAGACCCTATCAAGGTAAGAGTTGTCATGCGAGCAACTCAGGCTCTGGAGCTTATAGATGAATTCCTGGTATCAATTTACAACTATTATGATCAATGGATTCTGAAAGTTGTATGTAATGTAATGATTATGTATAAATTTGGAATTTTCAGTGAAAATATATAATGATTATTAATTTTTTGCTTTTTTTAATGATATATATATATATATTGTGTATATTGTAATATAAGAATTTATTTTGATATAATTATTAATAAAAGGTCATTAGAATGAAATTATTTATTAGTGTAATAAGTATGTTTTTATTTCCTTCCTCCGTAAATTTATTATCACAATGAAAATAAGAAGGTATTGTATGTTTAAAAACCTTAGGTCAATTTGAGAGCATGTATATGGGCTGTAGCCTGCCAACTTATCATTTTAAGTTATTTTCTGAATAAAATACAGTGATGGACTCACGATGAGGACCTGGGGCCTGTTTATTGAAAATGTCCTAAGATCGGTCCTAAGAATTTCTTAGGACAGAAGTTAGGATAAAGTTATGACCGACTTACGCCACGTCTCAGCATGCACATTGAAGCTATCTTAGGAATATCTTAGCTAGGACGTCCTAATTGATGTCCTAAGTATTAGAGGAAAAGAAAATACAAACCGAATATAAAAAAGAAATAATTATGATATCATATTTTATCAATATTTTTATATCAAATATGGTTAATTAGAATCTAATAACTAATATGTATTTTTAAATTAAAGGCAATACATAATTTTTGTAAAATAATTGTACATTTAAACTGTAGGAAACAAAACATGACACAAAATAAAAAAAGATAACAAACTAACTGTAAACATGATATATAATACGTTAAAATCACAACATGTTTTTTAGTGAGTTGAATTCGAAGTGTCACATTTTCATTCTTTAACAGTGCAAATGCAAATCTCGTGCATTATTCATATCATTACGGAGAATTCCAACTATTTTTTCTACTGCTTTAAAAATAAAACGCGTGAAAATGAACAAAAGGCGAACTTCGAATGTATCCTAAAGTTAGGATCATCCTAAGACCATCTTAAGACACCTAAATTGGTATCCTAAAGTAAGGACAATTCCTAGGATTTTCCTAAGTTGCGACATGTTTGATAAACCCATTTAGGACTAAGATGTGTCCTAAGTTCGTCTTAGGACACGTCCTAATCCTAAGAGAGCTTCGATAAACAGGCCCCTGTATGCTACTTTTAATTTGAATGATAAATGCTTTTGGCATTAAGTCAATAATAAAATATGCATCCTTTTCGTTTAGTTCTATTTCTACACTTCTAGGCAATTACTCATCCATTCCCTTGCCTGAATTCCTTGATCCACTGTTGGAATATGTTCGAATAAACTATAGGTCACTGTAAGTCCTTTAACAATGAGCAAAACCAATACTGTGCAGTAAGATATAAAAAGTTCAGACATAACAGATCAACACAAAATTCCAAAAAGTATTTCACACAGAGTCATTTTTGATGATTCACCCGTATTCCTTGGAAATGGCAAATTTGGAGATTGCATGTATTTATCTTAACTACGGCGGTACACTTGATGCTTTTTGGGGCTATATGTCAAAGGCGAACGCCACAGTACGTTTGGGACAAAATCTTTAGAGCCATAATTCAGATTTTTACCGATCTGTAGTCAATTCCAATCTTCTTTTGACAATGCCTGGTCCATATATGAAAGCAATTATGTCATGGTGGTCAGTTTTTAAGTTTTAGAAGTTATACAAGACAGTACAGTCTTTACTTAATCACAAAAGATGAGGGGGAAAGGAATAGTATTCAAGAAAAAAAAAGTTGCTTGAACGCAATGGGACATATCTATAAGATCACTTCTTGGTACATTTTATTAGATTTTACTATTAGAAGTTATACCAGACAATACAGTCATCACTTCATCACAAAAAAGAGAGAATACACAAATAGAAAAGAAGAACAGATGTCGACACAAACAAAAGTGTCATTATTAAAAGCTACATTTTCCAGACGAAGTTGATGATGCTACATGGACATTTTGCAGATATGTTACTAAGCAAAACGTAAAATGAAAAAAATATTGAACTCCTCGGAAAAATAAAAACGGAAAGTCCCCAATCAAATGGCAAAATCAAAACCTCGAACATATCAAACGAATGGATAACAACTTACATATTCCTGACTTGGTACAGACATTTTCTTATTTAGAAATTCTGATTTTAAAGCTAGCTTAACCTCTTACTTGTATGATCTATAAAAAGTGTGATTTTGAGGTGAATGCGAAATGGCATGGCTGTAAACCGAAGACTGGACAATTGGCTTTTGTGGGATTTAGTACGTTAATCAGGATCAACTGAGACTACTGTTATAGCACTACAAAATAGATTTACATTTGTAACACGTTATCGTCCGGATATACGTGTAATATTTGCAACTGAACCCTAAACACAAATTCACTATCACAAATAGATTCACAGTATCCTTTCTATTCCATTATATGATATTCCTATTACCATTAGGACCATTACATGAACATTGTTTTTTTTTTATTTAACAGAGATTCTACTTCGTTTAAAATTATCTTCCCTACACGACACTTAATTTAATAGCGTTATTAGGTATCTTACATGACAGTTGTATTTCAAAAGACAAATGTATCTACTAACTGATAAACATCATTTAATGTACTGTAAGGCTTTTTGGCAACATAACACAATTTTTCTGTTCGAATTTTTGAGTGAAATCATGACAGACAGACTTTACCAAGAGTTACAATTATATCGCCAAGTGTAACTTTCATTCATTCATAAATATTTATATCGTTCAGAGTTCACGCACGTGTTGTGTTGATAGTCATATCAGATAAGAGTGCAACGTATTGCAAAATGTATTTGTGTTGATAACTTAGCTCGAGCATTATATTGCAAGTATGTTTACCAGCAAACGTGGCTTGTTGCTTAGTTATATAATATAAGCTTCCAAATTATATCATGTAGAGCTCATCATGACGGGCTAACCCCAACCATAGTAACACTGTATGGTGCCATGTATAGCTCATCATGACAGGCAGACATCAACAATAGTAACACTGTATGGTGCCATGTAGAGCTCATCATGACGGGCAGAAATCAACAATAGTAACACTGTATGGTGCCATGTAGAGCTCATCATGAAGGGCAGACATCAACAATAGTAACACTGTATGGTGCCATGTAGAGCTCATAATGATGGACAGACTTACATCATAGTAACACTGTATGGTGCCATGTAGAGCTCATCATGATGGGCAGAAATCAACAATAGTAACACTGTATGGTGCCATGTAGAGCTCATCATGAAGGGCAGACATCAACAACAATAAAACTGTATGGTGCCATGTAGAGCTCATCATGACGGGCAGACATCAACAATAGTAACACTGTATGATGCCATGTTGAGCTCATCATGACGGGCAGATCTCAACCATAGTAACACTGTATGTTGCCATGTAGAGCTCATCATGACGGGCAGACATCAATAATAGTAACACTGTATGGTGCCATGTAGAGCTCATCATGACGGGCATACATCAACAATAGTAACACTGTAAGTTGCCATGTAGAGCTCATCATGATGGTCAGACTGACATCATAGTAACACTGTATGGTGCCATGTAGAGCTCGTCATGACGGGCAGACATCAACAATAGTAACACTGTATGGTGCCATGTAAAGCTCATCATGACGGGCAGACATCAGCAATAGTAACACTGTATGATGTCATGTAGAGCTCATAATGACGGGCAGACATCAACAATAGTAACACTATATGGTGCCATGTAGAGCTCATCATAACGGGCAGACATCAGCAATAGTAACACTCTATGGTGCCATGTAGAGTTCATAATGACGGGCAGACATCAACAATAGTAACACTGTATGGTGCCATGTAGAGCTCGACATGACGGGCAGACATCAACAATAGTAAGACTGTATGATGTCATGTAGAGCTCATAATGACGGACAGACATCAACAATAGTAACACTGTATGGTGCCATGTAGAGCTCATCATGAAGGGCAGAAATCAACAATAGTAACACTGTATGGTGCCAAGTAGAGCTCATCATGAAGGGCAGACATCAACAACAATAACACTGTATGGTGCCATGTAGAGCTCATCATGACGGGCAGACATAAACAATAGTAACACTGTATGATGCCATGTTGAGCTCATCATGACGGGCAGACATAAACAATAGTAACACTGTATGATGCCATGTTGAGCTCATCATGACGGGCAGATCTCAACCATAGTAACACTGTATGTTGCCATGTAGAGCTCATCATGACGGGCAGACATCAATAATAGTAACACTGTATGTTGCCATGTAGAGCTCATCATGACGGGCAGACATCAATAATAGTAACACTGTATGGTGCCATGTAGAGCTCATCATGACGGGCATACATCAACAATAGTAACACTGTAAGTTGCCATGTAGAGCTCATCATGATGGTCAGACTGACATCATAGTAACACTGTATGGTGCCATGTAGAGCTCGTCATGACGGGCAGACATCAACAATAGTAACACTGTATGGTGCCATGTAGATCTCATCATGACGGGCAGACATCAGCAATAGTAACACTGTATGATGTCATGTAGAGCTCATAATGACGGGCAGACATCAACAATAGTAACACTATATGGTGCCATGTAGAGCTCATCATAACGGGCAGACATCAGCAATAGTAACACTCTATGGTGCCATGTAGAGTTCATAATGACGGGCAGACATCAACAATAGTAACACTGTATGGTGCCATGTAGAGCTCGACATGACGGGCAGACATCAACAATAGTAAGACTGTATGATGTCATGTAGAGCTCATAATGACGGGCAGACATCAACAATAGTAACACTGTATGGTGCCATGTAGAGCTCATCATGAAGGGCAGAAATCAACAATAGTAACACTGTATGGTGCCAAGTAGAGCTCATCATGAAGGGCAGACATCAACAACAATAACACTGTATGGTGCCATGTAGAGCTCATCATGACGGGCAGACATAAACAATAGTAACACTGTATGGTGCCATGTTGAGCTCATCATGACGGGCAGACATAAACAATAGTAACACTGTATGATGCCATGTTGAGCTCATCATGACGGGCAGATCTCAACCATAGTAACACTGTATGTTGCCATGTAGAGCTCATCATGACGGGCAGACATCAATAATAGTAACACTGTATGGTGCCATGTAGAGCTCATCATGACGGGCAGACATCAACAATAGTAACACTGTATGGTGCCATGTAGAGCTCATCATGACGGGCAGACATCAACAATAGTAACACTGTATGTTGCCATGTAGAGCTCATCATGATGGACAGACTTACATCACAGTAACACTGTATGGTGCCATGTAGAGCTCATCATGACGGGCAGACATCAACAATAGTAACACTGTATGATGCCATGTTGAGCTCATCATGACGGGCAGATCTCAACCATAGTAACACTGTATGTTGCCATGTAGAGCTCATCATGACGGGCATACATCAACAATAGTAACATTGTATGATGCCCTGTAGAGCTCATCATGACGGGCATACATCAACAATAGTAAAACTGTATGTTGCCATGTAGAGCTCACCATGACGGGCAGACATCAACAATAGTAACACTGTATGGTGCCATGTAAAGCTCATCATGACGGGCAGACATCAACAATAGTAACACTGTATGGTGCCATGTAGAGCTCATCATGACGGCAGACATCAACAATAGTAACACTGTATGGTGCCATGTAGAGCTCATCATGACGGACAGACATCAACAATAGTAACACTGTATGATGCCATGTTGAGCTCATCATGACCGGCAGATCTCAACCATAGTAACACTGTATGTTGCCATGTAGAGCTCACCATGACGGGCATACATCAACAATAGTAACATTGTATGATGCCATGTAGAGCTCATCATGACGGGCATACATCAACAATAGTAACACTGTATGTTGCCATGTAGAGCTCATCATGATGGACAGACTTACATCATAGTAACACTGTATGGTGCCATGTAGAGCTCATCATGACGGGCAGACATCAACAATAGTAACACTGTATGGTGCCATGTAAAGCTCATCATGACGGGCAGACATCAACAATAGTAACACTGTATGGTGCCATGTATAGCTCATCATAACGGACAGACTTTAACCCCAGTTTCACTGTTATGGGCCATGTAGAGCACCTCGTGACGGACAGATTTCGACACTAATAACACTGTATGGTGTCTGGAAGAGCTCATCGTGACGGACATACTTCAACCCAAGTTACACTGTAAAGGGCCATGTAGAGCACATCATGACGGACAGACTTAAACCCCAGTTACACTGTAATGGGCCATGTAGAACACCTAGTTACGGACAGATTTCAACACCAATAACAATGTATGGTGCCATGTAGAGGTCATCATGACGGGCAGACATCAACAATAGTAACACTGTATGGTGCCATGTAGAGGTCATCATGACGGGCAGACATCAACAATAGTAACATTGTATGATGCCATGTAGAGCTCATCATGACGGGCAGACATCAACAATAGTAACACTGTATGGTGCCATGTAGAGCTCATAATGACGGGCAGACATCAACAATAGTAACACTGTATGATGTCATGTAGAGCTCATCATGACGGGCAGACATCAGCAATAGTAACATTGTATGGTGCCATGTATAGCTCATCATGACGGGCAGACATCAACAATAGTAACATTGTATGGTGCCATGTAGAGCTCATCATGACGGGCAGACATCAACAATAGTAGCACTGAATTGTGCCATGTAGAGCTCATCATGACGGGCAGACGTCAACAATAGAAACACTGTATGGTGCCATGTATAGCTCATCATGACGGGCAGACATCAGCAATAGTAACATTGTATGGTGCCATGTAGAGCTCATCATGACGGGCAGACATCAGCAATAGTAACACGCTATGGTGCCATGTAGAGCTCATAATGACGGGCAGACATCAATAGTAACACTGTATGTTGTCATGTAGAGCTCATCATGACGGGCAGACATCAGCAATAGTTACATTGTATGGTGCCATGTATAGCTCATCATGACGGACAGACTTTAACCCCAGTTTCACTGTTATGGGCCATGTAGAGCTCATCAGGAAGGGCAGAAATCAACAATAGTAACACTGTATAGTGCCATGTAGAGCTCATCATGAAGGGCAGACATCAACAACAATAAAACTGTATGGTGCCATGTAGAGCTCATCATGACGGGCAGACATCATCAATAGTAACACTGTATAATGCCATGTTGAGCTCATCATGCCGGGCAGATCTAAACCATAGTAACACTGTATGTTGCCATGTAGAGCTCATCATGACGGGCAGACATCAATAATAGTAACACTGTATGGTGCCATGTAGAGCTCATCATGACGGGCAGACATCAACAATAGTAACACTGTATGTTGCCATGTAGAGCTCATCATGATGGACAGACTTACATCACAGTAACACTGTATGGTGCCATGTAGAGCTCATCATGAAGGGCAGACATCAACAATAGTAACACTGTATGATGCCATGTTGAGCTCATCATGACGGGCAGACATCAGCAATAGTAACACTGTATGATGCCATGTTGAGCTCATCATGACGGGCAGATCTCAACCATAGTAACACTGTATGGTGCCATGTAGAGCTCATCATGATGGACAGACTTACATCACAGTAACACTGTATGGTGCCATGTAGAGCTCATCATGACGGGCAGACATCAACAATAGTAACACTGTATGATGCCATGTTGAGCTCATCATGACGGGCAGATCTCAACCATAGTAACACTGTATGGTGCCATGTAGAGCTCATCATGACGGGCATACATCAACAATAGTAACACTGTATGTTGCCATGTAGAGCTCATCATGACGGGCAGACATCAACAATAGTAACACTGTATGGTGCCATGTAAAGCTCATCATGACGGGCACACATCAACAATAGTAACACTGTATGGTGCCATGTAGAGCTCATCATGACGGGCAGACATCAACAATAGTAACACTGTATGATGCCACGTTGAGCTCATCATGACGGGCAGATCTCAACCATAGTAACACTGTATGTTGCCATGTAGAGCTCATCATGACGGGCATACATCAACAATAGTAACATTGTATGATGCCATGTAGAGCTCATCATGACGGGCATACATCAACAATAGTAACACTGTATGTTGCCGTGTAGAGCTCATCATGATGGACAGACTTACATCATAGTAACACTGTATGGTTCATTGTGTAATCATACGTTTTTTGATTGAGTTAAGTCTGCCAATTGATATTTTATCGTATGTTTTTATATGTTGTGATGTTATGCTATTGTTTCAGAAAAAGGGAGAAGGTTTGGGCCCATTAAAACGTTTAATCCCGCTGCAAATGTTTGCACCTGTCCTAAGTCAGGAATCTGATGTACAGTAGTTGTCGTTTGTTTATGTAATATATACGTGTTTCTCGTTTCTCGTTTTGTTTATATAGATCAGACCGTTGGTTTTCCCGTTTGAATGGTTTTACACTAGTAATTTTGGGGCCCTTTATAGCTTGTTGTTCGGTGTGAGCCAAGGCTTCGTGTTGAAGGCCGTACTTTAACCTATAATGGTTTAATTTTTTAATTGTTATTTGGATGGAGAGTTGTCTCATTGGCAATCACACCACATCTTCCTATATCTATGGTGCCATGTAGAGCTCATCATGACGGGCAGACATCAACAATAGTAACACTGTATGGTGCCATGTAAAGCTCATCATGACGGGCAGACATCAACAATAGTAACACTGTATGTTCCATGTATAGCTCATCATAACGGACAGACTTTAACCCCAATTTCACTGTTATGGGCCATGTAGAGCACCTCGTGACGGACAGATTTCGACACTAATAACACTGTATGGTGTCATGAAGAGCTCATCGTGACGGACATACTTCAACCCCAGTTACACTGTAAAGGGCCATGTAGAGCACATCATGACGGACAGACTTAAACCCCAGTTACACTGTAATGGGCCATGTAGAACACCTAGTTACAGACAGATTTCAACACCAATAACAATGTATGGTGCCATGTAGAGGTCATCATGACGGGCAGACATCAACAATAGTAACACTGTATGATGCCATGTAGAGCTCATCATGACGGGCAGACATCAACAATAGTAACATTGTATGGTGCCACGTAGAGCTCATCATGACGGGCAGAAATCAACAATAGTAACATTGTATGGTGCCATGTAGAGCTCATCATGACGGGCAGAAATCAACAATAGTAACACTGTATGGTGCCATGTAGAGGTCATCATGACGGGCAGACATCAACAATAGTAACATTGTATGATGCCATGTAGAGCTCATCATGACGGGCAGACATCAACAATAGTAACACTCTATGGTGCCATGTAGAGCTCATAATGACGGGCAGACATCAACAATAGTAACACTGTATGATGTCATGTAGAGCTCATCATGACGGGCAGACATCAGCAATAGTAACATTGTATGGTGCCATGTATAGCTCATCATGACGGGCAGACATCAACAATAGTAACATTGTATGGTGCCATGTAGAGCTCATCATGACGGGCAGACATCAACAATAGTAACACTGAATTGTGCCATGTACAGCTCATCATGACGGGCACACATCAACAATAGAAACACTGTATGGTGCCATGTATAGCTCATCATGACAGGCAGACATCAGCAATAGTAACATTGTATGGTGCCATGTATAGCTCATCATAACGGACAGACTTTAACCCCAATTTCACTGTTATGGGCCATGTAGAGCACCTCGTGACGGACAGATTTCGACACTAATAACACTGTATGGTGTCATGAAGAGCTCATCGTGACGGACATACTTCAACCCCAGTTACACTGTAAAGGGCCATGTAGAGCACATCATGACGGACAGACTTAAACCCCAGTTACACTGTAATGGGCCATGTAGAACACCTAGTTACAGACAGATTTCAACACCAATAACAATGTATGGTGCCATGTAGAGGTCATCATGACGGGCAGACATCAACAATAGTAACACTGTATGATGCCATGTAGAGCTCATCATGACGGGCAGACATCAACAATAGTAACATTGTATGGTGCCACGTAGAGCTCATCATGACGGGCAGAAATCAACAATAGTAACATTGTATGGTGCCATGTAGAGCTCATCATGACGGGCAGAAATCAACAATAGTAACACTGTATGGTGCCATGTAGAGGTCATCATGACGGGCAGACATCAACAATAGTAACATTGTATGATGCCATGTAGAGCTCATCATGACGGGCAGACATCAGCAATAGTAACATTGTATGGTGCCATGTATAGCTCATCATGACGGGCAGACATCAACAATAGTAACATTGTATGGTGCCATGTAGAGCTCATCATGACGGGCAGACATCAACAATAGTAACACTGAATTGTGCCATGTACAGCTCATCATGACGGGCACACATCAACAATAGAAACACTGTATGGTGCCATGTATAGCTCATCATGACAGGCAGACATCAGCAATAGTAACATTGTATGGTGCCATGTATAGCTCATCATAACGGACAGACTTTAACCCCAATTTCACTGTTATGGGCCATGTAGAGCACCTCGTGACGGACAGATTTCGACACTAATAACACTGTATGGTGTCATGAAGAGCTCATCGTGACGGACATACTTCAACCCCAGTTACACTGTAAAGGGCCATGTAGAGCACATCATGACGGACAGACTTAAACCCCAGTTACACTGTAATGGGCCATGTAGAACACCTAGTTACAGACAGATTTCAACACCAATAACAATGTATGGTGCCATGTAGAGGTCATCATGACGGGCAGACATCAACAATAGTAACACTGTATGATGCCATGTAGAGCTCATCATGACGGGCAGACATCAACAATAGTAACATTGTATGGTGCCACGTAGAGCTCATCATGACGGGCAGAAATCAACAATAGTAACATTGTATGGTGCCATGTAGAGCTCATCATGACGGGCAGAAATCAACAATAGTAACACTGTATGGTGCCATGTAGAGGTCATCATGACGGGCAGACATCAACAATAGTAACATTGTATGATGCCATGTAGAGCTCATCATGACGGGCAGACATCAACAATAGTAACACTCTATGGTGCCATGTAGAGCTCATAATGACGGGCAGACATCAACAATAGTAACACTGTATGATGTCATGTAGAGCTCATCATGACGGGCAGACATCAGCAATAGTAACATTGTATGGTGCCATGTATAGCTCATCATGACGGGCAGACATCAACAATAGTAACATTGTATGGTGCCATGTAGAGCTCATCATGACGGGCAGACATCAACAATTGTAACACTGAATTGTGCCATGTACAGCTCATCATGACGGGCACACATCAACAATAGAAACACTGTATGGTGCCATGTATAGCTCATCATGACGGGCAGACATCAGCAATAGTAAAATTGTATGGTGCCATGTAGAGATCATCATGACGGGCAGACATCAGCAATAGTAACACTCTATGGTGCCATGTAGAGCTCATAATGACGGGCAAACATCAACAATAGTAACACTGTATGTTGTCATGTAGAGCTCATCATGACGGGCAGACATCAGCGATAGTTACATTGTATGGTGCCATGTATAGCTCATCATGACGGACAGACTTTAACCCCAGTTTCACTGTTATGGGCCATGTAGAGCACCTCGTGACGGACAGATTTCGACACTAATAACACTGTATGGTGTCATGAAGAGCTCATCGTGACGGACATACTTCAACCCCAGTTACACTGTAAAGGGCCATGTAGAGCACATCGTGACGGACAGACTTAAACCCCAGTTACACTGTAATGGGCCATGTAGAACACCTCGTTACGGACAGATTTCAACACCAATAACAATGTATGGTGTCATGTAGAGCTCATCGTGACGGACAGACATCAACATAAACAACACCGTATGGTGTCACGTTGAGCTCATCGTAACGGGCATACTTCAACCCAAATTACACTGTATGGGGCCATGTAGAGCTAATCCTGACGGACAGACGTTAATCCCAGTTAAACTGTAATCGGCCATGTAGAGATCATCGAGACGGACAGAATTCAACACCAGTAACAATGTATGAAGCCATGTATAACTCATCGTAACGGGCAAACTTCAACACTAGTAAAAATGCATGGTCCCACGTTGAGCTCATCGTCACGGGCAGACTTCAACACTAGTAAAAATGTATGGTGCCATGTAGAGCTCATCGTGACAGACAGACTTTTTAAAACACCAAGTGTCATTTATGGTGCCAAGAAAAGTTTATCATGACTGATATATTTCCACACCAATAACAATGTTAAGGACAATGTAAATGTCATTGTGACGGACAAACTTCATAAATGTTTTTTGATTATATGTAGGAAAAGAACATGTTTGCCCTAAAAAGACGATTTTTGATTCTAGCAAATAGTAAATAGAAAAAAGTGTAAACAGAAAAAACAACCAAAATGAACAGCCAGACAGATATTGTCCCACACAATTTTAATTCATTATAGATATGTGTCTTGTCTTGTATAAAAACGAGTTGAGCGATACAGGCTCATTTGAGTTAGATAATAGGAAATCAATACATGATACAAGACAAACACACCTCATTTTCACCATAAAATTCCATTTGTATACTGTACCTAGAACTCTATTTGAGGTTCCTCTTTATACCTTAGCAATTTTGCCATGACTTAGCCATTCCATTTTTAGAGGTAACCATGTGAAATTTAAAATACTTACTACTAATACGTTATATTTTTTCCCTGTATTTCTATTTCCTTGTTTTTTTTAAATTTTCGATACAGATTCACAAAGATCGACACGTTCTTATTTTTTTTTTTAAATGTGTTATATATGTTTTCCGTATTAGTTCATGTGTGAAGTATCAGCAGACATATTTAATTACCGACCAATTGTACTGCAAACAATGCTTGAAATTATTAAATACTTTAGAATGACAAAGAAGAAATGTGTATATACTCATGCGCAAAACTTTTCGAGAAAAACAAACTTCTTATACATATTTATTTTAGTAACACGGACAAATTATATAGTATTTAAGACATGGGTAGTAATTGAAAAGTTTCCCGCATTGTTATTTGCAGATCCATATTTAAATCAGATGTAAGATGCCTTGAAGTAAGTTGTCAACTTTGTTTTTCTTCAACTATTTTTGTTTAAATGTTCACAGTACATGTAGGTACTAGTATAGTGTCTAACTGGGAACGTGTGTTTTTATCTTCTTTTTATGATGTAGCGAATTTTTTCTCCAGTGATTATAATAGATAAAAATGAGAATAGAAAAATGTAAACAAACAGACATCCATTTTTGTAAGACATAAAAAAAATATATAACCTTATAAACAAGATCGTACTATGTTAATTATTAAGAATGTGTATTGACTATCGCTGCACATCCCATTTAGACCGGTCACGGAAAGGTACTTGTATGTCTCACTAAGCCAAACGGACGCCCTCTAAGGTGTTATTTTTTAATATTTGTGCTGGACGGAAGAGGACCTAAGTGTTCATATTTTAATTTCCAGTACCCCTTGAAGGCATACAGTTTTAAGAAGTTTTGTTTTAAATTATGCCAAAATTGAATACCGAGCTGATGATTACCGGCACAAATAATAATAAAAAAAACACACATAAGAGAGAGTCAGTATGGCATAGTGAGACGTACACGTACATGTCCACGTCCGGTCAAAATGGGATGTGAATAGAGAGAGAGTGCCACGCTCTCTGCACGTAAATAAGCCTTACAACAACTTGTTCTGGGTCCGGCGGTGGCCTGTGGCAAGGCAAACGTTATCTCTATCCAATAGTCATTCATTTCCCTTTAGCAGTCCGAATTTCCTTTCCTTCGTCCTGGTGTCTATTACACGAACTACCTGTTGTAATGTTTGTTAATTTGTTCTCATCCTGAACATGAATGACAAATTTGTCACTGGACATTACGAAAGCAACACTTAATCATTTAAAATTTTCCAAAGTTGAACCTGATATGGAGTTGTTATTTTTATTTCGTTTTGATAAATTAGCTCTTCAGTTGTTTGGTTCTGTTACATTCCAAGAATTCACATTTTTTCCATTAAGAATTTCGGATAAAAGTGAGACCAGAACAACGCTTTGGACAAAAATTATTATAAAGTATTAACTTCATTTTGATTAGATATTGTATTCATTTTAAGTCGTAATGTCAATTTGGAAGAAGACAATGGCCGAATTTAGTTTCATTTTTTTTTAGTTTCTTTTGTTTATTAACCTATTGTGACATCGGACTGTAACTTCTTTTAAACTGATTTTACTGTGCGTATTATGGTGTTTTTGTAATGTTTACATTGGCTAGACATGCTAGAGGTATAGGGAGAGGGTTGAAATATCACAAACATGTTTAACCCAGCCGCATTTGTGCGGCTGTCCCAAGTCGTTCCATGGTCATGGTTAGTCTTGTAAGTTCTTTTTTAATTTCAGTTCTATTATATATTTTGGAGTTTAGTATGACGTCCATTTTTACTGATTAAGTACACATTTTGTATAAGGGTCAGCTAAAGTCCGCCTCCAGTGGTTTCTTTCTGTTGTTTTCTGCTCTTAAGTCGGATGGTTGTCTCTTTGACATATTACCCATTTCTATATTCTCTACACCGTACATGCCTTATTCTCGCTGGTAGAATTTAGTTATACTGGATTGTCAAGTGAACACACTGACATATTTTATGTTTCTCCATTATGTATCATTTTGAACTATATCTATATTACTTGTTGCATATTGTGTGCACTTTAATCTTTAGTTCGCAACAGTATCCCTTGCTCTGTAGAAGCAGGCACTCAAAGTCATGACTGCGTTGTCAGAAGGACTAAATAAAAACTAAACGAATAAGCTAATTTCATTACAAATCATTGTAAGGTGTTGTAATCACTGACAGTTTTGTAATAATTTCTGTCAGACACATGAACCAAAATGTGTCTGACTAGTAGACAATTGATGAAACTTTGTAAAAATTATTATAAAGTCACGTACTCTGATAATATTTGAAGATATCTCCAAAAAACATTGTGATCTAGCGTGTCATGCTTGTCGTGGAGTTATTGTGGTCTAGCGTGTCATGTTTGTCATGGAGTTGAGTTATTGTGGTCTAACGTGTCATGTTTGTCATGGAGTTTTTGTGGTATGCAGTGTAATGTTTGTCATGGAATTATTGTGGTCTAGCTTGTCATGTTTGTCATGAAGTTATTGTGGTCTAGCGTGTCATGTTTGTCATGGAGTTATTGTGGTGACTGCTAAATTTTTAGTTTTCAGTGTTGAATATTGATCGCTTTTATTTCGTTAGCAATGATTCGGTCGGATTTGTTATTGTTCCATTGGTATCTTTTTACATTTTGCTCTTTATTTTAAAATTTCCTTCATTTTCGAATTTCGAAATTTGTTTTTATGTTAGGAAAAACCGACGAGAATTAGTCTTTTACTCCCTCTTTCTTTGCAGACCGTGTTCATATGTATCCCTCTTTTATAAAATGTAGATTCTCGCATTTACCCCTTCCATCCTTTTGATCTAAGATGTATTTAATTTCGAATATACAAATTATGGTTACTTTAATATGCTATTATTAAACATCACAGAGAGGTTTTTGTACAATAAGGTCACTGCATGAAAATTTGTCAATATTCGGGAATTGTACAAGCCATCACATCAGTGTAAAAAATACTTTTTTTGTAAAGCATATCTTGTGAAAATATGTTTGTCCTGATGTCAATTCTAGTTTGAAGCTTTATATGCACTAGTGCAATATGAGATATCCTTTTGTATGAATATGTAGTTGCTATAGAATACGTATAATTTGCATACCTAATAATAGACTATAAAAAACCTACCCAGTGGATGTCTTCTCGATAACATCATGCTTTACATCAAAAACACCTTTATAGATTGAGATAGATAATCCTTGACAATAATAATAATCTTTAAATCATTTGTCTTTGTTTCGGTGAGTGTAATATTAACAAAGATTTGCGAGGCGTTGAAAAACTGTTGAGAAGAATATTGATACATTTGTCGTGCGGCAATCTTGAAAGCATCTCTCTTAAAATCACTGCAAATCATTTGTTAGAATACAATATTTAAACTGTATCCGTGTAGCACTACACATTTTAATGTATTCATTTATAACAACAACATAAAGTATTCAAATTTTAAAACATTCTAACAATCTTATCAAAATTTATTTTGTAAACTTACAAATTATTCTGAAATTTAGATCTCAACTCTCACAGGCAACGTTGACCTTAGATTGATTAGACTATTACATTGAATCATGTTAAGTCATCTAGCTCTTTACTGTTTCGGTTCTTATAAATGTTTGGCTCTAAAATATTCGGATTTGCAAACACTCATAAGAAATAAAGTTCTATTACGCGAAAAGAATTTTGTGTTCGTACTAACAGAAAAAGGCAGTTAATATAGAATAAAATAGTCCGTTCCTTACAGTACCTACAACTACGTGTATATTTGTGGTCTATCTTTATTCGTTATTAACATGTGCCATAACTTGTTTTAGAGTTAATCCAGGAATTGTTTAAGTACTGACTACTAGACCTTTTCAACAACTCTCGACACCGACTGATGACACCCACAGTTTACAGGTAAAATAAAGGGGTCGTCTCAAATACAAAAAAACGTCTGATTATCATTACGTATATACATTCGATTTGGCGGTTATGTATAGCTACAGAAGATATATAAAAAGAGTAAATACAGTTTTAATTTCTCTAACATATATAATAATATTGATATTACATCATAATAAATCACGATAAATGTGTTTCTGTGAAATTCTGTAAAATTCTGGACTGTATGTCCGTCTGTTACACACTTGTAAATACAGTCGATTTTGCGTTTTACAAACGAGCTTATAATATTCGTACCCGATGTACATATTCAATTTCGGGAGGGGTGGAAATATATTGATTTCAAAAGTAGAAGGAAAAGATCACATCGCCATTATTACCAACGAAAGACTACGCCGCTTCAAGATGCCTGGTTAAAGTTGATGTATTTCCTTCATGAATAGGAAAGGGGGGGGGGGGGTAATTGATTTCTCGTTCCAGGGTTTCACCATTGAAGCAGTACTTACGCAAACCTGCCTATTGAATTTATAATACACTGAACACGCTAGTTACTATAGAGCATTGCAAATTCTTTTTGAACAGTGATAAGCAGGGGTTGGGATTCCGATGACTTAGGTTATAACTTATTTAATTATATAGTCATCATCACGAACTGATTGGCCCTTATAATTGCTAGTGTTCCCTTTATCGTAGAGCAATTCCCCAGTTGTCGAAAACTATCGTAAGGTGTCTTACAAGAAGCGGGTATCGCAAAGCAATGCATTATGGAGTTGAATGGGGTCCGTGTTGATCAAGTATCGTTGGTTTTATAGGTTACACTGTCATTGCTATTTTTTATTTTGTTGTCAACGGGTCAGACATTGTTTCTCTGTTTCTCTTTTTTCTTGACAAAGCTTTGCCGGTTTTATAATCATTACTATACTAGTAAAACCCCGTCGCATTTTTTTTGTGAGCCTGAACCACAGGCACTTATCTCAGAAAAGAATTCCTATAATATACCTTAATATATATAGGGCAAAAAAATCTGAGACAAGTGCCTGTGGCCTGAACCAAGTCCTGAAAATGTTGGTAATTTGAACGGCCTTCACACAGTAGAAACTTAGTTAATGATGTGCTGTTTTGACACCAGTCTTCGTCTTCATATTTGATTCCCTTTTAGTCGTTAAGTAAATCCTCTTCTTTATTTTAAGTTTAAACAAAATCCATGTCATTTGGACTTTGGTAGAAAGATGTATCATTGCCAACCAAAGAAATGTCAACTAATAAATCCAATAGTGATCAATAGCATTATTTTCAATCTTTATAATAAGACGACCCACACATCTTAACTGTCGAAGTCGTGCTCAACTGTGGTTGTAGACAATTGTTGAAAAGGTCTACTAGTACCAATTATTAAGATTAACCCCAAGATTAAAAAAAAACGTTAACTGGGAATGTGTTTATAAGAGAGGGACCAAAGACACAAAAGGGACAGTCAAACTCGTAAATCTAAAACAAACTGACAACGCCATGGCTAGAAATATAAAAGACAAACAGAAAAACAATATTACACATGACACAACATAGAAAACTAAAGAATAAACAACACGAACCCCACCAAAAACTAGGGGTGATCTCAGGTGCTCCGGAAGGGTAAACAGATGCTGCTCCACATGCGGCACCCGTCGTGTTACTTATGTGATTACAAATCCGGTAAAAAGTCTAATTCGGTAGGTCAAATTCACGAAAGGGAAGGGGATTGTAGTTACGACGTAAGGAACATATCCGATATCATTTGTGAAACGGTTATTCCATAACGGTCAACCAACTCGTGATGGCGTCCGTAAAATTTACGAAGGATTGATTTCAACTTCACCATTTGGAACTCTTGGTTTATTAGCTTCCTTGTGAGCAGTAACCCTCTACCAAGAAAATCATGTAAGTAAAGATATGAAGCCGACTTAACTGTATCTGTAGTATCCTTTATCTCCAATTGGATGGGATAGATGCGATCCAGATAGTCACCGAATTTTGAATTGTTTAGTGAAAGAACGTCATCTATATAGCGGAAAGTAGAGTTAAAGGCTTTTGCTAACTTCTTATCTTTCTTCCTAAGAAGTTCCTGCATGAAGTCAGCCTCATAATAATAAAGAAACAAGTCAGCAAGTAGAGGGGCACAGTTTGTTCCCATTGGGATGCCGACAGTTTGTTGAAAAACACGTCCTCCGAACGTAACAAATATTTTGTCAATCAAGAAATCAAGCATCTTGATAATATCGGTTTCAGAGAATTTTTTATTTGAATCAGAATGATTCTTTACAAAGTAGGATTTATCCCTCCCTAAGACAAGATACTTGTATCTACGTTGGCCATTCTTTTTTGTGAAGCAAAGTAATACCAACTCTTTTAATTTGTCTTTTAGTTTGGAATGTGGAATACTTGTGTAAAGAGTAGAAAAATCAAATGTTTTATAACTCACATCAAAAGTCCTTCACCGAAGTTGAGACGTAATTTATTTAAATAAATGTATATTAGTATTTATTAATACACCTTCTTATTTATCCAGGACAGAAACAATTAACCACCTTATTGAGTATATGATAATTGTATATCATGTTTCATGTAACTCCGTTGTATTTTTTCCCTGCATTAGTGTTTCCTTGTTTTTATTAATTTTCGATACAGATTCACACAGATCGACACGTTTTTAAATTTTCAGTTTTAAAAGTGTTATATATGTTTCCCGTATAAGTTAACGTGGGAAGTATCAGTAGACATATTTAATTACCGACCAATTGTACTGCAAACAATACTTGAAATGTTTAAATACTTCAGAATGACGACGTAGACATGTATATATACTCATGCGCAAAACATTTAGATAAAGACACGCTTCTAATTCATATTACAATTAGTAACAAGGACACATTATATAGTATTTCAAACATGGATAGACATTGAACAGTTCCCTTCGTTGTTATTTACAGATCCATAGTTGAATCAGATATCAGATGCCTTGAAGTAAGTAGTCTCATTTGTTTCTTCAACTAGAATTTTTTGTTAAATGTTCATAGTTAGAACTAGAATAGTGTCTTGGTTGGAACGTGTGTTTTTATCTTATTTTGTTTTTAGTGTAAAGTTTTTTTTTTTTTAGTGTAAAACATAAATATATAATCTTGGCATTTCGAAAGCTCTTGTTTTTTATCTGACTGTTTATGACGTCTTTACACTAAATCCATGGGATGTTGGATGTGTACGGATTATTAAAAAGTAAAATCACAAAAATACTGACCTCAGAGGAAAATCGAATCGGTTTGTCCCTAATCACATGGCAAAACCGAATGACAAAAGACATAAAAAACGAATGGACAAGATCTTCCATACTCCTAACTTGGTACACAGGCATTTTCAAATGTAGAAGTTGGAGGATTTAACTGGTTTTATAGCGCTAAACCTCTTACTTTGTACGACAGTCCAAAACAAGTCCGTTAAATTTACAATGATGAATGAACTAAACAGACATACAAAATAAAAGAGTCAAGATTTGGGTACAACAGTCATCATCGTGTTAATTTAGTCTGAGATGTTTTTTTTTAGTTAGTTGTCAGTTAACTGCGAGTACTTTTAGATATGTTCCTAGTGTCTTTTTGTTGTTGGTATATTCAACTTCCCGGCCACGTCCACTTGTGTTTTAGTCCATCTGATGAGTTAAGGTTTTTTCAACTGATTTTTATTGTTCGTTCTTATGTTGTACTGTTATACCACTGTCCCAGGTTGGGGGAGAATTAGGATTCCGCTAACATGTTCAAACCCGCTACATTATGTATGCCTGTGCTTGTCGCAAGTCAGATGGTCGTTTGTTTATGTGTTACCTTTTTGTTTTTCGTTCTTGTTTTGTACAAAAAAGGTCTTTATTTTTCTGGTTTGAATTGATTTACTTTGTCATTTCGGAGCCTTATTTAGCTGACTATGCGGTATTGGCTTTGCTTATTTTTGAAGGCCGTACGGTGACCTATAGTTGTTAATTTCTGTGTCATTTTTGTCTATTGTGGAGAGTTTTCTCATTGGCAGTCATACCACATCTTCTTTTTTTATTTTATATACAAGATTATACTATGTTACTAATTTAGTATTTGTAATGACTCTCTGTGCATACCCAATTAAGACCGGACATCGACATGGACTTGTATGTGGACAAGTAACTGTACATAGCCGAACGGACGCTCTCTTATGTCAACACCGAGTGGGACACCACGGCAAGAAGGGGAAGAGAAAACTTTTGGATTCACCAACTCCACACCTTAGAACCTGATGGTCTTAACGAAAAATACGAGAAAAGATACAGGAAAGATGTCACTGATGAGTCTTTTGTAGACGAAACGCGCGTCTGGCGTATATACTAATTTAGTCCTGGTATCTATGTTGAGTTTATCATGTTTATGTATATACAAATATTTATACAAGAAAGTGATGCATTTGTAATATTAATCTTTTAAATTGAGATAATTATGTATTACATTGTATTATTCAAACTGTTTCAAAAATTACTAAACATTTTTTTGCATAAATTATTTCATTTCAACTTTGGCAAATAAGGGGAAGCAATTCATTCAACCTCAGTTTTACTACAAACAAATGATAAATTACACCACTTTCCGCATAATATATATTTAGTCCCCATGCAACGACGTTGCGGAGAGTATCATGTTTTTGATCCGTCAGTCCGTTCGTCAGTCCTGTTTCTTGTCTTCGCAACTCCTATCATCACACAACAGAATTTCACGAAACCTTTTTAGATGAAAAAGACATATTATGTAGTTGTGCATATCAACAGGAAATTACGATTCATATTTTTCTAAGGGTTACGCCTCTTCGAACTTATTTACTTTAATGTACTACTGTTACAGTTTGTCATCGCAACTTCTCTGAAACTACACAACACAATTTCATTAAACCGTTTAAGATAATAAGGACATGCTATGTAGATATGCATATCGGCAGGAAATTTTCTAGGAGTTACATCGCCTTGAACCTATTAACTTTAAGGTACTACTTTAGCAGTTTGTGATATCAACTTTTCTGAAACCACACAAGATAATTTTATGAAACTTGTAGATAATAAGGACAGTCTAGATGTGCATATCGACAGGAAATTACATTTTTTTATGAGTTACGCCTCTTTCAACTTATTTGCTTCAATGTACTTCTGCAACAGTTTGTCATTTTAACTCCTCTGAAACCACACAACATAATTTCATGAACTTTTGTAGATAATAAGGACATACTATGTAGATGTAAAAATTGACAAGATGTTACGATTCATTTTTTTCTAGGAGTTACATCGCTTTTAACTTATTTGCATTAAGGTACTTCTTCAACAGTTTGTCATCTCAAGCTCTTTGAAACCACACAACAGAGCTTTATGAAACTTTGTAAATAATAAGGACATACTACGTAGTTGTGCATATCGACAAGAAATTACGACCCTTTGTACTTTTTTGCTTCAGTGTTCTTCTGCAACTGTTTGTCATTTTAACTCCTCTGAAACCAAACAACAGAATTTCATGTTATTTAATTTTGTATCATTTTAGTTAAAACTGCCAGAGAAAAATACGACCTTGTGCAATGCCAAGATACATGTGTCGACATGTGTCGACATATTGCCCTTTTATAGCTTATTGCTCGATGTTAGCCAACGCTCCGTGTTGAAGGCCGTACATTGACCCATGATGGTTTACTTTTAGATTGTTAAGCTTTTTCATTTTTAATACTTATTAAACGGTCCCGTCCTAATGATAAAGGCTTTAAACAAAAATTAAGAGAAGATTACAACGAACTATTTAAAATTTTCTTATTGCATTGGTTGTACGAACAAATTTTATTCATTTAGATATCAACAGTGGAGTTAACTGGACAAAAAGACGAAACCAGTATCTCGTCTTTCACATTGAACTGGTTTGCTTTCCGAGTGGTAAACTGTATTTTTTTGTGCAATATGTTTATTTTTCGCTCATCCATGCATTTATGTCCTGTTAATAAATGAGCATAATCCCCCTCCCATATTTAACTTATATGAGAATGACATGCCTTGTATGTTTAAACATCTGAGAATAAATGATTGTCCCCATAACATAAAGAATGATGACAAAAAAGGTGAGCATACATATATTTATAACTTAATGCTGAAGTACACAGTAATTATATAAATATGTATGTCTAATAAAAAAAAATCCTACAGACACAAAAATTCTGTAAACAGGCTACAAATAAAAAAACATTGTCCTCTTATAAATGTAAATGAAATCATTGATTATTTCAAAGATATAATAATTTAAAATAATATTTTATCTGTAATAAGTTATACTTAATATTTAGAATGGTGAGTGACATACTCCAACATAACACCTTTTTTAAAACACTGATTGTATTACTGTAAGTGATACATTTCTCTTTCTTTTCATTTTACAGGGGTTCCGGATTCCAAAACATTTGATGTAACGTTGATGATCTGTTTGATCAGAAACTTGACATCTATCAATCCTCCAATCAATGGATTTGACAGTCTACCACTACCAGGGGAGATAACTCCAGGATCTGATCTAGCCAGGATAAAATGTTACAGGAATAAACTAGCTCATCATGATGGTAATACAATGGACACTACTTATTTCAATACAGCATGGGAAGATATATCAGATGTAAGTATCTCTACATTGATACTTGGATTGATTTTAACATGTTGGACTATGATCCCATTGTCAATACATAGCTCAAGTAAAATAATATTTGAATTAAGTAATCAATAAACTTTTCTTACCATCTTGCCTCTGAAGGGATCTTTGGGACTGAGGAAGGATGTCATAAACTTCCACATTGCACTATACACCATTGTGCATTCCACATCAAACACTACACTTTTCCACATTGCACAATACACCATTCTGCATTCCACATCATACGCTACACTATTCCACATTGCACCTTATACACCATTCTGCATTCCACATCAAACACTACACCATTCCACATTGCACATTGCACTATGCACCATTCCAATTGCACCATACACCATTCCATATTGCACCATAAACCATTCCACACCAGACACTACACCATTCCCATTTGCATTATGCAGCATTCCAATTCGCCTTTTCAGAATCTAAAACACTATGGGTAATCTCATTGTTCATGTTAAAAAAATCATCTGCTCTGCAACTAGGCGATTTGCTACCAAAATATACCTGAATGTTTCATAGGGTTTCTTGTTTCTAAATTGTATCTGGGGATTTAATATATTAATAAACCTGGATGATGTTGCTAAATATAAAGCAAGTAAAAGGTCGTAAAATGCAGTTTTTGGGATACGATTGCTGAAGACTTTTACCACTGACTCCTTTCCAAGGCCCTCACGTCAACCGTTTTGTGCATTACATTAAGGAACAACTCAGATTCTTAAGATTGTCTTGTTATAAAAGGTAAAAACAAACAAACATATTGAATTTAAACAACTTTCCTATAATTTTCATCTCATAATCTTCATGTTTTGTTTGGAAAATCAGAATTAATCAGTATTTATATTTAGAAACACGTCAAAGAGGGAATTCCGCAGTTATGATAAAATCATCATCAGAGTTGTTCCTATAAAACTATTTCTGTCAGCTAAGTACTGAAGTGGAGTTTTTCTTATATGTTACCATGGTTACCGTTATGAAACTGAAACTTTGATATTGAACTTCCATAAGGAAATGGAGAACCATCTATGACGTTTAACTAACATTTAATATGCTACAATTGACCTAAATCAAATCATAATTCTAACGGTTTGTTTAGGTATTATGTGCATGCATATAGTTTTCTTGACCTATAGGGGTATCAGACTAAATGGTTGATCTGGTTTCCCCACTCCATTGATTAATTTGAAACTCGAGAGATCCTTTCTGTGTCTATCTGCTATTTAGGGTAATTGTTGTTGCATAATTTTAAATCATGTGCAACATTTAAATAAAAAAATGTAGTCAACAATAATATGGTAGAACTAGAACACCCCTTCAGCCGAAATGGAGTCTTCCATATTATCAACGTTAAGAAACTTGCTGCTCATCTTTGATCAAAGATTTTTTTTAAAGTAAAATTTCTTAAGCATGTTGTGAACTTGGTCATTGATAGATTGTGAACAGCACAAGTTTATTTAAAATGATTTATACTTTATACTGTTATGGGTAACTCTCCTACCTTATCGTGTTGTTCATAAACATTCGGACATTTAATGCAGGGAACCATATTTAGAGTTGTCGCCCATACAATACTTCGGTCAATTAAGAATCAAAATACCACGACACGACAAGTAAAATTGATCCGTTCTGTCAATAGATGTTGAATTTTATTAAAAGCGATGGCAATTTAAACAGAGGAATGTGTACGGAAAGGAGTCATGCCCACTGACCTAAAGGAAATTAAATTTTTAATGAATTAGAATTGGGATTCCTCCTAGAATTCACGTAGGAAAATAGATGATAAGGTACAATGATACCTTCTCTCTATATAATATATCAGTGACCGCTGTGTATATAGTAAACATGGAATTGATAGTACAAAATTAAAACACAATAATTACATCATTTACATTGTTCATACACTTGTATTAGAGATTGGCTATTTTCTAAACATGTAAATCTAATCAAATAGAAATACATGTGCAGTTAAATCATTTTGGAGAATAATACTAATATCAATGAAAACAATATCAATCGTATCCCTCAGAGGAATCATGCTCTTTGATTGTATTTTTTATCTAAAAAAAAAGTAGTCATGGTAGTTGATACAAAACTGAAAAAGCAAAAAATTAACAGCAAGTTAAGGTCTATATAATGTTAGATTTTCTGATAAATCTAAAGATCCATTATTGGCATATTTATGCCCCCCGCCGTAGCGGAGGGGGCATTAAGTTTTACCCTTGTCCGTCTAGATCTGCACGTCCGTGTGTCCCGAACTTGGTTTCGGTTCTGTAACTTTAGTTTGCCTCAACCAAATGTTTTGAAACTTGCACATAATGCCTATTACTACAAAACACAGATCAAGAATTTTGGTGGCGTCACTTCTAGAGTTATGTCCCTTTTCAAATGCAAAAAATGCTGAATTTGTCATTTCTGTTCTCTATCTTTAGTTTGCTCAACCAAATGTTATGAAACTTATACACAATGATCATTACCACAAAAAAAAAAGGATCAAGTTTAAATTTTAGTGGTGTCACTTTTACAGTTTTAGTGTTATGCCCCTTTACAAATGGAAAAATTGCTGAATTTTTCATATCTGTTCTCTTACTTTAGTTTGCTCAACCAAATGTTATGAAACTTATACACAATGCTCATTACCACAAAAAAAAAGATCAAGTTTGAATTTTAGTGGCGTCACTTTTACAGTTTTAGTGTTATGCCCTTTTACAAATGGTTTTTCGTTTCCATTCTTTTTCTTTAGTTTGCTTCAACAAAATGTTACTCATTACCCCAAGACACATATCAAGTTTGAATTTTGGTGGCGTCACTTTCACCGTTCTAGAGTTATGCCCCTTTACAAAAGGAAAAATTGCTGAATTTTTCGTTACTGTTTTTAACTTTAGTTTGCCTTAACCAAATGTTTTGAAACTTATACACAAGGCTTATTACCCAAAAACACAGATCAAGTTTGAATTTGGGTGGCATCACCTTTACAGTTCTAGAGTTATACCACTTTACAAATGTCCGTTCTCAAATTAGATATAAGAAGATGTGGTATGAGTGCCAATAAGACAACTCTCTATCCAAGTCAAAATTTATAAAAGTAAACCAATATAGGTCAAAGTACGGTCTTCAACATGGAGTCTTGGCTCACACCGAAAAGCAAGCTATAAGGGCCTCCAAATTACTAGTGTAAAACCATTCAAATGGGTAAACCAAGGGTCCAATCTATATAAAAAATGAGAAACGAGAAACACTTATGAACCACATTAACAAACAACAACTACTGAACATCAGATTCCTGACTTAGAACAGGTGCACACAATTGCAGTGGGTTTAAAGTTTTAATGGTACCAAACCTTCAGCCTTATCTTAAATAATAGTGCAACATCACAACATAGAAAGACACACTATAAAATATCAATTGAAATGGCTTAACTCAATCAAAAGACATATTAACACCAGTGAACATACACTGAACAAATAAATATGATCTATGATACAATGTAAATACTAAATAAATAAACTAAGGGAAGAATAATTAAAATAACATGTTATACCGCTGTGAAATGTTAAACAATTTGCCTCAACCAAATGTTATGAAACGTATACACAATGCTTATTACCACAAAAATCAGATCAAGTACAAATTTTGCTAGCCCACTTTTACAGTTCTTGAGTTGTGTCCCTTTTTAACAGTATATGCAAGCGGGGGCATCATCTGTTTCCCATGGACACATTCCCCAATTATTTTTTACCTATTTACCACAATGACACAATGTTTGGCCTTTTGAATAGCAGCCCAAAATACACTTTATAATGTAATTTATGATCTTGTGGTACAACTGTATACTATACACACAATTTAATCCTCATGTTTACAGCATTGCCTAGCTATCTTGATTTACAAGCAAGGCTCGTTTAAATGAATTAAAAATGATTATTGTATCTATAGTTATACATGAAAATGAATGATGATTTGAAGAATAAAAAAAATATCAAAAATTGAACTATTCATTTCTAGGCTGTAGGTCGATTGGGAGGTCAAACAATGTATCAAGAGTGTCAAGGGTTAAAGGTGAAAATCTTGGACCAGTCTAATCAGGAAATTATGTTGGAAATCAAACAATCACTGGAAGAGTTGAAAGAACTGAAACTAACAATGGAAATTTTGAAAGACCCAATACCATGGCACATCAAAGGTACATTATACTTATTGATACAGATAAAAGTAGACTATCAATTGACAGGGTAAACATTTACCAATTCTTCATTTTCTCATATATTTTGCAATGTTTTACTCCTATACGTCACGTATATTGATCTAAACAAATATCAACATTCCCTACAGAAATGTCTCGCCTGTGAAGAAAGTTGCAGTATGGGAGACTTGGGTATGAAAAACCTGTGGGATCTACGGCATAAACAATTTGTTTAAAGCTATATATTTCAGAAGGAAGAAGACCTGGATGCTTCATACCTCATTTTCATGGTTGTGTGACTGCTTGAGAAAAAGTTTTCTTTTTAAGTGAAATACTCACTTATTATGACTATCAGGATAACTATATTTGGTATATTGGTTCTTGCAACGTATACATGTCCGTCAGGTAGGATTCTCCTGACCTCGACCTTATTCCATGGATCAAGATCAAGGACAATGTACATATGACAGACAAAATCTTCGTAACATAAGGTATCCGCACACAAGGTATCAAGGTTAAAATTACATGGTAAAGTCCATATCTCGGATAATATAAGCGATAGGTCAACAATATTTGGTTTATGGAATGATTGCAATTTCATGGTTCATTGGGTAATGTTTAGTTTTTGCGGTTTGATCTGTTTTTCAGGTACTATATAATCAATACGACCACTATATTTGTTGTGTGGAATGACTGTCAGTTGTACATGTCTGTATGACAGGTTTTATCTAACCTTGACCTCATTTCCATGGTTCATTAGACAATTTTAAGTTTGTGTGTTTTGGTTTATGTCTCAGATATTATAAGCAATAGGTCAGTTATATTTAATGAATAGAACAATCTTGAGGTGTACATATCTGTCTGGTATGGTTCATATGACCTTATCTCATTTTCATGGTTCTTTGGTCAATGATAAGTTTTTGTAATTATGTCAATTTATAAATTACCAAAAGCAAAAGGTCAACTGCTTTTGGTGTCTAGAATGATTGTAAGGTTTACATGTCTGTCTGGCAGCTAGAGTTCATATGACCTTGACCTCATTTTCATGGTTCATTAGTCAATGTTAAAATTGTGTGGTTTGATCTGTTTCTCTGGTACTTTTAGCAATGGGACCACTAAATTTAGTGTATAGAATGATTGTAAGCCGAGGTATGCATGTCTGTCTGGCATGGGTCATATGACCGTGACCTCATTTTCATAGTACATTGTTAATGGTAAGATGATGAGATACTATTAGTAAACCCTTTATATAACAGACTTTCAACATGAGTTCATGAGTTACATACAATCTTGATAATGTCATGTTAATGTGATACTTGTAGTAAAATCTTTATTTTAAAGACTTTCAGCAGAATTTCAATCATGATCAGTTTAGCAGGCAAGACAGTTCATCCTTTAAACTCTTGCATGTCTTGTTTTCATATTTTGGCCGGATTTTTTTTCTTAACAGAACCTAGGCTAACCTATAAGGGACATGTAACTTTGGCATACACATGTAAAATTGTGTGCATAGTCAGATCTCAGTAGGGTCATTATAATTTATTCACCTCGAATTGATGTACTCAAATATGTATTAGTAAGTAAATCAAATAGTCTTTGCTGTGATATTGGATACGTTTCAATTTTTAAAAAGTTTGTGCTTATTCAAAAAGCAGAGCATCATTCAATAAATTTGTAAATAAAGGCAACAGTAGTATACCGCTGTTCAAAACTCATAAATCCATGGACAAAAAACAAAATCGGGGTAACAAACCAAAACCGAGCGAAACGCATTAAATATAAGAGGAGAACAACAACACAACACCGAAACGCAACACACACAGAAACAGACCAATCATCAGACAAAACACCACGAGAATAACAAATGTAACATGAAAACCAAATACATGAATTTAAGATAGACAAGTACCGTGCCACCTCTAATCTCAATATCTCAAAAATAAGAGAAAACACAAACGACTCAACGTTAAAATGCAACACAAAGAGAAACGAACAATATTATAACAATGACCATCTTCCTGACTTGGTACAGGACACTTTTAAAGGGGAATAAAAGTGGTGGGTTGAACCTGGTTTTAAGGCATGCCAAACCTCGAACTTTAATGGCAAAGTTAAAGATAACATTGAAATGACAACATAATATTACAGGACTACAATACAAATAAATAGGAGAACATAATAGACACAGAAAAACATGATTAATAGATAACAAAAAGCATCAGGTTTAAAATTGAATACGCCAAAAACGCGCCTTGTCCACACAAGACTCACCAGTGACACCCAGATATAAAAGATCGAAAGTGAAAAAAGTACAAAGTTGTACAGCAATGAAGATCAAAAGTTGAAAAGGTTTCGCAAAATACGGCATTGTTTTTATGCCCGGGATAAGAACATTCTTATTATATAGAACAATTCATGCTATTGCAAACAGTAAATTTTATCAAATGAATATGAAAGAGATATACACAAAGAAACTAAAGTATTAACTAATTACAGAAAACTAAACCTGAATACATAACGCCTAGATATAAAAGATCGAACGTGAAAAAGGTACAAAGTTGTACAACACTTGTAAAACCTATGGAGTTATTAAATGTATGCAAAGTACTAAATTTTAAAATAATTTATTCATTGTTATTGTGTGAAAAAAAACCCAGAAGCTACATCACAAGGGGCTTTTTAGGGTCAATTATTGAAATATAAATATCACTTTGGACCCCGAAAATTTCACCTCACATGTGCAAATGTCTCAGCTTCGAAACAAGCCATCATACATATATGCAAGTTTGCCAATAATACAGCTTTGTCCTCGCCAAAACTTTTTTACACTGTGTATGAAGGTGTATAATTGTATCATTATATGACGCTGTTGTGTTATAATCTTTATGTGACCTTGACCTTTAACCTGATGGTCAAATTAGTTGATTTTTGGGGATATTGTTTTATTTGACTTTTCATATTTAGAATAAGGGTTCACCAATGAGTCCACACCATGATGAATGATCATTCAATTCAAGATAAAATACTTAAGTATGTTCAGAGGAACCCAAAATCATGTATTTTAATGATTTTTTTCAATTTCGATTGTATCAAGACAAGTAGATGTGATATGATGGCCAATGAGACAAATATCAACAAAAGTACAGGCAGGTATACAACCACTGGTCAGCATCCCGCCATCAACAATGAGTACCACAGATATTGTATAGCAAATTGTATATTAAGGTATGAAAGGTTTTGAGATAACACAATGTGAAACAACTTACACCATAGACTTATTTCACCATTTTACATATGTTTTAATTGATTATAATTAATTCATATGAATAGTAAGTTTTTTATGCCACGCCGTAGCGGAGGGGGCATTTAGTTTTACCCTTGTCCGTACATACGTCCCAAAGTTGATTTTCGTTCTCTAATTCTGGTTTGCGAAATGTTACCAAATGTTATAAAACTTTTACACAATGATTATTACCTCAAGTTTGAATTTTGGAGGCGTCACTTTTACCGTTCTAGAGTTGTGCCCTTTACAAATGGAAAAATTGCAAATTTTTTCGTTTCTGTTCACTAACTTTAGTTTGCCTCAACCAAATGTTATGAAATTTATACACAATGCTTATTACTACAAAATACAGATCAAGTTTGAATTTTGGTGGTGTCACTAATAAACCGTTCTAGAGTTGTGCCGCTTTAGTTTCCGTTCTCTAACTTAAGTTTGCCTCAACCAAATGTTATGAAACTTATACACAATGCTTATTACCACAAAATACAGATCAAGTGTGGTTTTTGTTGGTGTCACTTTTACTGTTCTAGAGTTATGTCACTTACAAAAGGAAAAATTGCTGAATTTTTTGTTGCAGTTCTCTAACTTAGTTTGCCTCAACAAAATGTTACAAAACTTATACACAATACTTATTACCACACTATAGATCAATAACAAATTTGGGTACCATCACTTTTAACGTTCTTCAGTTATGTCCCTTTATAACTTTATATGATATGCAATCGGGGGCATCATCTGTGTCCCATGGACACATTCCCCATTTATTTTATTTCTAATTAGCTACACTTAATATATTTTTCAGAGCTGTTAAAAAAACAAATAGAAGACTGGGAAAAGAAAGATAAGATGTTCGTGTCTACAAGAGCTTGTGATTATGTCATGGAACAGTTACAGGACAACAGTTGTTTGACATTAACCGCCCCATCAGGAGTTGGAAAATCATTTATTGCAAGACACACAGCACTTCTTTTAAAGAAGGAAGGGTACAATATAATACCAGTGTTCTCACCAACAGACATTAGAGATTATTATCAGCCTGATAAACAGACCGTCTTCATTGTAGATGATATTTGTGGAAATTTCACTGCCAACCAACAACAGATTGATAACTGGAAACAACTGTTACCTGTGATTAAAACAATAATGGCAGACAAATGTTGTAAGATTATTGTATCTTGTAGATTACAAGTCTATAAAGATGAAAAGTTTAACATATTATCACCTTTTAAATCTTGTGAATGTAATTTAATATCAGATAAGTTATGTCTTACATCTGTAGAGAAAACAAATATAGCAAAAATTTATATTGGCACAAGCATGACAGACATTGATGATTCATCTTCTAAATGTGATTTTTTCCCACTCTTATGTTCCTTATATCATGAAAAAGAAGATGTAGATGTCAAAGAGTTTTTCAAAAATCCTTTTAATGTCTATAAACGTGAGCTAGACAGGTTAAGTGAGCATGGTGATGAAGGGAACTATAAAATATGTAGTCTTGCTTTATGTGTTCTCTTTAATAATCAGCTGAAAGAGAAATGGTTCCAGGGTAAAGTTACAAATGAACAACAAAATATTATAGAAGACACATGTGAGGCTTGTAAATTGAACCGAGGTACATCGAAAGCAAAACTTAAAGAGGCTATTGACACTCTAGATGGTACATTTATATGTAAACATAATGATATTTATAGAACTCTACATGATAAACTGTTTGACTTTCTTGCTCATTACTTTGGTCAGAAAATGATTGAATGTTTAATAGACCATGGTGATAGTGATTTAGTACATGAACGTTTTATCTGGCAGGAATCATCAGATGACAAGAACAGTAACATAGACTTCATTATTAAAATACCAGATGATTGTTTAGAATCATATTTACAAAGGTTTAGAAAGGACTGGTCAGTAGGAAAGGTGTCAGCTTTATTCAGAAACAATAATATAAAAGTATCATCATTCAGACAAAAGTTATTACAGTACTTACTACAACTAGATAAACCACAACAAGTAATATTAGCCAGTACCAAGGATACAGTGCTACCAAAGGAGAATTCTGGATCAGGTAATACTCCACTGATACTTACTTGTTTTCGTGGTTATACAGATATGGTACAGTGGATGTTACATAATAATGTGGATGTGGATCAGTGTAGAGATGATGGGGTTACTGGACTACGCATGGTAAGTGATAAAGGACATACTGATATAGTAAAGTTACTGTTAGAGAGGAATCCTAATGTTAATCTATGTGACAAGAATGGCTATAGTCCTCTGTACATGGCAAGTTGTAAAGGACATACTGATATAGTAAAGTTACTGTTAGAGAAGAATCCTAATGTTAATCTATGTGACAAGAATGGCTGTAGTCCTCTGTTATGTGCAAGTAGTAATGGACATACTGAAATAGTAAAGTTACTTTTGGAGAAGAATCCCAATGTTGATCTATGTGCCAAAGAAGGTTTTACACCACTGATCATTTCATGTAGTAGTAACCACACCAGTATAGTCCAGCTATTAATGAAACATAAACCAGACATCAAAGCCCAGACGGATGATGGAGGTAATGCTTTATATTTCAGTGCACTGAACGGAAACCTAGAGATAACACGGTTATTGTTAGAGAACAATGCTGACAGTAATATATGTATGCATAGTAAACAGTCTATAGCAGAGACATATAATAACCGTCTGGATTACACCTTAGATAAAGAAAGACAGGAATGGTTTGACTTTCTCTTAGAAAAGGCTTCATCAAATATTAGAGATTACATCAGTGATATGTCAGTAGGTTATGGGTTTAATGTAGTAGTTAGTTCTTCTCCATTACATATAGCCTGTTTTATGGGTAGGACAGATGTAGTCCATTGTCTTCTCAAATACCATGTTAACATCAATATGACAAAAGAAGATGGAACAACTCCATTATTTTATGCATGTGAAGTAGGACATGAAGATATTGTACATTTATTGTTAGATAAAGGGGCAGATACAAAGATATATAGACTAGATGGAAAATCCCCGTTAAACATCGCAACAGATAATGGACATACATCTATAGTAATGATGTTACAAATCGCACAAAGAAAGAAGAAAGTTCAACTTTCTTCTTAAGTCTTGTTCTTTAGTCAGTGGTTTTTCATGAAATATAAAAAAAGATATGCAAGGAATGTGGATTTTTTTTTTATTCAACTCTTGTTCTGTAGTCAGTGGTTTGTAATGACATGTAAAAATCATGCAGCAGATGAGAAAAAAACCTTTCTTTTTTATTTTCTTGTTGTTAGGTGTTAGTTTATGTTTGGTATTTACTGCAATTCATCCCATCATATTCTCTCTATTTCTACACATGCAGTTAAGCTTCACATTACATGAATATATATCTTAATTGTATCACAAGGAATAGAAGAAACATTTTAAAGTAGGAAATACTTTTGCACTCTTGTTTCAAATTATTTTATCCTGGAAGTAATGAAAGTAATACGACTGAATGCTGTGTATAACCACCCTGCTTAAAAAAAAAGTATGAAACTTACTTGCCTTGCCAGTTTTTTTACTATTTTGTAGTAACCTCATAAAGTTTTAACATGGCAGCTAACTCCATTTTAAGTCAATATTTTATATCCGTTTTCAAAATTGCTGGGGCTGTTTCAAAAAAATCTTACTGCAAGAATTGTTTGTAAGTTATTTACTGAAATGTTCTTGACTGAAGAGTATTTTTTTCTCTTTCGAATTTTTGTGATATTTGTCCTAATTTTTAACATTGCAGAGAAATGCATCTGTAGAAAAAAAGTTTGAATATGACAGCTTCTGTTGCAGTAAAATATGTACCATTACTATGACAGGTTTAGATAAATTCCCCTGGTAAAGAAATGTTCAACATCACAGTTTTACTGTCTAGAGTGCCATGTAAGCAATGCAGACTCAAGTTTATTATAGTTAATTAACTCCTTGTAAGTTACAGCAAAATCAATCTATATACTGTGATTAGTCTCAAGTAATAGAATTAAGAATTTCCAGTAACAATTATTTTTACCATTTATTACTGTTTGAATTATATATTGTAATATAGAAATATATTTTGATGATATAAAAATAATCATAATAAAATCATTTATCAGTATTTTATGTATTTTTATTCACTTAAATATGTTAATTTGTTGACAAGACAACTGCTGATAGTTATGGTCTTCTACGTTTGAATTGGGTTTGAACAGTATTCAATGTGAATATGATAGATTTGGAGAAGGCATTCATCATTTTGTCTTTGCAGTTTACATTTCATAATGACAAATTGTGTAGTTAACATGACGGAGTAGTGCAACCAACTTTTATACAAACAAAGCAAGTAGGCCAAACAAACCTTTTACTTGCTAGCATTAGGATAACAGATGAAGGAGTGGTGCAACCAACTTTTATACAAACAAAGCAAGTAGGCCAAACAAACCTTTTACTTGCTAGCATTAGGTTAACAGATGACGGAGTAGTGCAACCAACTTTTATACAAACAAAGCAAGTAGTCCAAACAAACCTTTTACTTGCTAGCATTAGGATAACAGATGACGGAATAGTGCAACCAACTTTTATACAAACAAAGCAAGTAGGCCAAACAAACCTTTTACTTGCTAGTATTAGGTTAACAGCTTTAACTACAAAAGTCAACTTGGATTTATTATAATCATATCATAAAAGATGTCTGGGAGTCGGCTTTCTAGTTTTCTTAGGGACAGAATATTTCAATTCAAAATGATTATTTCACACAACTTGTTTTGATATTGCTCCGTTGGAAAACTGTACTGATTTTAGGATTAATAGGTCATGTTACAGTGTCTGTAAATCTACTGAAAGTTTTGAGGCCTATATTGAGTTTTAGGTTACTAATATAAAGATATAGAGATGTGATATGATTGCCAATGAGAATATTATACCATAGTATAAAAAGAGACCAAAATTATATGTCATCAGCTATAGGTCAACAATTAGCAAAACCTATAACTGTAGTCAGCTGTATAAGGCTCAGACATAAAAAAAAACTAAATTATATTTCAAACAAACAAGAGTACACACGTTTTAATGTCTCGCCAGCTTTACTGACCATTGATTTTATGTTGAAAGTCTTAAAGATAAAGGTTTAACTAAAAAAATCACAGAAACTCAGGTCAGATAAATGCCGTCAAACAGACATACACACCTTACAATTTGTTTATACACAAAATATAATTGACCTATTGCTTATGCTATTGAAAGACAGACAAAACAAAAAACATTTACCAATGAACCAATGAAAATGAGGGCAAGGTCAGAGGATACCTGCCAGACGGATATACACCTTACAACCATTCCATACAACAAATATAGTTGACCTATTGCTTATAGTACTGGAAAAACAGACCAAAACCAAAAAAACTTAACATTGGCCAATGAACCGTTAAAATGAGGTCAAGGTCAGATGATAACTGCCAGACAGACATGTACACCTTACAACGATTCCATACACCAAATATAGTTGAGCTGTTGCTTATAGTACTTGAAAAACAGATCAACACACAAAAACTTAACATTAAACCAATGAACCATGACAATGAGGTCAAGGTCAAGGTCAGATGAAAACTGCCAGTCTGACATGTACCCATTACAGTCATTCCATACACCAAATATAGTTAACCTACCGATTATACGGTATTTGAGAAACGGACCTTATCACGTAACTTTCACCTTGATCACTGATCCATGAAATAAGGTCCATGTCTGACGGACATGTAGACGTTGTAAGGTACTCATATACAAAATATGGTTATCCTATTACTTATAATAAGTGAAAAATTCACATGACAAACAAACTCAAATTTGTTATCAAACAGTCGCTGAACCATGAAAATGGGGGTCAAGGACATTGGACATATGACAGACAGAAACTTCGCAGCATAAGTTTTCTACATAAAAGATATGAAGCATCCAGGTATTGTACCTTCTAAAATATAAAGCTTTACACATACAGTTTACACCGCCGGATAGTAATACATATGTCTCGCATACTGCGACGAATTTCGACGGCGAGACAAAAACTAAAGGGCCTTATGTATGAACAAGTCCAAAGCCATAAGGCACAGTCGACTAAAATTATGGCAATATTAATTGTTTCCTGATGCTATCTTTAAATCAAATGTCCTATCTTCACGAAAATTTGGGAAAGGTTTGCTTCAGGACAATATATTGAGTAATGAATAAACTATCTGGGGTGTAAAATTTCTTTTTGAGAGATAAAAATCCCTAGTATTTTAAGGAAAAATTGTTAATTTTACAGTGGTTATCAATAAACTGAAATAATTGGTGGTGTATTATTTTCCTGAAGGTCTCAGTGTAACTTTCAAATGAAGAACAACAAAAAAAATCCCAATTCGATTTTGTCTGTATCGAGTGGACATGACATATGATATAAGAACCACCTATTGTAGTCTAGTGGTAGTGTGCTTGCCTTCGAGTGTGGGCGGACGTGAGTTCGAGCCAAAACAGGTTCAAAGATTTGAAATGTGCTGTTCTCGGCTTTGCGTGGAGCATATAGAAGTAAGAGCTCTAATCAAGAACAATGTGTTCATGTAATATATGTTTCTGTGGACTATAACCATGTGAACTAGCATTGGTTTCTTACTCGATTTGTCTCTAATTTTTCTGGGACCTTTTTGTCGGACCTGTTGTCACGGAAGCGAAAAAGCGATCATACTCTTTGTCGTCAGCGTCATCAGTCTGATGTTTAAATATAAAAAGAAGAAGATGACTGTATGATTTTCAATGAGACAACCAGGGAACAAATGACGTATATGTTAGCAACAATAAGTCGCTGTACGGCTTCAGTAATGAGTAAAACCCATACTGTATAGTAATTTATAATGAGACAACTATCCACCAGAGAACAAATGATGTAGATGTTAGCAACAATAGGTCACCGTACAGCTTCAAAAATGAGTAAAACCCATACTGTGTAGTAAGTTATAATGAGACAACTATCCATCAGAGAACAAATGACGTAGATGTTAGCAACAATAAGTCGCTGTACGGATTCAACAATGAGTAAAACCCATACTGTATAGTAAGTTATAATGAGACAACTATCCACCAGAGAACAAATGACGTAGATGTTAGCAACAATATGTCACTGTACAGCTTCATCAATGAGTGAAACCCATAATGTATAGTAAGTTATAATGAGACAACTATCCACCGGAGAACAAATGAAGTAGATGTAATCAACAATAATTCGCCGTACAGCTTCAACAATGAGTAAAAACTAAACCGTATAGTTAGTTATTAGAAATGGGCCCGATATTAAAAAATGGTACAATTATGACGAGAAAACTAATGACATGATTTATGAACAAAACAATGAACTTAAACAGGTGCTTCTTTATGAGCAATAGACAGTAGCCAGTACAAAGTTTTAATTTCTTTTTCATTCGTTTATATTTTACATTACAGTTTTGAATTTTCATATATATATATCACTGAGGAGACAATAATTGTCGGAATGCTGATATGCTGCATATAATTCGTACCATTACTGTGATGTTAGCAGGGTCAGAGTCATATTGTATTAACATATTCTAGTCTTGATATTCATGTGATATTTGCCACTGGACATTAAACATAAATTCCCCCTCCTGTCGGTCCAGATAGAATACAGATCTCATTATTTTCTGCATCCGAAGTTATCTAAGAGATACCTCGATGTGCACCGTGGTTGCCTTAATATTACTATTATATAGCTTTTTTTCTTCAATTCACAGTTGTGACGTGATCATCAGTTTGCAAAGAATTCTGCTTAAATCAGAGCTAGGGGTGAGAGTATTTTTTCTACGTGCCGAAAGCTTCACTTTTACTTTGAGCAATCAGATGACTAGTTCTGTGAATTTTGTGTTTTTTGCTGTGCATATACTGATTTTGTGTCATGGAAGGATGCCCCATATCATTTCTTTTCTACAAATCATTATTTGACATGCTTTATTTCAAGTTAAGATTGATCGACGTGTTGAAAGAATATGTAAGTTGTATCACTCCACGGATCGAAATTAAAATGGATGATTGAGATTACAAAAAAACTAGCTTTAACCCAATACATATTCATTTGCCTATCCTACCACAGGAAGTTGGTAAGTGGTTGTCTTGTTTGATATACATTTTAATGCGGTTGCTTTGTGGTGTACTATGTACTGGCGTTAGATCTTAATGCGTTTGATATTTGGTGTTAAGGTATTGACGGTTGTTACTTGGTGTAGAAGGTATGACGGTTGTTATTTGGTGTAGTAGGAATTGACGGTTGTTATTTAGTGTAGAAGGAATGAGGTTGTTATTTGGTGTAGTAGGAATGAGGGTTGTAATTTGGTGTAGAAGGAATGAGGTTGTTATTTGGTGTAGTAGGAATGAGGGTTGTTATTTGGTGCAGTAGATATTAACGGTTGTTACTTGGTGTAGAAGGTAATGACGGTTATCATTAGGGTAGTAGATATTGACGGTTGTTATTTGGTGTAGAAGGACTTGACGATTGTTATTTGGTGTGGTAGGAATGAGGTTGTTGTTTGGTGTAGTAGATATTGACGGTTGTTATTTAGTGTAGTAAATATTGACGGTTGTTATTTGATGTGGTAGGAATTGACGGTTGTTATTTGGTGAAGTAGGAATTGACGGTTGTTTTATTGTGTAGTAGGAATTGATGGTTGTTATTTGGTGTAGTAGATATTGACGGTTGTTATTTGGTTTAGTAGATATTGACGGTTGTTATTTGGTGTAGTAGATATTGACGTTTTTTTTTTTTGTGTAGTAGATATTGACGGTTGTTATTTGGTGAAGTAGGTTTTGACGGTTTTTCATTTGGTGCAGTAGGTATTGACGGTTGATATTTGGTTTAGTAGACATTGACGGTTGTTATTTGGTGTAGTAGGTATTGACGGTTGCTATTTGGTGTAGTAGGAATTGATGGTTGTCATTTGTTGTAGTAGGTATTGACGGTTGCTATTTGGTGTAGTTGGTATTGACGGTTGTTATTTGGTGTAGTAGATATTGGCGGTTGTTGTTTGCTTTAGTAGGTATTGACGGTTTTTCATTTGGTGCAGTATTTATTGACGTTTACTATTGGGTGTATTAGGTATTGACGGTTGGTATTTGGTGTAGTAGGTATTGACGGTTTGTCTTTTGGTTTGGTAGGCATTGACGGTTGTTATTTGGTTTAATAGGTATTGATGCTTGCTATTTGGTGTAGTAGGAAATGACGGTTGTTGTTTGGTGTAGTAGGTATTGACGGTTGTTATTTTGTGTAGTAGATATTGAAAGTTGTCATCTGGTGAATAAGGTATTGACGGTTTTTCATTTGGTGCAGTAATTATTGACGTTTACTATTAGGTGTATATGGTATTGACGGTTGTTATTTGTTGTAGTAGGTATTGATGGTTAGTCATTTGGTTTAGTAGGTATTGACGGTTACTATTTGGTGAAGTAGGAAATGACGGTTGATTATTTGTGCAGTATGAATTTACGGTTGTTATTTGGTGTAGTAGGTATTGCCGGTTGTTTTTCTGGTGTAGTTGGTATTGACGTAAATCGGTGTGGATAATTGACACTGAGACTTAACTCTAGAACGTTAATGTAAAATCAATGTTTACACGTAGTTTATAAACAGGTGCAGTCGATAGTCAATGTAGTCAATGTAGACCATTTCGGGGCCTTTTATATCTGACTATGCGGTATGGGCTTTGCCATTGTTGAAGGCCGTGTAATTGTTAATTTCTGCGTCATTTGGTTTTTGTGAAGAGTTGTCTCATTGGCAATCATACTACATTTTCTTTTTTTTTTTACATTTGTGGGTTAAGTGTACATGTGCATAAAACTAGATGTTGAAAAATTAAAGTAGATTCGATTATGAATATTTAAGGAAATTACTTACATTGAATACAAATGATTATAATAGAGTAATGAATTAAGATATTTACCTATTTATATGACAAAAACCCAACAATTGCTCATTTTAAACTTGATGAGTACGAATAATTTAGCGCGAAAATTGTTTTCACGTTTTGTACACAACTCTTTCTTGCAAAGTCCTGCACGCAACAATAATTCTTTATCGCTATCATACGATTGAGAGGTTTAGCTTGCTATAGAATCATGTTTAATCCGCCATTTTCAACATAAGGAAATGCCTTTACCATGACAGGGATATGATGATTGTTTTCCATTCGTTTGATGTTTTTGAGCTTTTCATTTTGCCATTTGATAAAGGACTTTCCAATTTGAATTTTTCTTGGACTTCTGTATTTCTGTTTTTTACTTTTTTTGGGGGGAATATAAATATGTTCACTTACGTTTTCTTCTGATCGACCGTAAAATTCTCGCCAAAGTCTGTTTGGCTGTGCGGGATGTACAAGTACTCAGCCGACATTGAATCCGATGCATCGTGAAGAGAGAGTGCCACGCACGCTGTATGTTAAGAACCATTGCAATAATTCTTTGAGGGGTCCGGGGATGGTCTGTTGCACGGCAAAATTTCTGTCACTAACCAAAATACTGCGAGTATTTTCCATTTGCCCCGATCTTCTTCCCCGACGGCCTTTATTATTGTATTTATAGGGGATTTATTTTCGTCCTGAACATGTATGTAACATTTGCCACTGGACATTAAACAACCGTCAATCGATCAATTTATTGAAATCATTTTCAAAATCCTGTTTTCGCCCATTGTTACATTTTAATGTAGCAACATTCCAGCAGCACTTAGCTGCATACGGAGTATATATTTCCTATTTGATACGATATTCCAGGGCATGTATTTTCTATCATGATTTCCTTGGTAGAGGGTTGCTGCTTACAAAGAAACTATTAAACCAAGAGTACCGCAGTGGCTAATCCAGAAATTTTCCTAAGGGGGGAGGGGGCACTGACAGCCTAAGAGGGGACCCGCTCCAATCATGTCTCAGTGATTGTCTAGTATATAACCAACCAAATTGTTCCAACAAAATGTGGGGGGGGGGGGGCAACCTGCCCCCCTAAATCCGCCTCTGGTACCAAGTGGAGAAGTTGAAATCATTCCTTCGCAAATTTTACGAACGCAATCACGAGTTGGTTGACCGTTACGGAATATCCGTATCACAGATGATAGCGGATATGTCCCTAATGTCGTAACTACAACCCGGTTCCCTTTACCCGAATATGACCTTAGTACGGAATTATACTTATTACCGGGGTGTGTACTAACATGAGCAACACAACGGATGCCACATGTGGAGCCGGATCTGCTTACCCTTCCGGACCACCTGCGGTCACCCCCAGTTTTGGTGGGGTTCGTGTTGTTTTTCTATGTTATGAATTGTGTACTTTTGTTTGTTTGTTTGTCTTTTTTTTTTTAGCCATGTTTATTTTCGACTCATAAGTTTCGATGTCCCTTTGGTATCTTTTGCCTCTCTGTTACTCTTTTTTGTTCAGTTTTAATCAATCGAACGATTTTCTGAAGGTACCGACTATTCATCTTCGTAGGAAAAGACATTTGTGTATTACATTGCCTTCATACGTAGTATATATTTAAATCAATGACATGTATGTGCAGCATATACATATAAAAAAGAAATGATTTGTTTTTACTCAATTTCTCGAGTTCCCGATTTCCCGATTTCTTGATTTCGCGTGAAAGTGAAAGAAGAAAACGCGAAAACGCGAAATGGCCGCATCCGGCCACCATACATATTCCTGACTTGGTACAGGCATTTTCGAATGTAGAAAATGGTGGATTGAACCTGGTTTTATAGCGCTAAACCTCTCACTTGTATGACAGTCGTATGAAATTCCCTTATATTTACAACAATGAGTGAACAAAACAGACATAATAGGTTACATTGTCAAAATATGGGTACAGCAGTCCTCACTGTGTCACGATCTCAAAACAAACAAAGATTTAACAAAGAAGCACAAACAGCATCTATTAAATTTAACAACGACATTCATTGCTTACTTATATATGTTTTTCAAATCAACCCATAAAGAATTGAAATATTTAAAGTCCTGTGACTACATTCACATCTACTCTTAGTGTAGAGTCGCGTGTTTGACGCCGGAAAATGTAAACGTCACACAGGAAGAAATATAAAATAATTTTGTAGTTCAAAGTATTTTCAAAATTATAATTTCACATGGGGAATGGTGGTATACAGGGTTGAGAAATCAAAAGTTTTTGTTAGAACTAATTTCAGATAAAGACCGCGATTTAAAATTATCCAGAAGTTCTTTAGAATTTTTAAGAATCTACATATGGTTAATACCACAAAGCAAGTAAAATAAATGTGTCGTTCATTCAAAGTTTTTTCAAAATTATAATAGAACAATAATTAATCTCCTTAAGATATAGGAGACAAAACGTTAAATAGACAGACCTCACCAAGTATAATAAAATTAGTAGAACATAAAACTGATTATATTGAGTTGAATTTTTAACCTGCAACAGAAGATTTTGTCAGTAAACAAACAAATAGATTAAATATAAGAAAAGGTACTGGATATAACAATAGTTCACCAAAAATAATAAAAATAGCACAACCAGTAATATCATATCCTATTAAAATCTTAGTTAATAAATCAATTGAAAGTTCAACTTTCAAGATAATGTTAAAGCTGCTCAGGTGTCTCCGTTTAAAAAGAATAACTCTCTAAACAAACAAAAAAATTATAGACCTGTAAGTGTGTTTTAAATAAAAATATGAAAGAGTTATACTTGATCAATTAAAGGAATTTTCAAATAAACATTTGAATACTCTTCTTTTGGCATTTGGGTCAGGTTTTGACAACCAAACTGCACATATTAAAATAATAGAAGACTGGAAAAAAGCTCTGGACGACAACAAATGTATTGCTGCAATTCTGGCGGATCTATCTAAAGCATTTGAATGTTTACCGCAAGATTTTCTGTTACTAAATTTGGAAGCATAATGGTCTGTCAAAAAATTCTCTAAAATAATTACAAGATTTTTTACATAACAACAAAACAACGTATAAAAATGGGAAGTTCTTACAGTGAATGAGATCGTATGTTTAAAGGTGTACCACAAGGATCAATTCTTCGTCCGTTTTTTTCAAGTCTTCATAAATGATATCTTTCATTTTTGTACAAAATAGAACCATTTATAATTATACTAATAACAACACTGTATCATATAGTAATTATGATATAGATAAAGTTGTTAAAAATTTAGAAGCTGATAGTTTTAATCAAATAAACTGGTTTTCGATACATTTAAGGCTAATCCTGACAAATTTCAGGCAATAGCCATTGAAAAAAACAACAAATAAACATAGTTTGACATTCAATGTAAATCAAAACAAAATCTGTTGTGAAGAAAATGATACAGTTCTTGGAATAACTATAGATTTGGACTATAACTATAACAATCATATACATTTAGTTGAGGGGAAATCGCCAGGTGGTTAAAACGTAGGAATGGTGGAATAACTATAGATTTGGACTATAACTATAACAATCATATACATTTAGTTGAGGGGAAATCGCTAGGTGGTTAAAACGTAGGGATGGTGGAATAACTATAGATTTGGACTATAACTATAACAATCATATACATTTAGTTGAGGGGAATTCGCACGGTAGTTAAAACGTAGGGATTGTGGAATAACTTTAGATTTGGACTATAACAATAACAATCATATACATTTAGTTGAGGGGAAATCGCTAGGTGGTTAAAACGTAGGGATGGTGGAATAACTATAGATTTGGACTGTAACTATAACAATCATATACATTTAGTTGAGGGGAAATCGCCAGATGGTTAAAACGTAGGGATGGTAGAATAACTATAGAATTGGACTATAACTTTAACAATCATATACATTTAGTTGAGGGGAAATCGCCAGGTGGTTAAAACGTAGGGATGGTATTTGGTGTTTAAAGAGTACATTTTAATTGGTGTTTAACTATATTGCAAATCTGCAGGACGATAAATATTAGTTCTATGGGCCGAACAAAATCATACAGGACGATAAATATTAGTTCTATGGGCCGAACCAAAATCCTACAGGACGATAAATATTAGTTCTATGGGCTGAACAAACACCTACAGGACGATAAATATTAGTTCTATGGGCCGAACAAAATCCTACAGGACGATAAATATCATAAGGGACAAAATCCGTCATCTTCTTTCAGTGGAATTAAAATCAGTAATCAAATAATTATTTTGGAAATAATCCCTGAGGATTTTCAATCCTTTAGAATAAAAACGATATCCTACATGATAAAGGTAATATCATACAGGATAAAGTTAATATCCTACATAATAAAGTTAATATCCTACAGGATAAAGTTAATATCCTACAAGATAAAGTTAATATCCTACAGGATAAAGTTAATATCCTACATGAGAAAGTTAATAACCTACAAGGTACAGTTTATGTCCTACAGGATAAAGTTAATATCCTATAGGGTAAAGTTAATATTATAGATGATACAATTAATATCCTACATGATAAAGTTAATATCCTACATGGTAAAGTTGATATCCTACAGGGTAAAGTTAATATCCTACGTGATGAAGTTAAAATCCTACGGGGTAAAGTTAATACCAAACATAATAAAGTTGATAACCTACATGATAAAGTTAATATCCTACAGGGTAAAGTTAATATCCTATAGGGTAAAGTTAATATCCTACAGGGTAAAGTTAATATTCTACAGGATAGAGTTAATATCCTACATGATAAAGTTAATATCCTACTTGATAAAGTTAATATCTTACATGATAAAGTTAATATCCTACATGATAAAGTTAATATCCTACATGATAAAGTAAATATCCTACAGGGCAAAGTTAATATCCTACAGGATAAAGTTAATATCCTACAGGATAAAGTTAATATCCTACAGGATAAAGTTAATATCCTACAGGATAAAGTTAATATCCTACAGGATAAAGTTAATATCCTACAGGGTAAAGTAAATATTCTAGATGATAAAGTTAATATCCTACATGAGAAAGTTAATATTCTACAGGGTAAAGTTAATATCCTACAGGGTAAAGTTAATATCCTACGAGATAAAGTTAAGATCCTACGGGGTTAAGTTAATATCCCACATGATAAAGTTAATATCTTACATGATAAAGTAGAAATTAATATCCTACAGTGTAAAGTTAATTTCCTACGGGGTAAAGTTAATATCCTACGCGATAAAGTTAATATCCTAAGTGATAAAGTTAATGTCCTACAGGGTAAAGCCAATATCCTACAGGGTAAAGTTAATATCCTACAGAGTAAAGTTAATATCCTACAGGGTAAAGTTAATATCCTACGTGATAAAGTTAATATTCTACATGATAAAGTTAATATCTTACATGATAAAGTTAATATCCTACATGATAAAGTTAATATCCTACATGATAAAGTAAATATCCTACAAGGCAAAGTTAATATCCTACAAGATAAAGTTAATATCCTACAGGATACAGTTAATATCCTACAGGGCAAAGTAAATATTCTAGATGATAAAGTTAATATCCTACATGAGAAAGTTAATATCCTACAGGGTAAAGTTAATATCCTACAGGGTAAAGTTTATATCATACAGGGTAAAGTTAATATTCTACAGGATAGAGTTAATATCCTACATGATAAAGTTAATATCCTACATGATAAAGTTAATATCTTACATGATAAAATTAATATCCTACATGATAAAGTTAATATACTACATGATAAAGTAAATATCCTACAGGGCAAAGTTAATATCCTACAGGATAAAGTTAATATCCTACAGGATAGTTAATATCCTACAGGGTAAAGTTAATATTCTAGATGATAAAGTTAATATCCTACATGAGAAAGTTAATATTCTACAGGGTAAAGTTAATATTCTACAGGTAAAGTGATCTCAGGAGCTATCTTCATTTTTTAAATTTGAAAAAAATAGCAAATAAAGGAGGAAAAGATAATCATGAATAATGTAACGGATAACTATATTTCCTCTCATAGTTTTATTATTAAATGAATAAGAAGTCCAGTACAATCAAGACACAAATTTAACCTTTGTTTTTACATCAGCTGTGAAATCTGCGATTAAAAATTTAAAGAAAATAATAATCGTGAAAAGTGGTTTTAGTGTGCTGCATACGAATTTTTATAATAACTATCTTTTAGAGATCGTTTTCAAATCACAAGACACTATAAGATAGAAAATGGAATATTAGCAATGCTGTCATTTGTTATGTGAATGTCGATGTCAAATGAATGATACATCATTTGGACTTAAAATATGTGTCCTTGACAATATACATATAAAATGAAATTGATACTGTTTACGTTTATGAGTTTATATTCATGTTTAAAAGAAGCACTTGAAAGTGTTCATTAAGATCATATTATTAAAAACTGGTTTTGATAATACGACGTTTATTTCATTCAATGGCCGAATATATTTGTAATACATAAAGGATGATCAGCTGAGATACTACTGACAACTTTTCCATTTAATACGTTTTTAAAAAATGCTTTATTTTTTATTTTGTCGAATGTCCAACATTAGAGGAAATTAGAGGGAAATAAATGTTTAAAGTTATGAAGTAGACGAAACTTGAGAACTTTAGTTTATGATCAATTTCTAAATATATTTACGGAAAATTAAAACAAATTCAAATATACAATTTATCATGTAACATGTGTGTTTTGTTCATTTTCAAAAATCAGTATCTCATATGCCTAAAAGATAGACGAAAGATCCAAAAGGACAGAAAACGCTATGTATGGTTAAAAAAAGACCAATAGACGAACAATAGTACACAAACACAATATAGAGAACTAAAGACTGAACAATACTAACCCTACCAAAAATTGGAGGTGACCTCAGGTGCTCTGAAAGGGTAAACAAATTCTGCTCCACCTTTGACACCCGTCGTGTTGAATTAAACTATGTCCAGTATCATATTGCTTAATATCTATTGCAGATTAAAACAGTTGAATTGTTTGTTACTACTGAGTTAATGGAACTCTATGAAGCTAGAAAAAAACAATTCAATTTTCATTTGTAGATTTTTTTGATTTTTTTTTGTATTATCTGCTTGTATCCTAAAATACCGTTAACGTAAGGTTTCGTTTACTTTTTTAAGTATACGTTATTGTGATAACATTTTTTTTTTAAATCAGACGTGGTTAGATTGTAAATGGAAAAATATCCACCAGACTACATGTGCGTGTAAGGAATTATAGGTTAACGTAAATTATTTTACAAAAATACTTCAATCAAACAACAATGTTAATTGTGTTCATCAAGATCGAATTTTAGAATATCATATACCAAGTTCATCATCCTATTTTTTTCTTAAGTCACTATAACGCATTAACCGAGTTTAATAATACGCCAAATACAATTATTCTTTTGCTATTTTTGTAGATATTCAACTAATTCATTTGCATATGAAATAGTTGTACTTAAACAGTTTCTGTCCTACTATCTGACATTTAAAAACATAGGTGGGTATAAACTGAATTTTTAGACCGTAAACTATTATAGAAAACCAGTAATATGAGTATAATGATGTACCTGAATTTTTGATGACATAAAAGTCGGTAAATACTTGCTATTGTATTCTATATATTCATTATATTTTTGATGATGATTAAGTCAACTGTGTTCTATCAATTGCAAGGAATGGTATATTCAGTTTTTTTTGTGGTGTGACTATATAAATAAAAGGAATCGTCCATTCTGTTTTTTTCTGCCTCTTTGGCAATAGTATTATGTACTTGAAATGATAGGCTCATCTTTAACTTGTGATTTATATCAATCTAGTTAACGTTTAAGATCGTGTATGTGCCCAAAACAATCGGCTTGATATACTGAGCTTAACGAGATAACATAGAAAAAAGAATATATACTAATAATAAAGAGAGTGTATGACATTCTGACGTAAACATGTAAGAATAAGATGTCTCTTTGACACATTCTTCATTACCATTCTCAATTTATATGCAGAAGCATGGATTGATTAATATGATGACACACATCTGACATGTTTCACAACAATTGTAGATAACAATACGGAACAGTACGAGGCTAAGGAATGCAAGTCAGGAATGTGGCAGTTGATTTTCACTCGTTTACATGGTGGAAAACTTTGAATTTTGATAATTAAACATTCCGGAATCAACCTTGGAGTTCTGTGCTTTTGAATTTGTTTGTCTATTTAGAATGCAGAAGGCTTATTATCATCAGCGTTTTCTCATTTATTTTACATCTGAAATAGTTTTGAAAACAATACTGACAATATGCCTGATTTATGATAAAGACATCATCTTTCAATAATCTTAATTGAGGTCTGGAGGTGGCATGTAAGTTAACTACTAGATGTCCTTGATATTTATGTATTAGTGTCATTTTATTTATTTTCTTTTGTTACATCTTTTGACATCGGACTCGGACTTCTTTTGAACTGAATTTTAATGTGCGTATTGTTATGCGTTTAATTTTCTACTTTGGCTAGATGTATAGGGGGAGGGTTGTGATCTCATAAACATGTTTAACCCCGCCGCAATTTTGTGCGTGTCCCAAGTCAGGAGCCTATGGCCTTTGTTAGTCTTGTATGATTTTTTAATTTTTGTTTCTTGTGTATAATTCGGAGTTGCGTATGACCCCCATTTTCACTGTACTAGTATACATATTTTTAAAGGGCCAGCTGAAGGACACCTACGAGTGCAGGAATTCTCTTTACATTGAAGACCAATTGGTGGCCTTCGGCTGTTGTCTGCTCTATTGTCGGGTTGTTGTCGCTTTGACACGTTCACCATGTCCTTTTTATACTATTGCTATTTAAACAAAATATACAAAATGTTTTGTTCATTAACCACCAGAATGTCTCAATAATTTAGCCGGAATTATTAGATTCAGAGGAGACTATTATACAATTAATGTCTTCTGATAAAGAAAAGATGCCGTTTCAATGACCTGTGAACATGTGACTGCCGAAGTGAATGTCAATTTTTAAAAAGTCAACTAAACCACATAAATACCGGCCCTTAAGACTGCGATAATTGTTTTATTCCATATTCAGAGAGAAATATATGTATTTGAAATTATTTACCAAACGTGTTTTGCAAAATACAACGAAATAATACACGTAATAGAACGCAACGTTTTGCGCCGTGAATTTACTGTTTCTAACGATGAATACGCTTATTTAATCAAAATCCCTTTTCTATAGGAAAACCTACTTAAGTTTAAAAATATCAGGTGAATATGGAGTAAGACGTTTTAAAAACTTTCGCAAGGGATCGTCTAAGCCAATCAAATGTTGATTTCGCTTTCCATATTTATATACAGTGGAAAAAAGACATGTCTGCCTTGAATATTTAGCTTGTCGACGCCTGTTTTCATGTTTCCTGATCCTAAATTTGGTTGAAATTCGGTCGATTATGTCATTTTATACCAAAATATGTTATCTAAGACTATTTTGGAAGTAAAAATCAGCGCTAATTATTAATGTCAACGTGAAACCTTTTTAATCATGTTACGCTGAACTTTATAATCGGGGCTAAATTCAAAGTTTCGGGGATCAATATATTTTACACATGGCATTAAGTATTTCACATACTTAAAGACACAAACTGTGAAGGAGAATATTACAACAGTCAAATCGAAATATATTTTTTAAAACTATTCATATTCAATTAAGTAATTTAAAAAACATCACATGACTGGGCAAGTCAGAATGGGCATACTGATATAGTAAAGATACTGTTAAAGAAGAATCCTAATGTGGATATATATGACAAGGATGACTGTAGTTCTTTGTACAGGGCAAGTGCAGAATGATGGTTTCCCACCACTGATCCAGTCATGTATCAGTAACCACACCAGTATAGTATAGCTTTTAATTAAACATAAACCAAACATAAATGCCCAGACATTTGATGGTGGTAATGATTTATATCTCAGTGCAAAAAATGGAATCATAGAGATAACAACATGACTGTTAGAGAACAATGGTGACTGTAACATCTGTATCCAGAGTAAACAGTTTATAGCAGATACAGTGAATAATCACCCACTGTACACCATGGACACATTAGACGAAATAAAACAAGGCTTTTTAAATGAATTTGTAAAGAATAAATCATCACATGTAACAGATTATGTCAATAAGAAGTCAGTAGATTATGCCTTTGATGTAATAGCTGGTTCTTCTCCATTACACTTTGCATGTTTTGAGGGTAATATAGATAGTCAGTTGTCTTCTGGACTACATTGCTGACACCAACATGACAAAAGAAGATGGAACAACACCATTATTTTTTGCATGTGAAGTAGGACATGAAGATATTGTATGTTTATTGTTTGATAAAGGAGCAGATACATAGATATGTAGACTAGATGGGACATCTCCGTTAACCATTGCAACAAATAATGGACATACATCTATAGTAATGATGTTAAAAATCACACAAAGAAAGAAGAAAGTTTAACTTTCTTCTTCTTCTTAAATCTTGTTCTTTGGGCAGTGATTTTTCATGACATGTAAAAAAAAATTATGCAGGGAATGTTGAAATTTTTTCTTTTATTAAACTCTTGTACTTTAGTCAGTGGTTTGTAATGACATGTAAAAATCATGCAGCAGATGAGAAAAAAAAAACGTTCTTTTTTATTTTCTTGTTGTTATGTGTTTGTTTATGTTTGGTATTTACTGCAATTCATCCCATCATATTCTCTCTATTTTTACACATGCAGTTAAGCTTCACATTACGTGAACATATATCTTAATTGTATCACAAGGAATAGAAGAAACATTTTAGATTCAAATGCAGTAAAAATATTTTGTTGATGCCAATGAATAAAACTGTACCACACTTAGTACACATTGTATTTCTATTGTTACTTAGTATTCTTTTTAATTACTTCATTGTTTTCTAAATTCACATTTCTTTCTGCCTGACTAGCCAGGTCATTTTTTGTATTATTTAGTGTAACAATATTCAATTCAGAAAACAAATAAATAAATACGTACATGTACATCAATACAATACAGGTATCGGAAAACAAGTGATAAGTCACTTGTAAAACTCTTTTTGAATGGCGAAATTAATTACAATGGACAGACAAATTTACAATCATATCATTGCCTAATTTGCTTCTCGTGTTAAACATACACCATTTTACTGTATTATTGGTAGGATAGGTGTAGTCCGTTGTCTTCTGAACCACACTGCCAACATAAACATGACAAAAGAAGATGGAACAACTCCATTATTTTTTGCATACGAAGTGGGACATGAGCATATTGTACGTTTATTGTAAGATGGTGCAGTTATATATAGCGGTATGCGCTTTGCTCATTGTTAAAGGTCGTATTGTGACCTATAGTTGTTAATTTCTGTGTCATTTAGTCTCTTGTGAAGAGTTGTTTCATTGGCAATCATACCACATTTTCTTTTTGTATGTATACAAATATAGCCTACCATTTTATTTGTATTGTTATGTAGAGTCGTGTTTTCTCTTGTGTAACATTTTACTGATTGTATGACGTACTTTTATGTACTGTATACAAATATAGCCTACCGTTTTATTTGTATTGTTATAAATGTTTGTTCGTGTTTTCTCTTGTGTATGTATTCCTTTCTATATTTTTGCTAACATGACAAACCCCTATATTGTTTGTTTTGTTTGGATGTTTGGGAACTGTATAATTGCAAGATAAATATGTTGTATTTAATCTGTTAATAGAACTAAAACCATACTTTCTAAAGAAGTAAAACAGTGATTTATATATGCTAAAGAAATAATATTGTATCACAGCATGTTTGAAAGGCCATATAAGATCTGTCATCACTTTGGGTCCATTGTTTGTTTGTCTTTCCGTCTATTGCTTTTCAGCTTTTGAAAGATGATTTTATTTGAAACCTTGAATGAGTTTTTACTTAATTTTGTATGCATTTTTATACGACCACAAACAAATTTGTGGTCGTATAATGGTATTACGTCATCATATGCATGGTCCGATGAATTTTGAATTACCTTTACAATTCTAAGTTCTTTGACTACAGTTATTCTGTGTCAGAAACCTATTATGTGTCAAATATTGAATTACAATCCAAATTCAGACCTGTATCAAGCGCGAATATTGTGTCCATTTTTGCCCCAACTGTTCAGGGCTGGACCTCTGTGGTCGTATCCAGCTGCGCTCGGCAATTTATTTCTTCTGGTTTAAACATTCAAAATTTATATTCGTATGATTGATTTAAAGATTTTTTACTTATGTCACTTTAAGTTTTTATATTGGTGAAATTGTACTGACAAAGATAATACTAAATATATTGTTTTTGTTTGAAGTCTTATGACTAGCTTGGTATTAAACATGATTGAAACTCTCAAAAAGGATCAGAGGCAAAATTGAACTAAAAATAATGAGTAAAGCAGGAAAGACTTTTCAGTGTTTGCACTCTTGTTTCAAATTCTTTGATCTCTCCTGGAAGTTATGAAAGTAATAGACTAAATGCTGTGTATAACCACCCTGCTTCAAAAAAAGTATGAAACTTACTTGCCTTGCCAGTTTTTTTACTATTTTGTAGTAACCTCATAAAGTTTTAACATGGCAGCTAACACCATTTTAAGTCAATATTTTATATCCGTTTTCAAAATTGCTAGGGCTGTTTCAAAAAAATCTTACTGCAAGAATTGTTTATAAGTTATTTACTGAAATGTTCTTGACTGAAGAGTATTTTTTTCTCTTTCGAATTTTTGTGAAATTTGTCCTAATTTTTAACATTGCAGAGTAATGCATCTGTAGAAAAACAAGTTTCAATATGACAGCTTCTGGTGCAGTAAAATATGTACCATTACTATGACAGTTTTAGATAAATTTCCCTGGTAAAGAAATGTTCAACATCACAGTTTTACTGTCTAGAGATGTCATGTTATCAATGCAGACTCAAGTTTATTAATGTTAATTAATTCCTTGTAAGTTACAGCAAAATCAATCTATATATTGTGATAAGTCTCAAGTTATAGAATTAAGATTTTCCAGTAACAATTATTTTTACCATTAATTAATATTTGAATTATATATTGTAATATAGAAATATATTTTGATGATATAAAAATAATCATAATAAAATCATTTATCAGTATTTTATGTATTTTAATTTACTTAACTATATGTTAATTTGTTGACAAGACAACTGCTGATAGTTCTTCTACGTTTGGGTTTGACCAGTATTCAATGTGAATATGATAGATTTGGAGAATGCATTCATCATTTTGTCTTTGCAGTTTACATTTCATAATGACAAATTGTGCAATTAACATGACGGAGTAGTGTAACCAACTTTTTTACAAAAAAAGCAAGTAGGCCAAACAAACCTTTTACTTGCTAGCATTAGGATAACAGATGACGGAGTAGTGCAACCAACTTTTATACAAACAAAGCAAGTAGGCCAAAAAAACCTTTTACTTGCTAGCATTAGGATAACAGCTTTAACTACAAAAGTCAACTTGGCTTTATTATAATCATATCATAAAAGATGTCTGGGAGTCAGCTTTATAGTTTTCTTAGGGACAGAATATTTCAATCCAAAATGATTATTTCACACAACTTGTTTTGATATTGCTCCGTTGGGGAAACTGTACTGATTTTAGGATTAATAGGTCATGTTACAGTGTCTGTAAATCTACTGAAAGTTTTGAGGCCTATATTGAGTTTTAGGTAACTAATATAAAGATATGGAGATGCCAATGAGACTATTATACCATAGAGACCAACATTATATGTCATCAGCTATAGGTCACCATAAGGCCTTCAACAATTAGCAAAACCTATAACTGTAGTAAGCTGTATAAGGCTCAGACATAAAAAAAAAACTATATTATATTTCAAAAAAACAAGAGTACACACGTTTTAATGTCTCGTCAGCTTTACTGACCATTGATTTTATGTTGAAAGTCTTAAAGATAAAGGTTTAACTAAAAAAATCACAGAAACTCAGGTCAGATAAATGCCGTCAAACAGACACCTTACAATTTGTGTATACACAAAATATAATTGACCTATTGCTTATGATAATTGAAAGACAGACAAAACAAAAAACACCACATTTACCAATGAACCATGAAAATGAGGGCAAGGTCAGATGATACCTGCCAGACAGACATATACACCTTACAACCATTCCATACACCAAATATAGTTGACCTATTGCTTATAGTACTGGAAAAACAGACCAAAACCAAAAAAACTTAACATTGGCCAATGAACCGTTAAAATGAGGTCAAGGTCAGATGATAACTGCCAGACAAACATGTACACCTTACAACGAGTCCATACACCAAATATAGTTGAGCTGTTATATATATATAGTACTTGAAAAACAGATCAAAACACAAAAACTTAACATTAAACCAATGAACCATGACAATGAGGTCAAGGTCAGATGAAAACTGCCAGTTTGACATGTACCCATTACAGTCATTCCATACACCAAATATAGTTAACCTACCGATTATAGTATTTGAGAAACGGACCTTATCACGTAACTTTCACCTTGATCACTGATCCATGAAATAATCCCAACAGTTTAGGAATTAGGGGCCAAAAAGGGACCCAAATAAGCATTTTTCTTGGTTTTAGCACCATAACGTTAGTATAAGTAAATAGAAATCTATAAAATTTAAACGCTAGGTTTATGACCATAAAAGGAAGGTTGGTATTGATTTTTGGAGTTTTGGTCCCAACAGAATAAGGGGTCCAAAGGGTCCAAAATAAAACTTTGTTTGATAAGGTCTATGTCAGGCGAACCATATCTGACGGACATTTAGACGTTGTAACTCATATACAAAATATGGTTATCCTATTACTTATAATAAGTGAAAAATTCACATGCCAAAAAAACTCAAATTTGCAGTCGCTGAACCATGAAAATTGGGGTCAAGGACATTGGACATATGACAGACAGGAACTTCGCAGCATAAGGTATCAACATAAAAGATATGAAGCATCCAGGTCTTGTACCTTCTAAAATATAAAGCTTTACACATATAGTTTACACCGCCGGATAGTAATACATATGTCTCGCATACTGCGACGAATTTCGACGGCGAAACAAAAACTAAACGGCCTAATGTATGTGCAAGTCCAAAGCCATAAGGCACAGAAGACTGAAATTGTGGCAATATTAATTGTTTCCTGATGCTATCTTTAAATCAAATGTCCTATCTTCACGAAAATTTGGGAAAGGTTTTGCTTCAGGACAATATATATTGAGTAATGAATAACCTATCTGGGGTGTACAATTTCTTTTTGAGAGATAAAAATCCCTAGTATTTTAAATATCAATTGTTAATTTTACAATGGTTATCAATAGACTGAAATTATTTGTGGTGTATTATTTCCCTGAAGGTCTCAGTGTAACTTTCAAGAAGAACAAATAAAAAAATCCAAATTTGATTTTGTTTGTGTCGAGTAGACATGACATGTGATATAAGAACCACATATTGTAGTCTAGTGGTAGCGTGCTTGCCTTCGAGTGTTGGAGGACGTGAGGTCGAGCCAAAACAGGTTCAAAGACTTGAAATGTGCTGTTCTCGGCTCTGCGTGGAGCATATAGAAGTAAGAGCTCTAATCAAGAACAATGTGTTCATGTAATATATGTTTCTGTGGACTATAACCATGTGAACTAGCATTGGTTTCTTACTCGATTTGTCTCTAATTTTTCTGGGAGTTTTTGTCGGACCTGTTGTCACGGAAGCGAAAAAGCGATCATACTCACTGTCTTCAGCGTCATCAGTCTGTTGTTTAAATATAAAAAAAGAAGATGTATGATTTTTGATGAGACAACTATCCACCAGAAAACAAATGACGTATATGTTAGCAACAATAAGTCGCTGCACGGCTTCAACAATGAGTAAAGCCCATACTGTATAGTAAGTTATAATGAGACAAATAAATTTATGTGCAGTATGCGTACGAATTTTTGGATCTATTTTAGTCTATCTTTTAACAATAGAATAAACTAGTTATGCAAATTAGTAAGGTATATAATAGATTGAAAACGGGTTTTTAAGTTTATCGAAGGCTGGGCGGTGACCACTCAACTCAATTTTTTTTTTTTTTTTTTTTTTTTTTTTTTTGTATTGTTAAATGTGTATAAGACGTCTGTAGTGAATATGTATATATAGTATACTGATTTGTAATGTTTAATTTATAGATTTGATAGGATGAAGTGTTTATGCAGAGATGTTTGATGAAATGAAATGAAAAGACATTGATAGAAAATTGATTACTAGTAGATTGTGAATTATGATGAATAAATATAAATGGTCACCGTGCCTGTTAGTATCAGAACTATTCTTGTCTTATGTGTATACATATATACAATATGAGTCAGTTTAGAATAGAAATTAGGAGCAGAATTGTACAAGAAAAATAGAGCAAGTTAGCACATAAATCTGTTATGTTCGTTTGAACATCGTGAATTAAGATCATAACTATCCACCAGAGAACAAATGAAGTAGATGTAATCAACAATAAGTCGCCGTTCAGCTTCAACAATGAGTAAAACCTAAACCGTATAGTTAGTTATTATAAATGGCTCCGATATGACAAAATGGTACAACTCTAACGAGAAAACTAATTACATGATTTATGAACAAAACCATGAACTTTGACAGATGCTTCTTCATGATCAATAGACAGTAGCCAGTGCAAATTTTAATTTCTTTTTCATTCTTTCAAATTTCACATTACAGTTTTGAATTTTCAAATATATTTATCTAGAGTACACGTGTATCACTGAGGAAACAATAATTGTCGAATTGTGATATGCTGCATATAATTTGTACCATTAATGTGGTGATAGCAGGTTCAGAGTCATATTGTATAACATATTATAGTCCGGATATTCATGTAATATTTGCCACTGTACGTTAAACAAAAATTCACCCTCCTGTCGTTCCAGATAGAATACAGATCTCATTATTTTCTGCATCGGATGGAATCTAAGAGAAACCTCGATGTGCACCGTGGTTGTCTAAATATTACTCTATGGCTTTTTTCTTCAATTCACAGTTGTGACGTGGTCGTCAGTTTGCAAAGAATTCTGCTCAAATCAGAGCTAGGTGTGAGAGTATTTTTTCTACGTGCCGAAAGCCTCACTTTTACTTTGAGCAATAAGATCGCTAGTTCTGTGAATTTTGTGTTTTTTGCTGTGCATATACTGATTTTGTGTCATGGAAGGATACCCCATATCATTTCTTTTCTACTATTATTAGATTTTGTGTCATAGAAGGATACCCCATATCATTTCTTTTCTACTATTATTAGATTTTGTGTCATAGAAGGATACCCCATATCATTTCTTTTCTACTATTATTAGATTTTGTGTCATAGAAGGATACCCCATATCATTTCTTTTCTACTATTATTAGATTTTGAGTCATAAAAGGATACCCCATATCATATCATTTCTTTTCTACTATAATTAGATTTTGTGTCATAGAAGGATACCCCATATCATTTCTTTTCTACTATTATTATGTGATATCCTTTATTTCAAGTAAAGGTTGATCGACGTGTTAAAAGGTCATGTTTGTTATATCACTCCACAGATCGAAATTAAAATGGATGATTGAGATTTTAAAAAAAAAAGTTTTATCCCAATAGATATTGCCTATCCTACCACAGGAAGTTGGTCACGTTGTTGTCTTGTTTGATATATATTTTAATGCGATTGCTTTGTGGTGTACTATGTACTGACGTTAGATCTTAATGCGTTTGGTATTTGGTGTTTAGGTATTGACGGTTGTTACTTGGTGTTTAGGTATTGATTATCAGATTATTATCGTGATATATGGACTGCCCACAGAACAGTGATATTAACTAAGACAGCGATAATGACCAAGCCGTATAGGTAGCACATGTATTACATTAACGAGCAGTATGTAGCCCATGTATTACATTAACGAGCAGTAGGTAGTCCATGTATTACATAAACGAGCAGTAGGTAGCCCATGTATTACATTAACGAGCAGTATGTAGCCCATGTATTACATAAACGAGCAGTAGGTAGTCCATGTATTACATTAACGAGCAGTAGGTAGTCCATGTATTACATTAACGAGCAGTAGGTAGTTATGTATAACATTAACGAGAAGTAGGTAGTCCATGTATTACATTAACGAGCCGTAGGTAGTCCATGTATTACATTAACGAGCAGTAGGTAGTTCATGTACCTTCAATAACTATAATGTTTATTTCATTGAGGAACCATTTTTTTTAATTCGTGATGAAATGTTATACTAGAGAATAAAGCATGTCATGTGGCCCCTTGTTGTTCAATAACAGAAGCTAATGCTTCCCCTTCCAGAGCACCTGAGACCACCCCCATTTTTTTGGTGGGTTGTGTTGCTTAGTCTTTAGTTTTCTATGTTGTGTCTTGTGTTCTATTGTTTGTCTTTTTCTTTTTTAGCTATGGCATTGTCAGTTTATATTCGTTCTATTCGTTTGACTGTCCCTTTGGCATTTTCGCCCCTCCTCTTAACCGATATGAAATATGATGTATTATCAAAATGTGTATGACTACTTCCCCCTGACTTTGTTCAAATCAGTCCAGGGATAAAATCATGATGGTTGTTGAAATTAAGTGGAATAATTGCTAGAACTTGCTGTTGAATATAAAAGTAAGAAAACTCGGTTTGTTATATTGAAAACGAGACAAGGATCAACTAGAAACTAAGTTATAAGTTCAAGACAACTTTAAGAGAAAAAGTGAAAAACATGTACGTTTCGATCAAATTTGCATTGAATAATTAATTGAACTTCAATGGCAAATATTTCATGTACATTGAGGAAATATATTAGACGTTGTCAACCAAACGGAATCCATGTATACATTTGTAAAAGAGCATACGAACTTTGAGTAGGATATTAACGTTATCATGTAGGATATTAACTATATCATGTAGGATATTGACTTTATCATGTAGGATATTGACTTTACCCTGTATGATATTAACTTTATCATGTAGGATATTAACTTTACCCTGTAGGATATTAACTTTACCCTGTAGGATATCAACTTTATCATGTAGGATATTAACTTTACCCTGTAGGATATTAACTTTACCCTGTAGAATATTAACTTTATCTGGTAGGATATTAACTTTACCCTGTAGGATATTAACTTTATTATGTAGGATATTAACTTTACCATGTAGAATATTAAATTTACCTTGTAGGATATTAACTTTATCATGTAGGATATTAACTTTACCCTGTAGGATATTAACTTTATCATGTAGGATATTAACTTTACCCTGTAGGATATTAACTTTACCCTGTAGGATATTACCCTGTAGGATATTAAATTTACCCTGTAGGATATTAACTTTATCATGTAGGCTATTAACTTTATCATGTAGGTTATTGACTTTACCCTGTAGGATATTAACTTTATCCTGTAGAATATTAACTTTACTATGTAGGATATTAACTTTATCATGTAGGATATTAATTTTATCATGTAGGATATTGACTTTATCACGTAGGATATTAACTTTACCATCAAGGATATTAACTTTACCATAAAGGATATTGACTTTATCTTGTAGGATATTGACTTTATCTTGTAGGATATTAATTTTATCCTGTAGGATATTAATTTTATCCTGTAGGATATTAACTTTATCATGTAGGATATTGACTTTATCACGTAGGATATTAACTTTACCCTGTACGATATTAACTTTATCATGTAGGATATTGACTTTATCATGTAGGATATTAACTTTACCATGTAGGATATTGACTTTATCATGTAGGATATTAACTTTATCATGTAGGATATTGACTTTATCATGTAGGATATTAACTTTATCTTTTAGGATATTAACTTTACCATGTAGGATATTGACTTTATCATGTAGGACATTGAATTTACCCTGTAGGATATTAACTTTATCATGTAGGATAGTGACGTTCTCCTGTATGATATTGACGTTATCCTGTAGGATATGGACTTTACCATGTAGGATATTGACTTTACCCTGTAGGATATTCACTTTACCCTTTAGGATGTCGGTGATTTAGAGACAGTTTAACTTACGCGTCAAACGTTAACACTACTTTTAACGCCGTTTCCATTCACATTGTTAACGTCATCATTATCTTCTGTTAATGTTGTTCTATTGTTATGTATCATGTTACTATATTGAGTTCAGATTACCCATCGAGGAGCCGCGAGGAGATTAATTTTAAAGATTGAAGAGGAATTAGAGAAAGAAACAACACAACGCGACGAAATAAAAAGCCTATGTGATACTTTGAAGAAGAAGAGGGATATTTTTTCGGAACTTGATAATGAAATATTAGAGGAGATTGCAGAGGAAAACATGGAAGCAGAGATAGAAGACTCAGATCGGTATGTTTTAGATATAGAACGAATTTTGACAAAAGTACGCAATTCATCAAGTTCAAAACAGAAAAATAAACCAAATGAAACTAGCTCTAATCAGAACTTAAATCCAAATGCAGCAGATTTTGTATTTATCAACTCCACATCTACATGTAATTCTCCACATCTACATGTAATTCTCCACATCCCATGCAGAATAATGATATGCAATACAGATCGACAATGAGCGCAACAAATTCAAGCATCTACCACAAGCTACCAAAATTGAATCTTCCATATTTTAATGGCAATTTGTTAAACTGGCAACCTTTCTGGGATGCGTATCAATCAACAATATACGATAACCAAACATTAACAGACGTGCAGAAATTTACGTATTTGCAAAATCAAATTCAGGGAATAGCCGCGCAATGTATCGCCGGTTTACCACTCACAAGTGCAAATTACTATCAAGCCGTATCAATACTGAGAGAGAGGTTTGGTCAGAACCACAAAATCACGAACGCATATATTCAAAATGTAATTGATTTACCCGCACCGAGGTCAAACGCAGACAGTTTGTGAAACTTTTCCGACAGAATTGAGTGTAGCATACACGGATTAGAATCGTTAGGAACAAACGAGAGAACATTTGGAGCCATTCTTACGCCTATTAAATACAATAAATTGCCGTCCGACGTACGAAAAAACATAACCCGAGATCGCGGAAACGACGACTGGGACATCGAATCATTCAGAACAGCAATAAAGAGGGAGGTATGCGTACAGGTCGCAGGACAATCTACAGGTCCAAGTAATGAAGATTTAGAAATTTTACCGACCGCTTCGTTTATTGCAGAAACATTTCCCAGAAAGAACAGAAAACAGTCACGTAAGAAATGTTTATTTTGTGAAGTATCCCATCATCCAAATACATGCAAAAACGTGAAAGATGTTGAGAAACGAATTGAAATTGTGAAGCGAAAAAAGGTATGTTTTAACTGTTTCGGAAGTCATAGAGTAGCTGAATGTAAGTCTAAATTTATATGCCGCCAGTGCGGAAAGAAACATCACACGAGTATACATGTACAAGTACATTACACAGAACCAAAGAGCTTAACCGAAAACCAGTATAGTACACAAAAGACCGTAGCACATACCGCCGTAGAGGAAACGCCACTAGAGCTTACCACATCATTACATTCTACTGTTACTGCTTATACAGATGTTTTTGAAAACTGCCGTAACTCCAGTTTGGTCCGAAAATCGATCTATCATGACAAATATTCTACTTGACGAGGGAGCACAAAATTCATTCATAACTGAAGATTTAGCTAGAAAACTAGAAATTGAATCCACCGAAAAGATTGCACTGAAAATATCTGGATTTGGAGGAAACGCAGGACAAGTTCGTCATCTTGATAAAGCAAACATAGCTATTGAAACTGTTGATAATCAAAGAATAGAAATAGAAGTAATAATTGTACCGAATTGTATCCGATATGCGCAGAAGACAAGTTTAACATATCTTTATTGATTGGTGCAGACTATTACTGGTCAATAGTTGAAGATGAAATAATAAGAGGAAATGGGCCGACCGCAGTTAAGTCGAAAATTGGTTACCTCTTGTCGGGACCCGTACTTACTAAGAACGGAAGCACTTCAAAACAGTCAGCAAGGCTGAATATTTTGACTGATCACAAAGCCGTTGTTTGCGACTTGGAAAAGTTTTGGAACTTAGAAGCGTTGGGGGTTTCAGGAAGCGATACCATTAAAAGTCAGTCTGAAGTTGTACGAGAATACGAAGACAAGTCTATAATACTAGAAAATGGACAGTACACAGCTAAGTTACCATGTAAACCAGATTTCCTTCCGCTGCCTCATAACAGGGAATTGGTTAAACAGAGGACAAGTAGCGTTATTAGGCGTCTAACCTGATTTACTTAAAATGTATGGAGATATCATAATGGAGCAGGAGAGACGACATTTTATTGAAAAGGTTGAAGAAACAAAACTTCCTACCGATCGACCCGTACACTATATCCCGCATCATCCTGTTTCCAAGGAATCATCTACTACGCAAATACGCATTGTTTATGATTGTAGCTTCAAAGATGGAAGAGTCAATCCAAATTTTTATTCATCCATTGGACAAGTCAGAGATCCTGAACAATCATTTTGCTGATATAGCTAATATTGATATAGAACCAGAAATTCCTGTTAATAATGAGCCTCCTCCATGTCGTTTAAACAAATTTGTCATCACTGAGAAAGAAATTTTAGACCAGTTAAAAATTTTGAATGTTAATAAACCAGCTGGACCTGATGGTATCAGTCCTAGAATTTTAAAAGAGGTTGCTAGCTTTATTTCTAAACCATTGACTAAGTTATTTAATATGTCTCTATCAGTTAAACAGGTTCCACTGTTATGGAAAATTGCACATGTTAATCCTATCTTTAAAGGAAAAGGTAGTCCACATTCAGCTCTAAACTATCGTCCAATATCTGTTACTAGTATTGTTTGTAAGATTATGGAAAAAGTTTTATTTAAACATTTGTATAATTATATGAGGAGTAATAACCTTTTGTCAAAGTTTCAATCTGGATTCCAACCAGGTGATTCTACTGTTAATCAGTTAATCGAAATATATCATAAAATTATTAGTAATATGGATAGTGGTAGGGATGTTAGGTTTGTATTTTGTGATGTATCTAGAGCTTTCGATAAAGTTTGGCATAAAGGACTTTTATTTAAACTGAAACAATCTGGCTTAAATGACCAGCTCTTATCGTGGATAGAAAGTTATCTTTCGGATCGTCAACAAAAGGTAGTTTCAGGAGGCTATCGTCAACTCTAAGAAGTGTACATGCAGGTGTCCCCCAGGGATCAGTTTTGGGACCCTTTCTGTTTCTTGTTTATATAAATGATATAGTTAATGACATTGCTAATGATATTAGACTTTTTGCAGATGACACCTCTTTATTTGTCATAGTAGATGATGATCATGATGTAGCAGCCACTTCTTTAACTAATGACTTAGATGTTATCTCAAATTGGGCAAAATCATGGGCTGTTCAATTTAACTCTAAGAAAACTAAAAATATTGTATTTACTAGAAGGGAAAGGGAGCATCCACCTGTATTTTTTGGGATAAATGGTGAAGAGGTTGAGAAAATAAATATTCACTGTCATCTTGAGATAACATTTCAGTCATCAGCTTCATGGCATACACATATTGATATTATTTATAAAAAAGCATGCTCTCGTCTTTCTGTGCTTCGCCAAGTTAAGCACTTATTAGATAGGAGTTCACTTATCCGTATTTATTATGCTTTTATTAGACCTATATTAGAATATGGTGATGTTATTTGGGGCAATTGTTCCCAGCATGAGACTGAGCTCCTTGAAAATATTCAGATAGAAGCTGCTAGAATTATTACAGGATTACGACGTAATTCCTCCAGACAAAAACTTTATATTGAGTTAGGTTTAGAAAATCTGGAGAATAGACGTAATAAACATAAGCTTATACTATTCTATAAAATATTAAATGGGATGACACCTGCATACTTATATGAGTTAATCCAGCCATATCTTCCCAGACAAACCCCTTATACTTTGAGGAATGAAAATAACACTTTTCACCCGCCTCTTGCTAGAACTAGCTCTTATTTTAATAGTTTCATTCCTTCCACTATAAGACTTTGGAATAGTCTTCCTTTGAGCTTACAAAAGTCACCAAGTTTGGGTATATTTAGAAGTGGACTGGATAAGTTTTATAGGACTGGTGATATATTTAAACCTTTCAACTATGGGATAAGGAAACTTAATATAAGTCATTGTCAACTCAGAAATAATGCTAGCAACCTTAAATCTCATTTATTTAATCAGTTCTTATCTGAGAACACTTTTTGCACAAACTGTAACCATCCTGTTGAGGATAACAAACATTTCTTTTTTATTTGCCCTAAGTATAATGATGTAAGACAGATCCTTCTTGATTCCATTTACTCCATTGTTGATAATGTTGACATAAATATTGAATTACTACTTTTTGGAAACAGATTATTATCATATGATATGAATATTGCTATTTTTAAATCTGTTCAGAAATATATCAGTGACACTCAACGTTTTGTTTGAAACTTACTTAATTTTTGTTTCATCTAGTTTTATTTTTTATTTTTTTATTTTTTTTCTACACTCCAACGTTAATTCATTTGTTCCACTAAGCAAGCTTAGTGTCTCCTTCAAGCCATATATATATTTCTAATGACTTATAAAGGATATTTGCATGTTTCAAGGTAATTTAAATAACTGAAGATTAATTGCCTATATATTTATTTATACTTTGCATTTATTAAGTAACACTGTAATCATATTTTGCTCGTGTGTGCTCACAAGTAGCATGCATGTTCCACTAAATTGCATTATTTTAAATACAGTTGTTGTATAAATTGAATCATACCTTGTACATGTATTATGGAGAGAGCTTTTATAGGCTGTGCCTGTTGCTCAATCCTTTTCATATCTTAATGAATAAAATATGTTTAAAATCAAATCAATCCAAGTCTAAATGAATGCTTAGAATCACACCCACCAGTTATGAATGATATTACGGGAATACTTGTGAGATTTCGCGCTAAGAAATGTGCTACAACATCAGATTTAGAAAAGGCATTTCTACAAATACAGCTCGACGAGAAAGACCGAGATGCAACGAGGTTCTTATGGCTTAGCGATCCTACAAACACATCAAGTCCGCTAATAACATATCGTTTTAAGTCCGTACTCTTCGGAGCTACATGTTCGCCATTCATTTTGAGCGCCACACTTCTCAAGCATTTTAAGGAAAATCCATTGAAACTTTCTGATACACTTGAAAATGTGTTATATGTGGACAACATTTTAACTAGCTTTGATAACGAAAATAGCGTAGTAGACTATTATAGGAGATCGAGAAAATTACTTACGAAAGGAGGATTCAACCTACGCTCATGGAATTCAAACAGTCTAAAATTACAAGAAATCGCTAGCAAATAACAAACCTTAGACAAAGATGAGCTTACAAAAATTCTTGGTATGCAATGGAACGCTAAATCGGACATGTCATTTTACCAAAGTAACACGTTCGAGATGGACAAAAAAGGAAAACTGACTAAAAGATATATTTTACGGCAATCATCCAAGATTTTCGATCCGTTAGGACTATTAAGCCCAGTTAATGTAAAGGCTAAAATCTTTATGCAATCACTTTGGAAGCTAAATTTGGAGTGGGACGAAATATTACCTGAAGATATCCAATCAAAATGGATATTAATTTCACGAGATCTAGCATCGAGCTTAGAAACAGAGATTCATCGAAGTACTCAAACACAGAACGAGAAAAACAGAAATTTACCAACTCTTCATGTATTTACCGATGCTTCAACTCATGCGTATGGCGCATGCGCGTACATCATGTATGACAGAAAACCAACAATAGTAATGGCAAAGAATCGAGTTGCGCCTATCAAGACTATAACCTTACCAAAACTAGAGCTTATGGGGGCTGTAATTGGAGCAAGACTTGCTGATCATATCTGCAAAAACTTCCCAGAAACTTTCAGTGAAATACAATTTTGGAGTGATAGTCAAATCGTACTTAGTTGGCTTTCATCCGTAAAACCACAGAGACAATTTATGCGAAATAGTATTGAAGAAATTAAAATTTTATGTGGAGATAATGTATGGAGATACAGCACTACGAAAGACAATCCCGCAGATCTGCTTACACGTGGTATAACATCTAAAGAACTGCAACAGAATGAAATATGGTTTAGTGGACCTAAATGGTTAAACAGCAAAGAAGATTGGCCGAGACATGGAACGGAAACAATGTAACGTCTAATGTATGTACAACAATGTCGGAGAACGATGACAAAATTGAAACAATGGAAAATAATCAAAATGTATGTATTGGTATAGGAGAAATCATAGATATCGAACGGTACAATTCTTATAGAAAGCTAACCCGCATTACCGCATATGTAATGAGATTCGCAACGAACTGCAGAGCAACGGAAACTGAACAAAAGAAAGATTTGTTACGTAGTGATGAAATTGAAAATGCAAAATTCCTATGGATAAGATATACACAAGGTAAAATATTTAGTGACGAAATAAATTGTATAGATAATTCTACAAAACGTAATACAATTGTGCGACAATTAAAACTCTTTCTAGACGAAAAGCAATTATTACGATGTGGTGGCCGCCGAATAGACAATGCGACAGTAGGAGAAACAGTCAAGTTTCCATATCTGTTACCAGCAAAGGACCGTATTACACATTTGCTAGTGTTAGAAGCACATGAGAACACACTACATTCAGGTATAAATATCACTCTAGCATACATACAACAAACATTTTGGATTCCGAAATTAAGACAGTGCGTGAAATCTATGTTGTCGAAATGTGTAACGTGCCGAAAAGTAATTGGAAAATCTTATTCCGCACCAGAAATTCCACCATTACCAAAGGAGAGAGTTCAAGATGCTATACCCTTTAGCATAACCGGTGTAGACTTCACAGGAGCGCTAACGATAAGGAACAGACACAACGAAGAATCGAAGGTTTACATTTGCCTGTTTACGTGTGCTGTCACTCGAGACGTACGTTTGGAGTTAGTTTACGATCTCAGCGAAGAATCTTTTTTATTGTGTTATCGGAGATTTGTAAGTCGACGATCAGTGCCGAAAATTATGATGTCAGATAATGCGCTAACATTAAAAGCTGCTTCAAACGAAGTTTCACGACTTTGCAATTCCACAAAAGTTAAAGAAAATGTTCGGAATCATGGCATTGAATGGAAATTCATCCCAAATAGAGCTCCATGGTTCGGGGGCATGTGGGAAAGAATGATTGGCTTAACAAAAGCATCACTTAAGAATGTATTAGGACGTGCACATGACAACGATGAGACTCTAAGGACTGTATTAACAGAGATTGAAGCCACGCTCAACGATCGACCAGTGACGTATATTTCAACAGATATCAGAGATCCGGAGCCGCTTCCACCATCCCATCTTATACATGGACGAAGAATAACAACTTTACCGTATGTATCGTCAAATAGCTATTGACAATCTAAATATTTGCGAATTAACACACACAAACTTGAACAATCAAGCGATACGACAGAGACAATTGATTGAGAACTTCTGGACAAGATGGAAAGGAGAATACCTTACTTCATTGCGAGAATATCACCAAAGAGCTGTAAGCGACGTTCGGAAGATCAAAGAAGGCGATGTCGTTCAGATACACGACGAATCAAAGCGCGTGCATTGGAGACTTGGAGTTGTGCAGGACACTGTTAAAGGCAAGGACGGCTTGGTACGCGTCGCTATGGTGCGTACCTAATCAGGAATTACAAATCGACCCGTGACGAAACTCTACCCATTAGAAGTCAACAGCATTGACTCGTATCTGAGACGTAGTGAACGAAGAAACTAACGTGTGTGAACAGACTTGTTAATTTTTCTTATTTGTGAAAAGACTGTAAATTCAAAGAGTTTTTTACGTAATTTAATAATTTAATCCTTTTTTTCATTATTTGTGAGATCAATCTATTTTTTGTTCTTTCCGCATGCCACTACATATCACAGCTAATGGACATTGCATCTGGTGGCCCCGAGTATGTCGGTGATTTAGAGACAGTTTAACTTACGCGTCAAACGTTAACACTACTTTTAACGCCGTTTCCATTCACATTGTTAACGTCATCATTATCTTCTGTTAACGTTGTGCTATTGTTATGTATCATGTTACTATATTGAGTTCAGATTATACGATCAAACGAACCAGACGTTGTTTTACTGCCTGTCTAGACTTTTAGATAACACATCCGTCACATAGGATGTCAACTTTATCATGTAGGATATTGACTTGATCACGTAGGATATTAACTTTACCATGTAGGATATTGACATTATCATGTAGGATACTAACTTCATCCTGTAGGATATTAACTGTACTTGAGAATCACTATGGCATGACTGGAGCGGGCCCCCTCTTAGGCAGTCAGTGCCCCCCCCCCCTTTATGAAAATATCTGGATCCGCCACTGCGGTACTCTTGGTTTAATAGCTTCTTTGTGAGCAGCAACCCTCTATCAAGGAACTCGTGCTAGAAAATACAAGCCCTGAAATATCGTATCAAATAGGAGATATATACTCCGTATGCAGCTAAGCGCTGCTGGAATGTTGCTACATTAAAATGTAACAATGGGCGAAAATAGGATTTTGAAAATGATTTCATTAAATTGATCGATTGGCGGATGTTTAATGTCCAGTGGCAAATGTTACATACATGTTCAGGACGAAAACAAATTCCCTATAAATACAATAATATAGGCCGTCGGGGAAGAAGATCGGGGCAAATGGAAAAAACTCACAGTATTTTAGTTAGTGACAGACATGTTGCCTTGCAACAGACCATCCCCGGACCCCTCAATGATTTATTGCAATGGTTCTAAACATACAGAGAACGTGGCACTCTCTCTTCACGATGCATCGGATTCAATGTCGGCTGAGTACTTGTACATCCCGCACAGCCAAACAGACGCCCCATTTTGGCGAGGATTTTACGGTCGATTGGAAGAAAACGTAAGTGAACATACTTATATTCCCCCAAAAAAAGTGAAATAACAGAAATTCAGAAGTCCAAGGAAAATTCAAAACAGAAAGTCCTTTATCAAATGGCACAAGGAAAAGGTCAAAAACATCAAACGAATGGAAAACAACTATCATATTCCTGTCATGGTAAAAGCATTTTCTTATGTTGAAAATGGTGGATTAAACATGGTTCTATAGCAAGCTGAACCTCTCACTTGTATGACAGCGATAAAGAATTATTGCTGTGTGCAGGACTTTGCAAGAAAGAGTTGTGTACAAAACGTGAAAACAATTTTCGCGCTAATTTATCCGTACTCATCAAGTTTAAAATGAGCAATTGTTGGGTTTTTGTCATATAAATAGGTAAATATCTTAATTCATTACTCTTTTATAATCATTTGTATTCAATGTATGTAATTTCCTCAAATATTCAAAATCGAATCTACTTTAATTTTTAACATCTAGTTTTATGCACATGTACACTTAACCCACAAATGTAAAAAAGAAAAGAAGATGTGGTATGATTGCCAATGAGACAACTCTTCACAAGAAACCAAATGACGCAGAAATTAACAATTATACGGCCTTCAACAATGAGCAAAGCCCATACCGCATAGTCAGCTATAAAAGGCCCCGGAATGGTCTACATTGACTATCGACTGCACCTGTTTATAAACTACATGTAAACATTGATTTTTATCAATGGGAACGTACTAGAGTAAAGTTTAAGTGTGAATTACCCTTACACCACACCGAATTACGTCAATACCAGCTACACCAAAAAACGACCGGCAATACATACTACATCAAATAACAACCGTCAATTCCTACTACACCAAAAAAACAAACGTCATTTTTTACTACACCAAATATTAACCGTCAATACCTACTAAACAAAATAACAACAGTCAATACCTTCTAAACCAATGCAAATGACAAACCGTCAATACCTACTACACCAAATAATAATTGTTAATACCTACTACACCAAATAACAACCGTCAATACCTACTACACCTTATAGTAAACGTCAATACCTACTACACCAACTAACAACCGTCAATTCCTTATACACCAAATAACAACCGTCAATACATACTGCACCAAATGAAAAACCGTCAATATCTACTACACCAAATAACAACTTTCAATACCTACTACACCAGATGACAACCGTCAATACCTACTACACCAAATGACGACCGTCAATTCCTACTACACAAAATAACAACCGTCAATACCTACTACACCAAACAACAACCGCCAATTTATACAGTCCGCCAAAAGTTAAGCACCACCGACATATAACTGGCAATATTTTTTAAACTATTGTGAAATTAATATTAATGTTTGGTGTTATGAATTACCTTTAACATACACTACGAAAATGCATTACGACCGAAAAAGATTGAACCCCGATAAAGCAGTCAAGCAACCTCTTATCAAATGTCATTTGAGTGTTTACAAATACCCTGTTTCTCCAGGTAGCCGCGTTAGTGTTCCTACATTGGTCTGTCGACTTCTTAGAGGCAGCCGAAGAGTATGTCATGGTGTATAGAGACCTATACTTACAGGCAGGCACTCTACCGTCAGGTTTCAATGGCATAATGACTATCTATGCTTGAACATAAAAAGATGACCAAACACTCATTGATCAGATGACAGTAGACTCCATAATACCAATTTCGCCGGAAACAAAACGGCCTTTGACCATAACAATGTTTGCACAAGGACTGCATTCAGTGCTGGTGGTGTTCCAGAACGGGGTTGCTTCTTATACCGTGATAAGCTTGGTTTGCATATTCTGCTGGGTAACATAAACGGACAGAAATACAGAGATTTTGTGCCTTAAAACATTGCAGTCCCTCATTTTAGTAATCTCCCACTTGCGTCAACATTGCCAAGACCCTTGTACATGGACGACAACGCTAGACCACACTGGGCAAGGATTTTAATTGAGCCCAAAGAGCAACAAGCCATTACACTATGTTTTGACCTTCCATGTCTCCATACATAAACCCTGTCAAACATTTCTGAGATGCCATTGGCGGAAATTTTGATCGCAGAGATCCACCTTCACGATATTTTGTCGATTTAAAAGTGGCATTTGTTCTTTAATGCAACATATTTCCTCATCTAAAGTTGTGAAGGCTTGTACTGAGAATGATACGTCGTGATATGAAACTGAACCGGAAAAGAGGTTGTTACACATGCTATTGACTCAAACATTGACATAAAATTTGCCGATTATACCAAAGATTATGTGTAGAAAATTTTAATGATATTGGGTGATCAATTGTTGTCAAAAAATTATCTTCGGCTCAGAATATAAAACAAGATAAATAAAACTTTTATTTTGGCAGAAAATTATTATAATACAAGTTCATTTAACAAATAATTTATACACATACATGACATAGAGTATACACAATTGCGGGCCCTACAAAAATAAACCGCACAAATTAAATCTGTCAATATTAAACTCACAAGTACAATAATTAGATATTAGGGATGGGTGGGAGGGTAACTAATCGAAAATATATCTAATAATGATTACAAAGTTACTAAGAAGTACTCACTGAACATATACTATAGATAGTAGAGAATTACGAAATGTCGAAGAAAACGAACTTCGCATATAATTATGCGTTTTTAGAATTAAAAACTATACAATCATCTTTGGCTCAGAATATAAAACAAGATAAATAAAACTTTTATTTTGGCCGAAAATTATTGTACAAGTTCATTTAACAAATAATTTATACACATACATGACATAGAGTATACACAATTGCGGGCCCTACAAAAATAAACCGCCAAACAAGCCCGCAAAAGACAAAAATAAAAAAAGCAAAAGCAAAAGAAAAATAAATAATAAAAAAAAAAGAAAACTATATTCTAAAAACAAAACAAAACACTCTTAGAATAGCAATAACTCAGACCCACAAACTGATATACACTTGTGTAAGCCTGACGAGACTCAAGAAATCAAAACCATACTTTCTTGTAAATCTCTTACTGAAGATCCAAAGAATATGTTACTTCTTTGAAAATCTTCTGACTCAACGAATAAAGAACTTCATTGTAAGCCGCATACTAGAATGGTTATCTACAAAATATGAACAAATCAGAATTAACATACTATAAATTACAACTACATAATTAAATATATACAATTTACAAATGTGAAATGACATGAATAAAACACATCTTAAGCTGGGCAACTCCAGCTTCATTTAAATGCAAACCTCCATCTTTAATTGCAAATAAATCTCTTTTAGGAGAGCCCTTAAATAAAAATCTTCTATAAGACTTAATGAAACTTATTTTCTCATCTTTACAAATACCAATTAAGGCTTTATTAATCTGAGAAACCTTATATCTTAACTGAACAAAATCAACTGGTCGCGGTAAAATAGAAGATATCAAGATATTTATATCTCTATTTCTATTTCTTACACTATATATCAAATTTCTAAATTTACATACAATAATCTCTATAGAATGTTTCTCTATATAATTGGTACCAAAATGTAAAATAACATGCGAAAAGCTATCAAACTCATGAAGATATATATACTCCTTATCAATAACATATTTAATGTAACCTAAATTAGCTCCACTAAAACTCTTTACAACCGTGTCTTTCATCCCATCCAGATATTTCCCAATAGAGTCACATAAGATTAACACCCTCTTCTTCATTACTGCAATTAAGGGATAAATTAAGTCATGGCCTTAGCAACAGAGACTTTCTCGGATAAAGAAAATAGAAGATATAATTTTTAGGCATCACTTGCCCAATCACCATCATGAACTTGTATTAACTCTGCAGGTACCTTAGATTCAAAAGCAAAGGTCGCAACCCCTCGGCGGAAACTATGAGTAGAAAATAGTCGTGAATTCCTGCCTATCTTACTAATAAACTCCTTAATATACCGCTGAAAATCTGTATATGTCACAGGAACTAACTTGTGTTTACTAGGAAATAAAAAGGCTGGACTATCTCCGGCGGCAGGAATTAATTTAGTACCTGATTCTAAAATGTCTTTTGACATAGATAAACAGTTAACAAGAAATAAAGTAATTTTAGAGGGTAATATTGCTATTGTAATTTTTAATTGGTCAAAAACCATACAGATGGGTAATAGAATTTAGAAGATACCATTGATTGAAAATACTAGATCTGCATTATGTCCATTAAGAGCTTATGAAATATGTGTAAATTAATTCCTGCCGCCGGAGATAGTCCAGCCTTTTTATTTCCTAGTAAATACAAGTTAGTTCCTGTGACATATACAAATTTTCAGCGGTATATTAAGGAGTTTATTAGTAAGATAGGCAGGAATCCACGACTATTTTCTACTCATAGTTTCCGCCGAGGGGGTGCGACCTTTGCTTTTGAATCTAAGGTACCTGCAGAGTTAATACAAGTTCATGATGGTGATTGGGCAAGTGATGCCTATAAATTATATCTTCAATTTTCTTTATCCGAGAAAGTCTCTGTTGCTAAGGCCATGACTAAATTTATCCCTTAATTGCAGTAATGTAGAAGAGGGTGTTAATCTTATGTGACTCTATTGGGAAATATCTGGATGGGATGAAAGACACGGTTGTACAGAGTTTTAATGGAGCTAATTTAGGTTACATTAAATATGTTATTGATAAGGAGTATATATATCTTCATGAGTTTGATAGCTTTTCGCATGTTATTTTACATTTTGGTACCAATTATATAGAGAAACATTCTATAGAGATTATTGTATGAAAATTTAGAAATTTGATATATAGTGTAAGAAATAGAAATAGAGACATAAATATCTTGATATCTTCTATTTTACCGCGACCAGTTGATTTTGTTCAGTTAGGATTTAAGGTTGCTGAGATTAATAAAGCCTTAATTGGTATTTGTAAAGATGAGAAAATAAGTTTCATTAAGTCTTATAGAAGATTTTTATTTAAGGGCTCTCCTAAAAGAGATTTATTTACAATTAAAGATGGAGGTTTGCATTTAAATGAAGCTGGAGTTGCCCAGCTTAAGATGTGTTTTATTCATGTCATTTCACATTTGTAAATTGTATATGTTTAATTATGTAGTTGTAATTTGTAGTATGTTAATTCTGATTTGTTCATATTTTGTAGATAACCATTCTAGTATGCGGCTTACAATGAAGTTCTATATTCGTTGAGTCAGAAGATTTTCAAAGAAGTAACATATTCTTTGGATCTTCAGTAAGAGATTTACAAGAAAGTATGCTTTTGATTTCTTGAGTCTCGTCAGGCTTACACAAGTGTATATCAGTTTGTGGGTCTGAGTTATTGCTATTCTAAGAGTGTTTTGTTTTGTTTTTAGAATATAGTTTTCTTTTTTTTTATTATTTATTTTTCTTTTGCTTTATCTTTTTTTATTTTTGTCTTTTGCGGGCTTGTTTGAAAAAGGCAAATAAAAATAAACACCATATAGTGCACTGCTTTGGATCGTCGTGATTTATAACTCTATTAATATCTAATAACATATCTACAGTAATAGCTTACGCTTGTTGTGGTAAATGCTGCTTCTCTCTAGTAATCCCTTTCAATAATAACTTGACACAAAATTCATCTAAATGAACAAAAGGTTTGTCTAACATTAAATGCATAGTTTTAACCCCACATACATAATTTTTTATAGAACTTACTGATTTGAACGATCTACTCAAAAATTGAATAAACAAACAGATCGTTTTTAATGAAACAGGACATTCATTTAAATTAAAAAATGTACACAAAAGCAAAAAGGCTCGCCACTGAACCAATAAATTATTTTTTGTTCCTACAGCAAAGGCTGATAATGTCGATATCTTTACATGGCTTTGTAGTTCTCTAATTTGTCTATCTGAAAACGTAATTTACCATTCATGAATAAACTGAAACAACTCATTTGTCACTTCAAATTCTTCTAAATGTATATATTTTGTCTCTTCAAAAAATGTTTTAGCATAATTACTATGTAAATGCCAGCGAGACAACATATCAGCTAAACGATTGTCAACACCTGCAATGTGAACTGCCCTCAATTCAAATTCGTTAATGGCGGCTACAAAACAAATCTCACGCAAACAAGATTGTAAAAACTGATTTCTTGATCGTCCAGTGTTAATTATTGTTACTGTAACCTGGTTATCACATTTAATTATAATTCTCTTTCCTCTCAATTTAGTTCCCCATAATTTCAGGCATACCACTACTGTTAACATTTCTAATGCATATGAAGCTGTTCATTAACAATAGCATCAGGGAATTCAACATGAAAAAAATGTTCTTTGAACATGCCACCACAACCTGTCATGCATGCATCCGAAGAGCATATTTCATCTGGTTTCGACCATTTCTCTATTAACATCATTGATACACCATTATATAAAGGTAAAAACTTTTTCCACCATAAGATGTCTTTTTTAACAAGTTCAGGCACCTCGCTCTTTTTTTTATATCTTGATAAATATATCTTAACCAATTAAGTATTCGAGAAATAAAAACTCGTCCGACAAAATTCAGTTTTCCAACAAGCGATTGAATTTCACGCTTAGAGGCGAATTCTTTTCCTACCCACTCCAATAAAATTAAATCTATCTCTGTTAATCTTTCAATAGAAATTTCTAAAGTCATTTTAACTGAGTCACAAATAATTCCTAAAAACTCCATTCTAGTTGAAGAACCCACAGCTTTATGTTCGGACTCTTCAATTCCACAAGAAGCTAACACATTTTGTAATTCTAAAAAGGCTTTTGCAGACAATTCTGGACTTTCTACCCCGGCAAAGTCATCTAAATAGTTTATGATATCAAACCCTAAAGAGCTATAAATATAAGCAATAACGTTTGTCAATCTTCGACATATTTGTGCAGCTGATCTTAAGCCCATAGACAGCACAATATCAAAAAATATATGTCCATTCCAAGCAAATCCTACTAAAAAGGTATCTCCAATATCAATTGGAATTTGTCTGTAAGCCCGGGCAAGATCCCGTTTGAAAAGATGAGATCCACTTCCCTTTTTCTTTGTTAACAAAACTAAATCATCTACTCTTGGATATGTTAAAGATACTGGTTCACCTAAATAATTATCTATAAATTCATTTAAACCAGTTCCACCAGCCGAACTTAGGTCTAGAATGATCCTTCTTTCCGTTGAATCCTTTTTAGGAACCGTATTCAATGGAGATAAAATAATACCATGATCAAAAGGATTCACATGAAAAGGGCCAATAATTTAATTAACTAATCGAAAATATATCAAATAATGATTACAAAGTTACTAAGAAGTACTCACTGAACATATACTATAGATAGTAGAGAATTACGAAATGTCGAAGAAAACGAACTTCGCATATAATTATGCGTTTTTAGAATTAAAAACTATACAATAAAATCACAGTGAAACTTAAATTCCGTTTCTAAATTGTGTAATTTACACTCTTTCTATGAACCAAAAACCTACATGCATAAAACCTTCATAAGTGACCAATATTCCCTGTGTGGTTTGTTTATGATATACATTAGCAAAATTGCCATATGATTGTTTTCTTTTTTTCGAGGAATAATGGATTTTTTGAATTTGAAAAAAAATCGATGCAATAAAAATGAGTGGTGCTTAACTTTTGGCGGACTGTATATATTAAACCTAATAGTAAACGTCAATACCTACTAGACATAATAGTAAAGTGACTGTAAACGCCAATACCTACTACACCTTATAGTAAACGTCTAAATCTACTACACCTTACAGTAGATAGAGAATATCATATGGCTTTTCAATATCACATCCGTATCAATCCGAGACACCAATGTAATCCCAAGAGCTCTGGTTGAGGGTTGATACGGTGTGTGATATTGAAAAAGCCATATCATATACACCTTATTATATACATATACCTCACGTAGATTTTTTATGTGAAATGACGTCATACAGATTATAGGTTTGACATGACGTCATACAGATAAGGGGTTTGATAAAGCCTTTGCAACAGTGACTGCAATCGTTAATGTGACGTCATACAGATTAAAGGTGTGATAAAGCATTTGCAACCGTGCTGATATCGATATCGTCAGGGGTGGCTGATACAGCACGCTAGCAAATGATTCTATTACACATACAATTTATCTGTATTTACTACTTAATTATATAATAAACGTCACTAACTACTACACCAAATAACAACCGCCAATACCTACTACACCTAATAGTAAACGTCAATACCTACTAACTACACCAAATGACAACCGTCAATGCCTACTACACCAGATGACAACCGTCAATACCTACTACACCAGATGACAACCGTCAATAACTACTACACCTAATAGTAATCGTCAATGCCTACTAACTACACCAAATGACAACCGTCAATACCTACTACACCAGATGACAACCGTCAAAACCTACTACACCAGATGACAACCGTCAATACCAAGTACCCCAAATAACAACCGTCAATATCTACTACACCAAATAACAACCGTCAATATCTACTACACCAAATAACAACCGTCAATATCTACTACACCAAATAACAACCTTTATCATATACTTAGACTAAATAACATTAAAGTTTTTTCCATATTTTTCGAATTGGTGCTTAGCGGGCTGATATGAAAAGTTAATCACATGCTTCGATTGTTATCACATGCCTTTCCGTAACGTTATGACATGGCATTCCGGTGATACTCGCCAAATCCGGAAATTACACCTCAATGCTATGTTTTCAGTGAAAAACATTAAAAAGAAGTGTACAAAACAATTATTTGAATACTGAAAAGTATATTCTGTAAAATAATAAAAAAAAAAAAAAAAATTTAAAAAACCAACATTAAATAAATGCATTTTTTAAATTCTTCTGAAACATAAAAGTTAGAAAGTTACTTTAAAAAAGTTGACTTTTCCAAACAATGTTCATTACGTATATTGTTGAATTTATTTTTGCCTATTTGTCCATATTAAAATGTGTTTTTTCTCTCCGTTGAGGTAAATGATAGAAAGCTTTCATATTGAATGTATCTAATTTTGGGTCCGACATCCGTGAACATTTTACTTTTTCAATCTCTTTTCGGGAACCACGTAAAAGGATCAATATATGAATCTGTTATTTTTCTCTACTGATGAAGCATATGATAAAAAGATCATAACATGTCATTTTTCATATCGCATGTATTATCAGCCCTCGGTCAATATCAGCCATGCGGCTCTTGGGCTGACATTGAACCTAGGGCTGATAATACATGCGATATGAAAAATGCCATGTAATGACCAGTTTTACAATAACTATTATATAAGTAAAACTCCTTGTCAAAAACTAGAATTTTGTATTTCCAAGTAGAAGCACTTTTGGAGAAACTAATAACTGTTGACTCCGTCACATGTACGTTATTGTGCAGTTTAAAGTTATTGATTGGAGAAACTAATAACTGTTGACTCCGTCACATGTACGTTATTGTGCAGTTTAAAGTTATTGATTGGAGAAACTAATAACTGTTGACTCCGTCACGTGTACGTTATTGTGCAGTTTTAAGTTATTGATTGGATGTATTAGAACAGGCTGACTCACTCTAAACAACTTTAAGATTTATAAAACAAAATATTTTCATATGCAAATACGTGAAACCAAGCCACAAGCCATTCCTTAAGTTTAATAGAAGAACCATTTAAATTCAAGGGAGAGGGAGTTATTGCTTTTAATATTGGTTTGAATTGTTTTTCAACAGATGGACACATTTTCACTTTTTTTAACAAATTCAAACTCTTTTTTATTTATTACCGATTCGGAAGCGATAAGTTCTTTTTCAACTGCCCAGAAAGTAAATATCGTCTGTGTTCCTTTGAAATCACTAGCAGTAAATAAGGCTTTCAATGGAAAAATTATAAGTTGATATCAATGATACAGCAAACCCTTGTATTGATCAAAATAAAGGTTCTAATTCTACTGCACCAAATGCGCATTTCGAAAACTATTGCGCGGTTATGCAGCTGTTAACTTAAATTCTACTAGCAGCCTTGCCATCTGCTTATAAATATTCATGTCCACCGTACAAAAAACATCGGAATTGCAAAAACAAAATCTTACAAAACATGTGCCTGTAGCCAACCAGCAATCGCTAAATAACCTGGTGACCTTAAATTATGTGTGCTATATAAAAAAAAAATCAAAGGAACACGCTGCCATGTGATAACCTTAGTGTATTGCCCTAGATAAAACAACTGATCCGCGTATGGAAAATTCCACTAGTTGACATCATGTATACATGCAATACGGGGCGTTATTAATCTAGAGGAATTAGAATAAAATATATTTAATATATTTCTCTGTCATATTTAATTTTAAATCAGAATTGCTAATAGAGATAAAAAAAAGCACTGTTAAACTAAACTCTAAATACAATTTTGTATAATAACCAAATCAAATATATTCGTCCTCTAAAAATGAAGTCTTTTTTTTATAACCAAAAGTAACTGACAGTTGTTGAAAACTTGTGGGAAGAATGTAGTACGATTTATATTTACGGAAATTTCTGTAAAACCATTAAACAGTTCATTTTATTTATAGATTGACACCTTGCAATGATTCATTAAATGATTGTGTAGTTTCCTTGTTGGTTTGAACTTAAATGTTTTTGTTTAAAAGAAGCGTATGACAAAGGTCCGCTTAATGACAAATGCAGCGCGTTGTATTCCTTGGCAGATTATATACAGTATTTTCCAACGTTATATGTAACGCAACTACGTACGTTCTGTATACTCATGACAGCGGTGCTTCCTGTTGTAGTATAAGATAGAGGCAGAAATGTAGAATAAGGGCCAATTGTCGAATTAAGTTTTAAAAGGCTTTGTACAACTGGACAACAAGCTTCGATGATGTTTCGCCAAGAGTTAAAGGTTCCGTGATACTTTCTGTTAACGTCTGTCATATACGTATCTTATCATCATTATCAACCCGCTGGTACAAAGAAAGGGATGCTACTGACTTATGTCCAGTTAACGGCAGGCATGGGGCGAATAACATTGCAATGTAATGTATAACAATACAATTACTTTGACAAAACCATGCATTATATTACAATTACCATTACATGAATTTATCAAAGTAATGCATTACATTACAATTACTTTTGCAAAGTAGCGCATTGAATGACACATTACATTTGTAAATTTTATTTATATCAAGTGAAAAGAAAATTCAAACATTTTGAATAACAAAATAAAGTCACAAAAGCATATTCAGTAACTGTTCCATGCAATGAATATAAGTATATAATTATGTAAAAAGTATATTCAATATGATAATGAGGACTGTTGCATTTCAGCATCATTAGGGTTTCAAATGTGTCATCCTTCATTCGCGTTTTATCAGACCTGAATACTTATCAAAAGATGTTATGCTTCATACTCATGTAAGATATTCTCAGCAGTATGTCTACCTTTGAACCATTTACAAGCAATCATTGCAGATGTCATTTCTCAGTTGAATTTATAATGAGCTGTTATGCCAAGAAAGCCTTTCATTGACCTGTTAGACCATAGGTCAACAGTGAGACAGATGTGACCAGCTTTTTTAAGATTGTCGTGCAATAATTGACGTACTTCCTTGGTTTAAGTATGAATAAGTTTAGAGGATAATTGTTTTCTGCTTGGAAGGTTAAATTTTGGATCAAGTTTTTCAACAAAGCTCCTAAAGTTTTGTCTTTCAACTGTAGCAAAGGGAAATAAATCACCGGTAATAGACTGAATTAATGCATCTGTAGCCTCTTTTTGCTTAGGATCATTTATATGATATTTCTGATTTCCAGTCTGTTTAACAAAACCTGTAAAAGTTGATTGCTCTTCTGTCTTTAGTTTTAAGGTATCAATGTATACATATCTGTGTTTTCTCTAAGGGATGTAGTTTAATACACATTTTAAGTTAATGTTAATGTTAATTGCGTGCAATACAAGCTCTTGCCACGAGAACATCAAAACCGGCGATATACTTACTTCTTGGTTTTCTCCCTGTAGAAGCAGAAATTCACAAGAGGAAATGTCTACATTCCCTTACAACCTGCTCCAACAATAAAATTAAAGAAATCATTAACAGACAAATTGGAGTGAACTTTGACAACAACAATAGCTTCTTCTTTCGAACTGCCGTATTACTATCAAAATACAATCTACCAGACATCTTTGTCAAAAACATTCCAATTCCATCAACACTATCATGGAAGAAATTAGTAAAAACAGAAATCTCATCCTTCTGGACCCTCAGACTCATAGAGGAAGCTCACCAAATGTCATCTTTAAAACTTCTGAACCTCAACTTTGGCATTGCAGAATCAACTCATCCTGTATGGGACTCAGGAGGTCAGAATATGACAGAAATGCGAAAAGTCACTACTAAAGTAAAGACGCTGACAGGAACCTACATGGTGCAAGCCGACAAACACAAGTTCAGCCAATTGACCCCACATGCCTTCTATGCAACAGGAAAATAGAGGATATCTTACATAGATTTCTCATGGTCCTAAGTTTAGAGAACCCCAACACATCAATTGGAACCATAACTTAAAAAAAAATATGGATTCCATTGTGGAATACGTCAGAACATGGGCCAAGCGAGAAGAAGTTGAAGTGGACCCTTTGTCAGAATGGGTTAAAACTATCAGGTCTCTGATAAAACGTCGCATTCACAAGTTGAAAAACGGTGTGAACGATCGACCAAAGTCCGTTTTCAGAGACAAAGAGGCCATGAGACGTCTATCATCTATTTATGATAAGTATGTTGTTGTTCCAGCGGACAAAGCTTCAAATAATATTGTCTTTGTATGTAAATCGTATTACTACGAATGTCTTGTAAAGGAATTGGATATAAAGAAACACACAGGTAATTCCACATACAAAGACATATCATATCAAGGATGAGATTTTAGCAATTTAAATCATGTCCTTCATGGCTTCAATAAACATTACATTGAACACCAAATCGGAGAACTTAACTTGTTTGTATTGGATACCAAAGCTCCATAAAATTCCGTACAAACAACGGTATATTGCTGTCTCATCTACATGTTCCACTAAAGAATTGTCTATTAGATTGACTAAAATTCTGTCCGCAGTGACAAAGGGTCTTCAGGAATACTGTGGAACTGTTTACTCGCGTAGTGGTATTAACCATACATGTATGTGGATTCTTAAAAATTCTTAAGAACTTCTAGACAATTTAAAATCTGTCTTTTTCTGAAATTAGTTATATCAAAACCTTTGATTTTTCAACCCTGTATACCACCATTCCCTATGCGAAATTGAAAAATCGCCTAAAAGAAATAATCCACAATGTCTTTCAACATAAACATGGTAGCATACGCTATAAATTTATTTCTTTGGGATTTCATAAGGCATATTTCGTTAATAGTGACAAACAAAAAGGTAAAACATTATACACAGAAGAACAAGTGGTCAGTATGCTGGAGTTTCTTATCGACAGTATATTTGTTGACTTTGGGGTAGACTTTTCCAACAAATTGTCGGCATTCCTATGGGAACAAACTGTGCACCTCTTCTTGCCGACCTCTTCTTATTTTCATATGAATCGGAGTTCCTTCCTCCATACACTTGTCAAAAACAAGAGGATTTAAGAAGCCAGATTATTTAATTTCACTTTCAGATATATTGATGATGTTCTTTCCATAAACAATCCGAACTTTTCTGATTGGGTTCCATTGATATACCCACCAGCACTAGAAATTAAAGAAACATCAGACACGGCTTCCTCCGCCTCATTTTTAGACTTATTTCTCGAATTTGACTTACACTGTCATCTCTGTTCCAGAATCAATGACAAACGAGACGATTTTAGTTTTGGAATTATAAATTTCCCCTACCTTAGTACCAAATATACCAACTTCACCTGCATATGGGATATATATTTCCCAACTTATTCGATATTCAGAGCTTGCAGCTCCTACTCAGACTTTGTAAAACGTCATCAGTGTCTGAGTAGAAAGTTGATGAACCGGGGTATGTCAAATAACGTCTCGTCCTTCTAAAAAAAGTTCATCGGAAGGTACCAAGACCTTGTTGATAAATATTCCGTATCAACTTCACAAATAATACACGATGGTCTTGATGTATAGCTTCTGCGTACTGATGTTTTGTTGTATATCATCTCAACAACGTGTTTTATAGTTCTTTCATTCGTCTTTGTTCTATTAATAATATTACTTGTACTGTTGAATGGTTTTATGTGATATTCGTTTGACGTGGCTCGGTACTGATACATCTCGTCAATGTGTTTCTATTGTCTTTCATTTTTTGGTGGTGTGTTTTTTATATGCAACTTTTTGTATTTCTTTGGTTCTTATAACGTAACTCTGTACTTTAAAAGATACCGTCAGTATGATATTGTTCTATTTTAAGCCCCAGTCCCACTAGACCACGATCGCACCACGCTCACCGCGATCTAAAAAAAAACTAAATCGTGGTGAGATCGCGGTATGAGCGGCATGCAAATGTTAATTTTTGTTGCTTTCACGATGCTACTACGTCCTAATTACGCTTCTACAACGATCCCGCTACGATTAAACCACGTTCTCACCGCGCTTATTCTGCGACCTCACTACGCTTATAAATATCTTTCTACGCTCTTCACGTTCTCACTACGACCATACCACGAGTTGTCCGATTGCAACACGATCTTACTGCGATTATAGCACGTTCTTACCATGATTATACTACGTTCATACCGCGATCTTACTACGTTCTCAGCAATACCGTCAATATCGTGTTTCATATCAATATAGTTCCATTCCTTCTATTTCTGATTAAATCGGAGATTTCTAGAAACAATAACGTCATGCCACGAAAATCTACTAGAACACGTGAGCGTGGTGGTAGGGGTTGATGTAGAGGCAGAGGGAGCAAAGTATGAACGCCATACTAAACTCCAAATAGTACACAAGAAAATAAAATTAAAAATAGTACAAGACTAACAAAGGCCAGAGGCTCCTGACTTGATACCTCTAGCCAATGAAGAAAAGTAAACGCATAACAATACCATATTAAAATTCAGTTCAAGAAAAGTCCGAGTCTGATGTCAGAAGATGTGATTAAAGAAAATAAACACAATGACAATAATACATAAATAACAACAGACTCCTAGCAGTTAACTGACATGCCAGCTCCAGACTTCAATTAAACTGATACTATACACATAAGTAGTATAATACTTGTCATCAAGAGATGTCGGAACGACCAATCAAACCTAAATTACAACCTATTGCTGGTCCATAAAGCTCAAATGACGATATTTTAGTGAACGATAGCAGAGATGACACAGATGTGTCAATATATATAGGAAGATGTGGTATGAGTGCCAATGAGACAACTCTCCATCAACGTAAAATTCTATTAAAGTAAACCATTATAGTCCAAGGTACGGCCTTCAATACGGAGCCTTGGCTCACACCGAACAGCACGTTATAAAGGGCCCAAAAAATACTAATGTTAAATGATTTAAACGGGAAAAAAACCAACGGTCTAATCTATATAAAACGAGAAGCATGGTTGAGCCGTTAGATAAAATGGATAAATACATTCAGACAAACAAAATCTAGGGAGTTTTTTTTATATATTTTTTATGTGAAAATGACAATAAAAATGATGGTCGTAGTGTGAACGTAGTAAGGTCGTGAGAAGAGCGTGATGAGGACGGCAAGGGGTGCTAGAATCGTACTATGGTCGTGAACAGCGTGGTAAAGTCGTAGTGGAAGCATAGTTGGGTCGCGGTGAGAACGTGATGGTCGTAGTAAGGTTGTGATAACGTCGCTGTGAGATCGTACCGCAATCTCTCCGAATAGAATCACGCTTTCGCTACGCTCTCGCTACGATTGTACAGCGACCTTTGCGATCTTACTACGATCTTAGTGCGCTCTCACTACGCTTCGACTACGACCTAATTTTGCCACGACTGCACCACGATTGTTTTGAACATGTTCAAAGTTGGCCACGCTCTTCACGATCTTGAAGACCTCATCACGACCGTTGTACGACCTTACTGCGATCTACACGATCGTACCACGATCATTAAAATATGCCTTTTTTTTACAGATCGTAGTGCGATCGTGGCCTAGTGGGACTGGGGTAAACTATCATAATGATATAATTCTATTATGAATTACAATATACGTTGAACCACAAATGTAAATATCATTCAATCGCGTAGTGGTATTAACTATATTCTATATATAATTTTTGGACTAGTTTAAATCTCGGTCTATTTCTGAAATGTATTCTTACATACTTTTGATTTTTTAATCCTGTATGCTAACATTGCTTAGGTAAATTTTAAAATTGTTTGTATGCACATTGAACGACAAATCTATGTGACGTATAACATTTTCTGACGTCAGACACACAAATCAATGAATGTGTTTGTAGATAGATTTTTTTGTGATCTGTTAAATTGTTCCTTTTAAAATTGTTATACGATGATGACTGATGTACCCATATTTTGACTACTTTATTTATTGTGTCTGTTTAGATAACGCATCAATGTAAATATAACGGAATTCGATGAGACTGTCATCAAAGTGAGAGAGTTAGCGCTATAAAACCAGGTTTAATCCAATTTTCTACATTTGAAAATGTCTGTACCAAGTCAGGAATATGACAGTTCTTGTCCATTCGTTTTTGATGCGTTTTGTTATTTGATTTTGCCATGTGCTTATGGACTTTCCGAATTTATTTTCCTCTAAGTTCAGTATTTTTGTGATTTTACTTTGTACATGTCCTTACACAGTCTCCTGTTCTAGGCAGTGAGAGAAAATAATACTTCACTTCTATTAAACAACTTGTGACTGAAAACTATCCTCCTCTAACATGGGAACTCTGTTTAATAATAAACTAGCAGTTACGAAACTTGTACTGGACTGTACAAAATATATCAAACAACTTGGACATGTTGGATTCAAAGAAGAGTTCATTCTTAAACTGAAAACGCTTACAAGACACTTCTGTTTCAAAAAAACAAATTAGTGTTTTATGACAATGTTCAACTATCTGTTATTGAATCAAGACAAGCTATTCATTCATCTTTTGACAACAATGGAACACTTTTACAGTATATCTTTTCTTATATAATATAAAAAAGATGATGTGGTATGATTGCCAATAAGACAACTATCCACAAAAGACCAAAATGACACAGACATTAACAACTATAGGTCACCGTACGGCCTTCAGCAATAAGCAAAGCCCATACCGCACACCTGGTACAGTGGTATAACAGTATAATATAAGAACGAACTATAACAATCAGTTGAAAAGGGCTTAACTCATCAGATGGACAAAAATACAAGTGGACGTGGCCTGGTATAATGTTTTTTTATGCAGGAAAATGCAGGAAATATAATCAAATAAAAAGTCATTAATAAAACTACAGTCTTATAACAAACTACGATCTAGCACTATAATTACAAACCACAGTCTTATAACAAACTACGATCTAGCACTATAATTACAAACCACAGTCTTATAACAAACTACGACCTAGCACTATAATTACACACCACAGTCTTATAACAAACTACGATTTAACACTATAATTACAAACCACAGTCTTATTACAAACTACGATCTAGCACTATAATTACAAACCACAGTCTTATAACAAACTACGATCAGCACTATAATTACAAACCACAGTCTTATAACAAACTACGATCTAGCACTATAATTACAAACCACAGTCTTATAACAAACTACGATCTAGCACTATCAATACAAACCACAGTCTTATAACAAACTACGATTAGCACTATAATTACAAACGACAGTTTTATAACAAACTACGATCTAGCACTATAATTACAAACCACAGTCTTATAACAAATTACTATTAGCACTATAATTAAAAACCACATTCTTATAACAAACTACGATCTAGCACTATAATTACAAACCACAGTCTTATAACAAACTACAAGAAGCACTATAATTACAAACCACAGTCTTAAAACAAAATACGATAAGCACTACAATTACAAACCACAGTCTTATAACAAACTACGATCTAGCACTATAATTACAAACCACAGTCTTATGACAAACTACGATTTAGCACTATAATTACAAACCACAGTCTTATAACAAACTACGATCTAGCACTATAATTACAAACCACAGTCTTATAACATACTACGATCTACAAAATGTAGCACTATAATTACAAACCAAAGTCTTATAACTAACTACGATTTAGTACTATAATTACAAACCACAGTCTAAGATTCATACGACACTATAATTTTAACTTGTAATGAACAGCTCGAAGGAGGTGAAGCAGTAGCTTCTCATTTCTTTTCTTTTATCTATGTTTAATATTTTTGGAAACAATATTTTTGATAATGAGATACTTGTACTCGCTGTGTTAAAAAGATTGTAAAAGATTATAACCCCCACTTTAACTACTACTGTAAATGATTATAAAAAAATAAAGAAATAAAGTCAAGAAATTTATAAATAAAATATCGAAGCATTACAAGTATTTGCTAGTTCATTAAGGAGTTGTCTCCCCTTTCAACTCATATTACGTCATATAACCATGAGTATTAAGACTAAACAGCACATTCTGATTCGGTGTTCAGTAACATGGATTTCTTTACACAATATATTCCAGAAAGATACCATAAATAACATGAACACGCTCATTTTCTGATCTCGTTTTCTCAACCGACGACGGTCACAGCGGTAGGCTGACACAGTATTCTACTGTTTCTACTATCCATAGAACATATTATTTCCACTGTACCATTAATAACCGTTAATTGATCCAGTTTCTCTTTTCAGATTTTGGGTAGAAACACTCTACCAACGAAATTCTATTCGAAAACAATTTCGAGACTTTTGTATTAACCGGCATAGCTTTTAATCATAAATTTACATCTGGTTGTCTATCCGCAAATGCCTTACATGCAATCCAGTTTTCAAGGACCTTTGATACAGTATCGATGATATTTCGTTAATATAACTATATAATTACACTATAAAGGTATATATTATATTCTTGTGTCTGTAATAGGTAAATTAAAAACATAAATATAATAATAAGAAGCTGTGCTTTGATCACCAATAAGACAAACTATCGACCAGAGATCAACTATCCACCAGAGATTTACTATTTACCCGACACCAACTATCTATCAGAAAAAAACTAGGCATTGTTCAGAGATCAAATATCAACCGGAGATCAACTATCTACCGCAATGTACTAGAGACAAACTATCCACCCGTGACCAACTTTCTATCATAAATAACTGATCCACCAGGGATTGTTCAGAGAACAACTATCCACCAGGTCCTAACTATTCACCAAACAATAACTTTCTTTCAGAGAACAACTGTCCACCAGAGACCAACTATCTATCAGTAATCACTAATCCACCAGAGATCAACTATCCACCAGGGATTTTATATCGTTCAGTTACCAAATAACCACCAGAGAACAACTACTCACCTGAAACCAACTTATCACCATATACCAACTATATATCAGAGATCAACCATCAACCAGAGATCAAATGATCACAAGTGACCAACTATCCAACAGAAATCGGTAAGATATCAATTATCCACCAGAGACCAACTTTTCACCATAGGCCAACTGCCTCAGAGACCAACTTTCCACCTGAGACCATCAATTACCAGCGATTAACTATTCACTAGATATCAAATTAAAATTGAGAATGGAAATGGGGAATGTGTCAAAGAGACCACAACCCGACCAAATAAAAAACAACAGCAGAAGGTCACCAACAGGTCTTCAATTTAGCGAGAAATTCCTGCACCCGGAGGCGTCAAATATCCATTAGAGATCGTTTAGAAATAAAATATTATCCACCAGAGACAATTCATATACCATACACCGCGGATCCAACAGAAACCAATGATTAACCAGAAAACCAAATATCCACCAACGACCATGGATCCACAAGAGACCAATGATCCACCAGAGATAAACTATCCAACACAGATCAACAGAACGAAATATAAACAATTATAGGTCAACGTACGGCCTTCAACAATATTATCAACTATCCACCAGAGACCAACTATCCGCCAGATACCAACTATCCATCCGAGAGACCAACTATGTTTTAATTATCATCTACACGGTGGGTATGATTGTCCTGCAAGAGAACGTACTGTGCTGGTGATTCGGTCCTGACGGGTGCTGGTGATCAATGAAAAAATGTAAACAAAGACGAAAATGATGATTTTTGACGTTTTCACTCATAAAAAATGGAAGAAAACAGTTGAGATTTTTCAATTTCGTTTCTTATGGGTTCATATATAAACCATTAAAAAAATGACCCTTTAAACTGTTTCAGTAAGCGTAACACAAAAATGCTAATTTTCAGAAAATCTCGAACTGAAAAAATAAAACAAACATGCTCATATAGTCCGCTTTCTATACCGCAATCCACACAACAAAACAATTTTGTGAAAAAACATTGCAATTTATTAAAATTTAGCATTTTCTCAATTTATTCATGTCCTGATACTGTGCTGGTGGGTCCTGTCATTGTGCTGGTGGGTCCTGATACGGTGCTGGTGATTTTGGATAAGAAGTTGGTCATATTTGAAACAAATGTTACAAAATCAATAAAATTAGCCAGATAATTAATGCCAACTAGATCTATGACTCCTATTTTAGCTCTTGTGCATCCATTTGGCTGTTTAATATGTGTTTTCAAATGATCTGAACTTGTATTACATAATAACATAAAAGGGCAACATCTTTCGTTCAATATCAGATAATAATATATATTATCTAAAATAAGTTAAAAATTCCACAATACTATATAAGTCATTTTATGTGTCAATTTGTTCGAAAAAAGTTGAAAAGAAGCAATTTTTTTTAATGTCATGATTATATGTCGCTTTCTAGATCTATGCATAGCATTTTTTTCAGATGACATTGACTCCTCACCCTGATGACCCTGCTGCCTTTCATAACTTTATCCGTATACATATATATTAAAAGATAAACAAAAGGCTGCATGCAACACGTATTTTTGTATTTAAAATGATTCGTTGTAACGAGAATATTTGTGGTGAATGGAAACTGTGAGGGTCACAATCTTAAATTGCTTATAAATGTTGCTGGAATCAGTTTCGTTATCTGATCTGAATTTTCTGAAATGTGCAAGGTAGATAGACATTTTGATTTTTTTTTACTCGGTAATGAACCATTGTGTAGATCCCATGCTAAACATAACAAAAATCTCTGTACAAAGGTCTGTGAATTTTCTACAAAAATAGTGATTTTATTTTCACTTAATTCTCTTTTTCTACTAAATACAATAATGAACTATAAATAATAATGCTTTGCAAGAAGTTTCCCCTTGATATATGTACAAAATTATATCTCTATTATTCATTGTCTGTGCTGTTTTGATACTATTGCAGTTTGCACATTTCGGAATTGACAGGCCACAGACCCATAAACCGTACACGAAAAGATAAAATATTGATATAAGAAATTAATTTGCATCTTTGAACCCCCACCCCGGCTTGTTTTTTTTTGGAGCCTGGGGTGTCTAAAAATGTTCGATTACAGACAGCCGAGTACGCATATTACTTTCCAGGCGTGTTATTGTTGATTGTTAAAGTCCTGAAAACGGATAGATGGAAACAAAAATGTTTGATATATCTGGCTTTAGATTCATTTTTTTTTAAATACAAATTAAGGCTACATTTTAAAATAATAATCTATGAATTCACAATATAAAAAAATGCAGAAAAAAAATGAATGAAGTGAAATATCTTAGTAAGGAGTCATTACTACATAGATGGTGTGTTTGACACACAAAACTTAAAAGCTTAGTGGTATTACCAATACTAAAATAAAAGTGTATTTTAGTTGGGTATTTTTTCCATTTACTCATTTTCAATTATAATCAAGACACATTTTATTTTTATTCATGAAAAATATTTATATATAGAAAAGAAGGACACATTGTTCACTTCCTCCCCCGTAATTCTTTATCAAAAATATTTATTTTGAAATGAAAAAGGCTAAGAAATCTTAATTTTATTAGTAATCTCTATGTTATCTCGTCTTCATTCTTTGACATATTCTAGCCTGCCCTTTCATAAAATTGTGATTTTTTTTAGTGTTCTATCGAACTTTCGAAAAAAAAACACCTGATAACCGTTTAGACAAAAAAAATGTATTGGAAAAATCTTACAGCAAGTGATTCTTAATAGCTATAAGATACATTTTTCTTTTACAATACAACTTTAAAATCTTACGGGAAACTATTCCAAGCTTTCACTGTAACCTCGCTCTAACTTATCCCCATCCCTCATTTTATGGGTTATTGTTGAAGTTCGTACGATGACGTATGGTTGTTAACACATACTTCCTTTGGTTTCTTATGGAAATTTGTCCATTGACAACAAACATACCACATCATCTACTTTATATAAGTATTGTATAAATTACAAAGTATTTTGCAAAATGATCGTAATCCCGAAAATCGTAAACATATTTTCTTATCTTAAAAGGGGGCAAGAAGGGTTCCATTAACAGACCAAAAAAAAAAGATTACAGTTAGTTTTAATTTTTTTTTTTAAATAGGGGTATTTTTTCTCTCATCATAACAGTAAACAGATTCACAACAATGTCAATTTCAAGAAAGCAGACAACAGCTTATAAATCAATTACAGTACAGCATCAATGATCTTGAATATATGCCACTTTTAACTAAAATATAAAAGCACAGAACCAGGACATAGGAGCACAGAACCAGGACCGTTTTTCTTATCACCAGCACAGCGTCAGGACAATTCCGTTTAACGAACTTGCACGACTTTTGCAATATAATATTGTTGTAATATACTTTGAATGGTACTTATGACACATCAGAGAAAAATTAAGCAACAAAACAGTCGTTTTATTGCCGTTCTGATACAATGTAAACAAACTCACCAGCACAGAAGCAGGACCCACCAGCACCCGTCAGGACTAAATCACCAGCACAGTACGTTATCTCGCAGGACAACCATACCCACCGTGATCTATCTATCAGAAACCAACTATCCATCAAATATTGTTAAAAGATCAAATATCCACCGGATAAAGTCTATCACTATCAACCAAAAAAAGAAATCAATCCACCAGAAATACAATCCACCAGAGACCAATGATCCACCATAAACCACTAATTCAGCAGAGATTAACGATCCACCAGGAATCAGGTATGTACAAGAGATCAGCTATCTACCATAATTAAGTGAAAGGGAAAATTAACGACTACAGGCAAACTTGAACATGTTAGTTGGCAAACATTACTACACAGAAGAAATCTTGCATAAGTAACCCTACTCTGCAAAATCCATCATCAACTTGTTTCCACACCAAACAAGCAGTACTTAGTACCATCAATTGAAAAAAAAGGAATAGTGCAGAGCGAAGCGCAACAAAATATATTTTGCAGATTTTACCCCCCCCCCCCCCCCCCCAAAAAAAAAAAGGGGGTGGCATACGCGCTTCAACCCCTAGCCCCCGACTCCTTAACTCATGCTTGTCGGATTTAAATGATGTGGACTCTTAAGTGTTGCCTTCTCAGTTGTCATTCCTTTGTCGGAATTAAACAGTCCCTTCTTTTGAGAACATGTGTGCGCATGGTTGTATCTGTATTCTACATTAAGTAGGTCTCCCAGTTAGAAAGGGTGGAGCAGATGTAAATATTTTTGTGTCCTGAAATTTTGTCCATCTCTTTTAAAAAATGTCCAGAAAAGATCAATAAAATTCCATTTGCAGTTTTCTCCATATACAGACTATATTTCATATAATAAATTAATAGTATGAATTTTATCTTGTTTTGAAAGAAGTATAAAGCATGATAAATATTTTGTATATAAAGACATTTCTTCATAGATTGCCTGACATATTGTAGTGAAAATGAATAATCAGTCTCTTGTTTTAATAAAAATGAAAAATCGTGCTTCAATGGTGCAGAAAATGAATAATATAATATGTCCTCTTAGTTTGCAAAAATTAATAAAAAAAATAAATTAAAAACAAATCCTCCTTCTCTCCCCCCACCCCCGCCCCGAATATCAATTGGTCGTCCCTTAAGGGAGCAAACCATTTAACTTCAAAGAGGGGGAAAGGGTATGGTTTTATGTCTGAGTCATGCAAATATTTTCGCGCAAGTTTCGAACTTTTGTTTTGGGGGTGTTGTTCAACCCTTTCAATACAAATATTTTTTTCACTACTTAACACTGTAGCATGTGTAAGGTATGGAGAAAATCTGGATTCAGAATATATTGTTGGCTCTGCTTGACCAGATTATTGTTTTGATGAAATTGGGGATCAGAATATATTTTTAGAAAAACCTTTCTTTCCCTTACTGTAATCTGTAATCTGTAAAGAAATACTAAAAAACTACAGGACTTAATTAAATAATCCAATATTATATATAAACTTTGCTCTAACTGTTTGTAGAATGTAACCTCCAGTAGCTGTTTTCAATTTTGTAGGAAATGTTATAATGACCCTCGAGTTCGTAGTGTTTATATTAGCAATATGCTGACAACATCCTGGTGTATATATCAATGACAAATAGTGTAAGCTGGTATAAAGTTTTGCTTCATTCAGTATCTTCTCCGTCCTGAATTTTTGAAATTTGTAAGTTATTTCACTTTTCCATAGGTTTTTAGAAATTGGATTGACTAAAAAGTGTCCTTCTTGCTTTCTTTAAATTATCATCTTTTACTTTAATCTTTTTGTACGATATATTCCTTTACGTGTTCCTTTATTTGAAGTTGGAAGAGTTAAATTGCCTAAAGTCCAAAAATGTTCAATTGCTTTCTCAAGGTCACGTGATTTAAACTGTATAACAATTGTTTTTACTGGTTGTAGTAAGTATGACTCACGTTTACTAAAATCAAAGGTCAAACGATCAACATATGTGTTTCATAGGGACAATTGGTAAGTATCGCTAATTCATCTGAGCTAGTAGGAGCACAAAATGAAATTGATCCAATTTCCCCTCCATATCCCGAATCAGCTAAAAATGTCTTAAAGTGTTAATATAGATTTTGTGAAAGTCTGCACTAAGAGTCACACCTTGTCTTACGCCTTGCTCTATACTAAAAGTGTCTGATATTATGTTATTCCATTTTTTTTTTTACAGGAAACAGCATTTTTTTGGATAAATTATCAATAATTTAAATAGATTGTTTTAGAATTTCATTTGATATAATCTTCTTATAAGCCCAGCATGTTTTACAGCATCGAATGCAGACTTTGAATCAAGCATAGTTATTATTGTTTGATCATTTAACTCGATACATTCCTTGTGAGTTTCTTCTATAATAAAAGAGCAGTTTAATGGTGCTGTTCTTTTAGTAAAACCACGTTGTAATGGATTTTGATATTCTATAATGTCAGGATTAATTCTGATCTTTAAAACAGCCTCAATGAGTTTGGATAATGTTGGAGTAATTGTTATTCCACGATAATTTTTACTGTCTTTACAACTTCCTTTATTCTTAAAGAGCGGAGTTACTATCCCTATTTTCTGTTCGTCTGGTATATAACAAAGTCTAAATGTACTATCCAAAAGTTCTTGAAGGTGATAAATAAGAGATTGTTCTCCATATAATAAGTTTTCAGTTGAAACTCCAAATATATCTGGTGATTTATTTAAGTTTAATAACTTCAAAGCTTCTACTACTTTATTTTTAGTATTACTTTGATGCTGAAACATAGCTCTACAAATGTCAATTATATTAATACATTCTTGTTCGACTTTTTGTTTGTACTTGTTGTCAAAATGTTCATGAATAGAATTTTTCGTTAAATTTTCAAAATGGTGTTTCCATCCAATTAAAATGTTGTCTTCTGTACTATACACTGTGCCATCTACGGATAGTTCATCTATATGATTACTTAATAAGGGTCCATAATCTTCCCCTTTGTTTTTAAATAAGTCTTTAAAATGAGTTTTATTTTTTATATTTGCTTCCATTATCATTTCTCTTTCATCAATTTTATTCACAGCAACTGCCTTGCAACAATGTTTACGTAAATCATAAGATGTATCATTTTTCTGGATATAAAGTTCATTCCTGGGAACTTCAGACTTCCATTGATAAACAAACGTGTTTTTTTTGCATTACAATTGCGTCCGAAATTTCATTCGTTCATTACTTTTGATTTCGGGTTACTGAATCTTTTTCGCGGAGCTTGACAACAACTTTTTGCTGAATTGAAGAGTAAACTGTTTATATTTTGAAAAGCAAGACCCACTTCATATTTATTTTCTAAAGATGATGGCAAGTTATCTAAACCATTTCAACTTAAGTTTTATATGCGTCTTTTTTTTCCATGGAATTTTACCAGACATGGGTAAAATGTTTGAATTTGAACATTTGATTTTTCTATAGCATTGATGATATTTCACTGATAATAATCAGATACATTAGTAGCCACATGTCCATTGTTTCCATACAGATCACATTCTCTTTAAAATCTTGTTTAAAAAGGAAAAGTCAATAGTTGAGGTGCCTTTATCACTACATTTTACAAAAGTAATTTCATTTTCTTTAGTACTGATATAAACGATTTTCATTAAAAAAAGTCTGCAAAATATTTGTTTCTTCTCGTATCAATTTAATTAAGATATTTTCGTTAAAATCGCCATCAATTATAATGAAGTGAGAGTCACTGTATCTTTGAACAATTTCATTTAGTTGATCCATACAGTTAGAAAATTCCAATTAATCAGATGGTGATCCTTTACATGGTAAATAAACAGAGACTAGGAGTAGCTTTGAAGATCCTAAAAGTTCAATACACCAAATTCTATCATTTCCTATATCTAACGGATTAATAAAATTGTCGAGATCTTATCTCCATAAAATTCTGGTTCCCTCATAACCACGAGTTAAATTGGTTGGATTAATTGGGTCTTTATCATCAACAGCTTTTTCAATTCCACAAATATTTTGATGGAGTTCATTAAGTAAATTCCGTTGAAAATCAAACAGCCAATGTTCTTGACTTAAGAATATATCTGTTGATTTAAAAAGTTCATAAAAAAAACATACCACTCGTTTGTATATTTTTACAATTGAAAGTTAAAATATGGAGTTCTTTCTTTTTATCATTCTCTCTACTTTCACGATCTAATTGTTCCATTATGTTGGTTGGACGCTAAGGTTTGTTTTCCATAAACCACTGGTCCAGGTACAATTTGTCATTAATTGGTTGTTTAACGCTAAGACATCTATAAGATTCGCATGACTAACGGTTTGATTATTGTCCTGGGAAGAATCTTGAAACCATTGAATTTCATAATCACATCTATCATCTGAATCGCTATAACCCTCATTTTCAGTTTCATAACTGTCTGTATGATATGAGTTCTACTGATCATAATAATATGGATATTGTTGATAATAATTTTGATAACCCCAATTATCTTTAGAATATTGATTTTCTGAATTACTATTAAATAAAGGCAACAGTAGTATACCGCTGTTCAAAACTCATAAATCCATGGACAAAAAACAAAATCGGGGCAACAAACTAAAACCGAGGGAAACGCATTAAATATAAGGGAAAACGACACAACACCGAAACGCAACACACACAGAAACGGACCAAGCAACAGACAAAACACCACGATAATAACATATATAACATCAAAACCAAATACATGAATTTGGGATAGACAAGTACCGTGCCACGTCTTATCTAAATATCTCAAAAATAAGAGAAAACACAAACGACTCTTTTTGTTGATTTAAAATATTTTGTGTATACTTTGATTTATCATTATTTTCACTAAGATTGTCAGTTAATTGATCCACTTTATTTCGATCATGTCCAAAATAAATTGTGTGACTTTGTTCCTTACTTGTACTAGTAGCTCATCACTATTATCCCTGGGACTATTCAAATTTCCAGATTCTGACTTGTTATTACGCAAGGAGAAGTTATTTTGATTTTCTTCCAATATATCAATTTTCCTATTTTTTGTTTTTATGGTTTGTTCTCACTCTGTTTTTTGGGATTCAAGTTGAACTTGGTGAAGACAATCGAGAAGTTAGGTTTTCTCTTTAAGTTTGTCATTAACTGACAATTCTTTTAATTTCAAACTTTCTTCTTTTTTCTTTAATTTTATTTCTAATTGACGTAATTCTTTTTGTTTCAACACATTATTTCCATTATCCTTATCTTGAATTTCTTTAGATTGATCACAAATACTTTCGTCTACACAAACTGGAGATGGACGAGGTGATGTAACCTTCTTTACTAACGTTTCATTATTTAAATGTAAATGTAAATTTTCAGAATTTTGACTATGTGTTGCTTCACCGCCTAGACACATTTTATTTTATTTTCCCTAAATATTGTACGTGATAAGATTGATATCAAACTTCACATATTTGTTCATCACTGTTTAATAATTCTAAACGTAATGCACCAGTCCTGGGAAATTCCTCCAATAAAAGAGATTAAGCTAAAGTTATTTAAGGTATTACTTGATCTTTATCACAGTTTGTGTCAATAGTAGGCAAATGTTTTATATGTTGTTTTACTAAAGTTTAGGTTTTTATTTTTTCATTTCCTTCTACAAAAGATTCTTCATTGATTTCAAGTTTGTCAATACATATATATATGGCAAATAAACATAAGGCTGTGTAATGGGCCAAATTTTAATAATAAGGAAATGCAATTAATAATGCAATCAGTACAATGAAGGGTAGACAATCCCCGAATGCTTTATATTCCTTTAAAGTCAATTCAGAATGCAATTCTGAAAGCTAAAACATATATGAATAATCACAAAAGATAGACAAATAAAATAATAATACATGTTATTGTAGTATCCTATAATTGATATAATGCAAACGTGATATATATATAATCTATGCTTAACCACACCCATTCAATAATGCTACTGGGATGAGTGGGTGGGGAATGCACAAATTGCGCCATGCGGCTGCTTATATCATTTATTTATAACTGCGTATGCCGTTTACATCATTTATCTAATGGTTTAGTTAAATACCAGATTATAAAGATTGCAAATAAGAATGGAGTAGGAAGTACCATTTTACATCAAAGTCGGTATTCACTGAATCCCTTACATTGACCATGTTTACCAAAGGTGTCACTATTACATAATTGAGTTTCTGTAGGATAGTTAACAGGTAGTACTTGCTCATCATCTATTGAGTCGATGTCACAAAGTGAACATATATAATGGATTGTGTCTAATTTATTCTCTAAAATGTTAATCATTTCACTTTTTAATTTCTCGCAGTGATAATGTATCCAATGATTTTCCTCTACTACACCAAACAAATATCGATAAGAATTTTCTTTCACATTTTAAACATTCTGCAGGGTTCTTAATATCATCGACCTCTAGTACCAGCACTTTTAAAATTTTTAGAGAGTTCATCTATAAATGACATAGATTGTTTCCCATTTACTTCAATACGACATGTTGTATTAGAAATGTTCACCCTATACAGTTGCTTTGAAGGATTATTAACATCAGAAAATGAAATTGACCTCTCTGATAATTTCTTTGATAGATCGAACCTCTCATTTACTGTTAATTTTTAAGCTTTAGATTAACCTAAAATACTGGTCGAAGCATTTAGCTTTAGATGGATTAATCATTGTATTATTCACAACTGATGAATTATGATCATTGTTAATTGATGATAACAAAATATCACATTGCTCTTTAATTTTGGTATTGAGATGTTTATAGTCTACATCATTACTCATCTGCGACGAAATTTTAGAAAGTTCATCTATAAATGACATAGATTGTTTCCCATTTACTTCAATACGACATGTTGTATTAGAAATGTTCACCCTATACAGTTGCTTTGAAGGATTATTAACATCAGCAAATGAAATTGACCTCTCTGATAATTTCTTTGATAGATCGAACCTCTCATTTACTGTTAATTTTTAAGCTTTAGTTTAACCTAAAATACTGGTTGCTGGGTGTATATATTTTGGTTGGAACTAATTCTCTATTTGACCTTCTCGACACTCTATTTGACCTTCTCGACATTTTGAATATTGTGACTGCTAGTACTGTTGGTTGTATCTACTCAGAAACAGTGATATTGAAAAAATGTTTAAACAAAACAACTGTCTTTCATAAAACTATTCTCTATATATTATATGTTTGAAAGGTAAAAGGAATGTTATATAAACACTTTTTAAAAATTTCTTCGTAAAATCAAGATGGCGACTATGAGTAAGCTATTGTTCTTTGTCTCGTGTATCACATTTTTTCTCGAAAAATGGCAATGATTGGATTTTCTCTCTTCTAAAGGTTATAAGAGCGTTAATATTTGTTTACATTTTTACCCAAAGATGATCCTCAGAATAGAATCCTGTACGCCTTTTAATGATACAGGATTTGAATTACTATTAATCGAAAGCATATAAAATATGTAGAAAATCATATTCACATTTTACAAAGTATAGACAATATTTTCTATTTCTGCACGTCGGAGCCATTAAAAATATGCCTTTTTCATTCAGCAAAAAAATTAATAGACGATCTTTTTCAACTGCACTTTAAGTAGATTGTTGCCGCATGAACATATATATTTTTTTGGTTGTAATGTAAATGTTGCATTTCTAGTAACAGGAACTGCTACCCGTTTTTTCCCTAGTTTGTTTAGTCTTCGAGGGAAATAAAATACGTAAGACCAGTGGTACCCTATGAAAAATGCATTACGAATAATTGCGCTCTTGATACCTAAAAAATCATTCTGGGTTCTCATTGGGTACTCAGGAGTTAAATGTTCACATTAAAACACTATTAAGTTTGTAAAATCTGTAAAATCTGTAAAAACTGTAACAATCTCTCTTCAACAGTTACACAACCATACACAACCTTCACCAAATAACTTCAACAATTACACAACCATACACAACCTTCACCAAATAACTTCAACAATTACACAACCATACACAACCTTCACCAAATAACTTCAACAATTACACAACCATACACAACCTTCACCAAATAACTTCAACAATTACACAACCATACACAACCTTCACCGAATAATTAATATTTTGTCCAGCAATTCAGTATATACTTTGAAAAAGTCTAAGAAGTGCTCATAATTTTTTGACAGATTATTACCTAAGGCAGACAAAATTAGATTATGAAACATTTTCATTGACAAGATGTTACAGTAGAATACTGTCATGGACAGAATTTCACAGTGTCATTGACAGCATAGTTAACTATTATCCCGAAGAAAGTGACTAAATTGCATGGACAAGGACTGTATTTCATAATTAAATATTGTCTTAAACAGTACATCAATTTGAAATAGTGTCCGCGGAAAATATTTGTTTTATAAAAAAATTATAATGAGCACCAGTGGGCCTCGTGACAACTGATGCTGAAGTCGGAGTTTGCGCACTGCTGCAGCGCCCCCTTCAAAAAGACATCTTCCGATAGTAGACCATAAACACGGCACAGCACTAGAACGCCTATATCTTGAGGTATTTATAATTAGGATTGTGAAGAGTCCTTTCTCAAAATGAGAAACATACATACACACCTAGGGGACAACTTTCTCACCACGATACGAACATCACATTATTATTTTCCCCTACTGACCCTATTTCTGCGAAAAGATGTGTTGTTTATTTATTAATAAACTCCACTTAACTTGAACTTCCTGCTAGGTTTTAAACTCTTTTAAACTTATATACTTATAAATAAAAGTTGCGATGTATAGATACTAGTGCAATAAAATATTGGTTAATCAAAAAAAAAAATGCTTGAAGCTCATATGTCATATTTTGTGAACGTTAAAAGAAACAAGGTAAGAAAGAGAATAGTTTTGATCTGTAATTCACAAGCTACTATATGCCTTCTTCTTCATTATTTTCTTCATTATATGGAGTACCACTACCTGCGAAGTGTAGCACGGATTAGTAACTTTAACTGTAAGCAACTATGTGCATATGCAGGACTAATTTACAGCAAATATAATAGGTGCACAAACCAGTATAATTTCGCCTATAACTCAATTATTAACGATATTGGTATAAAGGATACCAACACTGCCTGGCGTACCTATCTTCAAGTTAAAATCGCAGTGGCAGTATAAAAGTTATGAGAGTCCAATCATTTGTAACCTGAAACGAAGGGATGCTTGGAGGAAAATACGGACGTGTGGAGAAGGGGTGCTTAGAGGAAAATACGGATGTGTGGAGAAGGGGTGCTTAGAGGAAAATACGGACGTGTGGAGAAGGGGTGCTTGGAGGAAAATACGGACGTGTGGAGAAGGGGTGCTTAGAGGAAAATACGGATGTGTGGAGAAGGGGTGCTTAGAGGAAAATACGGACGTGTGGAGAAGGGGTGCTTGGAGGAAAATACGGACGTGTGGAGAAGGGGTGCTTGGAGGAAAATACGGATGTGTGGAAAAGGGGTGCTTGGAGAAAAATACGGACGTGTGGAGAAGGGGTGCTTGGAGGAAAATACGGACGTGTGGAGAAGGGGTGCTTGGAGGAAAATACGGACGTGTGGAGAAGGGGTGCTTGGAGGAAAATACGGATGTGTGGAGAAGAGGTGGGGGTCCTTCATTTCTGCACTTTTTAATATAGTTATTTCAATTTTCTTTATTCATTATTTTTTAAGTTTACAATGATGTCCTATTCTACACATATTCTAATTTTATCAAAGTCTTGAAACTTTTATCGCAATATTAACCGTATAATGTTTTTTTGAAAATGCACCCGATGACCCCGCCTGCAAACTCACATGGTTGACATGGCTATCAATAGAAAATAAGAGAAATATTCAATTTTGTTTATTATCCTTTAAACCCTCTATAGATAGAGAAAATCTGACACATGATGTTGAGAATGATGAGATCTACCTTACGACTATTGACATAAAACTGTAATACAACTTTTTATATGAGTTGAGCACCTAAAGGACCAAGCTTATCATTTTATTTTTCATTTTTACATATTATTTTGATAATAATTATATTTAGAAAGTTAGAGATAATCCTTGAATAACAAATATGATTTCCAAGACAAAAATCTACAAATGTTTCAAATGGTAGAAATCGTCAGATGACTCATTACGATAGTTGTTGTCTTTAGATGACAATTGTTATCAGTGTATTTAAGTTTAGATAAAACTACCATAAAGCTACAATAGATAGATAGAAAATCAATGAGTAATAAAGATCAGCAAGAGAAGATGTCCATACATGTAGTGTCATTGTGGAAATCTTGCAGTTGTTACTCTTTAATAATGTTTTTTATAATTTTTTTGTCAATGTTGCCTATTCTAAAAAAATAGAATTATAATTAGAAAGAAACTCAAATAAGTGAAAATGATCAGCAAGAGAAAATATACAAATAAGTCTAACAGCCAAAATTGTATTTCACTCCTTATTGGAGTTAATGCTCTCTACAGTCTTCATGACAAACTTTTGAATCTACAGGCATTGACAGGACTGAAGCTGAGGTTAACGAAAATATCAGTCAGATTATATTGGCCTGTAGATTTTTACAGAGACTTGTGTGGTGGGCTTTATGGTTCAGTGCAAGAATTGTCTTTAATGAAGATTATTAGTATTTTGTTGGGATTTTTTTTGTCTAATAAAGGCAACAGTAGTATACCGCTGTTCGAAAGTCATAAATCGATTGAGATAAAACACATCCGGGTTACAAACTAAACCAAGGGAACCAAATCAGCTATAAAAGGAAAACAACGAAACGCTTAAGTGCAACAAAAAAACACAAACGACAATGTTACACACAGAACAACGAACTCCAATTTTCCTGACTTGGTACAGGACATTTAAAGAAACAAATGGTAGGTTAAACGAAAATATATAATAAACATGACAAATAGATAGAAACATAAATAAGTAACACTGATTAGCAGGAAAAGATCTACAATTATAAGTGTCCGGTCGAAATTGTCAGTTCAGTCCTTAATCATGATGTTCTTTAATGACAGATTTTACCCATTTTCAGTGTTCTGTCTCACATCTTTAATTATTTTAGATAAACAATTATTTTAAACAGCAAAAGTGATTAATGAAGAAAAGAGATACAATTGATTTAAATTTTGCTGAAATAAAATTGACTCGATAAATATTATATTTAATTTTAGCTGTTATTGACTTTGGTAAAAGTTGAGTTAATACATATGTATTAAAAACTTGACTTGTACGTATCATTATTGATTTCTATTTTTGTCATTCATTTAACATTTCCGTTTGTACAGACTATCATGTGATGTCGATTGTGTTTATGTCACGTGGTTTTCTTTGTTTGAATCAAACTTATCTTTATGAAATTTAAGTATTTCCTGTAATTGTTGTGAAATTGTGAAAATGCAGTGTATGACAAAAATTGTAAACAATTATTTCTGCACTAGTTGAAATTTCCGGATTTCAGATTCACGTTTTAAGATTGGTTCTTGTGTTTGATTAGAGTTTGGTGAGTCAAGCTATTCCTAACTTACGGTTTATGTTTAAGGTAAGCTGTAATAGCAGTGTCTTGGGTTGGGGGGTGGGGGGTTGGGTGAGCTATCATTTACACATTTAACCCTGCCACATTCTAAATGTGCATGTTCTAAGTCAGGAGCTTGATTTTAAGTAGTTGTCTGCTATTTTGTTATAAACAATCTGTTGGCTTTTGATATTTAATGTCACATTCTGTCAGTTCCGGGTCTAATTTATAACTGACAACATTTTTCACATTGGTGATTGCATTCCAGTAGTTTTCGGTTGTTTAAATCCTCTTTATATGAACTCTGTGAAAATGTTGTCTCTTTTCCGATTACACCAAATCTTCTTATTCTATATATAACTTTTGGACAAGTTTAAATCTCGGTCTATTTCTGAAGTTTATTCTTACATACTTTTGATTTTTAAACCCTGTATGCTAACATTGCCTATGTAAATTTTAAAATTATTTGTATGCACATTGAACGACAAATCTATGTGACGTATAAAATTTTCTGCCGTCAGACACTCAAATTAATGAATGTGTTTGTAGATAGTAGATGTTTTTGTGTTCTGTTAAATTAGCGGGTTTATTCCACCATTTTCTACATTTGAAAATGCCTGTACCAATATGACAGTTCTTGTCGTCCATTCGTTTTTTATGCGTTTCGTTATTTGATTTTGCCATGTAATTATGGACTTTCCGAATTGATTTTCCTCTAAGTTCCGTATTTTTGTGATTTTACTCTTCTTATTGGGTAAAACAAGTAGTGTTGTTACTCCATTAAAAAAAATGGAAACAAAATGCAAGAAATTGTTGACGATCTTGAAAATATATAATAAAATGCGAAAAAAAGGTGGGTGGTGGGATTGGAGTGTTGAAAAAATGCTCAAAATAACAAGATCTACATACTTTGCAGTGTTTAGTGACATGTTTTACTTTTGCAGGAGTACATGAATCATAAAGAAACGATGATATAGTTTATTATTCTTAAACGAATTAGAAATCATGACATCTGTTTCCGAAGAAGAGGAGAATTATGTCCGGTTAGCGTTGTTGTTAAAAGGAGTGACACCTAGAGCAGTCCGTACTTATTTTGACAGAGAATTTCCACCTACCTCTCTACCCTCAACATTAAGTAGAAGCAACAACACTCTTTTGGACTTAAAAGTTAAGAGAATCATAAATCAGGCTCAGTGGAATCTTTTGATTCCAAGAAATGGTGGGTTTACAGCATAAATTTTGTGGATTGAGATTTCATTAACATGAGGTTCACATCTGATTTTTTTCTAGTAATGGCTACATAACCAAAAAATCTTAATGAACATCTTCAATATTTTTTCATTACTAATTTTGTTTTGCATAGTTGTTGCTTAATTAATTTCAAGTCTGTATTGATGACATAGATTTATAAAGCGTGACCGTGTTCTATGCTGAAAACACAAAAAAATGGCTACAGTCAGAGTCATTACTTAAACAAGTAACTTTTCACATGTTCCGTTTCACAAATTCAGTATTCGAGAAATAAAGATAAGTATATCTAGGTAGTAGAATTTACCCCAAATTATGTTCATTATTGTAACATTATCAGTAGTAACACGTAGCACAAAAATCAAAGATAAATAAATACAGGTGTGATATTCCTGCCCTTGCTATCTTTTTAAAAGTAAACAGAAATGTTGAATCATTGTAATAAATATAAATAACCTGTTAATATCCTGATTGTAAATGTACATACCCCCCTTTTAGGAGCTTATATGAGAATGACATGCATTCTAACATGACGTCCTTTAAACGCTTTAAGTACACACCCGTGGTAACATATGAATATATTGTTTGGGCTGTTCCGATCATACTCCCATGTCATATGCTTTTTTACGAATGAGCTAACCAACGTCATGAAACGTTGACGTCAGAAAATAAGCATTAAAGGGAAAATGCACGCTTCTGAAACCAAAAAATATCACAGCAAGGAAATGTAAGCAAACAATGCTTAAATGTGTTATAGAAGCCTTTTTTGTAAACATATAACAATTTAAGTAAAATTATCGTTTAAATTCATCCAAAACTATGTAAATATGTTATTTAGTCTCCCAAACAAAGTTTGGAGACTTATTGTTTTTGATCAGTTCTTCTTATTCCTCTGCCTCTTCTTTTTCTCTTTCGCCACTTAACAAATGAACTTGTCCGCAGCGGTTCTCCTAAACGGCTTGTCAGATTTACAGAATTTTATATTATATTAGACTTACATGTCTAGGGGAGCCATCAATATTCGTTTGTGCATTGTTGTCTGTTAAGGAGGATTTAGAGGGGCATAAAGAGGGGAGGGGTTTACTATAGAATCCTATGGAATTTTATTTAAAAAAAAGATCAAATGCCTATATCTTAAAATCTGTAAGTGATACACACATGCAGTCTTCAGAAATGAGTACAGGACAATAAAACGAAAATGAAATATAGGGCGAATCCCTTTGGGTAACCCAACCCCCTTAAATTTGAGAATGTGCTTTCATCTTGTAAACGGTCCAGAGCCCCACCCCAAACCATATATATTCTTGTATGGGACAATTCAACAAATCAAATCAAATAAAAGGAAAGTCCCTAGGAGTCACCCCAACGCCTTTTGTTTGAGAACTTGTAAACGATCGAGATTCCCACCCCCTAAACCATATATATCATCGCATGGGACAATAAAACAAACCAAATGAAAGAAAAAGGAAGTCCCTTGGGGTCAGCCCTCCCCCTTTTGTTTGAGAACATGTAAATAGTCGAGATCCCCAACCCTAAACCATATATATTCTTGCAAGGGACAATAAAACAAATCAAATAAAAGAAAAGATAAGTATATGAGGTTCATCCCACGCCATCTTGTTTGAAAACTTGTAAACCGTTCAGATCCCCACCCCTAACCCATATATATTCTTGTATGGGACAATCAAACAAATCAAATGAAAAAAAGGGAAGTCCCTAGGGTTCATCCCACTACCTCTTGTTTGAGAACATGTAAACGGTTGAGATCCCCACCCCTAAACCATATATATTATTGTATTGGACGATAAAACAAATCAAACCAAATATAAGGGAAGTATATGGGGTCACCCTACACCCTTCTATTTGAAAATGTGTAAACAGTAGTGATCCAACCTCTAAACCTAATATATTCTTGTATGTGATAATAAAACTAATCTAATAAAATATGGGACCATGGGAATGGCTAATTATGGGAGCTTTGTTTAGGAGACTTCGTTCAGGGTAAAATATTTGTCATAAAGGGCCAACCCGTGGTAAAATCACGATATATTCAAGCCCCAATGAATTATTTCTTAATTATATGTTAGAAACATCGGAGAAAAAATTATTTTCCACATTACATAAAGAGTGAAGACATTTATGGAGAGCATGAACATTGTAATAAAGCTGAGGATGACGGTATATTTATATATATTCATGTCTGATAAACTATATCCTACTGCCTGACTCTATTCTTTCACATGAAAATTCTGTAAACCGACTACAAATTAAAAAAAAACCCACATGTCCTCATCTAAATGAAATAATTAATTACTTCGCAAATATGCTAGTATACAATTTCTTACAAAAGTCATATTTTTCAGTTTTTGGAGTAAATATTTTATATGTAAATAGTTATACTTATACTTAATATTAAACTGGTGATTACAATTCTCCAATATAACACATTTTGACACTGATTTTAAGACTAAAATTGATACATATCTGTTGCTTTTGATGTACAGGGGTTTCGGATTCCAAAACATTTGATGTAACGTTGATGATCTGTTTAATCAGAAACTTGACATCTATCAATCCCCCAATCAATGGATTTGACAGCCTTCCACTGCCAGGGGAGATAACTCCAGGGTCTGATCTAGCCAGGATAAAATTTTACAGGAATAAACTAGCTCATCATGATAGTAATACAATAGAAACTACTTATTTCAATACAGCTTGGAGAGAGTTATCAGATGTAAGTATTTCTACATTGATACTTGGATTTATATTTAACATGTTGGACTATGATCCCATTGTCAATACATAGCTCAAGTAAATTAATATTTGAACTACGTAATCAATTAACTTTTCTTACCAAGTGAATAAGCCCCAATGGCTCTTGCATCTGAAGGCCTCTTTTGGACTGATGAAGGATGTCATAAACTTTAAAAAAAAATCTACTTCTCTGAAACTAGGTGAATTGCTACCAAACTGTACCTGAATGTTTTTTAGGGTGTCGTGCTTCTAAATTATATCTGGGGATTTAATATATTAATAAACCTGGATGATGTTGCTAAATATAGAGCAATTTAAAGGTGGTGAAATGAGATACGATTGCTGTCAAGCAATTTGTAGAATTTTACCATTGACTCCTTTCCAAGGCCTTCCAAGGCCTTCACGTCAATCGTTTTGTGCTTAACATTAAGGAACAACTCAGATTCTTAAAATTGTCTTGTTATAAAAGGTAAAAACAAACAAACAAATTGTATTGAAACAACTTCATATAATTTTCATCTCATAATCTTCATATTAAGATATCTCCCTTTTTTATATGCGTTTAATTTCAATACGGAAAATCAGAATTAAGGTGGTACCTAACACTACAGGCAGATAACTCTGAAAAGTCAGCTAAACGTTTTAATTATATTGTGTTGTAAAGGGAATATTAAGCTTCTCAATGATCAAAATTCGTGTTTGTCAAACTGCTATATAACCAGTGTATTTTTTCTGAAAAAACGGTTGGTTCAAACTTTTTGAAATTTTTATATTTTTGTTAAAGGGTCAAAGTAAATACTTTGTCAAAATTTTATCAAAATTAAACGAGCCAAATTAATTTTGGTGAAAGTGTTAGGTACCACCTTAAGTAGTATTTATATTAAGGGTTTCATATATTTAGAAACACGTCAAAGAGGGAATTCCCGATTATGTTAAAATGCGAGTTCATCATCATCAAAGTTGTTCCGATAAATATATTTCTGTCAGATAAGTTCTAAACTGTTTCTTATATGTGACCATGATTACCGTTATGAAACTGAAACTTTGATGTTGAACTTCCACAAAGAAATGGAGGAGAACCATCTAGGAAGTTTAAGTAACATTTAATATACGTCCTTGCTACAATTGACCTAGATCACATCATAATTCAAACGATTTATTTAGGTAATTATGCGCATGCGTATTGTTTTCTTGGCCTCTAAAACGTATCAGACTAAATGGTCGATCTGGTTTCCCCACTCCATTGATTAATTTGAAACTCGAGAGACCCTTTATCTGTTTATCTGCTCTTTAAGGGTTATTGTTGTTGCATGATTTTAAATTATGTGCAACATTTCAATGAAAAAATGTAGTCAACAATGTAATGATCGAACTAGAACATCCCTTCAGCCAAAAAGGAGTCTTCCATATTATCAACGTTAAGAAACTTGTTGCTCATTGTTGATCAAAGATTTTTTTTAAGGTAAAATTTCTTTAGCATCTTTTAATTATTTAAGTAACTTTCATATGTGTTTATTTGCTATTAATTATTCCTGTTTTGTTAACATTTTGAGTAGATCAATAATGAACTTGGTCATTGATAGATTGTGAACAGCACGAGTTTATTTAAAATGATTTATACTTTATACTGTTATACTCTCGTACCTTACCGTGTTGTTCATAAACATTCGGACATTTAATGCAGGGAACCAGATTTAGAGTTGTCGCCCATACAATAATTAGGTCACTAAAGAATCAAAATACGACAACACGACGAGTAAAATTGATCTGTTCTGTCGATAGACGTCGAATTATAGTAAAAGCGATGGCAATTAAAACAGAGGAATGTGTACGGAAAGGAGTCATGCCCACTGTCCTAAAGGAAATTAAATATTAAATTAATTAGAATTAGGATTCCTCCTAGAATTCACGTAGGAAAATAGATGATAAGGTACGAAGTGAGATACCTTCTCTCTATATAATATATCAGTGACCGCTGTGGATAGTAAACTTGGAATTGATAATACAAAATTAAAACACAATAATTACATCATTTACATTGTTCATTAACTTGTATCAGAGATTGGCTATTTTCTAAAAATGAAAATCTAATCAAATAGAGAATACATGTGCAGTTAAATTATTTTAGAGAATAATACTAATATCAATGAAAACAATAACAATCGTATCCCTCAGAGGAATCATGCTCTTTGATTGTATTTTTTATATCTAAAAAAAAAGTAGTCATGGTAGTTGATACAAAACTGACAAAGCAAAAATTATCAACAAGTTAAGTTCTATATAATGTTAGATTTTCTGATAAATCTGAAGATCCATTATTGGCATTTTTATGCCCCCCGCCGTAGCGGAGGGGCATTAAGTTTTACCCTTGTCCGTCTGCACGTCCGTGTGTTCCGAACTTGGTTTCGGTTCTGTAACTTTAGTTTGCCTCAACCAAATGTTTTGAAACTTGCACACAATGCCTATTAACACACTTCTAAAACACAGGTCAAGTTTGAATTTTGGTGGCGTCATGTTTACTGTTCTAGAGTTATGCCCCTTTTCAAATGCACAAATTGCTGAATTTTTCATTTCTGTCCTTTAACTTTGGTTTCCGTTCTCAAATTAGATATAAGAAGATGTGGTATGAGTGCCAATGAGACAACTCTCTATCCAAGTCAAGAGGAGTAGGTTCAGTAAGACCCCTTTTTGGCCTCAAAATATAGCAGTTTTACAAAATTGTTAAAATGTAAACTTTTAGTTATTTATTGGGCAGTAGAATGCTTCTGCTACATAAATATGGGCTGTTTTTGACAATACAATGCACTTATATCCGGTACTAGCACCATTAAGTTATGCTAAATTACTGAAATCTTCATAATTCTAGCATTTTAGGTAAATTTTAGACGGTTTTCGATTGAAACGAAAGTGGCCGCATTCGTGTTTATCCATAATATTGAAATGTAAGTTGTATTTGATGATAACACATTACATATATAAAGGTTGAGGATGAACACGGATGCGGCCACTTTCGTTTTTACCAAAAACCCTCTGAAAAGTGTCATTTTTCGGCATATTTTGTAGATTTTCCATATTTGAGCTTGAATCTGTTCGTTTTTAATGATTAAATCAGTTAAAGTCTTTCACATAAACTAAATATTTCAAATAAAACAGACACTTAAGTGATTGAAAAGTGGTCAAAATCTTTTGTCAGATGAACCTAAAATTTGAGGCCAAAATTGATCCTTACCGGACCTACTCCAATATAGGTCAAAGTACGGTCTTCAACATGGAGCCTTGGCTCACACCGAAAAGCAAGCTATAAGGGCCCCCAAATAACTAGTGTAAAACCATTCGAACGGGTAAACCAAGGGTCTAATCTATATTAAAAATGAGAAACGAGAAACACTTATGAACCACATCAACAAACAACAACTACTGAACATCAGATTCCTGACTTAGGACAGGTGCAAACAATTGCAGCGGGTTAAAAGTTTTAATGGTACCAAACCTTCAGCCTTATCTGAAATAATAGTGCAACATCACAACATAGACATGATAGAAAGACACACTATAAAATATCAATTGAAATGGCTTAACTCAATCAAAAGACATATTAACACCAGTGAACATACACTGAACAAATAAAAATAATCTATGATACAATGTAAATACTAAATAAATAAACTAAGGGAAGAATAATTAAAGTAACATGTTATACCGCTGTGAAATGTTAAACAATTTGCCTCAACCAAATGTTATGAAACGTATATACAATGCTTATCACCACAAAAATCGGATCAAGTACAAATTTTGGTAGCCCACTTTTACAGTTCTTGAGTTGTGTCCCTTTTTAACAGTATATACAAGCGGGGGCATCATATGTGTGCCATGGACACATTCCACAATTATTTTTTAGTTATTTACCACAATGACACAATGTTTGGCCAGTGAATAGCAGCCCAAAATACACTTTATAATATAATTTATGATCCTGTGGTACAACTGTATACTGTACACACAATTTAATGCTCATATTTACAGCATTGCCTAGCAATCTTGATTTACAAGCAAGGCTCGTTTATATGAATTAAACATGATTATTATATAGACATGCATGATAATGAATGATGTTTTGAAGAATAAAAAAAATATCCAAAATTGAACTATTCATTTCTAGGCTGTAGGTCGATTAGGAGGTCAAACAATGTATCAAGAGTGTCAAGGGTTAAAGGTGAAAATCTTGGACCAGTCTAATCAGGAAATTATGTTGGAAATCAAACAATCACTGGAAGAGTTGAAAGAACTGAAACTAGCAATATACAACTTGAATATGGAACATTCAAAAGTTATGGACATTTTGAAAGATCCAATACCATTGAACATCAAAGGTACAGTACACTTATTGATACAGATAAAAGTAGACTATCAATTACAAATTCTTCATTTTCTCATATATTTTGCAATGTTTTAGTCCTACGTCACGTATATTGATCGAAACAAATATCAACATTCCCTACAAAAATGTCTCGCCTGTGAAGAAAGTCGCTGTATGATAGACTTGGGTATGAAAAACCTGTGGTATCTACGGCAAACACTATTTGTATAAAGCTTTATATTTCAGAAGGAAGAAGACCTGGCTGCTTCATACCTCATTTTCATGGTTGCATGACTGCTTGAGAAAAAAAATTACAGTTTCCTTTTTAAGGGACATACTCACTTATAATGAGTCTCGGGATAACTATATTTGGTATATTGGTTTTTGCAACGTATACATGTCCGTCAGGTAGGGTCCCTTGACCTCGACCTTATTCTATGGATCAAGGTCAAGGACAATGTACATATGACAGACAAAATCTTTGTAACATAAGGTATCTGCACACAAGGTGTCAAGGTTAAAATTACATGGTAAAGTCCATATCTTAGATAATATAAGCGATAGGTCAAAAGTTTTTGGTATATGAAATGATTGCAATTTCATGATTCATTGGGTAAAGTTTAGTTTATAAGGTTTGATCTGTTTTTCAGGTACTATATACTCAATACGACCACTATATTTGGTGTATGGAATGATTGTGTGCATGGTCCATTGGGTAATGTTTAGTTTGTATGGTTTGATCTGTTTTTTCAGATACTGTATAATCAATACGACCACTATATTTGGTGTATGAAATGATTGCTTTCATGGTCCATTGGGTAATGTTTAGTTTATAAGGTTTGATCTGTTTTTTCAGATACTATATAATCAATACGACCACTATATTTGGTGTATGAAATGATTGCTTTCATGGTCCATTGGGTAATGTTTAGTTTATAAGGTTTGATCTGTTTTTTCAGATACTGTATAATCAATACGACCACTATATTTGGTGTATGGAATGATTGCTTTCATGGTCCATTGGGTAATGTTTAATTTGTATGGTTTGATCTGTTTTTTCAGATACTGTATAATCAATACGACCACTATATTTGGTGTATGAAATGATTGCTTTCATGGTCCATTGGGTAATGTTTAGTTTATAAGGTTTGATCTGTTTTTTCAGATACTGTATAATCAATACGACCACTATATTTGGTGTATGGAATGATTGCTTTCATGATCCATTGGGTAATGTTTAGTTTCTGTGGTTTGATCTGTTTTTCAGATACTATATAATCAATACGACCACTATATTTGGTGTATGGAATGATTGCTTTCATGATCCATTGGGTAATGTTTAGTTTTTGTGGTTTGATCTGTTTTTCAGATACTATATAATCAATACGACCACTATATTGGGTGTATGGAATGATTGCTTTCATGATCCATTGGGTAATGTTTAGTTTATAAGGTTTGATCTGTTTTTCAGATACTATATAATCAATACGACCACTATATTGGGTGTATGGAATGATTGCTTTCATGATCCATTGGGTAATGTTTAGTTTTTGTGGTTTGATCTGTTTTTTCAGATACTATATAATCAATACGACCACTATATTGGGTGTATGGAATGATTGCTTTCATGATCCATTGGGTAATGTTTAGTTTATAAGGTTTGATCTGTTTTTCAGATACTATATAATCAATACGACCACTATATTGGGTGTATGGAATGATTGCTTTCATGATCCATTGGGTAATGTTTAGTTTTTGTGGTTTGATCTGTTTTTTCAGATACTATATAATCAATACGACCACTATATGTGGTGTATGGAATGACTGTCAGTTGTATACATGTCTGTATGACAGGTTTTATCTAACCTTGACCTCATTTCCATGGTTCATTAGACAATTTTGTGTGGTTTGGTTTATTTCTCAGATATAATAAGCAATATGTCAGTTATATTTAGTGAATGGAACAATCTTGAGGTATGGTATGGTTCATAAGACCTGATCTCATTTTCATGGTTCTTTGGTCAATTATTAGTTTTCGTAATTATGTCAACTTATAAGATACTAAAAGCAAAGGGTCAACTGTTTTTGGGGTCTTGAATGATTTAAGATGTACATGTCTGTCTGGCAGCTAGAGTTCATATGACCTTGACATAATTTTCTTGGTTCATTAGTCAATTTTAAAATTGTGTGGTTTGATCTGTTTCTCTGGTACTTTTAGCAATGGGACCACTAAATTTAGTGTATAGAATGATTGTAAGGTATGCATGTCTGTCTGGCATGGGTCATATGACCGTGACCTCATTTTCATAGTACATTGTTAATGGTAAGATGATGAGATACTTGTAGTAAACCCTTCATATTCCTTACTTTCAACATGAGTTCAATGATAACATAAAACAGGCGAGACATTTCAGTGTGTGCACTCTTGTTTCTATTATTAAGAGCAATAATATCATTCTATTTGGTACATACAATCCTTTGTAGGTATACATGTCCATGAGACAGGGCTTATCTCACCTTGACCTCATTTATTAAGTTTCATGTATCAATGTTAAGTTTTCATGGTTAGGTTTGTGTATGGAATCATTTAAAGATGTTTCTCTGGCAGGATTCATCTGAACTTGACCTCATTTACATACATTCTTGATAATGTCATGTGAATGTGATACTTGTAGTAAAATCTTTATTTTAAAGACTGTCAGCAGAATTTCAATTATGATTAGTTTAGCAGGCAAGACAGTTCATCCTTTAAACTCTTATCTAATTTAGGTCAGATTGTTTTATTCTTGTATTTTTTCGTAACAGAATCTAGGCTAACCTATGACGGACATGTAACCTTGGCATACACATGTAAAATTGTGTGCATAGTCAGATCTCAGTAAGGTCATTATCATTTATTCACCTCAAATTGATGTACTCAAATATGTATAGTAAGTAAATAAAAAAGTCTTTGCTGTGATATTCACTGGGGTAAAGCTGATGACTGTAACTGCATTCACGATCATCCCAAGATGTCGGACGAAAAATTAGGTCAGTATTTCCATTGTCTGTTAAGGTGTTTCTACATAATTTTTTTTACAAATCATACATTGTAATGATGTAAATTTATAAAAGATTCACACGGAAGTCACAAATCTCTACCGAGGATCGTGTATAGAACGGGAAATTGGATTTGAAATATTCGCTAAGACGACCGTTAATCATCTTTAAAATATTTTCATGATGACCGTTACATATAAGGATGACCGTGATTGGTAAAATGATGACTGTAATTTCGAAAGGATGACTGTAATTTATAAAGGATGACCGTACCTTTCATAGTATATTAACCGTCATTTCTAAGAAATCCGTATTTGTATTAACTTTTTTGTATCATATCATTAATCGTGTTGGTGTAAGACGTATTTGTAAGACAGCATTAGTTTAAACAATATTTATTCAGATATTTCATCATGATACGATATTATACAAAGATCTACAAAGGAAATAATTAGTCCGGCCGATTGGTGCAAATATAGAGCAGAATTGCTCACTTGATGAGGAAAGCATGAAACTTTGCATAGTAGTTCTTGGTTATATACCCTTTGAATTCAGCTATGGACCCACTCTGGAAAACCAATATGGCTGCCATTTCAAGATGGCGGAAAAACGGTATAAATATCAAGATTGTACTAAAGGTATTCTATATAATTTCGGAAGATAAAGTAATGATTCCTTAAAAATGGAATTCATGTTCTTGAATTTGTAATCAATTAATTTAAAAAATAAATTAAAAAAAAATGGTTATTTCTATAACACATACATTTGCAAATATGGCTGCATATACAAAAACAAATAATGAAATTCTAAATGTTAATCAATATGTTACATGTTATTGTAAATGTTCTTTAAAAGCTTTCAGTTTTGATAGTTGGAATAAAATAGGTTGAAACGAGTCGATTGAACGTTAATATATGTCGGTTAAATGTGGTGGAATAGTAGGTAACTCGTCTGAACTTTGAGGCAGTGCCGAGGGCACCTTGTCTCGTGTCTCATCAATGCCACGTCTTACGTCACTTATCGCGTTTTCATCTGCCGTCCGCACTACATCGTCAAATTATTCTATGTAATCAATAGGTGTACCTTTAATCAGGCAGATGAGACGATTGCCATCATTCAAACGGGTTATGGGGCAATTATTTCCTTTTCCAACTACGTGCGGAACCAATTCGCAACTGTTCAGCTAGCATGGTCCTAAAATGCACTCCTGGTCAGCACTTTTATTAGTTTTAATGGTAACAGTCATTTGTTAGTTTGGCGGAACTGTGATGGTTCGTTTTATGCAAACTTGCTGAGTTAAAATTTCGTTTCCACTGCTAACAAATGCCGCATTTATCACTTTATTGTTGATGGTAATTGTGGGAGTACTCAGGTTTATCACTGCGCTCAGTGTGTCCAAATTATCTTAGAATAACATCGTCTGTTAATGGATAAACACCCCATTGTATGTTTACTCTAATACTGTCGAGAGTCATTCTTTAGAATATTCACAATAACAAGTTGTTAACCTGAAAGCGTTACGTTAACAAAATTTCCATTTGCTGCCGGAATTTATTTCGCATTTACTAATGTTATCATTGCAGCAGTGTCCACAATTATGTTCACATTCTGGTCATGTATAGTTCCTCGTACTGTTATGCTATTTTAAATGGTTCGTCTAATGACAATATCGGACGAGGCCGTGGACCTCTGTTCGATTATGTAATGAGGTGATGTTTCATGGCCAATAGACTTTGGAATCGTGCGTTAGCCTTCTGGCCCGACCCTTTGCTGTTTAAAGACTCCATTGTTGGGGTTGCACTTTGATTTACTACTATCCTGGTTAAGGTGACCGTTGTCTGAAATAACCGGGATTTCTGGAGTTGTTCGTGGTGATGCTAACCGTTGTCTTTAGGGACTATATGATCTATAGCGATTATATTGCTCAGGAGATCTTCCACGTGTATATTGATCAGGTGATCTTCCATTGAACTGATGATCTTCTATTTAACTGGTGATCTTCGATGGTTATGGTGATTATTTGAAAGCATAACATTATCTAGTTTTGTGACAATTTATGTGAGGTTATGCACCTCATTATCCAAAGCACTGTTCATATTTCCTTTATCGGTCGGTGATACTGCGCCATCAGCAAAGTAGATTTGTCGATGGTCACAATTGGCACTTTTTTATCCATATATCGCCATCTGGTTTGCTGGTTTTTAATTGTTTGAAAGCCTTGTTGAATGTTTCTGGGGTTCTCTCTATTACATGCCTTGAGGAATCTTTGTCTTTACATCCTCGGAAGAATGCTTCGGTTCCAATCTGGTTTGATCGTCTTTCTTGCTGAAGCGCTGCTTCAAATGAATGCTTTTTTATAAGGCCTTGGAATCATCATTTGTGTTTATCTTGCGAGCGTACTGAAAGCCAACATCGGCCTGGTAATCTGGGGCCTACACACATTTTTCCTGTTTTCCCATTTCATCAACCGGCAGTTCGTTCAAATTGGTAAATGTGTCCAATTCAAGGATCCTCTTCAATTGAGTTTTAGCATTTTTCGGAGTAGTGGGCTTCGGCTCCGGTCCCTTGCAAAAAGATTTTCTTGTCATCGAGTATATTCTCTCTCCAGTGAGGAGTCTGAACAAGAGCTGTTGCCACCCTATTTTGGTTTCCTCTGCCCCTTTCTTGGATCGGTCAGTGGAGTCAGCTTGCTGTTATGGGAAGTCTGTTAGAGCTCAAGGAGCTGACGAGGTTGTCATGATTGGAGTGATAAATGTGAGATTTGCCGTTGACTTGACGGGGATGATACCGTAAGTAGGCACTGCAATCCGCATTGGAGAAACTTGATAGAATCCACTTGATAGAAGCCAATTGTTTCTGTAATGGTGTGCTGCTCTGAACCAAATAGCATCGACTCATAGTAGATGGTAAGTGTGCGTAAGAAGACATATAAGCTTTTTGTTGGTATCCTTGATTAGTACTAGAGGTTTATAGTATGTTCTAAAATGGAGATTGTTGTTGAACAATTTGAAGTGTCTCATGCAGGTCCAAGGGCCCTGTCATAGAACTTTAGACTTAAGGTGAAGACACCTTCTACATGGTTGGCGCAGTTGATGGTTCATGCGAACTACAATTCGGGAAAGACCCAAAGTATAGATTTTGTTGTGTACTTTTGGTAAACTTACGTTGTACTTGCTAAGGTCTAATTTTGGCTTAGATGATGTGTCCATTGCAGGAATTTTAACTTCTTTATTTCTGATTTTTTAGCATTAGATTTTCTATGTGCAAAAAATTATTGGTACAATTGTTTAATAGTCATTTCTTTGCTGTCCTTTGTTAACGCGTTTTCAGCTGTGGGTTTCTCCATATCCCCAAGTGATTCAGTTTCTGCCATTTCAATGTTCTTTTCCTTGTTGTCATCAATTCCTACCATTTCACTGATATGCGTTTAAATGATTTTCAATTCACAGTATAATATCTCAAATTGCAAAATATTGCGATCCAAGAAATAAGATAGGCACTGAATATTATCTTAAGGCAGATAAATCCCAAATCACAGCTTTTATGTGTGACCCAAGACAACGAATATTGCAGCTTTTAATCAAAGCTACTACTGCATCTTTTTATGAAAGCTACTACTTTGTTTATGAAATGGCAAGCAAGGCAAAATCAAAAAGGACAGAACTGGGACAGATACTAAACACTAAACATCAATAAAATGCTACTATTCAGGTAAATTCTCAATAATGAATATTTGCTTATTTTTCAAGGCGGCCATTTTGAAAATTGCCGCCATTTTGTATTTCAAAGATAGATCAAAACAAAATCTTGCTTAGTACACCAAGTCATTCAAATAAGTTGGCTTTTGTGCTTCCAGCATCAAATCCTCTGTGGTTTGTGCAATACTGGAAAATATTTTAGAACGTACGACAGCCATCTTGAAATAAGCCGCCATATTGAATTTTTAAGGGTGGGTCCATAGCTAATATTGCATAGTACACAAAAATGTACCATCATGCAAATATTGGTGCTTTCCTCATTATTTGAGCATTTTTTTCACCGATCGGCCGGACTAAATATTCAGGATTCAGAAACAAGCAATTTGCTGTTACAAATCTGTCTCCTTTACAAAAATAATACACTTATTGAACAATACATAAATATAAATACTGGCATGCTCTGTAATAAATATATGAATATGAAAATGGTGAGAGAAGAATTTGAAGAAAACATTTAATGAGAAAAAAAAACAAAAAAAACAAACTTGAATTGTTGTAATGTATACAGTGTGAAATGCAATGATGAAGCATTCATTTCAAGGGTTAAAACGTTTACTTTTAATAATATATTTCTGCACCAAACTAAATAAAAGACTAGTTTTCTCATCTGAGAGTACCGTTGATCCAAAAAGCAAAGTTTTTGTGTTAACTTGGACAGGAAGAACTGAAATAGAATACAATAGTTATTGTCTTAAATTAGTATATATAGGACAAGATAACAAAAAGTGAGAATTTGTTTCTACATCACCACAACAACAGTTTGGAGAGTGTACTAAGTTACGAAGGAAAAGGTGATGTCCTATATAATAATAGGCTGGGATCTTACTATTTTTGGGTACTAATTTGGTTTTTGAATAATGATAAAGATTAACATTTTCTTATGTTTAAGTTAAGAGTGTTCCATAGTTTTGTTGTTGCAGGGATGAAATATTCAGAATATAAACGGGTCCGTGTGTTGACTTGTGAAATATTATTTCTCTGTCGTGTATTATGATCATGCCTACTGCCTACTAAATCAGGCAATAAGTCTCTTAAATACTCTGGAGTTTTATTATTCAAAATTTTTTGATGAGTTAGTCTGTGATTGCGTCGTCTTTCAGATAATTTTTCCCATCGAGTTTCAACATATAAATAGTTTATACTGGTTAGTTTAGTACCCCCCTTGATGATACGCGCTGCGTCAAGCTGAATACTTTCAAGTTTAACAATCAAATTCTGATTTTGAGAGTCCCAAACGGCATAGGCATATTCAAGAATTGGGCGAACAAATGATATGTAAATTTTTTCAAGTCAAAATCTATCAAGAACATTTTTCATTTTTCTCATTATGTTTATTCTTTTGTAAGATTTAGAAACTATATATTCAATATGGTCGTTCCAGGATCCGTTGTTAGAAAAAAAGACACCTATATGTTTGTGTTTACTTACTGTTTGTTGCTCTTGGGTGTTCATTTTAATGGAGGATGAAAGGGTCTATTTATTTATTTTGAAATTATCATACTTTTAGTTTTTTGGGCATTAAAATTAACAAGCCATTTTGTTTACCAATTATTAATCTTATCTGGATCGTCATTTAAAATTTTAGCTGGTTCTGTTGGATTGTCAACCATAATATATAATGAAGAGTCATCTGCGAAAAGATTTATTTGAGCTTGAATATGTTCTACAACATCATTTATAAATACAATGTATCAAAAAAGGAGAGGGCCTAGAATAGACCCTTGTGGGACGCCTGCATTTACAGGTAACCATTCGGAACTTGAACCGTTAATAACCACCCGCTGGACTCTATTTGTAAGATAATTTTCAAACCACCTTAGAAAAGAACCCGGTATGCCCGCTTGTTGAAGTTTAAATAGCAGTCCCTTATGCCAGACTCGATCAAACGCTTTACTTATATCACAGAATACTACCCTTATTTCTTTACCGCTATCTAAAACCTTCCCAAAATCATTCGAAATGTTGATTAATTGATTAACTGCTGAATCCCCCCGTGTAAAGCCCAACTGATTTTTCATTAAAATATTATTGCGCATAAAGTGATTGTTAACATGTTTATATACACATCGTTCCATACACATTGATATTACACTCAGCAAGGAAATAGGTCTATAGTTTTTAACGTCATTCGGTTTACTATTTTTATAAATTGGGGTAACATTTGCTCTTTTCCAGTGATCTGGAAAAGTAGACGTTCTTAACGATAAGTTTAATAATTTACATAGTGGATACTTTAAAACAGAAGATGATTCTTTTAACAAGTTGGGACTTATGAGGTCTGGGCCAGAAGCTTTTGTGGGATTAACAATTTTCAATATATCTTCAACTTCAGTAACAGTAAGTTCTATATAACTAATGTCATCACTAATATTATGAAGTTCCTCAGGTAACACAGCACTTGAATCATCAATATATGACTGGGAAGAAAAAAAATCGATTAAATTCATTTGCCTTTTCGATTTCATCAAATATTAAGTTGTTATTAAGTTAACCATTTATGGGGGTACACTTGCGTCGTTTGTTTTTAATCCGGATATTTATTTAACCGTTTTCCAACAGTTAGTAGTGGACGGGTTACTGTTCATGATTTTTTTAATTAAATAGTTGTTATAATCATCCTTCGATTTTCTTATTAAACTTGTAACTTCATTTCGTATTTTATTTAAATTTTGACCACTCTGACGGGTTATTATATTTTTTAGTCTTTCTGTGGATTCTATTTTTTTCCTTATCTTTTTTTTTAACATCATTTGTTAGCCATGGATGTTCATTTTTGCGAACAGTTATTATTTTATTTGGAATATATTTTTCAGCAGCTTCTATGATAGTTTTTGTTATTTCGGTTGTAAATTGTTCAACGTTATTCAAGTTGATTACGGAATCCCATTTTTTTTTAGATGAAATGTTACGATATCTGTCATAGTCTCCTCGATCATATAGCCAAATTTTCCGCTTAAAAGTTTTTGACGACATTTTGGAAAGTTCAAAAGACTAATTATAGGACAGTGAAAACGTATTTGGTCCCGACTCCACAGTAATTTATTATGTCAGCATCATTTGTTTTAAAAAGATCAAACAATGATGACGACGATTCAGTAAAATGAGTAGGTTCATCTATCATTTGAGTAAGACTAAATTGGCTTAACAAAGCTGTAATTTTTGAGGACAACATTATCCTAAAGGTAGACAAAAAAAAGACGTGCTTCAAATACATGGTTCGTCATATGTATCATCCAACTACAAACCAAATAGTTTTTAAAAGAACTAACCGAGCCCCTATTGCGACAAACTCAACAAAATACAATGCATACAAATATGGATATTTCTTTCAATTGACGGTCATCCTTTAAAATTTAGTCATTCCTTATATATTACGGTCATCCCTCACAATTTACGAACATCTTTTAACCAATTACGGTCACCATTGTTATGAATCGCTAATCCTGTTACGGTCATCTCGATTACGATTTACGATCATCCTCGCGAATTTTTCAAATCCAAATTCCCGTTTTATACACTTTCCACGGTAGAGATTTGTGACTTCCGTGTGAATCTTTTATATATTTACATCGTATCAAAGTAAGCTTTGTAAAGAAAATGATGTAGAAACACCTTAACATACAATAAAAAACTGACCTAATTTTTCATTCGACGTCTTGGGATGACCGTGAATGCAGTTACGGTCATCAGCTTTACCCCAGTGGATATTGGATACGTTTCAGTTTTTAAAAAGTTTGGGCTTATTCAAAGAGCAGAGCATCATTCAATAAATTTGTAAAACCTATCATGCCTATGGAGTTATTAAATGTATGCAAAGTACTAAATTTTAAAAAAAATTATTCATTGTTATTGTGTGAAAAAAAGGATTTATTACCAACAGAAGCTACATCACAAGGGGCTTTTTAGGGTCAATTACTGAAAAATAAATATCACTTTGGACCTCGAACATTTCACTACACATGTGCAAATGTCTCAGCTTCGAAACAAGCCATCATACATATATATGCAAGTTTGCCATATGGGCAGAGGAATTGAGTTAAAATCTTACCATTATCGCCTACCTGAAATGAAATGTGCATATTGAACAAGTAGGCCAATAAGACAGCTTTGTACTCATCAAAACTTTTTTTACACTTTGTATGAAGGTGTATAACTGTATCATTATATGACGCTGTTGTGTTTTGACCTTTATGTGACATTGACCTTTAACCTGATGGTCAAATTAGCTGAATTTTGGGATTATTTTTTTTATTTGGCTTTTCATATTTAGTATAAGGGTTCACCAATGAGTCCACACCATGATGAATGACATGACTATTCAACTCAAGATCAAATACGTAAGCATGTTCAGAGGAACCCAAAATCATGTATTTTAATGATTTATTTTACAATTTGTTATATTTTTCATAGTACTGATCCTTGGTTAAACTAGGCAATATGGGCCGAGAACACAGTTATGTCGTAGTGCATTTCTTTAAGACAATAAATTCAAATTAAAAAAATCGCACCTGCTCTTTCTCAAAACGATTTTTTACAGTATAGTGTACTACCAGTGAAACAAATAATATCAAAATTTTAGAAACTTCTACCAGCTCTAACTCAAAATATTGACAATTCTGTGTCAAGGGGGTGTAACATTCAGTTTGACAGCTTCAGACGTGATAAATTTTGACCTTTTAGAACTGGGTCAATTCACTACTTAACATAAAGATTCAGCACCAAAATTTTTTTGACATGTAATTACATCTCCCTACTTAATATTTCATGCATTTAATATCAAGAAATAAATTGGGAAAGTGTATCAAATAAAACATGCAAGTTATACACTGTTTACACTAGGGACTATTTTCGTAGACAACGAAAACCAAAGGACGATAACTGTGTCCTTGGACCATATGTTAGTGTCTTACTAATAAGTATATTTTCTGAGGGGTTATTTTCAGTTTCGATTGTATCAAGACAAGTAGATGTGATATGATGGCCAATGAGACAAATATCGACAAAAGGACAGGCAGGTATACAATCACTGGTCAGCATCCAGCCTTCAACAATGAGTACAACAGATATTGTATAGCAGATCAAGTTTGAATTTTGGAGGCGTCACTTCAACCGTTCTAGAGTTATGCCCTTCACAAATGGAAAAATTGCAAACTTTTTCGTTTCTGTTCACTAACTATAATTTGCCTCAACCAAATGTTATGAAATTTATACACAATGCTTATTACTACAAAATGCAGATCACGTTTGAATTTTGTAGTGTCACTTAAACCGTTCTAGAGTTGTGCCAATTTAGTTTCCGTTCTCAAACTTAAGTTTGCCTCAACCAAATGTTATGATATTTATACACAATAGATATAGGAAGATGTGGAGTGAGTGCCAAAAAGACAACTCTCCATCCAAAAAAACAGTTTTAAAAAAAGTAAACAATTATAGGTCAAAGTACGGCCTTCAACACGAAGCCTTTGCTCAAACCGAACGACAAGCTATAAAGGGCCCCAAAATTACTTGTGTAAAACCATTCAAACGGGAAAACCAACGGTCTAATCTATATAAAAAAACGAGAAACGAGAAACACGTATAAATTACGTAAACAAACGACAACTACTACACAATGCTATTACCACAAAGTACAGATCAAGTTTGGTTTTTGGTGGTGTCACTTTTAATGTTCTAAGGTTATGCCACTTACAAAAGGAAAAATTGCTGAATTTTTCGTTTCAGTCTCTAACTTAGTTTGCCTCAACAAAATGTTACGAAACTTATACACAATACTTATTACTACAAAACTCAGATCAATAACAAATTTGGGTAGCATCACTTTTACCGTTCTTCAGTTATGTCCCTTTATAACTTTATATGATATGCAAGCGGGGGCATCATCTGTGTCCCATGGACACATTCCCCATTTATTTTATTTCTAATTAGCTACACTTAATATATTTTTCAGAGCTGTTAAAAAAACAAATAGAAGACTGGGAAAAGAAAGATAAGATGTTCGTGTCTACAAGAGCCAGTGATTATGTCATGGAACAGTTACAGGACAACAGTTGTTTGACATTAACCGCCCCATCAGGAGTTGGAAAATCATTTATTGCAAGACACACAGCACTTCTTTTAAAGAAGGAAGGGTACAATATAATACCAGTGTACTCACCAACAGACATTAGAGATTATTATCAGCCTGATAAACAGACCGTCTTCATTGTAGATGATATTTGTGGAAATTTCACTGCCAACCAACAACAGATTGATAACTGGAAACAACTGTTACCTGTGATTAAAACAATAATGGCAGACAAATGTTGTAAGATTATTGTATCTTGTAGATTACAAGTCTATAAAGATGAAAAATTTAACTTATTATCACCTTTTAAATCCTGTGAATGTAATTTAATATCAGATAAGTTATGTCTTACATCTGTAGAGAAAACAAATATAGCAAAAACCTATATTAGTACAAGTATGACAGATATTGATGATTTATCTTTTAAATGTGATTTTTTCCCACTCTTATGTTCCTTATATCATGAAAAAGAAGATGTAGATGTCAAAGAATTTTTCAAAAATCCTTTTGATGTCTATAAACGTGAGCTAGACAGGTTAAGCGAGCATGGTGATGAAGGGAACTATAAAATATGTAGTCTGGCTTTATGTGTTCTCTTTAATAATCAGCTAAGTGAGAAATGGTTCCAAGGTAAAGTTACAAATGAACAACGAAATATTATAGAAGACACATGTGAGGCTTGTAAATTGAATAGAGGTACATCGAAAGCAAAACTTAAAGAGGCTTTTGATACTCTAGATGGTACATTTATCTATAAACAGAATGGTATTTATAGAACTGTACATGATAAACTTTTTGACTTCCTTGCTCATTACTTTGGTCAGAAAATGATAGAATGTTTAATAGACCATGGTGATAGTGATTTAGTACATGCACGTTTTATTTGTCAGAAATCATCAGATGACAAGAATAGTAACATAGACTTCATTATAGAAATACCAGATGATTATATAGTAACATATTTAGAAAGGTTTATAAAGGACTGGTCAACAGGAAAGGTGACAGATGTATTCACTAACAATAATATGACAGTATCATCATTCAGACACCAGTTATTACAGTACTTACAACAACTAGATAGACCACAACAAGTAATATTAGCCATTACCAAGGATACAGTGGTACCAAAGGAGAATTGTGGATCAGGTAATACTCCACTGATATTGAACTGTTATGGTGGTTATACAGATATGGTACAGTGGATGTTACATAATAATTTGGATGTGGATCAGTGTAGAGATGATGGGGTTACTGGACTGTACATGGCAAGTCAGGAAGGACATACTGAAATAGTAAAGTTACTGTTAGAGAAGGATCCTAATGTAGATCTATGTAACAAGTATGGCTGGAGTCCTCTGTGCATGGCAAGTACTAAAGGACATACTGATATAGTAAAGTTACTGTTAGAGAAGGATCCCAATGTTGATCTATGTAACAAGGATGGCTGTAGTCCTCAGTGCATGGCAAGTACTCAAGGACATACTAATATAGTAAAGTTACTGTTAGAGAAGGATCCCAATGTTGATCTATGTAACGAGGATGGCTGTAGTCCTCTGTGCATGGCAAGTAATAATGGACATACTGATATAGTAAAGTTACTGTTAGAGAAGGATCCCAATGTTGATCTATGTAACAAGGATGGCTGTAGTCCTCTGTGCATGGCAAGTACTAAAGGACATACTGATATAGTAAAGTTACTGTTAGAGAAGAATCCTAATGTTGATATATGTAACAAGGATGGCTATAGTCCTCTGTACAGGGCAAGTACTAAAGGACATACTGATATAGTAAAGTTACTGTTAGAGAAGGATCCCAATGTTGATCTATGTAACAAGCATGGCTGTAGTCCTCTGTACGTGGCAAGTCAGCAAGGACATACTGATATAGTAAAGTTACTGTTAGAGAAGGATCCCAATGTTGATATATGTAACAAGGATGGCTGTAGTCCTCTGTACATGGCAAGTCTGGCAAGACATACTGAGATAGTAAAGTTACTGTTAGAGAAGGATCCCAATGTTGATCTATGTAACAAGGAGGGCTGTAGTCCTCTGTATACAGCAAGTAATAATGGACAAACTGATATAGTAAAGTTACTGTTAGAGAAGAATCCTAATGTTGATATATGTGACAAGAATGGCTGGAGTCCTCTGTACATGGCAAGTCTGGCAAGACATACTGAGATAGTAAAGTTACTGTTAGAGAAGAATCCTAATGTTGATATATGTGACAAGAATGGCTGGAGTCCTCTGTACATGGCAAGTCTGGCAAGACATACTGAGATAGTAAAGTTACTGTTAGAGAAGAATCCTAATGTTGATCTATGTAACAAGGATGGCAATAGTCCTCTGTACATGGCCAGTTGGGAAGGAAATACTGATATAGTAAAGTTACTGTTAGAGAAGAATCCTAATGTTAATCTATGTAACAATGATGGCTGGAGTCCTCTGTTATGTGCAAGTCTGAAAGGACATACTGAGATAGTAAAGTTACTGTTAGAGAAGGATGCCGATGTTGATCTATGTAACAAGGAGGGCTGTAGTCCTCTGTTATGTGCAAGTCATAATGGACATACTGATATTGTAAAGTTACTGTTAGAGAAGGATCCTAATGTTGATATATGTAACAAGGATGGCTGTTACGGTAGTCTTCTTTACATGGCAAGTCAAAATGGACATACTGATAAAGTAAAGTTACTGTTAGAGATGGATCCTAATGTTGATCTATGTAACAAGTATGGCTGGAGTCCTCTGTGCATGGCAAGTACTAAAGGACATACTGATATAGTAAAGTTACTGTTAGAGAAGGATCCCAATGTTGATCTATGTAACAAGCATGGCTGTAGTCCTCTGTACGTGGCAAGTCTGGAAGGACATACTGAGATAGTAAAGTTACTGTTAGAGAAGCATCCTAATGTTGATCTATGTAACAAGGATGGCTGTAGTCCTCTGTATTTGGCAAGTACTAAAGGACATACTGATATAGTAAAGTTACTGTTAGAGAAGAATCCTAATGTTGATCTATGTACCAAGACAGGTTTCACACCACTTATCCAGTCATGTATCAGTAACCACACCAGTATAGCACAGCTGTTAATTAAACATAAACCAAACATTAATGCCCAGACCTATGATGGTGGCAGTGCTTTAAATTTCAGTGCACAGAATGGAAATGTAGAAATAATGCAGTTACTGTTAGAGAACAATGCTGACTGTAACATATGTGGCCATAGTAAACAAAAAATAACAGATACATTAAATAATGATTCATCCCGAACACTAGATGAATATAAACAAGGATTATATGATGACTTTCTAAAGAATGCATTATCAAATGTTAGAGATTATATCAGTAAGAAGTCAGCAGATTATGTCTTTGGGGTGAATGCTGGTTCTTCTCCATTACATATAGCCTGTTTTATGGGTCGAATAGATTTAGTCCGTTGTCTTCTTCACCACAATGCTGACATCAACATGACAAAAGAAGATGGAACTACACCATTATTTTATGCATGTGAAGTAGGACATGAGGACATTCTACGTTTATTGTTAGATAAAGGAGCAGATACACAGATGTGTAGACTTGATGGGAAATCCCCTTTAGACATTGCAACAGATAATGAACATTCATCTATAGTAACAATGTTAACAAAGCACACAAAGAAGGAGGACAAACTTTCTTCTTAACTCTTGTTCTTTAGTCAGTGGTTTTTCATGACATGTAAAAAAATATGCAAGGGATGTTGAAATGTTTTCTTTTAAACTCTTGTTCTTATGTCAGTGGTTCTCTATGACATTTGAAAAAAAACCATGCAGGTGGTTTTGAAATATCTTCTTAAACTTTTGTTCTTTAGTTTAATGACATGTAAACATACAGCTTTTTTTTTTTTATTTTCTTGTTGATTGGTGTTTGTTTATTATGTTTTATATATACTTCTATTATTTCCATTAAATTGTCTCTAACTTTACTAAACACATGCAGCTTTGCTTACCATTACACGGAATATTAATAATTTCTTGATTTTATCACCTGGAACAGAAGACCATATACATGCTATATAATTTAGATGTACTAAAACTATCCTAGTCATGCCAATAAGCACACCCTACTACACTTGGTTAACATTGTAATTCTATCATTACTTAGTAGTTGTTTTCTAAAGACATATTTCTTTATACTTGATGAGTCCTGTCAGTTTTTGTCTTATTTGATGCTCATATTAAAAGATTCTCATTTTTACAGATTGTATGACATTTTTACACTGTTGACTACCATTGATGTTTATTTCTATATTGGTTCATGTTTTCATTTGTATATGTATTTCTCTACCGTTTCGATCCCTAACATCACTGAAGAGACATATATTGTCGAAATCTAGATCTGGTGTACTAAAGAAATATTGACACCGAATGTTTGTGGCACAACATCGTAGCCACAAGTTAACATTTTTTTTTTCTTTCTGTGACGTATTAAATTTATATTCAGATCCATTTTGTTACATCTTGTGATCAATTGTATTTGGCAATCGTCAATGGCAGTCAGCAGGGTTAAAGAACATCAGTTGTTCGACCTGTTAGTCAAATGCGTTTTGTTTAAATATACTTTTTCACTTTTTTGGTCTTTTGGAAAATGTTGTTTGTGCTGTTTTTAGACCCTTCTACAACGAAATTTGTTTGACATGCACACGTATAAAAATTGCGGTTTTTATCCAACGCAATCATAGGTTTGAACGTAGTTTTCAATTTAGACTCGTTTGTATTTCTCTATATATATCTTTGTCCCTTGTATAAGTGTGACATATACTTGTTTCGTCAATTTTGACGGTGTTTACCATTTTGGAGTTATGTTGATGTAGATGAATAATTATGGCAATCTACCAATTGATAAATTACAACACAATAATGAAAAAATGTTGAAGTCTATTCTGTTCTTGGGGTCAAAAGACAGTCATCAAAAATAGCTAGACGACTTGAATATAACAGAAGTCTAATATTGATTTTCTCATTATGTTTAATGTATAATTAGTATATGAGACTACTTAAAATACATAGAGATATAATAGTATATAGTGTGTTTACTGCAGATCAAGAATAATCTCAAGAAAACTCAAAATGCTGGTTTTCTACCCTAAATAAAATAAAAAATAAAAAAAGTACTTTAAGAATGGTCTAATAAGATATCATAATCAACAATCTGACTCACACCTGCAAAAAATAAAGTCTAGAGATGTGGACAATAAATTGATGCTTTTCAGTAATATTTTTGTTCTAAATTTTGTTACCTTCTATCTTGAAACTACCAAAACTATAAAAAGTAAAAAAAAACCAAATACGTCAGTGCTAATTGTTTAAATATAGAGCGGGGTAGATATAACAAACCCAAAATTCCAAGAAAAGAACTCTGCATTGAAGCAGAGACAGAAGAATATTAATATATAATTACATTAGATGTATGTTTCATTATAATACTTTATTTTGATTGGCTAACTACACATCACGTGCTATTCCGTAGGTAATTGCATCACTCAATAACACTTTTCATTCATGAAAGCACGTGGTCCCACAATAAAGTGCACCGGTGAATAAAATACAAAATTTATAAAATTCGTGTTTTCATGATCATAGCTAAAAAATGTAATTATAAGTATTGAATGCTTCTTTTTGTAACTTTATAGGGTTGTAAAAGCGTTGACTGTGTGCACATTTTTAGTATGAAGCGCTTCCACGCTTCATACAAAATGTACTTCCGTCAACGCTTTTACACCCCAATAAATTTACAAAAAGAAGCATTCAATTCTTAAATAAAGATAAAGATAAGGCAAACTTTTTTCCAATCTTATGGTGTGAAAGATTCGCATAATAATTATTTTTTAGTTTCTTAACTTTTTAATCCACAAAATATTATATAAAGAAACAACTGTTAAAATTATGTGTTTAATTGTATTATTTTATACTACATGTAAAACCTTGAAATGTTGTTTTGTTTATTATCATATGATTTGTAATAGAATACACTAATTAATAAAGAACCTGAATCTGTGATAGTAAATTATCATTTAAAAGTTAATTTTCAATCTCACAGCTTTTACTGTTTTAAGGTTTGTGTGAGCAACACAGGTTGCGGTTTATAGTTAAAATCCTTGTAAAGTTATAACAATACCAATCTACAAATATAAATTTGGAGATGCAGTATGACAAAATGTGCTATAAACATGATGGAGAAGTGTATGCAACTTATAACTGAGTTGCCAAAAAGTCAACTCGGCTTAATTATATTTATATTATGAAAGATTTCTGGCAGTCAGCTTTCCAGTTTCCTAGAAAAAAAAATCGAACCATAATGAACATTTTACCAAACTTGGTTTAATAAAGTCCCATTGGAAAACCCCTACTGATTTTAGGATTATTAGATCAATGTTACAGTCCCTATGAATATACTGAAGTATAGGAAAGTTTTGTTCCAAATGTTATCTTTTTGAGTCATAAGTAGTATTTTACCAACTTTTGGTGGATAAATTGCCTTCGAGTGAATAAGGCCCCCATTCATTTTTAGGTTACTAATACAAAAATAAGCAGATGTGGTAAAATTGTTGATCAGACAACTTTCTCACAGATACAAAAATTGGATGTAAGCAGCTAAAGGTCACCATAATGCCTTCAACAATGAGCAAAACCTTTAGCTATAGTAAGCTGTAGAAGGCATGGACATTACTTAATGTGAAACATTTCAAACAAGAAAACCAACGATATGATTTATGAACAAATTCATAGTCTCAGAAGAAATTAAAGGACAGAATTGTGGCAATGGATTTTTTCCCCCAGATACTATCTTTTAAATCAAATGTCCTATTGTCATTACAAACAGCTTGAAAATGCCCTCTCATCATGTATGGTTTTTTGGTGAGAAGGTAGGGGAGGGTTGAGATCTCACAAAACATGATTAACCCTGCCAAATGTTTGCGCCTGTCCCAAGTCGGGAGCCTCTGGCCTTTGTTAGTCTTGTATGTTTTTTAATTTGAGCTCATTTATATGTTTTGGAGTTTAGTTTGAACTAGTACACAATTTTATTTAAAGTCCAGCTGAGGATCACATCCGGGTGCAGGATTTTTTCGCTGCGTTGAAGACCCATTGGTGGTCTTCGGCTGTTATCTGCTCTTTGGTCGGGTTGTTGTCTCTTTGACAAATTCCCCATTTCCATTCTCAATTTTAAAGGTTAAGGTTAAAAAAATTGAATAGACTGAATGAAAATTTGGGAACGGTTTAGTTTCAAGATGATATCTTCTGAGTCATTATCTGTGGTGGACAATGTTACTTAGAGTGATTTCTTACTCGATTTGGCTCTAATTTTTCTGGGTCCTTTTTGTCGGACCTGTTGTAACGGAGGCGGAAAAGCGATCCTACTTTAAGTCGTCAGCGTCATCAGTCTTTTTAAAAAGAGGATGATGATTTATAATGAGACAACTATCCAACAGAGAACAAATGACGTAGATGTTAGCAACAATAGGTCACTGTACAGCTTCAATAATGAGTAAAATCAATACTGTATTGTAAGTTATAATGTGACAACTATCCACCAGTGAACAAATGACGTAGATGTTAGCAACAATAGGTCACTGTACAGCTTCAACAATGAGTAAAACCCATACTGTATAGTAAATTATAATGAGACAACTATTCACCGGAGAACACAAAACGTAGATGTAAGCAACAATAGATAACCGTACTGCTTCAACAATGAGTAAAACCCATACTGTATAGTAAGTTTTAATGAGACAACTATCCATCAGAGAACCGAAATGACGTACATGTAAGCAACAATAGGTCACCGTACAGCTTCAACAATGAGTAAATCCCATACTGTATAGTAAGTTATAATGAGACAACAATCAACCTGAGAATAAATGACGTCGATGTACGCAACAACAGGTCCCTGTACAGCTTCAACAATGAGTAAAACCCATACTGTATAGTAAATTATAATTAGAAAACTCCATCAGAGAACAAATGAGGTAGATGTTAGCAACAATAGGTCACTGTACTGCTTCATCAATGAGTAAAACGCATACTGTATAGTAAGTTATAATGAGAAAACTATCCACCAGAGAAAAAATGACGTAGATGTAAGCTACAATAGGTCCCTGTACAGCTTCAACAATGAGTAAAACCCATACTGTATAGTAAATTATAATTAGAAAACTCCACCTGAGAACAAATGAGGTAGATGTTAGCAACAATAGGTCACTGTACTGCTTCAACATTGAGTAAAACGCATACTGTATAGTAAGTTATAATGAGAAAACTATCCACCAGAGAAAAAATGACGTAGATGTAAGCTACAATAGGTCCCTGTACAGCTTCAACAATGAGTAAAACCCATACTGTATAGTAAATTATAATTAGAAAACTTCACCAGAGAACAAATGAGGTAGATGTTAGCAACAATAGGTCACTGTACTGCTTCAACAATGAGTAAAACGCATACTGTATAGTAAGTTATAATGAGAAAACTATCCACCAGAGAAAAAATGACGTAGATGTAAGCTACAATAGGTCCCTGTACAGCTTCAACAATGAGTAAAACCCATACTGTATAGTAAATTATAATTAGAAAACTCCACCAGAGAACAAATGAGGTAGATGTTAGCAACAATAGGTCACTGTACTGCTTCAACAATGAGTAAAACGCATACTGTATAGTAAGTTATAATGAGAAAACTATCCACCAGAGAAAAAATGACGTAGATGTAAGCTACAATAGGTCACCGTACAGCTTCAACAACGAGTGAAACCCATACTGTATAGTAAGTTATAATGAGACAACTATCCACCAGAGAACAAATGATGTATATGTAAGCTACAATAGGTCCCTGTACAGCTTCAACAATGAGTAAAACCCATACTGTATAGTAAATTATAATTAGAAAACTCCACCAGAGAACAAATGAGGTAGATGTTAGCAACAATAGGTCACTGTACTGCTTCAACAATGAGTAAAACGCATACTGTATAGTAAGTTATAATGAGAAAACTATCCACCAGAGAAAAAATGACGTAGATGTAAGCTACAATAGGTCCCTGTACAGCTTCAACAATGAGTAAAACCCATACTGTATAGTAAATTATAATTAGAAAACTCCACCAGAGAACAAATGAGGTAGATGTTAGCAACAATAGGTCACTGTACTGCTTCAACAATGAGTAAAACGTATACTGTATAGTAAGTTATAATGAGAAAACTATCCACCAGAGAAAAAATGACGTAGATGTAAGCTACAATAGGTCCCTGTACAGCTTCAACAATGAGTAAAACCCATACTGTATAGTAAATTATAATTAGAAAACTCCACCAGAGAACAAATGAGGTAGATGTTAGCAACAATAGGTCACTGTACTGCTTCAACAATGAGTAAAACGCATACTGTATAGTAAGTTATAATGAGAAAACTATCCACCAGAGAAAAAATGACGTAGATGTAAGCTACAATAGGTCACCGTACAGCTTCAACAATGAGTGAAACCCATACTGTATAGTAAATTATAATTAGAAAACTCCACCAGAGAACAAATGACGTATATGTAAGCTACAATAGGTCACCGTACAGCTTCAATAATGAGTTATAATGAGACAACTATCCACTAGAGAACAAATGAGGTAGATGTTATCAACAATAGGTCACCGTACAGCTTCAACAATGAGTAAAACCCATACTGTATAGTAAGTTATAATGAGACAACTATCCACCAGAGAACAAATGACGTAGATGTTATCAACAATAGGTCACCGTACAGCTTCAACAATGAGTAAAACATAACCCGTACAGTTACTTAAATGGCCCCGAGATGACAAAATGTTAAAATTCCAACGACAAAACTAACGACGTGATTTATGAAAAAAATTATGAACGAAAATCAAACTTGATAGACAGCAAACAACTACCATTGAATCCCATTATCCTGACTCTGGTCATGCACATACAGTATGTGGTGGATTTATAAATGTTTGGGTGATATCAACCCTAAACTGGGATAGTGGTGTAACAGCACAAAATAACAAATAAATAGCTGCACCGTGATTGCACGATTCGCCCTTCGCCCTGTTAGCTCGTCTTTATGCTTTTACTGAATGTATATCAATAACTATAAATACTTTGACGACTGTAATAGTTAAAAGTTTAAAATCGAAAGTCTTGACTATGACTTAAAAGTTGTCTGGGTTAAAATATCCGTTTTTCTCCAGAAATAACCCCAACTGAATAATCATAAAAATGGATGACAAATGCGACCTATAGGACACAGAGGCATGATGATTATTTTTTTGCGGAAGGAAGAGAAGCGACAAACATTTTTTTTTGAAATTGAAAAGTAGCTTATGTCTATAGATATAAACACTTCCCTAAAGTTTCATGAATATTGGTGAAAGCGTTTTTGAGTTATTGTTCGAAGTGTTGACCACGGACGGACGGATAACGGAATACAATAATACGTCCCAAAAAAAAACCTGAATTAATCGACAAAATTAAAGCAACAACAAAATAAAAAAAACCAATATAAAAAGAACGCAAATAACATATCTGAGATTACCCGTAGTTACTGAATGCTATTTTCCCGCGTCATTTTACAAAACTAAGACAGATGCTTCTTTATGATCAATAGACAGTAGCCAGTGCAACTTTTAATTTCTTGTTCATTCTTTCATATTTTACATTAAAGTTTGAATTTTCAAATATATTTGTCTAGAGTACACGTGTATCACTGTTGAGACATTAATTTCGAATTTCTGATATGCTGCATATAATTTTTACCATTAATGTGACGACAGTAGGTTCAGAGTCATATCGTATAAACATATTATATTCTTGATATTCATGCAATATTTGCCACTGGGCGTTAAACATAAATCACCCTCCTGTCGGTCCAAATAGAATAAAGACCTCATTAATTTTGCATCCAAAAATATCTAACAGATATCTCGATGTGCCCCGTAGTTGTCTAAATGTTTGTATTGTTTTTTTCACGCTTCAGTGTGATCGCCGAAATAAATCATGATAGTACATACATGTATTTGATTTCTTTGCCAGATTTGTTTTATTCATATTACTTTATGTTTTTTTTTCTTCAATTCACAGTTGTGTCGTGATTGTCAGTTTGCAAATAATTCTGCTCAAATAAGAGCTAGGGGTGAGAGTATTTTTTCTACGTGCCGAAACTCTCGCTATAACTTTGTGCAATAAGATCGCTAGTTCTGTGCATTTTGTGTTTTTGTTGTGCATGTACTGATTTTATGTCATTTACGGAAACACCGTATCCTTATTTCTACTATAATTATGTGATATCCTTTATATAAAGTTAAGGTTGATTGACGTGTTAAAAGGTTATGTTTGTTATATCACTCCACGGATCGAAATTGAAAAAAAGCAGGCTGGTACAGGATTGGGGAAATGTTCGTAAATGTCGCCAACGTCGCCAACATTCTGAACAGTACCCTGTTCGCCAATGTCGCCAACGTCACCAACATTTTGCACAGTACCCCTGTTCGCAAACGTCACCAACATTCTATTCAGTACCCCTGTTCGCCAACGTCGCCAACATTCTAACTAGTACCCCTGTTCGCCAATGTCGCCAACGTCGCCAACATTCTAACCAGTATCCCTGTTCGCCAACATTCTAACCAGTACCCCTGTTCGCCAACGTCGCCAACGTCGCCAACATTCTTACCAGTACCCCTGTTCGCCAACGTCGCCAACATTCTTACCAGTACTTCTGTTCGCCAACGTCGCCAACGTCGCCAACATTTTGAACAGTACCCCTGTTCGCCAACGTCGCCAACGTCGCCAACATTCTAACCAGTATCCCTGTTCGCCAACGTCGCCAACGTCGCCAACATTCTTACCAGTACCCCTGTTCGCCAACGTCGCCAACGTCGCCAACATTCTTACCAGTACCCCTGTTCGCCAACGTCGCCAACGTCGCCAACATTCTTACCAGTACTTCTGTTCGCCAACGTCGCCAACGTCGCCAACATTCTAACCAGTACCCCTGTTCGCCAACGTCGCCAACGTCGCCAACATTCTTACCAGTACCCCTGTTCGCCAACGTCGCCAACGTCGCCAACATTCTTACCAGTACTTCTGTTCAACAACGTCGCCAACATTCTGAACAGTACCCCTGTTCGCAAACGTCACCAACTTCGCCAACATTCTGAACAGTATTCCTGTTCGCCAACGTCGCCAACATTCTAACTAGTACCCCTGCTCGCCAATGTCCTCAACATTCTTACCAGTACCCCTGTTCGCCAACGTCGCCAACATCGCCAACATCACCAACATTCTTACCAGTACTTCTGTTCGCCAACGTCGCCAACATTCTGAACAGTACCCCTGTTCGCCAACGTCGCCAACTTCGCCGACATTCTGAACAGTACCCCTGTTCGCCAACGTCGCCAACATTCTGAAAAGTGCCCTTGTTCGCCAAGGTCGCCAACATTCTGACCAGTACCCCTGTTCGCCAACGTCGCCAACATTCTGTAACAGTACACCTGTTTGCCAACGTCGCTAACATTCTAAACAGTACCCCTGTTCGCCAATGTCGCCAACATTCTGAACAGTACTCCTGTTTTAGTACCACTGTTTGCATACTATCTAAACATAATGAAGGTTTGCCAACATAAAATATATTTAATGTTATTTAAATATAACATCTTCTTAGTTTCGCATGTGTTTGTAACACTGCATTTAGTTCAAATAAAAAAAATCTCTATAACTAAAAAATTATTACACCAGGGTTTTCATTATCACAAACCAGTCATTACATGAACTAAATTTCATCATTCATACAAAGACATAAATCAAAAATAAATCAACATGCAAACTTCTTTTTGTCATGTTCAGGACAATAAGGTATTTGATAACAAACCTTTTATGGTAATATACTATACAAAACACAAAAATGTTGTCATTCCTTAAAGCTAACAAAACCTAGTTATTCAGAAGGGTTATCGATATATAGATATATTTTCTTTCATTTTTTTAAATAAATAAGGACTTTAGTTTTCTCGTTTCAATTGTTTTACATTGTCTCATCAGGGCCTTTTAAAGCTGAGTATGCATTATGGGCTTTGCTCATTGTTAAAGGCTGTACGGTGACCTAAAGTTGTTAATGTCTGAGTCATTTTGGTCTCTTGTGAAAAGATGTCTCATTGGCAATCATTATACCACATCTTCTTTTTTTTTTTAAATAATCCCATCATCCTGTTAGCCGAATTCCACAACTTCCAAATGGTTTTAACAAGTACATGTACCCCTGTGTCTACAGTTAATTAAAGAGTCTTTCAAACTTGTTTGCCTTAAAATTGCCAACATTCAAATCATTAAAAAAATATATAAAAATAAGAATAAATAAAAAACTCATAATGACAATCAATACTTAAAAATATAAGGAATATATACTTGACCATCTTTTGTAAAATAAAAAAATCATGCAAATCTAATACCATCTCTAAAAAGTAATAGTTTAATCAAGTTGAACAATTGCAACCTATCCAGAAACTAAATAGTGCTACATTTTTTATGAGTAAATAGCTATAGCCCATAAATAGTTTCCAAAAAGGAATACAAAAATCTTCAAAAAACACTTACCAGCCTGCTAACACCCATTTAAACATCATTATAAAATGTAACAAGTGCTTTTAAAATAAAAAGCAGAAACTCAACAATAAAAATAAGGACAATAACATGTACATATGACAAACATTTATAACTTCGTAACATTATATATCTGTATAAAAATAAAATGTAAAAAGCATTCAATTCTTTAACTTTAAAATAACTATAGGCTTTAAAGAGCTTAGTCTAAGTGCATATTCTACAGTCTCAGAACACTTACTCTCCAACATTGATCTTGTCAGAATATCTCAATTCATTACAGTTTTATAACTAGATAATAAGACAAAATTTACATTTTACACTTTGTACTTTTTTTTACCATGTCTGCCATCTTCATTGTCAGGTGGACAGGCTCAAAAAACATATTTTACAAAAAAAATACATACTCCAATTATTATTGTAGCCATGTCTGGTAAAATTTTACCTACAAGTTTCAAATTACATCTTTGTTAAAGTAAACCATGTAAATAGACAATTTTAAATGAACATTATATAAATTAAATTTATATTCAACTAAAGATTTCTGGCTGTTGTGCAATACACAGTGCAGTCATGCAGTTGCGCAATACTAAGTATGCTGTTGGGCAATACTTAGTAAATCTTTTGTCAAAATTTCAAGATTCTTTATTTCTCAAACACCATAAAATAACAATGGTACAAAGAAGTTCATCAAAAGTTATATAGTAACATAATACAAACTCACTATATCAACTATAAAAAAATAAAGTTCAATAACTTTTTAACATTTTATTATAAGAAAATTTATAAAAAAACTAAAAAAAAGGTTATCCTAATACATGTAATAATAATAAATAAAAATCAGTCATCAAATCTTAATAAAAACTGCTTTAAGCACTTTAAGGATATTGTCCAAAACCTAAAAAATCAACCCTTTTTATAAATAAAATCTTACAATTACTCAGAAGGGTAAAATCTTCAATTTAGAAAAACCAAAAGAAAGCTTACAACAATAAATATAAAGTTTAAAAAAATGCAAAAAGCATTTTTCAGTAACTGTCTGAAAACTTAAAAATCACCCTTTTTGTACAAAATAAATCCCCATAACATGATAAATCAAAAAAGGTATAGTACAAAATGTATAAAAATCAAAAGGAAGCTCATATAAATAGAATTAAACAATTCACCACAGTTTCTTGCAAGTTGGTAAAACTATTTTTAAGGTTATAGTCTGTAAACTGAAGAATCTCCCCTTTTTTAATAAATAAAAGTAGGAAACGGAAAATCAGGTATATTATTATAAAAAAAACAAACTCATGGCAATATATATAAAAATAATTCACCAAAGTTCTTTTCATATTGGTTAAAGCGTTTTTAAGTTAATGTCAAACATTTTAAAGACGAACAGAACAAACATAAAAACAAACTTTTAACAATATACCATAATATGTCAGTTGAGTTATCATGGTCATGTCCCTTAAACATTAAGATATTTTTACTTGTAAAAGAAAAAAAGTCATCCTATCTTCTGTATTGAATTCTTATGATTTCTTTGCTCTAATAGAATTTTAAATTATCTGCCCTTTACAAATGTCTTTATTAATCATTTAAGTGTAATTTCATAGACAATTAAAATCCCATTTGTCTGTTATCTTCAAAACACTGCTCATTTACAAGCCCCCAAGGAGCAATTTTTTAGGCCTTGCCCAAATACTTTTAAAAGATCTTTGCCCAATCAGTTTCTTTTTTCAATTAATGAGATGAAACATTAAACTCTAATAAAAAAAAATCAGCAGCCTGGAAAAAATCATAAAAGGCATGAATTTACATCACAAAACTTAATAACTTTTGTGAGATTGTAAGAAAAATTTGCTTATACAAGTAAATTTTAAAGAAAATTAAGGGGAGATTATTCAAACATTATTTACTTACTTATATGTGTATATACACCTTATCGCTATTAACCTACTCGGCCGGCCTTTTGACGCATACAACAATCACTTTTCCATTGTGGCGTCAGATATCTTTAAGTAAATAAAGATAACTTGTACAAGTAGTACCCCTGACTGTACGTCGTCCCATAAATGGGCGTAAAACAAGCATTCTGTGAGTATTGCATGGCAATGCAAAATCCCCTACCATTTAAAAAAATAACTGTATTGAAACAAAATTGTAACTTGATTTATAACTTGTCATTGTAAACCTTATAACAAAAATCAAGTTAATGTATTTTAAACGCATGACAAAAAAAGTGTTTAAAACTGATTATTTCAAATAATTTTCTAAGCCCAACAACCAAATACTCTCCACAAAATTATCAAACAAAATCAAAATTTAAACTTTAAACTTTAACTGTTACGTACTTGGTACATGTATGATAAAGATATACTAATTATTAAATCCATATATACAAAAATGACAAAAAAGGTGAGAAAAACTGATTATTTTAGTAAATTTTCAAAAGTCAAAGGACCATAACTCTGCCCTAAATCATTAGACAGAAACAAAATTCAAAATTCTTTGTAACTTGCAATGATATAATAAAACAAACCAACATCATATCTTCACGAATAACAAAAACAGTGAGTAAAACTAATTTGCAAAACTGATGCTGATTAAAGAAACAAACCAATACTTTAAACTTAAACTGTTCATGGGTAAAAAATTAATTTGAGGCTCTTAACAAACTGTGTCACACCTAAATATATAAATTTGTACTTTTAACAAAGACAAATAAATGTCCACTCTCAAATCTTCATACATGTAGCATAGTATAAATCTAAAATGTAATTTAAGACTTAACAAGAATGTGTCCATAGTATACAGATTACCGACTCGACTCGCACAAGCTTTCTATGTTCTGCAGTTCAGTGGACCGTGAAATTAAAATCAAAACTCTAATTTAGCATTAAAATTAAAAAGATCACATCAAAGTTTCAGGTTAATTGCAATACAATTTCATCAATTAAAACTATTATAACCAAACCTTTTACCTAAAGAGAAACAAATGAACAAACAAACACACAGTCCAAAAAACATAATGCCCATAAATGGGGCATACACATTAATTTCAGGGAAGGATCCAGCCATTTTAAAAGGGAGGTTCCCAACACAGGACAAAGGGGGGTTCCAACTTCATGTCCCCATTCAAATGCATTAATCTGCCAAAAAAATGGGGGTTCCAACCCCTTAACCCTCCCCTGGATCCGCCAATGATTTTAAATGGTCTTGCTGATACTGTAAATTCAGAAATTATTGCGAGGTTTTTATTATTGCGAATAATGCGACTGAGTTGTAAACGCAATAATTAAAACTCGCATTTTGTAATATTTTAATTTAATTAAGCATGACTTTTCTCAAAATCGTAAAAATTAAAATCGCATTCAAGTGTAAAATGACAAAATCGCAATAATAAATGCACGCAATAATTTCTGAATTTACAGTAATTTTTGTTGTATACATTTTCTTAATCCCCCCCCCCCCCCCCCCCCCATTTTCCCCAAAAATGCATATATATGGGAAAAATCATCATTGCATATTCCTTAAATAAAATACTCCTCAGGGCGCAGCCTAATACAACCGCAGAGGTAGTACCCAAAACAAAAGGGGCAAGTACAAACACAACATTCAAGCTTGATACAACTCTTAATTTATATTGTGATTAAATAATTAACTCAGCATAAATTCTGACACAGAATAAATGTGGTCTAAGACTTTTAAATTTTCCTATTATAGTCCAATATCCAAAATCTAAATACATAGTTATATTCAGCATATTAAAAACCCAATAATCCAATTTTTCATAAATCAAACTAAATAGATATAGGAAGATGTGGTGTGAGTGCCAATGAGACAACTCTCCATCCAAATAACAATTTAAAAATTAAACCATTATAGGTTAAAGTACGGCCTTCAACACGGAGCCTTGGCTCACACCGAACAACAAGCTATAAAGGGCCCCAAAATTACTAGTGTAAAACCATTCAAACGGGAAAACCAACAGTCTAATCTATATAAACAAAAAGTTCGCTTTTGTACCCTTTTCTCCTCAATAAGGAACCAACTTCATAACTCATAACAGGACCCAAACATCAAAATGTAAATAAGTGGTGAGATTCAGCATATCAAAAAAAACAAAGAACTCAATTTTTGTTGAAATCAAACAAATTTTCAATTTGTACCCCAAATTAGACAATCTTCTGAGCCCTTAATCAAAAATCTAAATGTTTAAATTCAAAATATCAAAGAACCCCCAAAAAAATCAATTTTTGTTAAAATCACACTAAGTTTAATAATTAACCCTTTCAACCTTAATGTAAACCAAATTAAAAACCGAACCTAAAATTACAAATTAAATTTCACAGTACGATTCGTATATCAAAGTACACCAAGAACTCAATTCTTAAGGAAATCAAACTACACATGTAAGTTTAATTTCAAACCCTATGGACCATAATGTAGACCGATTTAAAAACGGTACCAAAACTAAAAATCTATATACAAATTTATATTAAGCATATCAAAAAAACCCAATAATTCATTTTTATTAAAATCAAACACAGTTTAATTCTGTACCCTGTGGACCTCATGAATGTGGACCATTTTAAATTTGGGGCCCAAAATCCAAAAATATAATACATGGTAACATTCAGCATATTAAAGAACCCCAAGAATTCAAGAATAAAACCCTGTTAAAATTAGTCCAAAAAATAAGCAATTTATACAAAAAAATAGAAAAGTATTGGTTTTGTCCCCTAATTCCTAAAAAAGTTAAGGCCATAACTCTCAAAATAAATTTAATAAAAATAAAATGGTGCTATGAAACTCCCAAGATATATATATGTTAAAAAAAAAATCTTCAATCAAAAGCAGGTTTAGCTTCACAATATGCTTTCATATAAAAAATGTTATAAATTGTTATAAATGCAAAGAAAGTTGTTTCTGTGGTGTTTTAAAACATTAAAACAAAGGTTAATTACTACCCTGAAAAAATTGTCGTCATAAAGATTTAATAAAATTATTTTATTTTTACCTGTTACATGAGGGTTGTAAAGGGGGATATTAAACACGGAAACGCATGAATTAAAAATCTCAAAAACGTTGCACGAAAAATAAAGGTCGGAAAAAATGAAGCATGTCAAAAATTACTGTAAATATTAAAGAAAAAATTACCACAAGTAATTTTTGAGTAGTTCTTCAAAATCATGCAGCCTTTATTAATGAACATAAAATTCTTGCGGTCAACTTTTACCATCTGCTACTTGCATCTTAATTATTTGAAAATAAAATATTATTCATAGTAATTTGATAGACTTCATTCATACAATAAATTTTGCAAAAGTAAAACATACATCAATTACTATTAGATTAAACAAATTTCAGAAGGTATTACACTATATTCCACACTTTTTAATTAAATGCGAAACATGGAAAACAAATAAGGGGAAACACAAAGCAAGCAAGTCAAGCCAAACATGAAAAAAGGAGAAATGAAAACATCAAAACACGAAATTTACGGAAAATAAAAAGGCCGAAAACGTTAAAAAAAATAACCCTTTACCACCCTTTTACATGTATATCATTGCGGCATACCATGTGTATATGTAACACTCAGAAACGTGTCCTTCCCCCCAAACATGTCCACATTGATGTCACTGAACTGCAAAACATGTCTAGTTAAAAACATCGTCAAAGCGTGTGATTTGTATAAACGCCCAAACGTGTCAATTTAAAAAAAAAAACCAAACGTGTCAAATCCCAAAAACGTGTCCATATCAAGCGTTATTTGGTTATTGCTATTCCATTAATGTATACTCATTATACCATTTCATTAAAAATATAGATAAGGTACTTTTTTAAACCAGCAAAAATGGGTAAAAGTGGGGGGCGTCCCTTCGGCTATGTCGTATGTAAATTGTAAGCAAACATGTTTAGTTAAACTGTACAGTCAACGGATGAAAGTGTCCCTTTCTCTGCAAATTAAATTTGTAATTACAGTAACCATTAATAACTGGCGTTGATCACATAACATTCATATTGATAAAAAGAATCTATAAAACATGAAATATTTGGCACTGGATGTTATGTCTCTTGCTCGTGTGTCTTTAGTGATGCTGGAAACATAAAATTTATTAAAAAAAACAGATAACCAGTTTATGATTTTTACAAAAGTTAAAAAAAAAATGCTGCTTAACTCCCGCCAGGCAATATTCGAATAAATTTAAAACGCATCATTGGAGTTTATAAGTACAAAATAATTTACAAAGTAACGGATTAATTCAACTCTATATATATGTGCAGATTCGCTCTTAATGCGTTTGAAATACTTGCAACTGAACAAGAAGCAATTTCAGTCAAAAATTAATTAACAATTACAGATTAAATTTTGAATTATGATATTCATTAAAAACCTACATTTAATTAACTAAAGCTATTAAATGAAAACTTTGTCACCTGTGTCCCCATTATTAAATTGTCGTCAACGTTATCAGCGATTTTATTTAGGAGATAAAATTGAGAATGGAAATGGGGAATGAGTCAAAGAGACAACAACCCGACCAAATAAAAAACAACAGCAGAAGGTCACCAACAGGTCTTCAATGTAGCGAGAAATTCCCGCACCCGGAGGCGTCCTTCAGCTGGCCCCTAAACAAATATATACATGAACTAGTTTAGTGATAATGAACGCCATACTAATTTCCAAATTGTACACAAGAAACTAATATAAAAATAATACAAGACTAATAAAGGCCAGAGGCTCCTGACTTGGGACAGGCGCAAAAATGCGGCGGGGTTAAACATGTTTGTGACATCTCAACCCTCCCCCTATACCTCTAACCAATGTAGAAAAATAAATGCATAACAATACGCACATTAAAATTCAGTTCAAGAGAAGTCCGAGTCTGATGTCAAAAGATGTAACCAAAGAAAAAAAAAAATGACAATAATACATAAATAACAACAGACTACTTACAGTTAACTGACATGCCAGCTCCAGACTTCAATTGTATATAATACATGTATTAACGCTAAAAGACATGAGACGTTCTGGCGTTAGATATTGGACAAGTTTTGGTGAATAAAATTTATCGGACACGTTAGGGGGTTATGAATTCGGACACGTTTGGGGAATATTGTACATTTCGGACACGTTTAGGGAGAAAAGACACGTTTGTGGAAATCGGACACATTTGGGGGGAAGGACACATTTGGGAGTGTTAAATATATGGCAGATAACATAGCCTAATATAAATACTGTATAAACTCACAAAAATCTCATTTATTATCTCAAATAAAGTATTATACCTTACATTGCCTTAAATTTTATTAACTAATCATTGCTAATAGTATATAAAACAGTCAAAATGAGTATGACTGCACTTTTAATCAGTTAATAGTCCCATTATGTCCAAGACCACACTTATTTTGCAGTGCATTTCTTTTAAAACAAAAATGAAAATAAAAAAAAATCCCACCTTCGCTTTCTCAAAAAAACTTTTACAGTGTGTTGTACTATTTTTGGGACAAATTATAGAAAAATTATAGAAAACTTCATTGGCTCTAACTCCAAATATGGACAATTTCATTTTTAGTGCGTCTTGAAATCTTTTCACATCTTCCAAAGTGCTAATTTTAAAATTTTTAGAGTGTAATTTGACCCCCCTACTTGCAATTTGAGGCATTAAACATGGAAAAATAAATTTGGAAGGCATATAAAAATTAATGGCAAGTAACCCACTGTCAACACTAGGGACTATATTTGTAAACAACGAAAATCAAGAGACGACAATTGTGGTCACAAACCTAAAAGAATATAAAGAGTTGTAAATTTAAATTTTAAAAGAACTTGGTATGACCAAAGCTTAATAAATTATAGCACTATTTAAATTACAAAGTTTCATAACAATAGCATGTATATTATATACAATAAGTTAAAAGGTCTATACTCATCTTTGCGTGTAAAATTTTGAACTATCAACATTTTTGGCTTTAAAAATTAAAATAGTGCAAAAAAAATACTTTTTAAATGTCTTAATATATAACTATATGCATTTAAATGGGAACATTAAGTTTGACCCCACAGGCACTCATCTCAACAACAAAAAATCCTATATACATGTATATAATATATATATAAAGGCAAGGATTTTTTCTAAGACGAGTGCCTGTGTTGGACCAGAGACATATAATAATATGGACCCTCCCCCCTTTTACTCTAGGTTGGGAACCCCATTCTTAATGTTTATCATGTTTATCCACAAGTCCTACAGCATTGATTGTAAAATTCTTCTCTACAAGCCAACAGAATCCAACCAAAGACATATAATACAATATTGTATATGTCTCTAATCCTGAGCTCTAATCCAACTAAAATTTTCAAAAAAAAAGTGTCTGGCTTGAAAACGCAAAAGTTAAGCGTAACGGCTGTAACCCCCTTTTAAAAATGTCTTAATTTATCCCTATAAAGTGTTCTGATAGTAATAGTAGTAAAAATAAATACGTACCACATTCTTATTTATATTAAAGTTGTCTTGAAACATGCCGGTCATGGACATTTGTCAATACATGTAACGTTGATTAAACTAAAATTTAATTCCTTTTTTTAGTCGGTATTTAATGTTTTTAAAAAACTTACAAAAATAAGGAACATTATGTATACCATTTCACAGCATTATAATGTTCTATATCATCTATTATTTTAAAATTAAGACTCAGTAAACGGTTAGCGGTCAATATTTCCAGGGAAAGTAACTTAGAGAAAACGGATGTTGACAACATGTGTATTTCCAGAAACAAGGACGGATACAATCCGAATTTAATTTTTCGCCAAAAATTGTTACCTATAATAATATATTTATATCTAAATTTAATGTTTACAAACATACTAAACAAAAAGTAAAAAATATTTTGTGCAAACTGTGCAAACAGTACATTAGAAATAATGTTGGATATATTGGTGAATAAAACATACAAAAATAAATATTGGCAAACTCGGGTATATTGCCAAATATTACATATACACATTGCATGGCGAGCAGTAATGTTTTCCTGAATGTTTGCAACCAAGCGAACAGTATTAGTTTGTAAATGTTTTGAATAGTAATGACTACATAAATATTGGCAATGTCAGCCATGCGGGCGAATATTTGAATGAATTTATAAATGTTGGCGAACTGTATTAAGTTTCGTAAATGTTGGCGACGTTGGCGAACAGTAATGAGTTCATAAATGTTGGCAAACAGTACAGTTTCTAAATGTTGGCGACGTTGGCGAAAAGTGATGTTTCATAAATGTTGGCGACGTTGGCGACGTTGGAGAACAGTAATGAGTTTGTAAATGTTGGCGACGTTGGCGAACAGTAATGTTTCATAAATGTTGGCGACGTTGGTGACGTTGGTGAACAGTATTGAGATCATAATGTTGGCGACGTTGGCGACGTTGGCGAACAGTATTGAGTTCATAAATGTTGGCGACGTTGGCGACGTTGGCGAATAGTAATGATTTCGCAAATGTTGGCGACGTTGGCGACGTTGGCGAACAGTAATGTTTCATAAATGTTGGCGACGTTGGCGACGTTGGCGAACAGTATTGAGTTCATAATGTTGGCGACGTTGGCGAACAGTATTGAGTTCATAATGTTGGCGACGTTGGCGAACAGTATTGAGTTCATAAATGTTGGCGACGTTGGCGAATAGTAATGATTTCGCAAATGTTGGCGACGTTGGCGACATTTGCGAACATTTACACAATCCTGTACCAGAATGAAAAAAAGAGGATTGAGATTACAAAAAAACTAGCTTTAACCCAATAGATATTCATTTGTCTATCCTACCACAGGAAGTTGGTCAGTGGTTGTCTTGTGTGATATATATTTTAATGCGATTGCTTAGTGGTGTACTATATACTGACGTTAGATCTTAATGCGTTTGATATTTGGTGTTTAGGTATTGACGGTTGTTACTTGTTAGAATTAACGGTTGTCATCTGGTGTAAATATTGACAGTTGTTATTTGGTGTAGTAGGATTTAACGGTTGTCATTTGGTGTAGTAAGAATTGACAATTGTCATCTGGTGTAGTTGGTATTGACAGTTGTCATCTGGTGTAGTAGGTATTGACGGTTGTTATTTGGTGTAGTAGGTATTGACGGTTGTTATTTGGTGTAGTAGGTATTGACGGTTGTTATTTGGTGTAGTAGGTATTGACGGTTGTTATTTGGTGTAGTAGGTATTGACGGTTGTTATTTGGTGTAGTAGGTATTGCCGTTTGTTATTTGGTGTAGTAGATATTGACGGTTGTTATTTGGTGTAGTAGATATTGACGGTTGTTATTTGGTGTAGTAGATATTGACGGTTGTTTTTGGTGTAGTAGGATTTAACGGTTGTCATTTGGTGTTGTAAGAATTGACGGTTGTCATCTGGTGTAGTTGGTATTGACGGTTGTCATCTTGTGTAGAAGGTATTGACGGTTGTCATCTGTTGTAGTAGGCATTGACGGTTGTCATTTGGTGTAGTTAGTAGGCATTGCCGATTACTATTAGGTGTTGTAGGTATTGACGTTTATATTAGGTGAAATACGTATTGACAGTTGTTATCTGATGTAGTAGGTATTGACGTTTACTATTAGGTGTAGTAGGTATTGACGTTTACTATTAGGTGTAGTAGGTATTGACGTTTACTATTAGGTGTAGTAGGTATTGACGTTTACTATTAGGTGTAGTAGGTATTGACGTTTACTATTAGGTGTAGTAGGTATTGACGTTTACTATTAGGTGTAGTAGGTATTGACGTTTACTATTAGGTGTAGTAGGTATTGACGTTTACTATTAGGTGTAGTAGGTATTGACGTTTACTATAAGGTGTAGTAGGTATTGACGTTTACTATTAGGTGTAGTAGGTATTGACGTTTACTATTAGGTGTAGTAGGTATTGACGTTTACTATAAGGTGTAGTAGGTATTGACGTTTACTATTAGGTGTACTAGGTATTGACGTTTACTATTAGGTGTACTAGGTATTGACGTTTACTATTAGGTTTACTAGGTATTGACGGTTGTTATCTGGTGTAGTAGGTATTGGCGTTTACTATTAGGTGTACTAGGTATTGACGTTTACTATTAGGTTTACTAGGTATTGACGGTTGTTATCTGGTGTAGTAGGTATTGACTTTTACTATTAGGTGTACTAGGTATTGACTTTTACTATTAGGTTTACTAGGTATTGACGGTTGTTATCTGGTGTAGTAGGTATTGGCGTTTACTATAAGGTGTAGTAGGTATTGACGTTAGTATTAGGTGTAATACGTATTGACGGTCGTTATTTGGTGTAGTAGGAATTGACGGTTGTTATTTGGGGAGGTAGGTATTGATGGTTGTTATTTGGTGTAGTAGATATTGACGGTTGTTATTTGGCGTAATAGATATTGGCGGTTGTTATTTGGTGTAGTAGGTATTGACGGTTGTTTTTTAATGTAGTAGGTAGTGACGTTTATGATATACTAAGTAGTAAATACAGATAAATTGTATGTGTAATACAATCATTTGCAAGCGTGCTGTATTAGCCACCCGTGATGATATCGATATCAGCACGGTTGTAAAAGCTTTATCGCACCTTTAATCTGTATGACGTCACATCATCGATTGCAGTCACTGTTGCAAAGGCTTTATCAAACCCCTTATCTGTATGACGTCATGTCAAACGTATAATCTGTATGACGTCATTTCACATAAAAAATCTACGTGAGGTATATGTATATAATATGCCAGCTATGCTGGCACTTATGGTAGAAGCATCGTTTTGGGACAAAGAACGATTACTCTTGCTAGACGACCCATCTGAAAAGTTTCGTCACTCAGATTCGTTAAATCTCGTACAATTAATTTTTTTTAATGGCTGCCAAAATTCTCGTTTTCACGCGATCTTGACAGATCGGAATAATTTCGATGTTAACTACGACATAAATTTTTATTTGTTTGCAAAAACAAGAATTCAGAAATTTTGGCTACTTGTGTAGCTTATTTAAATTTTATTGTACCACGGAAATTACCGAAGTTATGACAACAACATCTGACGCCATGTTTCGTCTGCTTCAACATTCCATTATCAGTGAGGTCAAAACAAATGTCCCAAATAATCACAGGTACTTCATTCAAAAGTCACAAAATCATAGTTAACGAAAACAAATTTAGCGTAAAAGTTCCGCCCAGACAAGGAAACACAGAAAAAAACGTTGCAAGCAATACATTTCGCATTCCTTTTTACAATACAATACAATACAATACAATATTTTTATTGTCAATCAAAGACGCCCTAAAAGAGCAGTACAATTTGTTACAATGATTATTATTAATTCTTAATGATATGCAAATGACAAAATATAGAATAAAGAAAATTGGCCATGCCGGGCATGCGGGGTAAACTCCGGTGCACTGGTTGACCACTGGGAACAGTATATCTAACGGGAAATGAATCTCGTAAGCATTTCAGTATAAAGTTATTTCACTCCCGTACGTCACGAGACTTCGCGAGATTAATGGAGACTGGAAGTGTCGGACTGAAAGCTATCGTGACTGCTAATGAATCATCCACATAATTCCACACGTTCAACAACGTTAATATATATGTTCCTGTTGACCATGACTCCTTATGTTCATCTGCCACATATCATTATTCCCCAAACCAAGGAACAGTCAATGAAATTCCTCCACCAATATGTGTACACAGGTAAATTCACAGTTCACAATAGTCATACACAAGTTTATCTTATTTAACATACATGTTTACGCCACGACAGTGTTAAAAATATTTCAAATGCAATTAAAATGGTAAAAACTAATTTTTAAAATAAGTTAAAAATAAGTTACAATAGAGACAATAAGTACAATTATATATAAAAAAAAATTTTTTTAACACTGTTAAAAAGAAAAAAATAGGAAAGTTTACAAGTGCAATCCGTAAAAAATTTAATAGACTTTAAAACTACTAAAAGAGGGAGATCCATGTGTACCCCGACATGTATATAGTACAGCTAAAATGATTTTACAGTTCTTCATTTTCTGTTTGCTTTTGTATCAATTTTTGTCAACACATCATAGCGCTTGGAATGAAGTGTATATAACAGTTGGCGACATAGCGGTACCAAGTGATTACCGACTCTATCTTCAACATCCTTGCACATCTTCTTTGGTAGGTAGTGATAAGGATTAATGATTAATGTTATTAAATCAATAGGAGTTTGCAGGCTCTATCTTGCTAAGACCAGACTACCTTCGTGTAGAATTTTGACGATAAGGGATGACCTTATTTGTGAAGTTGTTTCACACAACAAGATAAAATGTTCAATGGTTTCGTCAGCTTTATTACAGAGTCTACACATCGGATTTGTTGCATAGTTTGAATATTCCGCTTTATTAGATTGTAGTATGTAGGTTCCCGTAGCAAATTTAGTGCAGATTGACAGTTTCTTGATCTCCGTTATATTTGCACTTGTTGTTTTAAGTAAAGGATGAATTCTGCCAATGTCATATTCACAATTAAGATATTTTAGAGTTGAGTACCCCTTCATTTTGGTCTTTATGTCACCCTCCCAGTACTTATGAATCTTTTTGGTTATGAATCTCTTCCATTCAATCTTTGTTAATGGCTTATCAAGATACTGTTCTATATCTATGATGTCATATTTGCCACATATCTTTTTTAGATCAATAAACCAGCTATTGCTTGAGTAGGTTTTAATTTGAAGTTGTCGTTCAGCTATTCTCCATTCTAAGGACGATCTTTCAGATCTGGTTATATTCCCAAATAGTGTAATAATTTTAATATGGATCTCTGCTTCAAGTGGGAGCAAACCTGATAACATATAGACAGCCGGGTCAGCCACATTTAGTTTGAGAGATAAAATCTGTTTAATCCATCTTTTATGTTGCTGTTGTATAAGATCTAAATTTTTGCCTGTTGGTATCAAGACTTCTAGGCCGTAGGTCAAAACTGGCAATATGTATGTTCTAAATAAGGAGACTACTGTTTCCGGGTCTAATCCATTTTCCCCATGTAATCCAGCACCCATAAGACTGTACATAGATCTTCTGGCCTTTTTTATATTTTCAGTGATGGTTGCATTAGTAGAATCTTTTTGAGATTTTTTTATTCCAATATGAGAGGAGTCTTGGACAATGGGCATATCTATATTTTTAAGTTTCCAAAAACCTTGTTCAACATCTAGCATTTTATTACATGTTTTGATTGGCAAGACTACACTTTTTTGAGGCTGTAGTAGATATCCCTCTCTTTGGCTGAAATCAACTGCTAAATTTATCATATTTTGGAGTTCAAAAGGATTGTTGGATATCAAGGCAATATCGTCAGCACAAGTTGGCGCACAACAGTTTATATTTCCAATTTTGGCTCCCAGTCCAGAGTTGCTGAGAATTTGTAGTAGGGGGTTGATATAAACTTTGTAGAGGTCAGCACTAATGGCTCCACCCTGTCTTACACCTTGTTCAATATTAAACAATCGATTTGAAATTGTATTGCCCCATTTTACACAGGATGTTGCATTTTCATATAAATTGCTGATCAGTAAAATAGATTGCTGTGAGAATCCAATTTGAAAAAGACGTCGTATCAGGTTTTTATGAACTACAACATCAAAAGCAGATTTTCCATCCAGTAATGCAACATAGGTTGGTAACTTGAGATCTTTATTTTCTCTTTCAAATTCCTCAATGAACAGTTCACAAAGCAATGGAGTGGATTTTGCCGTAAAACCTTTTTGTAGAGGGTTTTGATGTTCCAAAATCTTATTATTTTCCCTTCCTTTAATTATAATCTCTATTATCTTCGAGTAAGTTGGTGTTATAGTGATCCCACGGTAATTTTTAGCATTCTTAATGTCACCTTTGTTTTTGAAAACAGGAAAAAGGGTTCCAATTTTTAGTAAATTTGGTATGTAGCAGTGTTCAAAACTTGTGTTAATTAAAAGTTGAAGATACTCTAAAAGTGTTTCGCTGGCATAAATGAAATTTTCAGCAGTGATTCCATAAAAGTCCATAGCTTTATTTGTATTTAATTTTTTTACAGCATTTTTCAGTTCTTGGATTGAGACTTTTTCATGTGAATAATTTTCCTTACATATTTTTAATATTATTTCTGTTTCAACCTCAACTGCTTCTAAATGATTCTGATCAAAGTTTTGATAGTTAGATTTTTTGGCAAGATCTCCGAAATGTTTTGTCCATCCTTCCAATACACTGTCAGATGTTTGATATGTTTCATTTTCAACTATAAGTTCTTCAATAAATCTACCCATTTTCCCCCTCTGTTTTCTAACTAGCTTATAAAATAATGTTGTATCACTGGATTTAGCATCCAAGATTTGTTGTCTAGTATTAATCCTTTCTAGTGCTTGCTCTTTTCTACATAGTGTCCTGAGATCATATGTGGTGATTGTTTTTTCCTTAAGATAGAGGTTATCAGGTTCTTTTGGTCGACCTTGTTGTTTCCAAATATAGAAGGCAGTTTTCTTTCTTTTCACAGCGTGTAAGATTTCGTCATTCATCACTGGAAGTTTCTTCTTTTTCTTACCCTTTTGTTTTCTTAGAGCAATTTTTGAAGTTGTATCTGATAGAATTTTGTTTAATTCATCAAATGCTTGATCTAAATTCAATTTTTCTGAGATAGGTTTGATTTTCTCTAATTTATCATCAATCAAAGTTTTATATTCATTCTTGTCCACCTTATTCCAATTAACTTTGACGTGTTTTGTATTAGTACGTTCTTTCATCTTCTTAAAGGATATGTCACATTTCAATGACAACATCAGTGGAGTATGGTCAGAGACGTTGCTATTTATTTCTTGTTTTTCAATCTTGATAACATTTTCCTTATAGTGATCTTGAAATAGAATGTAGTCTATTGCAGACATGGCTTGACCACTTGGGTGTATGAAAGTAATTCCTCATTCAACTGTTGAAAGTTTATGTTCTGACATAAAATTAGATATGGCTGTTTTTCGTTGAGAATTTGTTGAACTGTATATGTTTTCATTGAGGTCTCCACCTATTATCATTTGATGAGAGTTTTTAAAGGTTTCGAAAATTTCGTGAAGGTGGTCCAGACATTCATTGAGTTCAGTAAAGTGGTTATTAGAGCCCCTACATGGCAGGTAGACAGATATTAATATAGTATTGGGATTACCTCTGACTTCCACACATTGTATTCTTTCATTCCCTAGCTGCATTGGAGTAATTATATCGTCTAATTCACGTTTCCAAAGGATTGCCACTCCCTCGTAACCTCGAGGCATATGACTTGGTGGAATGGGATCATTCATATCGACCGCTTTACCAGTTCCATTGAAGTTTTTATGCAGTTCTTGTAATAGATGTATTTGACAATCAAAAAGCCAATGCTCCTGTATAAGCATTATATCAATATTATTCTCAATTTCATGTATAAGAGTCACAGTAGTTAATATATTTTTACAGTTAAAATCTAAAACTCTCAATATATCCTTCTCTTTTGTAGACTCACAATTATTACTGTTATCAATTACAGATTTTGTATTAAAATCTAAAACATGGTGCACATTATTTACATTGCTGTGTTTATTTACAGTTGAACATTCATCATATGAAGTATTAACTTGCTTTTCTTTTAAGCAGACAGTTATACAATTTTGTGCCTCTCTGGAATGAGGCTTTTCTGGACTAAAAAATGCTGCTGCTGCTCTTTTGGTGTATAAAATAAGGGTTGTCCTTGCCGATCGTCATGATACTGTTCTAGGTATTGATATACGTCCTCATTATACACAGGTTTGATTCTTTTCTCAGAGACACATTTGTTTCTTATATCAGCACTTTGATTGGAAGAGGGGAAGCAAAGGTGATTATTTGGATCTTGTGCTGGAATAATCTCAATAAGATTTGAGAGAACTGCACTTTTTCTTGATGCATACATTGAATAGTTGGTCTGATGGTAACCATGTTGCACATCATTCTGTCTATTATGACTGTTACTCATAGAACAATCAGGAGAGACGTTGTGGAAGGACCCACCATCGCTCCCTTGATGTCTATAAGCATTTTGATTCGATGGACCAGCACAGTTTCTTGGTTCCTGTGGAGTTGAATACTGATCATAAGTATATGGTTGATATGTATAAAATTGTTCATCTTGGGAGCTATGACATTTGTCATTTGTAGGACAATCAGGAAAGACGTTGTGGTAAGGCCCACCATCGCTTCCCTGATGTCTATATACACTTTGATTAGTATAGTCATTACGGTGGTATGGTTGGTTTGTTCCAAAGTCTTGATAATGAGAACTATAATTATAATTCCTTGTAGGACGATCAGGAGAGACGTTGTGGTAAGGCCCACCATCGCTTCTCTGATGTCTATACATATATTGATTATAATAGTCATTTTGATAGTATGGTTGGTGTAATTGTGTTCCTAAATCCTGATAATGAGAATTATAAGAAAAAATACTCGTAGGACAAACAGAAGAGACGTTGTGGTAAAGCCCACAATCGCTCCCCTGATGACCATGAGTATCTTGTGTTGAGTCATCAATATGGTGATATGTATGATTCGTATAAGGCCTGTGATTCTGGGAATTATAACTGTTATCACCTGAGGAACGATCGTGAGATAAATGGTGATTGCCATATGATTGTTGTATATTTGGTCCGTTACCCAATGGATTAGAATCAGCTGTTGAAGAGGTAAGCTTCTTATTTGTGTCCATGCCCAGAAGTTGCGACAGTTCTTGATCCACTTTTGTCAAAACATATTTTGTGACTCTGTCTCTTATTCCTACCACAATGTCATCACTGCAATTTTCCTCTTTCATCTTAATTTTACTATCTATAGCTTGATTTAATGTTCTAATTGTATGTTCCAATTCAATATTCTTACTTTCAGCCTTTAGTATTCTATCTAGAAGAGTGGTCTTTTCTGTTGCATTTTCATTTAAAATTGCCTCTTTTATTTTCAATTGCTCTTCTTTTTTCTTTAGTTTTTGTTCTATCTGCCTTATCTCTTTGGGAATGACAGTCTCCTGTTTGTTGCTGTCAGGTTCACTAGCTGTTTGGTTGTTCTTATTTGCTTTTGATGAGGATATAGAGGATTTAACATTGGTAGGGTTGTTATAGAGATGTTCTTTACTTTTGTCATCTACATTAGTGAGGGTCTCTGTGGTATTTCCATGGCTCGTTTCAGGTTTTTCTTTCGAGATGTTTAATGAAAGTTGATGATTGGCACCTATACATCCATAACAGGTTTCTGTGTTTTTGTCAATACATTTACTATGGAATATATCATTACATACCATACATGTACACTCATCATCGAGAATAAAATTACAAGAAGGGCAATTTTTGCCTGTTTCTTCACGGAGGAGAGATTCAGCAATTGAGATATGGTCAGTACAGATCACATTGTCTTCAAGAACATGTTGTTCTATGGCAAGAACATTATTCCTTGTATGTAGATGTTTAGATATGGTACTTAGATCAGTATTTTGGATATCAAGTTTTTGGACTGTTTGGGGTGATGTATTGCATTCTAAAGTGTGTACCTCATTTTCCTTGTAACATGAACGGCAGGAATATGGATAATCCCCCTTTTCCAGTTTGGAGATATCCTCCTCTGATAGTCTTTCACATCTGTAATGAACCCAGTGCCCATTAATACATTGAACTGCTCTTGTTTTGCAGTTGCGCTTACATACATAGCATTTCTCTTCTGTACCTACAGTGGTACTCACATTGCTTGGAGTTTCTCTATCATTAGTCACATGATTTGGTACTGGCCAAGTTTGTAGAGCTTGCTTGAGTGTATGAGCAAGTTTTTTATTTAATAAATGAATGTCAATACAGGAGTTATTAATTTTTGTATTATCCATAATATGTTGTAACTGTTGTAAATCTCTTTCTAATAACATTTTGGTATTGCCACCATTGATAAGTAGGCTACATTTGGTTAAATATGCATTAATGGTATATCCTAACGATGGACTATCAAACACACGAAATATGTGTTGAGTTTCGTTACCAATTCTGTCTTTCATTGTTGTTTTATTGAAACTATCCAATTTAGTAACTGGGTTTTTGTAATATTGATCACAGGCATGTATAAATAGTTCGAATGAAATGGGGTCAAGCTGTATAGTTATACCTCCTTTTGTAAAGTTGTAAGTGATTTCATTTCTATTTGTGCAATCAAGTTTCTTCTTTAGAGATTTCTTTAAATTCAAGACATAGCTTTGGTTGTATGCAGTAGCATCAGAATGTTTTGATGAGTTGTTTTGGTCATCATTGTGATGTTGCGGAACTGTTATACACAAATCCATGATTTGATAATATTGTTTAATTTAATAAAGAATCAAGCAACTTTATGTAGAATAATGAGCTGTTCCACGTATATATATATTTATATATCAAACTCAACAGATGCTAAGTTAAGTCCATACAGAGTCTGATATTAGAAATAAGACTTCTAATTGTCAATCAATTTATAATAAATCAATACAAATAGGACGTTGTGGTAGGACCCACCATCGCCTATAAGTATAGATTCAGTAAATAATAATAGATTTATATTGTAGAATAAATATGAATACTGAATTATATTACACTACCTATTGCCAGCAATCAGTTCTAATCCTGTTTGAAATTTTTCGCAGCCAAACTTTTGAAAGGTTGATTTTTGGATGAATACCATCAATATATAAATTAAAGTTGTATAAATCTCTTGGTTTTTTGCGACTGTTTTTTGATTTACAGGCTACAGAATGATATATGTCCAGGGAGAAAGCTGGTGATCCTACATGAACTAAGTTGTTGAGTTGTCGAATTTGCTGATTAATTTCAATTATGTTGACAATTAATGAGTCGTCCTGATTTTTAAATTGGTTTGGACTTGGGTGATCATGAGATTTGTTCCACTCGAAAATTGAGAATATAGGAATTTCCAAAAATGTTAATTTACATGTAGGATAAGCTGATAATAATTCTTTTATGTCTCTGAAATTATTTATGACAGTTTGTACCTCTTCTTCAGGGTTTGGTCTTAGAGAGACAAGTTTTGAGCTGCGATCATAAGAAGTGAGGTCACACGTTCCCAACCAAACATAAAGAGAAATGTTATCTAAGTGTCCAATTTTAGATGCTAAGTTGTTTTTCAGCCAGGCAAGACGCTGCGATGAAGTTTGGCCTGATTTATACCACCACTTAATATTTTTTTCAAAAGCTGTTGTGCATTGATTTTCAAGATATCTTCCCTTGCTATCTGAAATAATCACAGGAGTCAATGATGCTGGACTTGTTGGGGGAATAAATTCCTTTTTCAAATATTTTTCTAGTTTATGTTCTGTCATCAGTATATACTATCAGTGAAAACTGAAGTTATACAATATAAGGGGTACACATGGACAGTTATTCAAAAATTTAAAAAGTGCGCCATTTGCAAATGGCGGTCACCACAAAAAAATAGTCCGACTTCAACAGTCAAATTCTATAATTTTATTGATAAAATCTAAAAAGAAATGATGATTAAGCACTAAGAATTATATTATATTAAATAATTAAGGTTTGTATTATAACAGGTGGGGCTTTAACTACTTTTTAAAGAACAAGAAGGATTGCCTTCGCGGGGGGTAAATTACACGAGGTAAATTTGAAAAGGTATAAACTCGTCTAATATTTTTTTAAATGTCAATTTTAAATCTGCGCCAATGATAAATGCGTGTAAATGTCACCAGATAATATCACATAAAGTTCTTTGAAGCTCTGAAATATGACTATAAACAGAATTTTTCTCTCTCGAGACAAAAACACATCCACCACCTTCAATTACAATTACTGTAATACACCATGTGATCACGGTTATTCATGTAGTCAATGGCGAATCTAGCATTTTTCATAAAAAAAGGGGGGGGGGGGGCTGACGGGGCGCTCCAGTCATGCTTCAGTTATTCCCTATATAATCATCATTTTTTTCTCAAGAAAAGGGTCTCCCTCTGGATCCTATGGTAGCACACAGACTCATTCAAAACTTAACAAAAGTTAAAACATTCAAATAATTCACAATCTTCTAATTCTGTACTTCCTAAATGGCAAACTCTCAAGACATCTTTTCAAATTTCCATTCATTGATTATGTCACACCTTATACAGTCCCAGGAAATGGAAACTGTTTTGTTTTCTCTCTAAGTTAAATCCTAAAAGGAGACTTGAGTCTGAATAGTACATTTAGAACTGACTCAGTGTTCTCCCCAGGGCCTTTTAGCATCAGGGTAATGTGATGCTATATTTTTGAATTTGATGCTATCTAAAGTTATTTTCTTATAGATTACATGTATGTTATGGATGTGATGCTATAATTTTTAGAAGCAAGATGGTATTTCTAATTTCCCTGTTAACCATGATGCTAAATGCAATTTCTGGGGAGAACACTGTGACTACTGTATATATTGTATGCTTCAATATTGTCCAAAATTGCATTTTATGGGAAGATGGAGTTATTATGATAACCCATGTCAGAGAATAAACCATGATAGGTATATACAGGGCATGTTACTTAGAAGAATGTGGGCTACATCCTTTAAAATTCAAGCTGCAGCAGTCGCCTGCATATTTCATGCATCAGTTTATCCCTGTTCAAAACATTTTCACTCTACCAAGTACTTTATCACTATATCACTATCAGGTTCATATTTCAACCTATTTAGCAATACACACTTATGATATAACATCAAAGTACCAAAATTGTACTCAGTAACCAAATTGCACCTTTTCAACAAAAAATACCATATTTCATGCATCAGTTTATCCCTGTTCAAAACATTTTCACTCTACCAAGTACTTTATCACTATATCACTATCAGGTTCATATTTCAACCTATTTAGCAATACACACTTATGATATAACATCAAAGTACCAAAATTGTACTCAGTAACCAAATTGCACCTTTTCAACAAAAAATACCTGCAAAAATCTTACAAGTTTTGTTTCACCATGTGAAATTATCGTATTTTCACCTTTTACTCTGGTAGATTCCCCATTTCCATTCTCAATATTAGATTAATTGATGAGTGATAGATTTCTCTCAGAAGAAATTTAAAGGTCTGAGTGACTATAAAATATACAGAGAACAATACCTGTTGTATTTTTTCAATGGGACAATAGAACTGCAAAAGGTTTAAATGGACAGGTAACTATCAGGTGAATCTATGGAAAGGTTCAATTGGGTTCCAATAAAATGAGCAAATTAAATGTGTTACCATGAACATCCTTTTCTTCCAAAAATAATAGTTACAGCATGAAATAAAACAAAATCTCTGTTTATATCCCAGTTTAAAGGATTTGAAATTAACCCTACATTTGGGTACTGGCCTCATTACAGGATCATGGATTGTTTGGATGTAATTTCAAACTCATTTTTCAATGACTCTACATGGACTCAAAATTAAATTGGTGTAACTCTATTGTAAACAAGGAAAGTCTACAAAATAAGCACAGAATAAACTTTTGTCTGGTACATAAAAAAGTTGGGTAAAAAAATCAGACAATTTTGATAAAATTAGGGTATTCTCATGTTAGCAACTTCACAACAGACTTACAAATTCATTTTCATGACCAAAACCCCCAAAAAAGTACAAACCTGAAGGCAATAAAATGCTTTGCCATGCACAGCCTGTTACGACCGCAGATGTATATTGAGCATATAAATAACACAATTTTTTTTGTCAGTTGAAATCAAACATATTTTAATTTTGGATCCTTTAAACTTCAATATGGACTAATTTGAAAACAGGTAGCAGGTAGACCCACATATTTCCATTCAGCAGAAGTTTCTAACTACAAATCTCTTTAATTTCAAATGATAGCAAGTCCTACAAAAATATTGATAATGTTTACATTTATTTTTTTTCTAGTTTCTCTCATGTGAAAGCAGTACCTTTTTGGTCACTATTTATGTGTGGCGTCTAAATAAGAATTGTCACTTTATAGTGACTGAATAGGTTAAACAAATACTTCTCAAGAAATCAAAAACGGAAGACAACGTGAAACAGCACAGCCATGCCAGTATATGTATGTATAAAACTCAGATCAGAATAGCATGGACAATATGTTAGTTTTATGTCCTTGTGAATTTATTGTGAGGAAAGTTATCAATAATTCTGCAGATAATGCAATTTATTCAAGTGTTTTGTACATTGCTGTTAAAATTTTCACACAATCAGTGAAACATTCAAACAAGCTAAACTGAATTTTTATTACTGAAAGTTTCAAACATTGACAAATGTTTTATTTACCAAATAACTCATGTGTTTCTGTGAGAGAAAAAAAATCATGTGCAATTTTTGGAATTAAAGGGAAAGAAGATCCTTTTCTCACTGTGGTGCATGTCAATTGTAAATATATACTTACGGTTACCAAATATATTTTCTTTATCATGATACTCACATCAACATTATCAAGAAGTACATGTACATCATAGGAAAAATGCACAGACTACAGATAAAATGTTTAAAACACCCTATTTTGAGTGCATCTCCTGCCAAATCTGTACTAGATGAGTATAATTGATGTAAATAAGGTAATTTTTGGAAGAAAAACCCAAAATTAAAAAATTAAAATACCCCCAATAATGTACTACAACCCCAAAATCAATTCTTACCTTCCTTTTGAGTTTTGTGTATGAACCTTCTGGTAAAATTTCATGGAAAGCCATTTACTTAACTCAAGTTATTGTCTGAAACCAAATGTGTTTTTTTTAGCATGCTTGTATTTCCCATTTCCGTTTTTTTTGCTGTCATTTAAGAACTTGAAAAGTAAGCTACATTATGTACATGTAACAACAAAAAATATATATGCAAGAAATGACATAAAACCGACTCTGAATTTAATAGTACATGATATTGATGTAGAACTCACAAACTGAAGATGATCAGAAATACAAATGTTTTTTTTATTCGAGTCAGATTTTTTTTACCGAAGCCCTTCAGCGCTATCATTTAAAATTATTTAGTCAAAATTTAACACTAGTATTATGGTTTATCATAACAAATTGGCAAATACAGTCTTATTATCACCTAAAAAATACTGTGTACAGACTGACATGTGCGGTTTGGGAAGTTTTTATGTTTTTAGATATAAAAGTTTTTATTTAGCATATCTGAAAGATAAAATCATTTTTTTGCAAAGATCTGGATTCAAAATATTTTTTTGTCCTATGCTTATTTATTCATCAATTTGGGAATCAGAATATTTTTTTCAAGAAAAATAGCATTTTACATCTGAACTTATAATTTTATTTTAGACATAAACAAAACGTTATTGTGGCCTTGGACATTCGTTCTGAACAGACAGAACATGCATGAAATATTTGCCACTGAACGTTTAACAACCAACAACCAATCAATATCTAGGACATTATAAAGCTGGCATTTAAGGTAGCGCCTTCCTCATATTAAAGTGTATATGATATGGCTTTTTCAATATCACACACCGTATCAACCCTCAACCAGAGCTCTTGGGATTACATTGGTGTCTCGGGTTGATACGGATGTGATATTGAAAAAGCCATATGATATTCTCTATTTACTATTAGGTGTAGTAGGTTTAAACGTTTACCATAAGGTGTAGTAGGTTTTGGCGTTTACTATAAGGTGTAGTAGGTTTTGACGTTTACTATAAGGTGTAGTAGGTATTGGCGTTTACTATTAGGTGTAGTAGGTATTGACGTTTACTATAAGGTGTAGTAGGTATTGGCGTTTACTATTAGGTGTAGTAGGTATTGGCGTTTACTATTAGGTGTAGTAGGTATTGACGTTTACTATAAGGTGTAGTAGGTATTGACGTTTACTATTAGGTGTAGTAGGTATTGGCGTTTACTATTAGGTGTAGTAGGTATTGACGTTTACTATAAGGTGTAGTAGGTATTGGCGTTTACTATTAGGTGTAGTAGGTATTGACGTTTACTATAAGGTGTAGTAGGTATTGACGTTTACTATAAGGTGTAGTAGGTATTGACGTTTACTATAAGGTGTAGTAGGTATTGGCGTTTACTATAAGGTGTAGTGGGTATTGGCGTTTACTATAAGGTGTAGTGGGTATTGGCGTTTACTATAAGGTGTAGTGGGTATTGGCGTTTACTATAAGGTGTAGTGGGTATTGGCATTTACTATAAGGTGTAGTAGGTATTGACGTTTACTATAAGGTGTAGTAGGTATTGACGTTTACTATAAGGTGTAGTAGGTATTGACGTTTACTATAAGGTGTAGTAGGTATTGACGTTTACTATAAGGTGTAGTAGGTATTGGCGTTTACTATAAGGTGTAGTGGGTATTGGCATTTACTATAAGGTGTAGTAGGTATTGACGTTTACTATAAGGTGTAGTAGGTATTGGCGTTTACTATTAGGTGTAGTAGGTATTGACGTTTACTATAAGGTGTAGTAGGTATTGACGTTAACTATTAGGTGTAGTAGGTATTGACGTTTACTTTTAGGTGTACTATATATTGGCGGTTGTTATTTGGTGTAGTAGGTATTAACGGTTGTTTTTTTGTGTAGTGGGAATTGACGGTTATTATTTGGTGTAGTAGAAATTGACGGTTGTTTTTTGGTGTAGTAGGTATTGACGGTTATTATTTGGTGTAGTAGAAATTGACGGTTGTTTTTTGGTGTAGTAGGTATTGACGGTTATTATTTGGTGTAGTAGAAATTGACGGTTGTTTTTTGGTGTAGTAGGTATTGACGTTTACTATTAGGTGTATTAGGTATTGAAGGTTGTTATTTGGTGTAGTAGGTATTAACAATTAGTATCTGGTGTTGACGGTTTGTCATTTGATTAAGTAGGTAATGACGGTTTGTCATTTGATTAAGTAGGTAATGACGGTTGTTATTTTGTTGAGTAGGTATTGACGGTTATTATTTGGTGTAGGGTTAGGGTTAGGGTTAGGGTTAGTTGAGTAGGTATTGACGTTTACTATTAGGTGTATTAGGTATTGAAGGTTGTTATTTGGTGTAGTAGGTATTAACAATTAGTATCTGGTGTTGACGGTTTGTCATTTGATTTAGTAGGTATTGACGGTTTGTCATTTGATTAAGTAGGTAATGACGGTTGTTATTTTGTTGAGTAGGTATTGACGGTTATTATTTGGTGTAGTAGAAATTGACGGTTGTTTTTGGTGTAGTAGGAATTGACGGTTGTTTTTGGTGTAGTAGGTATTGCCGGTTGTTTTTTGGTGTAGTTGGTATTGACGTAAATCGGTGTGGTGTAAGGGTACTTCACACTTAAACTTAATTCTAGTACGTTCCCATTGAAAAAAATCAATGTTTACATGTAGTTTATAAACAGGTGCAGTCGATAGTCAATGTAGACCATTCCGGGGCCTTTTATAGCTGACTATGCGGTATGGGCTTTGTTCATTGTTGAAGGCCATATAATTGTTAATTTCTGCGTCATTTGGTTTCTCGTGGAGAGTTGTCTCATTGGCAATCTTACCACATCTTCTTTTTTTTACATTTGTGGGTTAAGTGTACATGTGCACAAAACTAGATGTTAAAAATAAAAGTAGATTCTATTATGAATATTTAAGGAAATTACATATATTGAATACAAATGATTATAATAGAGTAATGAATTAAGATATTTACCTATTTATATGACAAAAACCAAACAATTGCTCATTTTAAACTTGATGAGTACGGATACTTGAGCACGAAAATTGTTTTTTTCACGTTTTGTACACAACTCTTTCTGGCAAAGTCCTGCACGCAACAATAATTCTTTATCGCTGTCATACAAGTGAGAGCTTTAGCTTGCTATAGAACCAAGTTTAATCCACCATTTTCATCATTAGGAAATGCCTTTACCATGACAGGAATATGATAGTTGTTTTCCATTCGTTTGATGTTTTTGAGCTTTTCATTTTGCCATTTGATAAAGGACTTTCCGTTTTGAATTTTCCTTGGACTTCTGTATTTCTGTTTTTCACTTTTTCTTTTAGGAATATAAATATTTTTACTTACGTTTTCTTCCGATCGACCGTAAAATCCTCGCCAAAATGGGGCGTCTGTTTGGCTGTGCGGGATGTACAAGTACTCAGCTGACATTGAATCCGATACATCGTGAAGAGAGAGTGCCACGCTCTCTGTATGTTAAGAACCATTGCAATAATTAATGGTCTGTTACAAGGCAATATTTCTGTTACTAATGCGGGGTTCACACATTGCCGATTATTGCTCCCGTTTGAGATCAGACAGCGATACGACACTAAAACTGAAAAAGTCGGATTAGTATCCTCAATTATCTGGAATGTCCTATTATTGTCTGAACGCAGTCGTTTTAGTTCGTATCAGATTCATACTGGTCGGGAAGGGTCCGAATAGTTCGGTAAAGCTGGGGTCACATATTCACGATTTTTACTACCGTTTTTGACCGGACCATTCCCGATTAAAATTTATTAAAAGTCTGATCAAGATCCTGTGAATCGTGGATGGAAATTCAAACTAAATTAAAATCTGTAAAAAAAAAAATTGATCACGACAACAATCAGATAGTGTTCAGGAAGCACCGATATTCAACCTTTTCTAAGCGAATTAGTCCCGATAATCCCGTTCTAAATCCGCTTCTAATCCGATTTGTATTTTTCGCCAGGTAAAATTCGACCGCGTCTGTCACGACTGCGTCCCGACTCTACCGAATGTAATCCGACTGAGATCAGACAGTGACCAGACAGTGAACCGGCGCTGACGGAAGTTATCCGTTCGAAAACTGTCGGCATATTCGGGATGATCAGGTACTGTCGGAACGTAATCCTATCACGGTCCGCTCTATCGCATTGCAAACGGCTTTGTCTGGTCTCAGTCGTATTGTATTCTGTAGTTGTCGGGACTCTGACGTGGGTATCATTGACGAATTTCGTATTAATAACGGGACTGTTTCGGAACAGTTTCGGCAAACAACGGTTCGCAATCGACAAGATCTGGATGCAATCTGGACTCAATCGGCAAAAAAACACCTATGAAAAATTACTCTAGATCATTCCCGTTCCACAGGACACCGTCCAGAATACACAAGACATTGTTCGGAATTCGCTCCAATACAGCAGAATCTGTCACGACATAGCCACGAATGTAATCCGACTAGACAAAATCGGCTGAGTTGCCCCGAATGTTACGGGACGCACCTAACTGTCAGGATGCTTTGCCGAACTATTCGGACCCTTCCCGATCCGTAGGAATCTGTTACGAACTAAAACGAATGCGTTCAGACAATGATAGGACATTCCAGATAATTGAGGATACTAATCCGACTTTGTCACTTTTCGTGTCGTATTGCTGTCTGATCTCAAACGGGAGCAATAATCAGCAATGTGTGAACCCGCATTAAGCACGCCGACAGTTAGGTGCGTACCGTAACATTCGGGGAAACTCAGCCGATTTTGTCTAGTCGGATTACAATCGTGCCTATGTCGTGACAGATTCTGATGTATCGGATCGAGTTCCTAACAATGTTCTGTGTGTTCGGGACGGTCTCCTGTGGAACGGGAATGATCTGGAGAAATTTTCCATTGCAGTTTTTTTCTGCCGATTGAGTCCAGATTGCATCCAGATCCTGTCGATTGCGAACCGTTTTAGCCGAAACCGTTCCGAAACAGTCCCGTTATTAATTCTAAATTCGTCAATGATACCAGAGACATATAAATTGTATTATATGTCTCTGATGATACCCACGTCAGATTCCCGACAATTACAGAATACAATACGACTGAGACCAGACGAAGCCGTGTGCAATGCGATAGAGCGGACCGTGATAGGATTACGTTCCGACAGTACCTGATCATCCCGAATATGCCGACAGTTTTCGAACGGATAACTTCCGTCAGCGTCGATTCACTGTCTTGTCACTATATGATCGGATTACATTCGGTTGAATCGGGACGCAGTCGTGACAGACTCGGTCGAATTTACCTGGCGAAAGATACAAATCGGATTAGAAGCGGAGTTAGAACGGGATTATCGGAATAAATTCGCTTGAAACGGTTGAATATCGACGTTTCCTGAACAATATCTCATTGTTGTCGTGATTAAATTTTTTTTTTACAAATTTTAATTTAAGTTTGAATTTCCATCCACGATTCATAGGATCTTGATCAGACTTGTAATAAATTTTAATCGGGAATGGTCTTGTCAAGGACGGCAGAAAAAATCGTGAATGTGTGACCCCAGCTTAACCAAAATACTGTGGGTATTTTCCATTTGCCCCGATCTTCTTCCCCGACGGCCTTTATTTTTGTATTTATAGGGAATTTTTTTTCGTCCTGAGCATGTATGTAACATTTGCCACTGGACATTAAACAACCGCCAATCGATCATTTTCAAAATCCTGGTTTCGCCCATTGTTACATTTTAATGTAGCAACATTCAAGCAGCGGTTAGCTGCATACGGAGTATATATCTCCTATTTGATACGATATTCCAGGGCTTGTATTTTCTATCATGATTTCCTTGGTAGAGGGTTGCTGCTCACAATGACGCTATTAAACCAAGAGAACCGCAGTGGCTGATCCTGAAATTTTCAGAAGTAGGGGGGGGGGGGGCACTGACTGCCTAAGAGGGGGCCCGCTTCAATCATGTCTCAGTGATTCTCTAGTATAAAACCAACCAAATTGTTCCCACAAAATCATTCCTTCACAAATTTTACGGACGCAATTACGAGTTGGTTGACCGTTACGGAATATCCGTATCACAGATGATAGCGGATATGTTCCTAATGTCGTAAGTACAACCCCGTTCCCTTTACCCGAATATGACCTGAGTACGGAATTATACTTATTACCGGGGTATGTACTAACATGAGCAACACGACGGATGCAACATATGGAGTTGGATCTGCTTACCCTTCCTGAGCACCTGCGGTAACCCCCAGTTTTGGTGGGGTTCGTGTTGCTCAGTCTTTAGTTTTTTATGTTGTGATTTGTGTACTTTTGTTTGTCTAGTTGTCTTTTTCTTTTTTCAGCCATGTTTATTTTCGACTAATGAGTTTAATGTCCCTTTGGTATCTTGTGTCTCTCTGTTACTCTTTGTTGTTCAGTTTAAATCAATCGAACGATTTTCTGAAGGTATCGACTATTCATCTTCGTGGGAAAAGCCATGTGTGTATTACATTGCCTTCATACGTAGTATATGGGCGTTTTTCAATAAAAACGTATTTTCTTGTCCCAGCCACTTTAAAAAAAATGTGTTTGATCTTTGCAAGTAATTTTTTGTGCAGTCAGTACATTGAATTAGATTTAACATTTTTAAGCAAAGAAACAGTTTATTTTTAGAGGGATTGATAAGATATTGATTCCTGAATGGTCCAAAACAACAAAAATGGCATGTCCCTAGTCCGCCTGTTCAACATTCATACTCTAAAATATCGTAAAAAATGAAGAAATAAATGTTATTTTTACGTTACATAAGTTCTTTAATAATTCAAAAGCTGGTATGTTCAGAGCCAACATATTTTAATAAACAGCTTTCAATATAGAATTTTTAATTTCAGTAGGTGTGTCCCTCACAAAATGTCCACTACGAAACGAAGTCATTAAAATTTGCCAATAAACAGTTTTATAAAATCAATGTAATGTTTGTTTGCAAGAGATATAAACATTAGGGTTTGTGAAGTGATGCTTTTATAACGGCAATTAAATTGTAGGTAAGAAAAATTGAGCACATCAAATGGACCAGAGTGATACCATAGTTTTGTTAATGTCTACTACGAAACGGGTCAAATTTCCTTCAGTATCTGGTTTTAAATTTAAGAAAAAAATATCAGTGTACAGCTTAATAAATGCTTTAAAGAATACAATCAGTCTTGTTACTATTGAAATATAGGGATTGTGACGGAAAAATAAAACAATCGAATATGTCCCCTACGAAATGGTCCCCTACGAAACAAGTATGGGAGAAAAACGTTTCGTAGTGGACACTACCACTACCATGCAGTCTTTTTTTAATCTTTTTTCAATTTCATTATATTAAATTTTAGACAAGTTGATTTTCCTTTTTTTTTAAGTCTTAAAGTTACGCATTTATAATAAAACGCTATAAAACCAGGTTCAATCCACCATTTTCTACATTTAAAAATGCCTGTTTCGCGATTTCGCGTGAAAGTGAAAGGAGAAAACGCGAAAACGCGAAATTGCCGCATCTGGCCACCATACAAATTCCTGACTTGCTAAAAGTTGGAAGCATATGGTCTGTCAAAAAATTATCTAAAATAATTACAAGATTTTTTAGATAACAGAAAACAATGTATACACATGGGAAGTTCTTACAGTGAATGAGATCGTATGTTAAAAGGTGTACCACAAGGATCAATTCTTGGTACGTTTTTTTCAAGTCTTCATAAATGATATATTTCATTTTGTACAAAATAGAACCATTTATAATTATGCTAATAACAACACTGTATCATATAGTGATTATGATATAGATAAAGTTGTTAAAAGTTTAGAAGCTGATAGTTTTAATCAAATAAACTGGTTTTCGATACATTTTAGGCTAATCCTGACAAATTTCAGGCAATAGCCTTTGAAAAAACCCACAAATTAACATAGTTTGACATTCAATGTAAATCGAAACAAAATATTTTGTGAAGAAAATGTTACAGTTCTTTGAATAACTATAGAATTGGACTATAACTATATCAATCATATACATTTAGTTGAGGGGAAATCGCCAGGTAGTTAAAACGTAGGGATGGTATTTGGTGTTTTAAGAGTACATTTTAATTGGTGTTTAACTATATTGCAAATCTGCAATTGTAACTTGTACTTGCTGTGTGACTTACACATTTTAACAAATCTTATTTCAATATGGATGATTTAACAGTAGACCGATTAACAACAATGTAAAGCGTTCCAAATTTTACCTCATAATGAGCATTAATAAAATAAGTATTTCGTATTACTATGCTATCCTTAGGGAAAGATGCACACAAGAGCTTTATGTTCACTTTCATTATGTCGAACCAACACAACGCAGTAGTTTTTGTGGATGAATACTGTTGATGAATACTGTTGATGAATACTGTATTATGTGTAAATCGATATTATCATATTGATATATTTTGAAAACCAAAGAAATAAATGTACAAGAACAGGCAACAGTTTTCTATATGTCATTGGTGATTTTAAATCACAATCTCACACTGAAAGACGTAAACATGTCGACACATCAATGCATACATAATTGTCGTGTTTCCGGAAATGTAACGGAGTTCACGTCTTTGTTTTTTATCTTCTTGATTTATACACTTATTTTTATATCCGGCACGTTTGGAAAATTTGTTCAAGCAAAATTTTGTACAATTTCTCATGAAATTTGTAACTTCACGACACCAAAGCGTAAGTTAATATGTAGCATATTTTTCTTTATATATGTATAAACCTTTTCTGACAAGTGTTTATTTTTAAGTGGTCCTAAACAGACTAACAGTTGACAAACATTCTTTTTGGTCATTTTACATGAACTGTTTATCATACCTTTTTTTTACATTAATTCTTAAATCCAGTGTGCTGATTTGTATTTCATTTGCTTTGATTAAGATGTTTTCTCTTGAAAAGTATTTAATTTGCGGTTTTTGTTATTGTAAACTGCTCACTTTGATTCATGAAAAAAGGCGACTATTTTCTACTGTAACCACAAGCACGTGTGCTACTGTTTTTTGTTGTAACTGAATTATTTTATTACATCTATTATGAACTTTGAATTTGCTTAGACTATTATGACAGTCATTGTATAACACAAGTTGAATATTGAACATTGCATTTGACAAAGAAAAAAGAAAAAAGATTATTTAAACATTGTTAAAACCAAATATTGTGTTTTAGTATTGATACTTTATTGTGTACTGTTATGCTAAATTTTTGAAGTGCTAATTGTTAGTAAGAATTGCTTATTTTGTATTTTTCAGTTTTTCACCCTCTCCGGAGGTTTGTTTATCAAGTAAAGAATTTGAAGTCTTATTAGTCTTTCTTGTGAGCACTAAGTCTCAATCCACTTGCTCGTAAATACTTTTGCTTAACATTACAGGAGCAAATGTTTTTTTTTACAATCTTCAGTTATCCACGATCTGTGGCAGAACAAACGAACGCAAAACTCGCGGTAGGCACGCTATAACGGCCATCACTTATATGATGATACATGCAAAACTTCAATGCATTATTTGACTATTTTACCAGACTCAAGTCTATCGGACAAAAACATCTCCAATGACGGAAAATAAAATACTAGTATCCGAGAAAGGTTTGTCATGGAACAAAACAAATATTGGAGAAATATTCCTGTGAGACAGAAAAAGTCCGATAAGAGAAATATTAGTTCTATGGGCCGAGCAAGACGGTAAATATCATAAGGTACACAATCCGTCATCTTCTTTTCGTGGAAATAAAATCCATAATCAAATAATTATTTTGGAAATAATCCTTGAGGATTTTCAATCCTTTAGGATAAAAACGACATCCTACATGATAAAGGTAATATCCTACAGGATAAAATTAATTACCTACGTGATAAAGTCAATATCCTACATGATAAAATTAATATCCTACAGGGCAACGTTAATATCCTAGATGATAAAGTTATATGTAATATCCTACAGGGTAAAGTTAATATCCTAGATGATAAAGTTTATATCCTACAGGGTAAAGTTAATATCCCAGATGATAAAGTTAATATCCTAGATGATAAAGTTTATATCCTATAGGGTAAATTTAATATCCCAGATGATTAAGTTAATATCCTACAGAGTAAAGTAAATACCATGCATGATAAAGTTATTATCCAACATGATAAAGTTATTATCCTACATGATAAAGTTAATATTCTACAGAGTAAAGTTAATATCCTACATGATAAAGTTAATATCCTACAGGGTAAAGTTAATATCCTACAGGATAAAGTTAATATCCTACAGGAAAAAGTTAATATCCTACAGAGTAAAGTTAATATCCTACAGGATAACGTTAATATCCTGCAGGATAAAGTTAATATCCTACAGAGTAAAGTTAATATCCTACAGGATAAAGTTAATATCCTACAGGGTAAAGTCAATATCCTAGATGATAAAGTTCATATCCTACAGGATAAAGTTAATATCCTACAGGGTAAAGTTAATATCATACAAGATAAGTAAATATCCTACAGAGTAAAGTTATTATCCTACAGGGTAAAGTTAATATCCTACATGATAAAGTTAATATCCTACACGGTAAAGTTAATATCCTACATGATAAAGTTAATATCCTACAGGGTAAAGTTAATATCCTACAGGGTAAAGTTAATATCCTACAGGGTAAAGTTAATATCCTACAGGGTAAAGTTAATATCCTACAGGTTAAAGTTAATATCCTACAGGTTAAGTTAGTATCCTACAGGGTAAAGTTAATATCATAGATGATAAAGTTAATATCCTACACGGTAAAGTTAATATCCTACATGATAAAGTCAATATCCTAGATGATAAAGTCAATATCCTACAGGGTAAAGTTAATAGCATACAGGGTAAAGTTAATTCATACAGGATAAGTAAATATCCTACAGAGTAAAGTTATTATCCTACAGGGTAAATTTAATATCCTACATGATAAAGTTAATATCCTACAGGGTAAAGTTAATATCCTACATGATAAAGTTAATATCCTACAGGGTAAAGTTAATCTCCTACAGGGTAAGGTTAATATCCTACAGGGTAAAGTTAATATCCTACAGGTTAAAGTTAATATCCTACAGGTTAAGTTAGTATCCTACAGGGTAAAGTTAATATCATAGATGATAAAGTTAATATCCTACACGGTAAAGTTAATATCCTACATGATAAAGTCAATATCCTACATGATAAAGTCAATATCCTACAGGGTAAAGTTAATATCATACAGGGAAAAGTTTATATCCTACAGGATAAAGTCAATATCCTACAGGGTAAAGTTAATATCCTACAGGAAAAAGTCAATATCCTACATGATAAAGTTAATATCCTGCAGGGTAAAGTTAATATCCTAGATGATAAAGTCAATATCCTACATGTTAAAGTTAATATCCTACAGGATAAAGTTAATATCCTACAGGAAAAAGTCAATATCCTACATGATAAAGTTAATATCCTACAGGGTAAAGTTAATATCCTACAGGGTTAAGTTAATATCCTACATGATAAAGTTAATATCCTACAGGGTAAAGTTAATATCCTACAGGGTAAAGTTAATATCCTGGATGATAAAGTCAATATCCTACATGATAAAGTTAAAATCCTACAGGATAAAGTTAATATCCTACAGGAAAAAGTCAATATCCTACAGGATAAAGTTAATATCCTACAGGGTAAAGTTAATATCCTACAGGGTAAAGTTAATATCCTACATGATAAAGTTAATATCCTACAGGGTAAAGTTAATATCCTACAGGGTAAAGTTAATATACTACAGGGTAAAGATAATATCCTACATGATAAAGTTTATATCCTACAGGGTAAAGTCAATATCCTACAAGATAAAGTTAATATCCTACAGGATAAAGTTAATATCCTACAGGGTAATGTTAATATCCTATATGATAAAGATAATATCCTACAGGATAAAGATAATATCCTACATGATAAAGTTAATATCCTACAGGGTAAAGTTAATATCCTACATGGTAAAGTTAATATCCTACAGGATAAAGTTAATATGCTACAGGGTAAAGTTAATATCCTACAGGGTAAAGATAATATCCTACATGATAAAGTTAATATCCTACAGGGTAAAGTTAATATCCTACAGGGTAAAGTTAATATCATACAGGGGAAAGGTTACATCCTACATGATAAAGTTAATATCCTACTCAAAGTTCGTATGCTCTTTTACAAATGTATACATTGATTCGGTTTGGTTGATAACGTCTAATATATTTCCTGAATTTACATGAAATATTTGCCATTGAAGTTCAATTAATTATTCAATGCAAATTTGATCGAAACGTACATTTTTTTCACTTTTTCTCTTAAAGTTGTCTTGAACTTATAACTTACTATATAGTTTCTAGTTGGTTGTTGTCTCGTGGCAATATATCAAACCGCATTTTCTTACTTTTATATTCAACAGCATTGTTTTTTTTGGTTTTTTTTTCTCATATCCTTTTTCAACATTCAACATTCGATTTCAACATTCAACATTCGATTTCAATATTCAACATTCAACATTCAAATTTTTTTTTTTTTCTCATTTTATCATGTTTATTATTTTTTTTTTTTCTCATTCACACAATTTTTTTTTTTTTTTTTCTCATTTTATTTTTATTTTTTTTCTCATTCAACATTCAAAATTTATTTTTTTTCATATCCATTTTCAACATTCAACATTCGATTTCAACATTCAACATTCGATTTCAATATTCAACATTCAACATTTAATTTTCAAAATTCAACATTCGATTTCAACATTCAACATTCGATTTCAATATTCAATATTCAACATTCAACATTCAAAATTTTTTTTTTCTAATTTTTTTTTCTCGTATCCATTTTCAACATTCAACATTCGATTTCAACATTCAACATTCAATTTCAATATTCAACATTCAACATTCAAATGTTTTTTTTTTCTCATTCAAATTTTTTTTTCTTTTTTTTCTCGTGCATGTATCCATTTTTTTCAACATACAACATTCGATTTCAACATTCAACATTCGATTGCAATATTCAACATTCAAAAACAATTTTTTCTTCTCGTATCCATTTTCAACATTCAACATTCGATTGCAACATTCAACATAAGATTATTAGAATTGATGACCAACGTCCATCTGCCAGTATTGTCAGTACCGTGAACATCGAGGACGATAATATGTTTTGCTTGATACATTGATTAAAAAACAAATTTCCGCAATTTCACAATTCAAACCTGGACAAGCATTCAATTATTTTGGCATTCGGAGCTTATAGGGTTTTTGTTTTGCTTATTTGTGAAGGCTACATATATGGTGACCTGAACTAGAGGGCGTTGTTGGGGTATTATGTTATTGAGAATAGTTGACAAAAAATATAAATTATAGAGACAATGGACCAAGAAATAAATAAAAAAGCTAGAATAATGGTGTAAAATATAAAGAGAAGAGAATAATTGGCAAAAAGTATAAAGAATAGAGAAAAATGGCCTAAAATATCAAAGAATACAGAAATTAAGAACCATGAATTCAGACCATCATACTAGTTGCCTTAATCAATGTTAGTTTGTCTCTGGGAGATTTGTATTGGTTATCATACGGTTTCTCTTTATTTCGATGTCTATTAATTAAGATACAAGCTTTCATTATTTGCCAACATATTACATATCACATTATAACAAAAAATACTTTTATTTTTTGCAAACTACCATAGATTTGCGGGTTACTGTTCTGCATAAAATCACATTGGAGGCCTCTTTTTTTCAAGCGGACTTCAGCTAACCACCCTACCCTGCCATTACCGAAAAGATTATAAATAGATAAAGGAAGATGTGGTGTGAGTGCCAATGAGACAATTCTCCATCCAAATAACAATTTAAAAAGTAAACCATTATAGGTTAAAGTACGGCCTTCAACACGGAGCCTTGGCTCACACCGAACAACAAGCTATAAAGGGCCCCAAAATTACTAGTATAAAACCATTCAAACGGGAAAACCAACGGTCTAATCTATATAAACAAAACGAGAAACGAGAAACACGTATATATTACATAAACAAACGACAACTACTGTACATCAGATTCCTGACTTAGGACAGGTGCAAACATTTGCAGCGGGATTAAACGTTTTAATGGATCCAAACCTTCTCCCTTTTTCTGAAACAATAGCATAACATCACAACATAGAAAAACATATGATAAAATATCAATTGGCAGACTTAACTCAATCAAAAAACACATTTCAACGGCCATACATTTGTCCGCACAATGTGTAAAGGGGAGCTGGGTAGGCTAGCTGATGTCTACTGGAGAAAAAAATCAAGGTTGTTATTTGGCTTATTTTATTTTCAAAAGATATGACCAAAGTCGGGGTCGGACACCCAACCAACCCGAAAACATAATAAAAATTGTCCGCACTAGTAGTACTGCAACCACAGGTCATTTTTTAAAACTTTAATGGTCCGGAAGAACACACACCTAAATTATATATCGACGGAAAGAGGAAAACATATACAATAAGAAAAATTTGGTCGTAAAAATCCAGAGTGGTCACAATTTTGTGACATTGAGGTCAAAGGTCAGACCTAAAAATATCAATAATTCAACCACAAGGACAAAAAGGAGAAATATTCTGATATTTATTCAATAGAATGCTACAAAAACAATTCGATCATAAGCATATGCTATAAACGATGTTAAAATGACAAATTTGACAACTTATATGAAGAGCTGCCGTTACAAAATAGCGTTGATTTGGAACCTTCTGATTTTTTCCATTTAAGGCATAGCAAAAGAAGAAGTGGCCTTGTCATTTTCACATCCATAAACTTTCATATTGTGTATAGTGGTTCACTAAAGTATATTACAGAATTATTTTCTAAACTATAAAACACCAGTTTATTAAATTATTTCAATTTTTTTTCTATCTTTGAAAAAAACAAAATTCAAGCGCTGAAACAGTGTTTTTAATTTTGCATCTTAAAGGTTGTGTATTTTGTAAAAAATAGTATCTAGTTATAGATAAATACATATTGTGTATTTGTAAAGTCTAAACAGAGCAGTTATAACACAAAATATACTATAGTCATCCGAGGCGAATGCGAGGTTGAAAACAAATTGGGTGTAAAACAATGCCAATTTTCTAATGTTGTAATTCAAAATCAGTCATGATCCTTATATAACTTTTAAAAGCGATCGACACACGATACCTGAAGTATTCATTAAGGAAGCTGGCTTGTCATGTTTTTGATTTTTTGTCAGATTTTCGGAATCCTCTGATTTTATCCATTGGAATGCCTTGGAAAAAAAATGCCCGGTGACCCCCATTTTTTCTTTTGAAAATCTTTTACATGTATAATGATAAGTCATCTGCAAAAGCCTTATAAAATTTTAATTACTTTTTAACAGTTTTTGAGAACGTCAATTGTCAATGATATAGCTATGAAAAGTCAAGAGAGAATATTTCCCGCCAAAATTTCAATGGCTCATATCTCAAAAACAAGCACGGTGACCTATATATTTTTTCAGCTCTTTGGATTCCTTTATTGATTCCCTATCAATAGAAACTAGTGTTTTGAAAATTTAATTACTTTGAAACAGAGAAGCGAACTCCCTTCAATGGGGACATGAATCAATCTCTCAGTCATCATATATGCGGGTTAAGTACGCGTATAAGCATAACAAGACACTTCCCTTTTTTTATAAGAACAAGTTAGGCGCAGGACAGAGTTTGTTCATAGCACAGTACAAATGCCATCTGGAGCGTAAATACCGTCAAGATTCTGTCAAACTCGTCAGATATAGTCTTACCTTTGCAAAGGAAACATAAAAGCAATGTGAGTACAAAGTTTCGATCAATGTTCGTGACCCATATTCCCATGTGCATATGCATGATATATCTGCACTGCCAATCCCAAATGTAATTGGGCGAATGTTGCTACAGAAACGATTGAATTTGTAATAGCCATACATTTAAGATTTTTTATTAAATAAATTTTTAGGGACACTATACGGTTCAGAAGCGCCTTTGTGTTATTTTTCACAACTTAACTAACAAATGAACTTTTGAGCATAGGCTCCGTGTTGAAAACCGGACCGTGACCTATAATGGTTTACCTTAATAAATTGTGACTTGGATGGTGTGTTGTATCATTGACACTCATACCACATCTTCTTATATCTATTAAGAAGATATGCGGACATCATTTCCATAGAAATACCAAACCGAAGACATAGCTCATAAGAGCACTGGTGCCAGGGTGAAGTAGTTGTTCTTCTTTTAATATACCCTTGATATTTTCAGACACACCTTGGTGTAATTCTGAAAGTCTTAACATAGACTTGGATTTTCCTGCAGCATATATGGCATCCCCTATATAGAGCTAAACTCTATATTTCCTATCCCTTGGCCCCACTGTGTCTGAATTGTAAGGTGTCACAATATCTAGTTAGTTCTGGAGTTTGGCAGTTTGTTAAGCATCAGAGACAATCTTGGGTAAATGTGATCGGTATATGTATTTGGTCGTGCTACATGAGAAAGGCTTTTTCTTATGGAAGAACAAATCACATCACTAACAATCGTTATTAATGAACTGACAGCAAGTTCAAATTCTGATTTTTCAGTAATTGTTTTACTTAATTGCACAGGTGTTGACCTCAATAAGTACATTTACTTGGTTATGCATGGATAAATGATTACTCTCATTAATTAGCACAGCACACCTTAAAAGACTGTCAACACGTTTAAAGGACTCAGTTTTGTGTAGTTTTCTGGGTTTTTTTTAAGGTTTTTCTTTTACACAAAAAAACTGTTTTCCTATCCAAACTACGAGATCGTATACAAGTGTCAGGTTGTGAGGATACATGTCGATCAGTTTGATCACATACAGTATATGGATTTCTGTTGTTTCTATTTTAAAGTTCCCCAAGGGTGACTTGGGAAACGAAATATGATCACTTGGTCTTCTCTCGACCGGCAGTTAAACGAAGTGGGACGACCGTTTGGCTGTGCGGGATGTATCAAGTTCGCAGTCACGTCCGGTCAGAATGGGGACGTTTAACCGTTAGGAGCGATTTGATACCAAGCCGTACTCGCGAGAGGTTTTAGGCACCACGAATTACCCAGCTGTGATATAGGGGATTGATTTGAGCCATCAACCACTTCTGTACGTCAACAAATGCCAAAGATTCAATACTTTACGCACGCTATTTGCCCAAAAATATAGCCCATCGGTACCAGAGTACCGATGGGAACAGGAAGGGGTTAAGAATGCTTAACCCTTTCACGTTCCGCTAAATTTGACGTAAACTTAGGAAAAGACACTATCAAAGTTCAATCGCATATAGCATTCGCACTGAAGCTTACACAAAGGTGGTTGTGGGTCCATTTGAGAGATAATTGATCAAATATTTGAAAGAAATAAATATATCAGAAATTTTGTCTTCTGAAGTCACGTGTTATCTATCCAAAAGTCACGTGACTTGCGGAAAAAAGTAAAACAATACAAAAATCTTGCGAAAAAGGTCGTTTGAAGACTTTTATAATGGCTAATAGGATATAGTTTTGGTGTCAAAGCAATGTCCTAAGTCTGATAGAAACAGGAAAGTTACAATTATGGTATAGTTGGAGGAAATACGTGATGTATGCCTTCCAAACGTTGATGCCATCAATATGCAAAATAACGGATTTCAGCCGTTTTTTCGTCAAAAATCTTATCCTTGACACAAATTTTAAATTAAACTATGTTTATTCAAGCAGCACATATAATTTTGACTTTAAAAGTAAGATTCAATGAATTACCAATAATTA